>NC_080841.1:36769446-37420482 GCF_030435755.1 Ochotona princeps
GTTAAGATGTACTCTGTCAATCAGGTGAGCTTATGTACATGTCCTACATAGCAGTGTCCTCTAAGCAGTTTGTTTAACTTATATCAAACTACCTCTGCTCTGTAATGGCTTTGACTGACAACTTATATCTATAGCCAATTTAAATTTTTAATCCGCTAGTGAGGAGATTTTTAAAAATAGAGTGACTGCATATCAGAGAACATCAGAAATGTTCACATCACCTACTTTTTACTAGTTTACATTAGGATTGTGACGAAAAGATTTTATTAATAAAACATGTATTGATGTTTTAAGGTCTTTTTTCTTGAGTGATCTTACCCTCAACAAATCTTACTTTTCTTTTTATTCTCTCAAAAGATACATGCAACAGAATTTGTGATATACACTGATGAAAAAACATAAAACACAGCTCTCCTTTTTTATTTTCATAAATCAATTTGGAAATTTGGAAATTAAACCATCCTTGGTTTACTCTGTCTTAATAACCCTTTATTTAGTAGCTTAGCACTTATGAGGAGGTGAATGTCATTCAAATTTATGAAAAATCCCAGCATTTTACCCTTTTGATGTATTTAGTTTATTTATGAAGGTATTTCCATTCATATTTTGAAATAGATCTAATGCATTATTTGACTTGTAGAAAGTTTGATTAGTAAACTTTGTAGCTTCAAACTTACAAGCTTTCAAATATCACTTTTGTTCCCAGGATAGAGTTTTTGTTTCCTTTCATTCCTCTTTTAATTTCAATTTCTTTCTGCTTTCCTAGCTTTTTAAGATAGAAGCATTTTATGTCATTGTTTTCAATGTCTCTGTTTTTCCAAAAAGTATCTAGAACCAAGTTTTCCTCTAAAGACATTATTGGCTGCATCACGTGCATTTTGGATGCCATTTTCATTATCATGCAGTTTTTTTATATTCCCTTGTGATTTCTTTTAGATTCATGGGCATTTGATTTTAAATTCCAAACAGTGAAATATATGACATTACTTTATTTCTGAAAGACGTAAGAGTTGTTATCTAGTCAACATATAGTACATCTTGTTGAATAGCCCATGCAAATTTGAAACGATTATATAGTTTTCAGTTACTGGCTGTAGACTCCTTTAAATATCAACTAGATTCATTTGGTTAATAGAGTTGTGAAATTCTTCAGTTCCAATGACATCTCCCTACTTTTTGCAATCAGATACTAAATGAAGAATGTTAATATCCCCTTGTAATAATCTATATATTTTGCTTGCTCAAGTGCTGGTATTTTAAATTTATTTAAGAGCTAATTTATTTGGGGCATACATGATGCAACGTATTGTAAACTAGATTCCAACTGCTTAAGTCTATTTTGCCTGACATTGGAATAGCTACACTAATGGCGTTGGCATTGGCATGGCTGGTTAAATCTTCGCCTATGGTACTGGCATTTCATACGGGCACCTATTGAGTCCTGGCTATTCCATTTCCAATTCAGCTCTCTGGCAAGGTAGAGAGAGCAGTGGCAGATGGTTCCAGTTCTTGGGCCTCTCTATCCATGTGGGAGACCTGGAAGAAGCTCCAGACTCTGAAGTTTGGATTGGCTCAGCTCCAGCCACTGTGACTATTTGGGGAGTGAATGAGCAGACTAAGATCAATCTCTCTCTATCTCTCCTCTCTATAAATATGCCTTTCAAATAAAAAAATAAATTTAGCTAAGCTGAAGTCATACCTATGTAGTTCAGTTTTATCTATTTTTTCTTTTAAGCTATATCTTTAGAAGTCTGTCCCTGTGACTATCATTTAGTAAACTGTTGCTTCTTTAGATCCAGTCTGAAAATATATAGAGAACATGTTTGCTTTCTTTAGAGTGCTCTGAACATTTTGCTTCATAGTTTATTCCTCATCAGAGTCTTACTTAATTTCTATCTGATGTTGATGGTTTCTGATCATAAGCCTGCCATAATTCCTGTTTTTCCTGATAATCTTTTGTTTGCTCTGAGTGTTTGAAGCTGGTTTAATACTGTATTGTGCAATTAAGCTATGATTTGTCCAGAATCATAGATTTAGGAGGAGGTGATGGTATACTTCTCTTACTTTTCATTTTGGGAACTTGGGTTGAATGACTCCAGAAACAGAGTTGAGATGTTTTATTTTCATTTCATAATGAGTATATCAAGTATTTTTTAATTTTAGAAGAGGGAAAAGCATATAAGACATTTATTAATTCATGCAACATGTATGTATTAGAGCCTGCTATGAGACAACATTCTAGGCCTGGGGAGTTTAACAATAAACAAAATAGGCAAAATGCCCCTATCTTGACAGGGCTCTTGGTACAAGAGGAAGAAACAAACAGGACAAATAAGTAGAATAAAGCAATTTTGGTAGTGGTTTTCAGAACAATTTACATTAGTAACAGATATCTGTGTATCTTTGCCCTACACCATCGTGTCCCACACATCATGTGCAGCTACTTAAAATATCAGCACTCCCCAGTTTTATGTTCCATTGGTTGCAACTGATGAATCCACATTAATGTATCTTTCTCACCTAATGAAACAAGCCTGTATTGAGCCTGCACTCTACTCTAGGCCTTGTATTCAGTACCTAAAACCTAACAAATGAATATGCTAGATGCCAATTCTTGTCTTCTTAGAGTTCACGTTCCTGGTTCAGTGGGCAGGGGTTTAAAAAGACAGAAAGCAAATAAACACAATGCCTAAGTGTATTTATAAATTGTAAATAAATAAGAAAGTGTGTGTTTCGTAAAGCATTCAGTGGGTAGTGAACAAAGGAGCCTAGGAAGGTGCACCTTTTAAGCTTAATCTTCAGGATTAAGAGAAGCAATCAGACAAAATGAATATACTTATTTTTGGATCTGTATCACTCAGCGTGGCTTGAATGACTGTCTAGCATTTCTTATTCGTTTATTCCTTTACAGTATTTATTAATTTACTGGTATGAATCAGTTACTATGGTAAATGGGAGCAGTATCCAGGCCTCTTGTTTTCTTCTTCTTTTTAAAATTAATTAATCAATTAATTAATCTATTAATATTGGAGAACCAGATATACAGAGAGAAGGAGAGACAGAGAGAAAGATTTTCCATCTGCTGGTTCACTCCCCAGGTAGCTGCAATGGCTGGAGTTGAGCTGATATGAAGCCAGGAGCTTCCTCCGGGTCTCCCTTGTGTATGTAGGGTCCTGAGGTTTGGGGCCATCCTCCACTACTTTCCCAGGCCATAAGCAAGGAGCTGGATGGGAATTGGAGCAGCCAGTATACAAACTGGCCTCCATGTGGGATACTGGCACATGCCACCATGTCAGGCCCTTTTGTTTTTATTTTTTTTTTAAGACTTATTCATTGGAAAACTTGAGTTAGAGAGGAAGAGACAGAGGTCTTCCATTTGCCAAAGATACAACAGTCAAGACATGAACTGGCATTCATATGGAATACTGGCATCACAGGCAGTTTCTTAATCTGATATTTCACAATGCTAGCCCAGCTCCTCTTTTCAAATTTAATCTTAGTTCAGGGACCCTCAAGTTCTAAAGAGATAGATTCATGAATTATGTATAGTAGCTTAGGTTGGGGCAGTGGAGGATGAGAACCAACTGTATCTACCACACAAAGATCTTCCAGTTTCTGTTGCTAAAACACTGTGCTGTATACAAAAGATGTTTGGAATTCTAGTGTTTCTAGCTGGCTGCCAGTTTGAAATACTTGTGAGAGATGTACTTGTCAGAACCTAGGTGTTGTCCAAGTGAGCATTTTTGAAAGAAGGAAGGAACTTGGGAAAGGCTGAGTGTTAGTCTCTTGGCTTTGCCGAAATGGCCACAACCACCAGGGTGGGACCAGACTCAAGGCAAGTAGCTTCCTTATTTTTTAATAGATTTGTTGAATACATCATTTGTTTTGAAAAACAAATGTATTCTGTGTAGTAGCTGCCTATTCCATATGTTATGGGCAAGGAAGTAGCTATCAAGCAGGAGCTAAGTAATCAGCCCCTCCCTGAAGCCCAGCCTGTTATGACAGACCCCAAAACTGCTCATCAGGACTGGCAGCAGTAAAAGGCAGTGACATGACTGCCAATTGTGATGTCCTATAGTTGAGGGTAAAATCATTGTAATGATATTACCCTTGGTGACACTCCTACTCCTGTCATGCACTTGACATCATGATGTTTCTGAAACTAACCAAAAAGGGCAAGGAAATGGGTGGCACTCAAGCTCTCCACCAAATGCCACACCTGTGAATGAATATTCGGGAAAACTACAACAGAGGCATTGCAGCCTATGTGTTTGGAACAGGAGCTGGCCTCAAAGCTCCTTGGATGCAGCTCACGCTGCAGCCTGCCTGCAGTCATTTGCTTGAATTCTTTATGTTGGAAACAAGATCCTGGATGCAACCATTTCATATCACCTATGCCAAACTCCATTAAGCCTGGCTAATCTGAGCATAATCCTGAATTGTAGGCATCCTTTGTCAGTTTTCACCCTGACTTTCCCATCTTCTGTCAGTAATGAACTGTCTCTACTGTGGAAATTTCTTCTCACTCATGAAGCCAAGTTGCAAACTGTGTAAGTGTCAAGATTGTATTTTGCTTTCTGTCCCTGGCACTTGGTGAAAAGATAGAATATGTAGGTCACCTACACTGCTTTCATACCTGGAATCTTACTCTGATGGCTTGATAATACGGTTCACATGTAAACACACGAGGGGGATATGTGTATTTAAAATGCCCAGTGTCCACAAACTGTACAGTCATAAATCAGGCAAAAGTGTTATGATGGTCTATTTAGTGGAAGCAGCCCTTAGAGTGTATATGTTTGCTATTGGTGGTGGCATCTCATCACATTAGCAAATTCTGTCTTGTATAGCATGCTAAGAGGATGGTAAACTTGCATGCTTTTTATGATTTCATTAATGCTCATGTTTTTGTCTTAAAGTGATATATTCTAATTTCTGATGAAAATATTGAAAGGAAAAATATATTTAAAATTTTATTGGGCAGGGCCCGGCGACGTGGCCTAGTGGCTAAAGTCTTTGCCTTGAACGCCCCGGGATCCCATATGGCCGCCGGTTCTAATCCCAGCAGCTCCACTTCCCATCCAGCTCCCTGCTTGTGGCCTGGGAAAGCAGTCAAGGACGGCCCAAAGCTTTGGGACCCTGCACCCGCGTGGGAGACCCGGAAGAGGTTCCAGGTTCCCGGCATCGGATCGGCGCGCACCGGCCCGTTGCGGCTTACTTGGGGAGTGAATCATTGGATGGAAGATCTTCCTCTCTGTCTCTCCTCCTCTGTATATCCGGCTTTCCAATAATAATAAAATCTTAAAAATAATTTATTGGGCATAGTTTTCTTTAATTAAAGCTTAATTCTCAATATATACTTGGATAATTTCTCAAATACAAATATATATACTTGTCTTTTTAGAGGACAGCTGAGTTGATGAAATCATATTATTTGAACATTCACAAATATGAAAAAATTGGTATACTTTATTTGCAGATTGGTGCTTTAGAAGTTTACAAGTAGGCTACCACAATCTAGTTTCTCTTTAGTTCAAATCTTTGAAAACAAGGATTGGATATGGAAATTAATCTGAGCACCTGTGGTATACTACATTACTGATGTGTGGCACATATTAAGAGAATAGTGATCTTGTAGTTTTTTATTGGCTCTAGAAATGGTCTACTTTACATGCTTATTGCAAGAGTGTGCAAACTGTGGAAAGTTTAATTTAGAGTGAAAAGAAAGATGTGAATTTTTGATACTTGGGGTTAGTGACTTTAAAGTAGAACTTGTGTTAGAATTCTGAAATTGGATCTTTATGTAGGTAGATGCTGTGTGGTACTGTCCTTTCTTGGGATTCATGAGAGGCAGTTCTCAGCTACCTGCTCATAAGGGTGACCAGCTCACATCCTTCAGTGCAGTCAAGCTAGGATGTTTGGTAGGTGAGGTGTAATAAATACATTTGTGGCTTTGAGTAGTTTCAATTTATAGTGGGTTTGTTGAGATGTAACCCCATTGTAAGTCATGCAAAAAGTTTCGGCATCCCAGTGATACACATATCTAGATACTATGTGTATTAATTTTGCAGATATCCAATCAGTTGTGTTTTAAATGCAGTATTAAACTGACAGTATCTGGTCATGTCAACACATTCAGTTGTCCCTTTTGTCACTAAGTATTATGTACAGTATTGAAACTGGCCTTCTATTGATTGTCATCTCCCCGTGAGCTCCTTTTTATATTAGAAAAATTGTTGAATGATTTTTAAGGAAGGCATAATAAAATTGTTTGGATTATAACTTTGGTGTGTCTGAGGAGGAGTAAGATTGAAAAAAAAGTTGATGAAATAAAAAAATCTTGTTACTATACATAATTGGATGGAAACCTTATCCAGCTTTACCTTTTGATAAAAAGCTCTTGAAAAACAATCCATCACTGAAAGGAAAACAGCAAGTGTCAGCTGATATCTTTATAGCAGTGAGTTTATTTAGTTACCAAAGACATTGTCCAGGTTCTCATTAAATTTATGGTCACTGTGAGTTTGAGAGTTCATATGTTCATTTAAGAACCTGAGGACGGCCTTGGTATTTAATTACATTTAGAAATGTTCATATCTAAAATATGCCATAGTATGGTATGAATCATTAAGATCTTTAAGTTAGTCACTGCAGTCTTGGATTCTTTGCCTTGCTTATGGACTTCTTTTTTAAAGAGTGTTATTTCTTGAGATCGTAGAATATCTCATAACCCTTATGGATTATGAAGAATCTGCCTATCCTGGAGATCAGGAAGTTTTGAGTCTGTGACCCCTAAAACACAGAACCATTGCCAGGGTTTCTGAAAATATCCAGTATGTTTTTTATGTTTTAAAATTAAAAACAGTGTTTATTTACTCTTTATTTATTAGAGACAGAGAATTTTTTCCATCCCCTGGCCTGCCCCTCCAGTGGCTGCAATATCTGAAGCCCGTAGTCTGGTATTACATCCTGGTAACCCAAGCATCTGATCTAAACCCCCTACTGCCTTCCTAGGCACACCGTCAAGAAATTGGATCCTGACAGAGCAGGTAGAGCTGGAGCCTGTTCTCTGATATGAAATGTCAGAGTTGCAAGCAGGTTAATCCACTGTATCACAATGCTAGCCCCTGTGTTTGGGTTTTGGGTATTATGTTATATGTATTATTTTTCTTTGCCATATGACACAGATTAAAAAAGATTAGTATCATCTCTGAGTCCCTCCCAAATTCACTCACGCAAAAATAATTTCACTGATATTTGTTACAGAAGAATTCTGGAAAAAGAGTTTAAATAGTAGCAACAAACATTAGCAAAATGAAGCAGAGATTACCTCTACTTCTACAGTGTGTTTTGGAAACTCCAACTTCATACCATCCATTAGGGTAAAGCATGGTTGTGCTGCTGCCTTCCTGTTTCTCCCTAGTCTGTTGTCTGTTCTGTCTGGTTGTTCTTAGTGAAGGTAAATGACTTCTGGTACTCTGAAGTTGAATACTAACCAATTCCTGTGAACTTTCACTCCAGCCATCTGCTAACATGTTGAAAGTGTTTTGTTCCAGCAAAGGCATTTCTATTCTTTTTTCTATTACCTATCGGGCTCAACTTAGTCTGTTAATGCTTTTGTTTTCATCTACTTGAAATGACCACAGAGATACAGAGGGACAAAGACAGATATTGTTTAAGTCCTGGATGTCCACAATTGCCGGGATATGACCAAAGACAGACCAAAACGAGGTGCCTGGAATTCCATCCAGATGTACCACCTCATTGGCAGGGGCCGTTATTTGCTGCCTCTCAAGACGCAAGGGCAAGAAGCTGGATCAGAAAGAGTAGCCAGAAGTATAATCAGCCTCTCCAATATAGGCAGTTGGTATCCCAAAAAGCACCCTAACCCTCTTTGACACAATAGCTGTCCCTAACGTATGCATTTTTTCCAACTACATTACCCTAAGTATTTTATATCAATCCATGACAACCATAAAGGTTTCAAATAATTTATTTTTCAACTGTCATTTGCAAAATCAATTGAAGTACAAATCCTCAGTGTACTTAGCTTGCCATCCCTAGATGTGAAAGAATATAGAATTGATGAAAAGGTAGGTGTACCAGTTATTTTAGAACCTTAGAAATTTGAGTAGTGGTAGGTAATTTCCTTGAGCTGTGGTGTCTCAACTTACGTTGTCCTTCAGTATTGCCAAGTGGTTTTGTACGCTGTTGGTCTGAAAGGTGTTGTGAGAATTTTCATGTTGTTTGGGTATCACGGTGATGCTGGGGCTGCTGGTCTTGGAGCACATTTCAAGACCCCACTGCTTAGGAATGAGTGATGAAGAACATCAGTAAATATATCAGTCCATCGTGGAAAAGAGTTTCAGAAATGTCAGCAACTTTGTCATTTTGGGATATGTTTGCAATGTCACATTGAATAGAGTACTGTATGGAGTCCTGGCTTAGGCGTGACCTATGAATTGTGGGCATCTGGATAGTAAACCAGTAGATAGAAGTTTCTCTCTGTGTCTCTTCCTTTTTATTTCTGTTACTTTGCTTTTCAAATAAATAACATTAATCTTTTAAAATATGTATGATAACATTTAATTTATACATGTTCCTTCCTTGTGGACTATTGAAAAGTCCTCTGATATTTCCACTTATGTTTTTCTGGGCTCCCATTTTAAATATCCTAGTTGTTTTCCTTGAGGTGTCTATAGTCATTTAACTTGTGGATTGATCTTAACTTTCTGTGTGTTCTGATTGTGTCACAGAAAAAAGCTAGGAGCTCTCTATCCTGATTCCTTGAGACTCCCCTAACACTCAGGTTCACATCACACCGGAAGCAGTCACTGCATAAAGGCACTCTGATGCACGCTGTGCTCCATTCAAAGTCAGACTCACACACTCTGTGTTTCCATCACTCTCTTTCTTCTCCATCTGACAAGGATACAGATCGGGTGCAAGGGTCATGATGGAAAGTGTATAAAGAGAACTCTCCTTTTTTGTTTATTTGATAGGTAGTGAGAGAGTGAGTTCAAGCTCCCAGTGATTGGTTCACTGTTCAAGTATGTACACCAACCCTAGTCTGGGAACCAAAGCAAGTAACTGAGACTTAACTCTGGCCTCTCACACTGATGTCAAGAACCTAGGGTCTGCATTAGTAGGAAGTTGGAGTCTGGAGCTGGAGCCGGATGTCAAACCTTGGTGCTGTGATGTGGGTTGTAGGAATCTTCTCTGGTGTCTTAGCTGCTAAACCAGACATCTGTCCATGAACAGTCCTTATGATGCTCTTCTTGGAGCTGTACTTCTGTTTCTTCTGCTTTAGGCATGTGTGAAGTTAGAAAATGAATTGAATCTCTGGTGCCTTAGGGATGAAGCAGTAGTTTTCCACCTCTACATATAGTGATTCTGAAGCATATAAGTTCAAAATTGTTTATTGTATGATTGGGTGAGAAAAAGAGAATGTGGCAAGTAAGAAAACTCACTGCCAAAATAATATCATCAGCTATAAAAGGCATTATGATGTACATATTGACCAGCTGCCTGTCTAAGGAAAGAAAAAAAAAGCCCTGGTTTATAGTGTTTGTCGTTTTCTTGGTCACTCCTACCGTGGCTGACATCATACCACCAACTGACCAACTGGAGGCCATCATGTGTGGCGGTGGCATGTGTTTCTTGGGAGCTGCCCCTGACATACCTTACTGACATATGCCTATGCTCCTGGCTGTCCTGTTTGCTGGCTAGCCGGCATTCAAGATGGTGAACACAATGATGAGGATGAAGAGAGGATGCTCAGATTTTCACTTTGTCTTCAAGTGAGCAAACAAGAATTTCAGGCTTGGCCTTTTGCTGAACTACTGGCTTGTCAATTCCATGTAAGGTCTTGACTGGCTGTCCATTTTTCATCACTGTGGAAGTAAGTCAGAAACTGCAGGGGCTCTGTGCTCAGCGGAGTTAAAGACAGACCACAAAGGGGCTGGTAATGAACACAGAGTGTCTTCCCGGTATCTCTGTAGTGATGCATTGGCACCATGGTTGCCAATGCGGTTCCCTGGCCTAGTGGCCGCTATCATGATTGCAGCATGTGTCACACCCTCTCAACCTCACTAGACCCAGGGCTCCTATGGCAGGGCCCAAACCTTAGTATTAGGCACTGCTCTTGGGTTCTCTCTCCCTGTAGGAGGCAGCTCTTAGGGATATCCCATCTCCAAACTTCCCTGTGGTAGGAGCCCAGATCTCTGATGCAACTGCTTTTGAACCGAATCTCCCCTCTGCTAAACAACTGTCTCCTTCATTGCCATATGGGATTGCTCCTGGAATGTTGTACGACTAATTCCCTGTGGCAGATCTCCATTGCAGAGACAACATCAAGCTTATGAGGTTTGGGATGCTGCATAATGGAAAGTTTAGAAATGTATTTGACAACTTTCTGTGATAATTCACTGCAGAGCAGCATTACATAATTTGCATTATTCAGAGCAAGGACCATCACATTCAGTCTGTGACCCTTGGCTTGAAGAAGCTGTTAAACTGGATGATGCTGTCGACTCTTTCTAAACATTGCTTTACCATTAGCATTGATTAATTTGTCAACATTTTGAGAAAGTGCAAGTGTAGTTCTTTTAAAAATTTAGAAGTCATCTCTGGGATAATTTTAAATAATCTTTATCATCTACTGGGGAATATGTGTGTGTGTGTGTGTGTGTGTATGTATACTGATATTGAAAATGTGAATATATGTTTTTATTTTATCCAAATAGCTAGGCAAATGCTGTGCTTTAAGAAATAACCAGGGTTAGCACTGTACTGTGCTGGTGGCTCTGGGATCTCATATGGGTGATGGTTTGAGTCCTGGCTGCTCCACCTCTGATCCAGCTCACTGCCAATTCGGGGAAAGCGACGGAAGATGGCCCAAGTCTTTGGGACC
The DNA here is from genome assembly GCF_030435755.1 of Ochotona princeps. Taxonomy (NCBI): domain Eukaryota; kingdom Metazoa; phylum Chordata; class Mammalia; order Lagomorpha; family Ochotonidae; genus Ochotona; species Ochotona princeps. Next base: position 36,780,359 of record NC_080841.1, read on the forward strand.
TTGCACCCACACAGAGACTTGGAGGAAGCTCCTGGCTCTTGCCTCCCGACTAATGCAGCCCCAACCATTGTGGCTGTTTGGGGAGAGATCCAAGAAATGGAATATTCTCTCTCTCCCTATCTATTTCTCTTTCTCCCCACCACCTCGGACTCTCACTCTACTTGTGTGTAACTCTGTCTTGCAAGTAAACTAAGTAAATCTTTAAAAAGAAAAAAAAGTAGGGATCAATTTTTGACAATGAACTTTTCTGCCCTCTGAATTTCCTAGTGTGTATCTGGGATTGTTTAGTACAAACAGATGACTCACATTCAGTGTCTACGTGCCCGGTCAACCTGACAGATGCATCTGGAGGAATAAGGCTCTGTTTGTGATACCTTCAAATACCTTGGCTCAGGTGAAGCAGAGGCAGCAGGAAGCCTCTTGTTGCTTATGCTTGGACTATACAGATCTCCAGAACAGAACAGATTTCTCTGGAAATTCATGTGTGTGTGTGTGAGATGCAGTGAAATGAATCTATCTAAATATGTGATTGTCATTAGGATAATCGATTACCTTCAAATTGCCCAACATGCCCAAGAACAGCCATTATTTATACCAAGGTTGTGTGCCCTTGTTTGAGATTGAAGTTCTTAATTCACTTATATTCTAGGAGTCCTCAAATGGGTTAGCAGTGTGACTTTCTCATGAATAGGATCCTCTCTCGATCTTATGAGGTGCCACTTTCAATAATTTGGTAAGATGGAAAAAGTGGGTTTTCAATAATTTACCTAATAAGGAAGAAGTAAAATGGGGTATTGTGATCACCATGATTGCAAATCAGAGAAATACTTAACTATTGAGTTGCAGGTATGGAAAAAAAAAAGCACATATGGGCTAAGCAATCTTGGTCTCCTTTTCTCCTCTGATACATAGATAAATATGTCTAGATAGATAAATGCAATATGTATATATTTATATAATAATTTGGCTTACTCTATATGGTACCATCATGAACTAGCAAGTGAACCATCATAATATGAACTTGCCTTATTATTCTGTTTCCTGAATTTAGCACAGTTTTACACTTTATTATTAAATTCCTTTGTCCTTACGCTTACCCTGCTCCTCTTCTCCCCTACTCTTTTTTTTTTCAAGAAAAGTATGGCTGAACGACAAGCACGACCAGAGCTCTGAAGTCTGCTTAACAGTGTTGAGGCCCATAGTTGGTGAGCTAGTCTCCAAGCATGTAAACATTCATTATTAACATTTCCCCCAGCACCTCTCGTGACCCTCAAAGATGCTGGCTAGGCATATGGAGGAAGGGAAGGTGCAGAGTGGCAGCGAGGACCAGCAGTGTGCCGGTGCAGCTGGTTTTGGAGGGTGGGGAGAGGTGCTGCATCCACAGCCGCATTCCACACTCTGAATGGGCTGTCCAGATAGGATTCCCAGCTGTGTTCCTCGGTGCTAACAGATGGCAGCCTCATGGCAAAACTTGTTTTATGGCACAGATTTTTATCATCAGTGGAGCAGGAAACCTTGTGTTAAATGAGACCATAGTAACACCCTCAGATTCCCCACCTCTGAAAAGCAAATACTCTCTTTTACACGTGTGCTTTAGTACAGCATGTTAACTACTTCCTTCTAAATCTTGTGGAGGTAACAAAACCACAAATGGCCTTGTCTGGCAAAAATTTGTACCTTAGGGAACCTATATGAGTTCATCAAGACTCAACTAGCTAGATTTTTAAAAGATGTACCCAGAATATGGCAGGATGACAATTGTATCAAAGACAAGTACAAAGAGTTTTAAATTAGCTTTTGTATGGTTAAACTCAGGCAAACATTGGCATGTGAAAGTGAAAGGAGTTACATAAACTAACAAAAAGGGCTGAAGCCATAGGTTAGCTATTTGACTTAAACCCTGGAAAATCATTTACTTTCTTCCTTCCTTCTTTACTATTGAGAAATATGACTATTTTGAAAAGCCTGTTTTACATGTTTATTTTTTATCTGTTTAACAGAGAGAGAGAGAGAGAGTGAGAGAGAGAGAATGAGAGCAAGATCATCCATGTGCTAATAATTCTCCAAATATCTACAGGAACCAATGTTGGACCAGGCCAAAGACAGTGCAGACCCCATAACTCCATCAGAGTTTTCCACTTTGGTGCTAAGAGCCCAGGCATTGAACCAGCATCTGCTGCCACCCAGAATGCATTAGCAGGAGCTGGATTGGAGGCAAAGGAGCTGAAACTCTAATGTGGAATTCCAAGTGGCAGCTAAACCCTCTGTACCATAGTGCCTCCCCACCCTCCCCCTGAAGAAATACAATATTTAAAAAAGAAAATGTTAGAATAAGCAATAAGAATAAGCAATAAGTTAGAGGAAGCAACAAACACCATTATGATAATAAACATTAAGAAGGGATAAAAATATGTGGAAAATATGTTAAAATAAACCTAAGCATTTAAAATTAACTTAGGGTTTCAGTTATTGATGTGAGGCTTTCAATATCCTGAAAAATGAATGCTTATGTTCACTTTGAAAATAAAAGTTAAAAAGAAAAGAGTTCCTTTTCTTCTTTATAAATAGGGTTATGGAGAATTAGGTTGAAAAGATATTACTGTTAAAAATGAATGAGTGTTGGGCCCGGTGGTGTGGCCTAGAGGCTAAAGTCCTTGCCTTGAACATCCTGGGATCCCATATGGACGCCGGTTCTAATTCCGGCAGCTCCACTTCCCATCCAGCTCCCTGTCTGTGGCCTGGGAATGCACTGGAGGACAGCCCAAAGCTTTGAGACTCTGCACCCGCATGGGAGACCTGGAAGAAGTTCCTTGCTCCTGGCTTTGGATCGGCACAGCACTGGCCATTGCGGCTCACTTGGGGAGTGAATCATTGGACAGAAGATCTTCCTCTCTGTCTCTCCTCCTCTGTATATCTGACTTTGTAATAAAAATAAATAAATCTTTTTTAAAAAAAGAATGAGCGTTAGATTATTCTGATCAAAATTTAGTTTCCAGAAAAACCCAAGATTGTATCCAATTCTACAGTTTGGCATCGCGGCTTTGGAAATCACATCTACCATGGCATTGATGAAACAGAGCTGATAAATAACAAAACAATGAAGAAAATATGTATCAAAGTGAAAAGAATGTGCAATAGTTGGGGTTAAAAAAGACTTGAGGATGATGGTTCTTTCAAGTGTTTGAAATATTGTCACATTGATGGTTTAGGCTTCATCTGCATCATTCCAACTAGTGGATGAACAACCAGCATGGTGAAGTTACCAGTCAACTGTTCACTAGTCAGTGTCAGGGAGGATTTCAAAGGTTGGTAGCTCTTTAGTGACTGGCCTTGAAATGAATGGCTTTGTAAGTTAGCAGAGCTCACTGGAGCTGGAAGCCAGACTGAGTGTATGGCAGAAAGGATTTCTACATTATATGTGAGGTTAAAGAGGATGACTTCACAGATCCCCTTTGTTGTTAAAATTGTGTTTGGTTTTGGTAGAGTGTCATTTTTGACTTATTAAGAAACCATGTAGGATTGTAACATTAGAACAATGCTATTCACTCAGGCCATTTACTTTAACATATAATTAATGGTGGCCGGATGTAGGGTAAAGGAAAACATCAAATGCCTTTTAGTAAGCTAGATGACATCTTGTAAAAACTATTGATTAAGTGCCAACCACATTTTAACAGATGGCACAATCCAGTGTTAGACTAGTAAGCTTGGTCAGGGCCAGGCTGCCAGTGCACAAATTGAAAACAGGTGGCAAAAATTCCCTGGGGGACTTGGCATCTGTAAGTAATCAGTTACTGTAAAAGTCCTGGTCAGACACAAATTAGCTTCATTGTTGATGACATCTTTAATAGTTGAAGGACCTTACAACCTTATTTAATTACAATCACAATATAAAACATCCATGTAGTTGACTACCTTTGACGATTGTTGGTTTCTCCTTTCTTAGCTTAAGTTAAAATATGCCAGACCTTTTATTTCTGTAATGCAAAAGGATGGTAAACAGATGATGGGAAGCAAGATGAATGTATCTGTACTATTCCAGTGTTTCTGTGTTGCACATTCTCTGATTCATCCCATTCAACCATAATCAACCCTTCAGGAAAAATCAAATACATATGTACTTGGTTTCTGTTTAGTGGAATTTAAATGCCACAGAAACCAAATTGTGGTTTGAACTGAAAATGCTCATTTCAGAAGTATACTACCAACCATTCTGACTTTATATTCTGCCAGTTTTCTATCCTCCCCAGTGGGTGTGGAAATGAATTAAAGTTTAGAATTGATGAAATATAAAGATGTAAAACACCAGCGTTATCTAAAATTGAATATTTTCTAAGCACTTGGTCTTGCACTCAAAGCTTTTTTGGCAAAAGGGGAAAAGATGGAGAATTTATTTTTTTAATGTTTATTTATTTTGGAAGGTGGAAATACAGAGCGAATTTAGCAGAAACAACAGGCCACTCAGTTTTGGAGAAAAATAAGTCACTTGGAATCTTTTAGGCATATCCTGGAAACATTTATGTAGATTCCTGTATCTGTTGACCAATACGTAAGTTAATAGAATAAAATAATTTTTTTTCTTCTGATCATGCATGCTCTTGGCAATTTATCAGAAAACCCTTTGCTTTGTAAAATCCGTAAGTTAAGATGCTTATAACAATTGAGATTGGCCAACCAACAGAGTACAAATATGAAGCAAAGCAACAAAATTATTTACATTGCTTTGATTTTGGAAAACAAGAGCTGAGCGAAGTCAAAGGTTTTTATATCTACAGTCTGCAACCCAGGGGCCTCTCTGCCTCCATGCCTCCTGTTTGTTTGCTGTGTGGCACTAGGCAGAATTCTGCAGCCCAGGTCTTTATGCAAAAGCAGTAGCTGAAGGTGATGGGATTCTGATTTTGTTCCTCTGGTATACGTGAGCTTGCTGGTCCCCTTCATTATGTACCCCTCATTCATTCCTGCCCCAGAGAAAATTTTATCTTAGTATTTGTTTCTTTCTAGGAGGTTCTCTGTTATCTATACCAAGGAAAGTGTTTTCGGTTTATTGGCTTTGCACAAATCTTTGGTTTGTACTTTATTGATTTATAAATAAGTGACTGAATTGATGCTTTGGAATAACTTTCCAGTCATGACCATCCTTATACTTTCAGGTGTCAGCTGTCAAATTTTTATCAGCAGACTGACTTGTGTTTCGATTGAAGAGCAGTGAACCCTTTTGCAGAGTGTAGTGATGTTTCCAAGACAGTTCAGGTGGGGAACATGGAAGCAAACCATAGACAGCAAATGCTTCCGTGTTGTGTTTAGTTGCAGCATGAACTTTAGCCTTCTGAAAGCTCTTCTGGGTTACCTGGCATAACCTTTCAAATTCCGTAACTCTTGCTAGTGTGTACCTCCTGTACAACCATGGAAGACAGTAACCCAGATTGTTCTTTTCATTTTGTTAAAAGAGCATGTTGTTATGATTACCTTATGCCAACAAAAAAAGCGTAATCTATATCTTTTTGACATGAATAGTTGCAAACTCTTTATAATTTTTGTGAGCCTTAGAGGTGCCAGCAGGGGTCAGCAAGGTATTTTTGGAGAGATAAGTTGCAAAATCCAGGCAACAACCAACATATGTTAGTTCTAGAAGAGCACAGTGGATAAGTGATAGGGGGCAAGCCCAGTAGCCACTGGTAATCCTGAGTAGTCCTGAAGAAGGCCTAGGCCATCTATAGTAGACATGTTTGACCAGGGGGTCTCTAGCTCTGTGCTTTATTCCAATGTCACATGTGGATTTGTCAGAAGTTGGCTTGGACATGGAAAGCATTAAATCCCTTAGATATATTGAGGTTAAACCATGTATCCTGGGTGTTCACATTATCTTCAGTTTCAGCATTGCTACCCTGTCTTGGTTAGAATTTTGTTTTGATACATTGTAAAAAATATATACAAGGTTAAAAATATAAGGCTTGATATGTTGTTATATATATATATATATATATATATTATATATATATATATATAATATATATAACATATATAATATAATATAATAATATAATAATATAATATAATATATATATTATATATATATATATATATATGTTATACATATATATATATATAGTTTAAAAGGTAGCCAATTTTTTTTTACTACTTCATGGGTCTTAAATAAGTAATTATTCAGGTTCATTGTTCCTTTTTGCCTTCTGCTGCATACTTGTTAATTGTGCTTCAGCAAGTTATTGAAGAATGGGAGGAATGAATACATTGGTGAGTTTATTTTACATTAATCATTGTGTAAGTGGTTCTAAGCGGTGAAAATTGGCTAAAAGCAAGTTTTAAAATGCATCATGTGGTTGAGTGTGTCACACTGTGTCATTTCCTGGTTGCTATGCATAAGTGAGAAAGTATTTATATGAGTTAATTAACATTTTGTCTTTAATGGTCAAGGTTATTATGCTCTATAACAAATGTAAGAAGTGAATGTAAGGACTAAATAAGGGAACTGTATTCTAACCGGAAGAGAGACAAGTTTTGTAGTTCAGTTTACAACTTTACTAGGGGCAAATGTGAATGTAGAATGACATGCATTGGAATTCTAGGAAGAAGAAAAGCAAACCACTTGTGAGCATAGGAAATGCATTCTGCACTTTCTGTGTTCAGAGATTTCTTGGGTCATTGTACATTGTCCTGTGCATCTTGGCATGTGCTTTCCCGTTTATCCATCCCTGGATGAACATTTAAACATTTAATAAGCCGCTTTTTAGGCAGCAGTGTGTCTGATGCTGGGATCAGTATGAATTGACTCAGGCCATCCAGGAAAGGGAGAAAAATGCTCTTGCGTGTGGTGTAAGTCAGTGTACATTGATTGCCATGACAATGGGGATATGTTCATGTGTGTCATCAAGCAAGGCTTCACATTCTGGGAGCTATAAGGAGACACAGGAAGAACTGGGAATGGCCTAAGTAAGAAAAGGGAAAAATAGCTCAGCGGTAATCTGGGAGTGGAGCAGGCAGTTCATTGTTTAAAATGGTTGGGGTATGAGTGTGATAGATTCAGCCTTTATTCTGTGAACAGTTTAGAACTGCTAGAGGTTTTAGAGCAGGTCTTATAATACTACAAAGATATACCTGGTAGTTGGGAGCAAGGGAAGCTGAATTAAGGAGAGATTAATAAAAAGTTAGAAGGGCACAGGTAAACTGTTAAGGGAGAACAGTTGTATAAAAGCCTAAACTTGTATTTGATATTGAAATAGAAATGAAGTGTCACTCAATTGACCAGTTAGAGTATGTTGATCTAATTAATGCTTTCCAGCTGGTTTATTTTTTTCTTCCTGGGGAAACAAATACATTTGAAGTCCTATAATCTCCTCTCTATATACAGTGCATAATCAGAATTCATAAAGAAACTAAAACAGGCTGTCATTTTAGCTAAAGAGGAAACCTACTAAGTAGGATTGTATGTATTTTTCTTTGTTGCAGACCATGGAAGAACTATACAATTCATAGGTTCTTTTTTTTCCTAGGATTTATTTATTTTTATTGGAAAGGCAGATATACAAAGAGGAGGAGAGACAGAGAGGAAGATCTTCCATCCGATGGTTCACTCCCCAAGCAGCCGCAACGGCTGGAGCTGAGACAAACCAAAGCCAGGAGCCAGGAGGTTCTTCCTGGTCTCCTACGCGGATGCAGGGTCCCAAGGCTTTGGGCCGTCCTTGACTGCTTACCCAGGCCACAAGCAGGGAGCTGGATGGGAAGCGGGGCTGCTGGGATTAGAACTGGGTCTCATATGGGATCCTGGTACGTGCAAGACGAGGACTTTAACTACTACTCTATCGCACCGGGCTCTCATAGGTTCTTTTAAGAATTTGGATTTGTAACGTAAAGTCCTTAATTATATCTAAACCTACACACCATAATTTTAACATTTCTTAATAACCTCTGCCTTTTTCCCTTATCTTTCTGATGATTTGGTCACTGGCAGTTGATGGAGATGTTGGAGTTGTCTAGCATCCTTCAGGAACAGAGACGATGTATGATGCTTTCTCTCCAGGGGGAAATCAGGTCATTAGGATCCTCCTTCGTGCCAGTGCAGTGGTCACTTTATTGTCCTCATCATTGTCAAGGGATTTGTTAAGAGGGAAATGCTATTTGCTCAAGGATATTTTAACCTCTCAATTTCTAATAAGAAATTTCCAAGGACTGTTTAGAACTTGGAATTCCCAAGCTTACATATGTAACGAACTTGTTTTGCTAGAAGAGTTTTCAGATTTACCTTTAGAGAAATGGCAGTTTTGCCAATGCAGGGGAAAAAAGTAGCAATGGAATTTTCCCTGTGTTGCTGAATTCCCAGGCCGAGGTGGGGAGTGGTTAGAAAATGGTGGCCCGTCAGCCAGAGAGCTCCAAGAACAACCATTAATGAGCACTGTCTGGTCAGAGCCCCATCATTATGGATGCTGAGCTCCCTGGGAGAGCGCCATTCTGCCTCTGTCCCGCATTCAGAATGGGCAGTAAGAGAATGAATGGAAGAGTATGAAGACACTGCCAAAACAGACTCTAGAAGGCTTTGTTTGGAATAAGGATAAGAAACTATAATCAGGACATTTCAATTTGCAAAGGAGTTCATTAGGTGAATATAAAACCATCGGAATTACTTTGAGGAACTTGTAAAAAGTAAGACTTTAGAGCAAATTTCATGTATAACCTGTTCATACATAAACTTTTTAAGTTTATACATACATTTTATATATAAGCTACTTATACAGAAGCTTCCATTCCCTTATCCTTGAAAGCTTAAAAAGGAGTGAGGCAAAATTGACAGAAAACATCCGTAGTTTCCCTTTTAAAGCTATGCTTGAAAGACTAGAAAAGGGCTCAAAATATCTAGATTGTGGTCTGTTCCTGTAAGAAAGATTTCTTATATCACATTTCCATCAGGAAGTAGCTAAGTGGTCAATTTCACATGCATTTCCACAGTATTCAACAAAATCAACTTACTACTGGATCCTCATTGTACCACAGGATGTAAATTGGTAGTTCCCTAGCCAGTCAGTGGTTTGTGTGGCTTGGAAGGGCTGTCAGCCAGTCTGTGGGCTGTAATGTTGGCAACCAAGCAACAGTAACATGAAAACATGAAGTCACTTACAGGCCATGCTTCACATGCTGGTAAGCTGGGCCCTCCTTGGTGTTAAGTATGAATGGAAAAATAAATTCAGGAAGTACAGTCAAGAGGTCAGTTTTATGTGGGTAGGAAAATTTTCACAAGAAATGTTGGAAAGAAAAAAATGAGTAGAAAATTAGAGGATTTAATTTCCATATCTTATGGTCTTATGGGTGTTTGCTGTAAACATAATATCATGTCTCCTGGAAAACACCATGGGGGCAGCGACCAAGTCTGGGTTTGCTCACTGCTGTACTCCTAGGGCAACTAGTGCACACTAAGTAGTTTTTTTTTTTAAATGAGTACATGAACAAATATGTAAAATTTTATAACCATGGTCCTGGTGAGTAACATGATTATACCAGTTTAAATACTGAAATGTTGTGGTCTTATGGTCTTGCTTCATTTTTATTTTTACTTATTTTTATGGTTTTGATGCTTAAAGGCAACTTGGTGAGGGACCTGGGTAAGGTCATGACTCTGACTTTCATGATTAAACTGAACATGTAAGACAAATTCATTGTAAGTTTTCTATTTTCATGGAAGTAAAATGGTTGCAAACAGTCAAAAAAGCCTTCATGACCTGGACATATCCCACTCTTCAGAGGTAACCATGTTCATTTCTTTTGAACTGTCTCCCTTGGTCTTTACAAGTATCTGAAAAATATGCTTATAGTGCCAGCTCTATTTTTTCAATTTTAATGATTATCCTTTAAAACAAAATAGAATGGGTGGGGAACATGAAACCCATGCATTACATAAGGCTGTGGAATCACTGGGTCTGCTACTGCTAAGGCAGCTGCAGGTATGACTTGAAATTCAGTAAATCTATATTTAAGCTCATTTGTAACTTGACAATTTTATGAACTGTGTCATACATATTCAAATGGCCCTAGCAGGAAAACTAAGTGTCCATCTTTGCCAAACAGCAGATGACATTTTAAAATCCAAATAAAACCAGCCTCTTATCACACACCTTCTTTCCACATTCCCAATGGTAATCTTATGCCTTATGTTTGTAATGGAAGCACTTTGCAGAGTAGACATACCATGGGGCATTATCATTTCCTACATCTCACTTTTGGTTTAGAGCCTGTGGTTCATAAATTCCTTGTTTTCACGTTTCCTGGATTTGCCGTATCATTTGGATGCTGATCCGCTTCTAGTTTCTTGAAAAGGAAGGCTTAGGAGCTAAATTGTTGAAAGTTTGCATAGCTGAAGTGGTCTGCTTCTGCGAAATTAACTAGGCATTAAATTTTACCTTGAAATTCACTTCCCCTCCCAATTCAGAAAGCGTTTCTTCTCTTGGTTCATTTTGTGCTGCTGTGACAGAATGCTAAGGATTAAGTCACTTATGAAGGCAAGAAGTGCATGCTTTACTGTGCTGGAGATGGAGAAGTCAAACTCATGGTGCTGTTTCCTGGAAAGCACCTTCTGGTCCAGACTTGGCTCGGTGAGAGCACCACATGCGTGGAGAGCAGCACTGCACGCACTTGGGGCTCCTCTTCTGATTGAACACCTATTCTGATCATCAGGCATCACCTGCATGATCTTCTTTAACCCCATTACCACTCAAGGCTCCACCTCCAAATACCATTAATACAGGAATTCCAGTTTGAGAATTAAATGTCCAGAACATGAATTCTGAGAGACATTTTTGAAACTCTCATTTTCTTGATACCTGTGATGTTATTGAAGAGGTCTAAGTCATTTTTGCCATTTCATTTATGATCTCATCTTTTCCTTTCTCTTCTGTTTCCTCCTAACATCTTCACCTGATTTTTTTCTAGCTATATATTTAGTTTTTGGCTGTCATAGCCACAGTGTTCAAAATGTTCATGAAGCTATGCCAAGATGTAGGTAAACTGCTTCCTTTTACAGGATACCCAATGAGTTTGAGTCTAGACTCTCATTAATTCTGGGAATGATTTCCACAAATATTTTTCTTTCCAACTTATCCCTGTTTTTTCTCTTTACATTTCGTGTTACTGGCATTTGCATCCTTCTGCAATGATATTCTCTCTTCCTTTGCATCTCCTCATTTCTCCACTATTCTCCTTTGATTCCTACTGTCAGCTTTTTAATTTCTTAGAGCTCTTTCTTCTCCCCTACATGTTGGTGAAATACAGTCATGTCCTTATTTCATGGGTAAAACTGTATTCCCTGAACTTCTGAGGGTTTTAATAATAGCGTTTATTTCCTCACATAAAGCCTGTTTTCCTCAGATTGCCTTTGTTTGCTCTCCTTCTTGCTGTTGGCAGCGCTCCTCAGATGTCTCCAAGTCATTGCCAGTTTGCTCATGTTGTGAAGGGGGATGCTATCAAGCTGTCTGGCAGTCACTGTAGATTGATCTTGCTTTTGGTTAGTAAAATGCCTGACACCAGTTTTTACCCATGCTTTCGGTTCTGATTCCTGAACTGCTGCTAAAACTGTGGATTATGATCATCCCACTTCACCCAGAGGCTTGGTAGGGCAGAACCTCTGACCAACCATAAGGCCTGCTCCTTACAAGATGCCTGGGGAGATGCTTGCCCTGGAGCCCAGCTTTCTACTCATCTGCTGTGTATCCTAAGCATGTGCATAAACAATCTGGGAGAGGGGGCTAAGGGCAGGTGTTCCCACAATCTGCTTTCACCATTGCCCTCTGCCATACTAAAAAATACCGTAGACCTACACAGCTTACACAGTATACATTGTTCATGGCTTCAGGGCCCGCAGATTGTATGATTAAGGTGCCAGCAGATTCAATTACTACTGCTCTGCTAAATAATAATAATAATAATAATAATAATAATAATAAAAGTTCATTTTCAGTTGGTTCAGGTGAGCAGCAAAAAAAAAAGCTTATGTTAAAAAGAATTTAGACTTGTACAAATCTGTATATGTTTTTTGTTAAAACTTCTCATGCTTATAGAAGGAATTTTTAGAGCTAAGACTTAATTTCAACCTAGTTCTGAGGTCAGGATATGTCACCCCGGTGTAATTTAGTGTTAATTAAGGCTATTAGGATTTCAAAAACACAGCAGTGATGGGTAAGTTTTATTTCTAGTTTCACTCAATGGTAATTTGGCATTTGAGCAAAATTCAAAATGAAGAAAACAGTCAATCATAATTAGACATAAAACTAATTCCTTTAAAATTTTTACTACTGTTGTACCTGTTGATGAGTAGTAGAGTAAGTTGGGATTTGAGGCAGTCATTGTGACACAACCAGTTAAAATGCCACCTGTGACACTGGCAGCCAACAGGGACACATGTTTGACTCTTGTCTGCCTCCCAACTCCAATCTAGCTTCCAAATGTGCCGGGGAAGGCAACAGGAGATGGCCTCATGCTTGGGCCTCCATAATCACATGGAGGCCTTTATGGAGATCCAGGCTTCTGGCTTTATCTTGGCACAGCCCTGATCATCATTGGCATTTAGGGAATGTGCCATTGAAGGGAAGATTGTCTCTCACTCCTGTGTAACTGTGCCTTTCTGTGTGTCTTTCTGTCTCTCCAATAAATTGGAAGCCTTGGAGGCAAGTGTATGATCACAGTGATAGTTGCCACTCTGTTGCAAGATAATAGGTTCTTTAATGGTTGTTCCTTTTATATTTGGAAATGAGAGAATAGGAACATTGTAATGTTGACCATCATTTTTCACAATTCCATTCTCATGCGTATGTATACATTTATGAATCTGTGTTTTTAAATAGGAAACATGAGAAATACCTCTTGCAGTAGATCTCCAAGATGGAGATTCTCAGAAGCACAGGTGCCAGTCAAAATTTCTGAACTTGATTTCCCAAGAAATCTCCTACTCCTTTAAGAACTCTTTAAGGAATGATCCCATAGCAAAAAAGAAAGCTGGGATTGCAGCCAGTTTCATGACACTTCTGTGTAGTGCCAACTTCGTGTCTGCTTTGTCTAATTCATTAGGTGGCACATATTTAATAAATACTTTGAAAATAAAATTAGGCAATTTAAATAAGCTGCATTTCCTTTCAGCAATATTTTTTTAAACACATTCTTAAGATGATCACTTAAGTTTATAAGAATTTGCTATGGTCTAAATGTTAGTGTCCTCCCCAAATTCATATGTTGAAACCCAACCTGCAACACAGTGGTGTTAGAGGGAGGGCCTTTCAGGGAAGAATGGGTGATCTAGTCATGTAGATATCTTGATGTAAAATGCTAGGGACCTAATGAAAGAGATTGAAAGGAGCACCCCTGTCCCTTCAGTCATGTGAGGACACTGCAGGAAGCAACATCCACCAGGTAGAGAGCAAACCTTTACCAGACTTTGAGTCTGCTGGGACATTGAACTTGGGCTTCTCAACGTCTCAACTGACAAATGCATTCCTGTCATTTATAAATTACCCAGACTAAGATATTCTGTTATAGCATCCCGAGCAGAATATGATAAGTTTATGTCCTACATCTGCTATGCCTTATCTTAGGTTCTCTGAAGGTACCATGTAACCATTTCCCTTATGCCCAGGGGTTTGCTAAGTTCCTGTGCTTGTGCCACCGTGGGTTCTATCTTTGCACCTCCTGACCTAATCTTGTCCCTGGGTATACCCACAGAGTAGAAATAACTGAGCCTAGAAAATTCATACTGTTGCAGGAGTCTGCATTCACTTTATTTCCCAATTGAATATTTATCATTGAAAGACTCTTTAACATACACACGTACAAGAAAGGACTTCCTTTCTTAGCAAGTGTCATGTTTGCTGTCATTTGAAGTAATATCAAAATATGTTAAGTACTATTGAAATTCTCTTTGATGATTTTTCTAGTGCCTTGGGCTTCTTATTTCATTTTTATTTTGCTAAACTGTTGACATACAAGACATGAGAATAAATGTCAATGGCATGACACTTCTTTTAATGTTTAAATAACAAAATGCTTTGCTTACTTCTATAGCTTTTTTATGCTCAAAGAAATGGATCTTTGGCACGGTTCTACCCATTGAAAAGTTTCAGAGTGATTGATGGATTTTAGTATAGGCTGCGATTGAAATGGAGCTGATATTCCTGTGTGTGTCTCATGGAGATTAAATAGCAACCACACAGTGAGGATACTGGTTGTCAGTTTATACTACCCCAGCTGTATGTGACATCACAGACATTGATTTTCTCACAGTTCTGAAGGCCAGAGGTCCAGGACCAAGGTGCTTACAATGCAGTTTCTTATGAGGACTTTCTTCCTAGCTTGCATAGATTTCCCGTTTCTTGCTTTGTCCTCATGTTGCCTTTCCTTGGTTTGTGGGTAAAGTGATGGAGAGAGGAAGAGTATGGTGCAGATTCTCATAAGGACATGAGTGGTATTGGATCTGGTCAGGACCCACTCTAATGAACTCATTTAGCCTTAATTACTTATTTAGATGATAGCCAAGTGTGATGGATAGGAATTCAATGTATGGATTTTGGAGACACAAAAATTGAGCCCATACATTTAGTTTTAAGAAATACATTGTATTTATCACATTTCAATTGGTCTTGACTAATTTGTGAAAGCTTAAATTCTAAAGTATTTTTTAAATCAGTTTTATTTCTTTTAATATAGAGGATAAGCACTGTGATCTATTTGTGTCAATGACCATTATAGGAAGTATTAGCAAGAAATTGTGCCTACTCTAATTCTCAGTCACTGTGATTCAAATACTGAAATGCAACTTTCAATCAAAGATGTGCAGAAGTGCTGTATGTTTGCTTTTGCCTTTTAATTTTAATTTTAATTTTGGGCTTATTGAGGAGGTAGTACATTTTGAGCAATTTAGTGTTTGACTTTTGCAATCAATATTTCACATTTACATCTTGAAGCTGGCTTGGTTGGCATAGACCTTTACAGATAGAGACACTGTCAGGAGGAAGTGATACAGGAGTGCTGGCACATTACCCTGAAGCTCATGATGTTTCCTCCCTTCTGCAAGTTCATGTAGTTTGCGGGGCAGTTGAGACTTGAGTTTCTTCCAGTTGGAGATAATTTAATAGGTGAATTTATTCCAAGCCTGCTATAGCAGAGGATTTTAGGAGAAGGAAGTTCTGGAGCTGACTTCTGCCTTTATTTTTCTCAAGTTAGCTCACCTAGACCTGGGAAGTATCCTTGCGCAACCTCATGGGTTGAGAATTCCAGGTGAATGACTCAGTGCCAAACTCAGAGCTTTACCTGGGACAAATGAGCCTTATGAAAGCAGCAGTAACAAAGAAATAGATGTTTCGTGTGTGGATCTGCTTGGCCTGCAAGTAGAGAGACCTAAATCGCAGCCGAAAAAACAGTCGATAAGGATAATTTTGCGGATGAAGAGCTAAGAAATGATTTACTTCTGGAATAATATACACTTTAGTATGTTTCTCAACGAAGAAGTCACCCTAAAAAATGATATTCAGGTTAAATTTTGGATTAAATATCCAAACTTTAATTTTGTACATGGGCAGAACTCTGAATAAGTGTATTCTATTCTATGAGTATGGATTTTGATATGATTTTTATTCCTATGGAATAAAAGTAGTGAACTTAAAAAAAAAAGAAAGAAATGAAGAATGTCACAAAATGGCTGAAAGATAGGCTGCTGGGTGGCAGTTTTATTTCTCGGTGATGGCAAGTTCAGCAGAGATCCTTTTTTTTTTTTTTTTGGCTACTTCACAGCCAACTCTAAGTGGTATCTATGAACCAACGGTGATAAATTTGAAATTATGTAACCGACAAAGTAATGGATTGTTTCAACTAAGCTCAGAAACAAAATTAGACTGGCATAATTGTTACTGCGTAGAGTCTTAGGAGAGTAAAAGTGATTTCCATATTTTAAAATAAGGTGGTTATAAAATTGTTACATCATTTAAAAGTAGAGATCAAGTGATTAAGAGGATTCTTGGGATGCCCACACTGCATATCAGAGTGCCTGGTTTGAGCCCTTGCCCTACATTATAGATAATAAGCACCTGGGCTAAGCAGGTGATGGCTCAGGAAACTGAATTCTCACCACCCACCTCACCTGGGTTGGATTCCTGGCTCCTGCAACCTGGCTTCAGTCTTTTCCACCCTGTCTGTTGTGGAATTTGGAGAGTGAACCAGAACATGGGAGGTGCTTGACTGTCTCCATTCTTGTCTCTGTTGTACTCTTTCCAATGAAATACAATGAGAAGTGTGTGTGTGTGTGTGTGTGTGTGTGTGTGTGTGTATGTATGCATGTATAAATGTAGTTTGTTTTAATTTAGAAATTCTGTCTTCTGCAACAAAGTGGATGCAACTTGAAACCATTATGCTTAGTGAAATGATTGCATCCCCAAAAGGTAAATATGATTTATTTTCTTCTATAAGTAATACTACACATAAAATATAGACTGAAAAAGAGGATAGGAATGAAATGGACATCTTGTGATTAATTATTTTTAGCCATCATTTCTATTCCTGTGACATTGTGGCATTTATACTTTTTGAATTTTAGTTGTTGAATATTGAAGTAGGCTGAAATTATGATTTTGTAAAAATTAAAGAAAAAAAGGAAGGGCTTGAGAAAGGCAGAGTGAGGAAAGGAAGTATGATTATATTCTTAGAATTGTACTTATGAAATTCATTCTTATTACAAATTGAAAAAAATAAAATTGGTGGAATTTTTATGGATGATAGTAAGCTTTTTTGAGATGTCTATTCAACATCTATTAGCCAGATTTTCTTATTTGAAGAAAAAAAAGATCTATTGTAAAAATCAGTATTGATCAATATTAGGTTTAGTGTATGCAAGACACGGTTCATAAGGAAAGAAGCTTCTGTAATCACAGCACGGTGCTGGTCATATTGCTGAGGATATCCAGCCTTATATACTCGCCTCTATTGAAAGAACACCATCTCTTTAAAGTCAGTTATCTCTAAAAGCAATACATCTGTTAGAATTAAATATCTTACTTTAAAGTTTATTTTACTGTTATTAGTAATTTGAAAAGAACCCTCAATTTTCTGATGTTGTATTTTTATGTAATTTGTGTTTTAAAAATTATTTATGTGAATATTGGAGTCAGAGAAAGAGAGAGGAAGAGACATTGTGAAAGATCTTCTATTAATTTATTCTCCAAATAACTACAATGGCTGTGTCTGGGAAGGGCCAAGGCAGAAAGCTGGAATTCCACCTTCATCTTGCACATGGATGGGTGTGACCCAGGTGTTTGGCATTCTTTGCCGTTCTCCCAGGCACATTAGCAAGGAGCTGCATGGGAACTGTAGTAGTCTGGGCTGCACCCACTGCTGAAACTTATCAACAAGTAGGAACTTAACCCACTGCACCACAAAGTAGACCTGCCATATGTATGTTCTGTAGAATATTTCTTACGATCTAAAGCTATTTATATCATATTTAGTGATGTAATTCTTTTTAAGTAGCTTATCTCTTTGGGTAATTCCCACTTAGTCGAAATGAGAAGATTCTAGATGCTATGCTTTGCTGATGAATCATTTGACAATTCTAAGTATCAGTAGATTTGATAGCAGTCAGATTTACAGTAACTACTGAATTCCATTTTTAAATCCATTTTCCTAAGTAAGCTGAGAAAGAAGATATATTCTTTATCGTGAAACAATTTTCTTCACGTCTCTAAGTCTATCTACTCTGATAGGATATGGCTTTTTCATATTCTTTATTGTTTGCTTCATGTTCTGTGGGGTTTTTTTTGGAGGTCAAAGTCAGGTGGAAGAATTGGTCCCTGGACCAGACAATATGCTGCTGAGAAGATAAAGACTTTAATAGTCTAAAATAACATTTACTGTTACCCAGTCATTTTAGATAACCTCAAGGAAACTTACAACACAGTGAGATTAGAATATTCATGCAGCAGCTTCACCTTCTCTGCCTCCTACTCAGAGAGCACTTTGCTCTCTGGAATCCCAGGTTTCTCCTGTGTCTCCCAGAGTTTTGCTGCTCAAAGCGTCACTTGTTGGCCGGAGGCAGCAGGACCAGCAGCTGCACCTGGGGACTTGTTAGAAGCCCACATTCCAGGCCCACCTGGGACCCATGAGACAGACCTACATTAATCAAGTCTCCCACGTTCCTTTTCACTTGTGCATTGTCTGCCCCACCATCACTCCAAGTATTTGTCCCAGTATTCACAACATCAAAATCAGGCCTCAACTAAAGAGTAGCAAATCACCATAAAGTTGTCACTGAAATGAGGTGCAGCAATTTGCTTTAAGAATCACATATTCACATGGGTTTTTAATGTACCATGAGTGAGAGAGAAGGTTCCATTTTTGAGATTTACACATGGTGTTTCCTCTGTCAGTTTAATTCACCTTCTCCAAAGCATTTAGGTCCTATTATTGTTCATTTCCATCATGAACCCCTACCTTAAGTCAAGACTGCTGCCTCTCATATTGGATACCATAGTAGCACATCTGATGTGGTGGGATGCCTCGTGAAAGGAGTGGCTATTGACATGGCAATAGATAGGTTAAGAACACTAAGCAGCCCAGTGATCCTTTTGTGGGAGCCAGAAATAAAGATGACGTGGAAAGACAGACACAGTCTGAGTCTCCCGTGTCAAACAGCAAGTGAGTGAGTGGTCGTGGGACCTCAGAGATCGTTCTTCACCTTCCTGCAGTAAAATTTCCTCATTATAAAATTGCCTTTGTGATGCTGCCTTACTTAACTCCATGGTCTATGGTCAAAATTAAGTAGATAGAGTTAAGAGAGCACTTAGAAAAAAAGATTTATTTATTTGAAAGACAGAATTACAGAAAGGGAGAGAGTGAGAGCAAGCCCCTTGAATTCCTTTTTTGTTTTGTTTTGTTTTTAATCTTTCAAGGTGGTCTAAAAGCAAACCCATTACAGTCATTCTGTTTTTTGCTTCTGGTACTGTATTCAGTAAGTTACCTGAGCTTTTTAACACTTTAATGTAAAATAGGCCTTGTGTTGATATTGCATAATTGTAGGCCAGTGTAGGTAATGTGCTCTGAGCATGGTTATTCATACCACTGGGGAGTCTCAAAAGTTTTAAAATGGCAAGAGGTATGATTTGATTTATGGAAAAACAAACCAATGAGTTTGTCAGTGTAAAAGAAAACCCTTTTTACCCGTTAAACAAGAAGGCAGGAATGTTGCAGAGTTCTTTGTAATGTTCCAATGCCTGCATTGGTCCATGTGTTATAGACTGGTCCATGGGTCCTCACAATGAGTTCAAATATAGTAAAGATTAGTATTCTCAGAGCAAACCTGACTATAGGGTTGCAGACTGAAATTAACATATAAATAGAAAATGAAATCAGTTTCTAAGCAGATATTTTTGGAAATCCGATAAAAGGTTAACAGATTTAAAGTTTATTTATAAACAGAATATTTTTGACTTAATTTTAATTAGAATTCCTAAAGTATTTGATTGATAAGTAAGAAAGGAGCATAGCTTTCTCTCAACACTGCAAATGACATTGAAAGATGTTGGTGATTCAAAAAAATAAATAAATAAAAGACAGTTCTGTTACCAGGCCAAGTCATTCATAACATCAGGCAAGTTCAAACATAACACTCTTGGGGATTGTGTCCAGAGATGCGTGACAGTATGTAAAGTTAAAACAGACTGATGGACTGATGTATTTTCTTCTGTTCATTTACATGCTGTTTTTATAGACAATATTCTAAAAAGGATACCTGAAAGTATTTTGCGTTTTCTCTGGGCAATTTTTTAAAGATTTATTTATTTTTACTAGAAAGTCAGAGGAGAGACCGAGAGGAAGATCTTCTGTCTGATGGTTCATTCCCCAAGTGACCATAATGTTTGGTGCTGCGCCAATCTGAAGCCAGGAGCCAGAAACTTCCTCTGGGTCCCCCACACAGGTGCAGGGTCCCAAAGGCTTTGGGCCGTCCTCCACTGCTTTCCCAGGCCACAAGCAGGGAGCTGGATAGCAAGTGGAGCTGCCAGGTTTAGAACCGGCGCCCATATGGGATCCCGCGGCGTGTTGAAGGCAAGGAGTTTAGCTGCTAGGTCATCGCGCTGGGCCCTCTCTGGGTAAATATTAAAGTAAATAATCTGTGTAAGGGAAAATGTGTTGATGTGTGTTAATTTTTCTAGTAGAGGTGTAGAAATGTTTTTATTGAGCAGGACTGGAGCTCAAGGCAAATAGTGACTTTCGTGCGTGAACATTGGAATTGCTCATGGCTCCCTCTCAATGACTCGAAATGCAAAATGATTGAGGGAGATGCTCACATTCTCTGACTTATGTCTTCTCATGTACTAACATTTGTAAGTTTATATTAATGGAACTGTGAATAAAGGCACTACTGGTTTGAATGTTGAGTGAAGACAAAAGTTGGGTTAATTAAATTCAAATAGAGAAAGGAAAAATGGACTGTACTCAGCCCTCTAAGAGTTTTCCAGTATTTCACAGAATGTCATGTGCCACATAGGCTCTATTTCTTCAAATTGGCTGTCTCCACATTATCCAGATATCCAAATTAGTTGTATGTACTTTGCTTCCACCCTAGATCACCTACATCTAAAACTGCTTTGCTTTGCTTTTGCTTCTCCTGGCTTGTCAAAGACTTACCTGACTTCATTATGCAGTGTATATCAGCTCCCTAAAACATTTTTAATGAGATTTATCCAACTTGTTAGTTGAAAGGCAGAGTTGGAGCAGGTGGAGCAGATACTGAGAGGTCAGATACTGAGAAAAAATCTTCCAACTGCTGGTTCACTCCTCAGATATCCACAATAGCCCAAAACTTTCAGGTCTCCCATGAAGGTTGCAACTACATGGGCCATCTTCCACTGCTTTCCCAGGTACACTAGCAGGGAGCTAGATTGGAAGCCAAGCAGCCAGAATGCAAACCGAAGCTTACATGAGTTCCAGATGTTCCAGGCACAACCTAACCTCTTGTGTCCCAACACCTGTCCCGCGTAACATGTTTTTACACTTACTTCATACCTTCCTCTTGAATTACCACACATAATTTTATAGATTTAATTTGTTAGTGCTTAGATACGATAGTATCCCTGCCATCCTTCTGCACTTCAGGTTGGTTTCACAAGCTTTGAGGTTATTTATTTCTTTTTTGTTTCCAAATGTTTCTTAACAAGAATGAGTGGAAAGAGTTCAGAATTGTGATATCCATTTCATATTTTGCTGCTTTCTTCCATCCGATCTTGTCTAAAAAGTTCAGACTCCTGCAGTAGACATGGTGATACAGTAGTTAAGATGCTACTTGGGCCTCCTGCATCCCAAATCAATATGCCTGGGATTCCATTCCTACTCGACCTATCATCTAACTGCTGGCTAATCGTACCCTGAGAAGCACCATGTGACGGTTCAAGGACTTGTGTCCCTGCTACCCATGTGGGAGACCAAGATTGAGTTCTGGGTTTTTGGCTTCAGCCTGGCCCATTTGCAGGTGTTGTGGGCATTTGAAGGAATGAACCAGTGGCTGGAGCAGTCCCCTGTCACTCTGCTTTCAAATATGTATAACAGTGAAATCTAGACTCCCACCACCAGATAATTGTTCTCTTTATTCTTGTGATCCTTATTATTGATTATTTAATTTAGTACCTTTGTTGATTTGTAAGACTTTGCAAACCTACGTTGATAGCTGCAGAAACACAGAATTATAAAATATCTGGCATATGTGCAAAAGATAAGGACATTCCAGGAATCTGGAATCTGAAACCTTCTCTGGTTGAAGGACAATCCTTACTTAGACCTTTCCAAAGGCAGAACTATGAAAAAGTAGCTGAACAACACCAAACTCTGACAGCTTATGGAAACATTATTTCAATTTGAACAAAATTGTCTCTGACAGATTTGACAATCAAAAATATAAAATAAAGTAATGAAATTCCATTTTCTGCTTAATAAATAGCTTTTATATGAACTATTCCAGTGGTGTTAGATGAGAATATTGGGTTCCCTCCCTCATTGCTTACCAGTGAGTATGTGAACTGATAAAGTCAGAATGTGGCGGCATGCAGAACTGTCCTGAGCAAGGGACTGAGGCTGATCCCAAAAATTTAACCTCTGATATCATATTAAACGTTTGACCATGTAGGGTTTAGAGACTAATTGTTCAAGATTAGGGACATAGTGCATATACACAGTAATATGTAGAATATCTGCTACATAGTACTGAAGAAAGAAGTCACACATATGTGTGCACACACGTGCTTGCACGTGAATAGATGTGTACAACACACAGACCGTGTATCTGGGAAGGTACTCACCATGGTGATAGATAACTGTCTCCTATCCCTGAGACAGAATGCTGAATATTTTAAAAATTATTCTGTTTTTCCTTGTGATTTAATATTAGAAGAAAAGTATAATTTAAATTTAGTAATAGCTTAAGGCCTTTGAAGTCATTCACCTTTTTTACAGAAATTGTAATTTTTACAATGGAAAGTGGAATGATGCTGACATTGGATGTAGTCCCACACTAGAGACTTTCTGAAGTGGCACTAGTTTTCTTAAACCCGTATTTCTCAGAAATAGCTTCTATGTGAAATAAAGGAAGGCGCGCCTGTCCTCCTATTGTCCTATTGTCCTGAGCGTTAGTAAATGCATAAAGTGTAACTCATGGAAATATACTGACAAGCAGTGGTTCAAAAATGAAGGACATTTGTTTTAATTGTTTTATCAGATCCAGGTCTTGGTTCTGTACTAAGGCAGGGCACATTCATAGGAGATGTTCCTAGACTGACTCTGTAACAAATACCTGAATCCGAGGCTTTCCTAGTTTATGTGGAATGCACTGTTTTGGGTAGCACTCTTGTTAACAAAAAAGGTAATTCATGGATAAAGGGAGACTGAGGAATGTGTCAGATCTAAAAGTAATTGATAGGTTTCTTTTGAAATGTGAATTTCTCTCTTTGGTAGCTTAATTGTTTACTAGTTAGTTGTATATTTTAGGAATATACACAAAAGTTGAAACCTAATTTTAGCGTTGTTTTCGCTGTCTTGATTTTTTTAACGTAATTTTCTTGATTGTGATTTATTTGAAATGTTAAATTGCATAATCAGCACAAATATATGCAATCATGCAATTTAATTAGGAAATGTTATTTTGGAAAGCAGTGACAGAACTCAGACATTCATGGCATTTTTACAAAATCTTGGCAACTTTATTTTGAGACTACTGTTTGGATGACTGATAATTGATATTTAATTTTAAAGGTTTCTCTTTTCCAAAAAAAGAAAAAAGAAAAAAAAAAACTCATTAAGTTCAATTGAGTAAAATATAGTAAAAAAAGACACATAAAAGTAAAAAAATATATAATTTGTGAGTAACTAGAATTTCTTACCCAAGATAATATTGATGTGTCCAGTATTGTATTACTTATCATTTTCCTGTCTTTGGCTTGTAGTTTTCCTTTTCTTAGGAAATTGACTAATTGGCAAACAATTTTGGTTTTAACTCAAAATTATAGATTTACACAGAATTTTTTTTTCTAGATCAAGATATTTCATCCGTAATGCTATCTTGAGTTAATCCTAATGAAAAGTGGTGAGTTGCATGGATTGATTCAGTCTCCTAGTAATATTTGAGATGTGCTTGATGAAGAAGGAAACCAATCTGTGCCTATATAGAGAGAGGACTCTAGATAAAAGCATGAAGAACAGTGTATCTGTTTAGTTTAAAGAGCTATATGTTCTCTGCTGTCACATGTCATTATGAATTCCTACTTCACAACTGCCTTTGATATTCAGAAGCATAAATTTTCCCTGTGATTTTTTTTCATGGACTCTATATCAAAGCTAAGTGGTTTTGCCCATTGCTTTGTGGTCCTAAGGTTTGTGAAGATGTACTTCATTAAACATATGAATCAAATGTGAGAAATAGAATAACTTGGGCAAAATTACTTTCTCTCACTGTGTTAATCTCTCTGAATGTTTTAAAAGACTTTGAAGTGCAGTGTAATAATTCTGATCTTCTATTTGATGATATTTATATGTAGTAAGAAAGGTGAGCAAAGTGTAGGAAATAGCTCAGAAACTTGGAGGGCTGCTTTTAATTTAATTCAGGATAACCCCCAAATATCTAAATGTTGGAGGCTGAGAATTTCAAGCAGAGAAATAAGATGATCTTTTTAAATTTTAAATTATTTTATTTATATAGCGGGAACACATTCCATGTATTTCTCAATACTGATTTAGGGTGGTGATATTCCCCACTCTACCTTGCTTTCTGCCTTCTCTACCCTCCCATTCTCATCCTGCCTTCTTTATTTTCTATTTTTACGATAGCCTATTTTCAATTTGTTAAGCACAGTCTTAATATTCCATTGGGTAAAAAATTCAACCAATAGGTAGTAGGAAAATAACAAAACAAAAACAAAACAAAACACATAGACAAAGGCAGTAAACAATAATCAAACCTTATATGAATTTCACTCATAGATTACATTTTTTATTTTTTTTTGTATTATTTATGACAACACAGGAAAAAGTATAATATTTGTGTTTGTGGAACTGGCTTATTTCAATAAGCTTAATGGTTTCTAGTTACATCTATTTTGTTGTAAAAGACAAGATTTTGTTCTTGTTTATGGCTAATATTCCATAGTGTGTATGCCACATTTTCTTGATCTAGTCAGCCATTGATGGATATCTGCATAGATTCTGTATCTTAGCTATTGCAAATTGAGTTTTGGTAAATGTAGGTGATTTCATTTTGTTTGGGTGAATTCCCAGGGGTTGGATGGATGGGTCATATATCAAATCTCCATATTGCCTTCCACCATGGTTACATTGGTTTAGGTTCCCACCAACTGTCAGTTAGGCATGGCCAAGCCGTTATTCCATATGGCCTGGATTAGTTAACATGATCTCAAGGAGGAGCACAAAGCTGTATAAAGGCGTGGTGTTTCACTTTCCCCGATAAACTCACGATAGTGTGTAAAAGAATGTAATGTATTCATTCATTCCAATACAGTGAGGAGTACATAGTAGTGAATTTGAATGAAGTTCTAAGATTATGTGAAAAATTTTTTTTAAGATTTTATTATTATTGGAAAGGCGGATATACAGAGAGGAGGAGAGACAGAGAGGAAGATCTTCCGTCCGATGATTCACTCCCTAGGTGAGCCGCAACGGGCCGGTGTGCGCCGATCCGATGCCGGGAACCAGGAACCTCTTCCAGGTCTCCCACGCAGGTGCAGGGTCCCAGAGCTTTGGGCCGTCCTCGACTGCTTTCCCAGGCCACAAGCAGGGAGCTGGATGGGAAGTGGAGCTGCCGGGATTAGAACCGGCGCCCATATGGGATCTCGGGGAGTTCAAGGCGAGGACTTTAGCTGCTAGGCCATGCTGCCGGGCCCGTGAAAATATTTTTATGAGAATATTGTGGTGGTGGTGAAAGGCTTAGTCAAATCAGAATTTTTTAAGTTGATCTTTGAAAATATAGATAATGCTTTTGCATTTTCCCCTCACTATGAAAGCATATTATAGAAAATGTATAAACATTAATGATAATGAAAAACTAATCCAAAAAAAAAAAAGAAAAGAAAAAGAGAGGCTAGTGGCAATTTTACATAGCACAAAAACATTAGTAGTGCCTTAATGTATTTCTTTTTTTTCTTTTGTATATTTTATTCTATAGTTTACTTTTGCCTATTTCAGACCATCATGCACAGTTTTTTTGGTTAATCAGAAATCTTTTTGAACATCTAAAGTTGTTACATGGTATCAAACCCTAGAACACTTGTTATACACTGAGAGTTGTCAAGATGTAATTTTTATTAAAATTTTAATCTCAGTAGTATGCATGCATATAATGTAAAATAAGCATTAATACCTTCTTCAAAAATGCCTATCAAGTACTAATAAATTAAAAATATATTGAGGGCCAACATTAAGGTGCAGTGGATAAACTGATGAATGTACAGGCGCTGGTTCAAGTCCTGGCTTCTCTGCACCTGAGACTAGCAGTGGTTAATATCCATGGTACCACGGCACCAAAGCGGGAGACTGGATGGAGCTCCCAACTCCTGTTACAGCCAAATGTGGAAGGAGTCAGCAGATGGAAGACCCCCCTCTGCTGCCTCTCCATCTCTCTCTGTAACACCTTGAAATATACAATAATGAAGTCTTTCATTTAATTGTACCTTAAATTTTTGTGAACATAGTGGAGCATTGTAGTGTGCTGCATATCTTTCACTCATCATGCTAAACATTTTGAATGTTTTTTAGTTATATTTTTTATCTATGAACTTTGAGGATTTTTTTTATTGGCAGGAAGCATTTGTATCTGCTGAGATAAAACATGTGAAGGCCATTTTACAAGTCAACAAGTTGCCTAGGTTCATACAATGTTACTCTTTTGTCATTCATATTTTTTCTGTCAGTTTTTCAAATGTGTATGAAAGTGAATTATTTACCCGTTTTAAATCCTTCTGTGGGTTTTGATTGTATGTTGGGTGTTTTGTGTAAAGGCTTGCTACACCGCAAGTATCCTGAGACTCAGTGATGTTCACCCCTTATACTCAGCCCTGGTACACAGAATGAAGTCCATAAAAAGGGGATTGAGCTTTATGTAGGATTGATATTCAACATTTAATGAGTAAAAATATTGAATCAGTCATAATGAACTCAAACCGAGCCACAAGGCCAAGCTGGGACTTCACAGCCTTATTAAGTAAGGTATTGCAATCCCTGTATTCCTGCACTTTTATTTTTTGTTGCCAACATTAAACTCTGGTCTAAAATTATGAAATGGGAGATTCCAGAAATCAACAATTCCCCAGTTGTAAATTGCATACTATTCTTGTTAAGGAGATGGAATCTTGTCCTGCTCCTTCTTGCTCAGGGAGTGAGTCATTGTTGATCTAGGTATTCAAGTGCAGTCCCTTATAAACTGCCTTCCTTATCAGATTTATTCAGGTAATCCTTTCCTTACTTAATTATGACCCCAAGCAAGAGGAGTGATGCTGCCAATTTGGAAATGTCAAAGAAGAGCCAGAAAGTATTTCCTTTTAGTGAAAAAGTGAATGTTTTGGGGCCGAGCATGATAGCTAACGGCTAAGGTCCTCGCCTTACCCACGCTAGGATCCCATATGGGTACCAGTTCTAATCCCAGAGGCCCCACTTCCCATCCAACTCTGCTTGTAACCTGGGATAGCAGTTGAACATGGCCCAAAACCTTGGGACCCTGCACCTGTGTGATAGACCTGGAAGAAGCTTCATGCTCCTGGCTTCAGCTGCAACAGCCAGTTGGGGAGTGAATCAAAGGACAGAAGATGTTCCTCTCTGTCTCTCCTCCTCTGTGTATGTCTGGCTTTCCAATCAAAATAAGCAAAGCTTTTAATAGAAAGTGAACGTTCTTGACTTAAGGAAAGAAAATATATGCTTAGCTTACTACAGTCTACAGAAAAATGACTGTTCTCTATTTGTGGACTTAAAAAGAAGAAAAATAAATCAGTTCTAGTTTTGCTTTCATGCCTCAAACTATGAAAGATAATTCATAGTTTAATTCAGGTTAATTCAGGTGGGAAAGGGCTAAACTTAGAATGTGGTACTGTCTGTGGGTTCAGGTAGCCACCAGGGTGTAGGAAAGTGAGGGGGACTACTTTGTATATCCTTACATTGTTGCATTATGTGGAAAGCAGCCTCATCTTATTCTTTTTAAAAGATTTTTAAAAATTTTATTTGAATGTCAGTTAGGGAGGAAAGGGAAATGAGTGGGAGAGGGAGAATGAGAGAGAATAGCATTGCACCTGCTGGTACACATCCAAATAGCCACCATATTGGGATTGGACTAGGCTGAACCCAGAAACCAGGAGTCCCTTCTGGGTCCCCCATGTGGGTGCCGGGGTTCAAGCATGTGGACCACCTTGCATTGTATTTCCCAGACCATTATCAGGTACTTGAATTGGAAGCAAAGCAGTTGAGCTGGAACATGGACCCTTACCCGTATGGAATGCTCATGTCACAGGCAGTGATCTCAACTACTACATTGCAACATCAGCCTCAGACCTTCTCATTTTTTAGGGGGAAGCTGGGAAATAGAAAACAGCTCATCATTTACTTGTTAAGGTTGAATTTCAGAATCACAGTTCAATTTTAGAAGGATGCTGAATTTGCTCCTAAGTACCTGAATTGGCTTTCAGTCACGAGCATCCTCTTTTAAGGCTGAGAAGCCACTGATCTGCTTGAGTGATGCAGTCAGAACTGCAGAGTCATACATTTTCAGAGATAAACCTAAAGAGAATTTTGTGGTTAGGAATCTGAAGCTTTCCACAAATCTCTTCATGGCACTTAATCTACAGAAAATTGAGGCTGTTTTGATAATGGTATGGTTTATCTAATTTAGCACAGATGAAATTTGTAAAGCACAATGCAATAGAAGTGCACGTGCTGGCTTCCTGTGCAGTCATTGGCTAAGTCAGCCTGTGCTCAACATTGGGTCATTATGAATGCCGACCTCACAAACTGCATATGATGTGATGACAGTGTGGAATGAGATTGAGTCTAGCAGACATCTGGCAGCCTTCATTTCATAGAAGGCCTTCAGTGATTTGGGCCCTAGGCATTTGGACATCATCTCTGACACTGGGCACCATTATAACAATTAATTCCATCTGGCCTGCTCTGGCTCAGGATTTTTCTCGTTTTCCCAAGAGAGACTGTTGGCCACGACTGGTCCTTGTTTACAGATTTTCCTGTCTCCCATGGTTGGCAGAGTCTCACTTTTTTTTTTTTTTTTTTTTTTTTTTTTTTTACATTGGGAGTTAGTGTCTAGTCATAGTCCTTATTTAAAAGCAACTATTCCCACTACAGGAAGTTGCAGTTTGTGATAGCTAATGCTGAATGGCAGTGTCAAATATTTTACCAAGTAGTTTTAGTTATATTTTGTGCTATTGAACTGCTAAACTATCATGCATGATTTTTTTTATAAATAAAGAGAAACCATGAACAATGTGTTTTATATACAATCACAGATAGTCTAGAATATGTTAATAAGACATATGGCTTAAAAGAATACCAAGGTTTTGAATCTAGGAGGGAACGTGGATGGTACAGGGTATGGAGCTATGCTCCCTCATTGGGCCTGGAACATGAGGTTATCCACGTAAGAATGCTATGAGGGTTCTGCATTCACGGTGCAATCGCTCTTCGTGGAAACACTGCAAGGATTTTATTAAAAGATTTTCAGATTTAATTCGATGCTTATTTCTCATTGGCAGATTACTTATGGATTTTGGCTGACATGGAAATGAACCTATTCCCTACATTTGACAGGTTCATCTGAAAAATCAGTAGATACCCTTAGTTTTTTGACAGCTGTACTTTTGCTACAAAATAAGAATTTTACATCATCACAGTAACACAAATGCTGGAATTTAGACTCGAATTTCATTTTTCTTTCACATTTCAACAGCGTTAATAGAAAATCTTCAATTAACAAAAAGATTGATTCTGTATTTCATAGTGCTTTCCAAATCTTTGAAGCTGGAATAAAAATATAATCAATAGTAACATCCTTTACTTTCTACCCTGTTTGTAGACAAGTGTTTTATTTTTCCACATTAGCAGAATTAACATGACAGATTATATTCTTTGTTTTGGTATGTAGGATTGTTTGAATACTTGTTTCTAACAGCACATTTTGACTACATCTTGGCTTTCCACTTAGATGGTTTTCTTATGTTGTATCACTAGCCTTTGTGACAGGTTGCTCAGGTGATCCTGGAAGACTAATCAGAGTCAGATTAGATGGTGATTATGAACGCACCTCAGGACCCAGCTCCAGTGATTTCCCCAGTCTGTCACTTAGTCTTTCGTCAGCATCCTCATATGTGAAATGGGAGACCAGTAAGTGCCAAACATATTAGTATCCCACCATGAGTATTAGCCAGCATTTTATTACGCACTTGCATCTGAACTGCAGACCTCTGGGATTGAAGTTCTCTGCAGCCTCAGAGATCAAACTCCTATGTCTCAAATGTCTACAGCCAATCCTTATTTTCCAGTTGTTCTCTTTTCATCTGTTTTATATCTTTCCAGTCCCATCACTGGGCCAGGCCCACTTTTTTTCTAAGATAAGAGCTGTATTTCTTACTGATTTCAGGAACCAAGGAGGCCTGAGATGATGAACTGCAACCATAAGTGTTGTGGGAGATCACCCAGCTGGCCACTGAGCTATTTTTTATTTCAGTTCATCATAGATAAATAGAAGCTTTCATAAATTTGCTTCCTCGTTTACTCTTCTCTCAGAAACATGATTAATATTTTTTAAAATTTATTTTTTGTCAGAAAGGCAGCTATACAGAGAGAAGGGGATGCTGATAGAAAGATCTTCTGTCTAGTGGTTCATTCACCAAGTGGGTGCAACATCAGGATCTGAGCCAGTCCAAAGCCAGGAGCTTCTTCTGGGTCTCCCATGTAGATGCTGGGTCCCAAGACCTTGGGCCTTCCTCTACTGCTTTCCCAGGCCACAAGTAGGGAGCTGGATGTGAAGTGGAGCAGCCAGACTCAAACCAATACCCATATGGGACCCCAGTGCACACAAGAGAAAGATTTAGCTGCTGGGCTATCACACAGATCCTTGATTAAAATTTTAAGATGTAGAAACGTTGATGGTGCACATTAGCTTTGAAGACGACTTCTCAGATGAGTGGTTGTGTAGTCATTCATTAATTAATTACTTTGTTATACAAAAGCTTTGGGTACTAGGGTGAATGTTTGGCTTATAGTTAATACAGCATGCCACATCATTGTGCCTGGGTTTGATACCCACCTCTGGCTCCTGAACCTGCCTTTTTGCCAATTCAGACTATGAGAAACAATGGTGATGGCTCAGTTAGGCTCAGTTAGTTAGGCTCATGCCACCTACGTGGGAGATATGGATTGCATTGTCAGCACCCAGCTTCAGATCTAGCCAGTTCAGGTTGTTGGGAGCACTGGGGATGTTATCCTTAAGATAAGGGCTTTACTCTACCTCCTTTGGACTTTTATTTATGGGCCAACATCCATAAGAATATGAATAAGATGAAGATTCTGTTATTGTGGGAAGCAATTGGTTAAGGTTTTTGTCCTGTAAAAGGCTCCATCAGGACATAGTGAACGGAGGAAGCTTTACTGAACACTCTGCAAGGGAGCAGCCGGCAGGCAGGACAGTGCAGGCAAAGTTCTGCTGCAATATGAATCATAATCTGGGACACAGACATGCACACACATATTCACACACACACATCTGTACTGGTAGACTGTTGCTGGCTAGGGACTTTATTACTAGTGACTTCCCTATTGCTAAGGGCTTTTCCATCACTAGGGTTTTCCTTATTATCAAGTACACAAGGTGACCTCCACACCTATCGTGAATCATCTCAGAGTCAGGTGTGCTCTGGCTGTGCTGGGTGAACTCACAAGACTCAGCACATATTCTCATAGTCACACTCAAGGCCACATATCACTGCATAGCTATCGGCACAGGGAAAGGATACATAAGAAAACCAGCAAAGAGAAGAGACACACGAGGCAATGTCTGCAAAATCCGAGGGCAAGTTTTCAGGAATGCTTTCCAGACATACAAGACACATTCCATTTTCCCAGCATTGAAAAATGAGTTGTGATTATCCATGTGAAACCTTGCTTAGTTCATTAACAACTCAGTCCCCAAGATTTTACTGGAGCATGGAGAAATGCCTACCTTCTTTGCAGAAGGAACCCAAGTTCCTGAATCCTAGCAGTAGGCAATGATTCAGTGCAAAATGCCTTGTTGTACAATTATTGTAGGCATATGGGGCCAGTTTTTTCAAGGAATGGTGAGACCTTCACCTAGGTTTCACTTCGGGAAGGGCATTTGCAAGGATAGCAGCCTTTGGCACAATCTAATACTCAAGGAGGGCTGAGAATAAGGGTGTTGAAAGAACCAGGAAAGAGAGTTATTGCATTCTATTCAGCTCTGCTTTACTCAGGGGAGGTTCATTTCAAAAGATAGTAAAACAGTATTTGAATTGGATCTTTAAGGAGTTGTAAGATTCCCCAGTTTTGACATGAGGGGAGGACTTTCATCCATAGAAAGAAAACTTCATTCAAAGTCAATGAACAGTTGATTGAGAAATCCAGTATGGCGGGCAATGTAAGGACAATGGAGGAAAAGCTGGGAGAGTGGTTGGAGAAAATGTAGGAAGTGTTTTGTAGTTGGGTGGGCAGTGAGTGCCAATAGAGGTACTAGTTATAAAGTGAAGTTAAACACTGGAAAGGTGTCTAGCAGCAGATGGAGAAACAACTGGTGAATAAATAAATGGAGACCAGCATATGTGACCTAAAACATCTCTTCTGGGAATAGAACAGGAACCAGTCCTGAATATGGTAGGCACAAAGTTCCCGGAAACATTCATAAAATATAATGGATGTCTCAGGCCAACTCTTCAGCATCTTTATGCAAGTCACTCCACAGCCCTTACTCTCTGTAGGAATCTTACTCCCTAGAAGTGTCACTCGAATTCTCAAAACCACTTGGGAGGCAGTTAGGCAGTACATTATTGGAAATAACCAAGTATATTAGCTTTTTTTAAAAATACATAGGTTTTCTCTTTACTTCTGCAATCCATTTAGATGCAAAGTCAAATGACTCGCTACCTTAGCCCAATAATTCCATCTATTTACAGATGAATCCAGCAGTAAATCTGCTTCCCTTCAGGAACTGGAATGCTATTGCAGCAGTGACCTGAGCTGGCTCACTTGTAAAGTGCAGAGCAGGGTGCTCATCCAAAGGTATCATACTGAGGGTCCCCAGTTACACAAGGTGTATGTTAGGTAATGCGGTTACTTCCTTGTAGTTTCACGTGTATGTATTCTCTGTGACAAGTAGGGCTGAAGAAATTGGTTAAAATACTTTCAGCCCGTACCTACTAATTCAATGAAAGTGTTTAAATGAAACTATTAGAAAGTGACCTACATAAAAATGTTTCCAATCTAGGGTAGCTTTTTTCCTTTTCTCTTTATTTCACAGCATAGAATATGAAAGGCCTGAAGAGACTTGCAAGGTTTACACGGAATAAGATGAGGATACACATGAGTTTCTCTTCTGCCCTTGTATGAGCTGCACACTGTGGGTTTCATGACAGTGATCTATTGGATACACAAACAAGTCCCCTTTTCACTCAGATTTTTATTTTCTCTCCTCCTGTAAGCCTGTGTTAAGATCGCTTCACATGCTGTACAGAAATGCACGTCTCTACATGTTTCTTTCTCTCCTATATCCAAAGGATGGTTATTGGATGTATTTAATGTCTCCATGAGCTGTCTGATTAATGGTTATAGCCAAATATGCTGGAGAAAATTAGCTATGAAGGTTTTCCGTGGTTGGTTTAATTAACCTACAATAGAGAGAAAGCAAACAATCTGCTCAACCAGACTATTCAGATATCCCTCCTGTTGCTTTTGTTTTCACTACAGCTGGGAAGGGAAAAGTTACATTGCATACACCCTTCATCTAGCTTTTGAATGATTCATTTTGGTACTGATTTAAAGAACAATTTAAATTTTTTTATGAGCTTGAAAGCCCCAGAAATGCATAGTAATAATTTCCAAAGTGTAGAAACAAGCCCGATTTCCTGTCTTTCTGCATGGAAAACATCCATTTTGACTTTTTACATCTTCGCTAAAAATCATTTGAATATAAGACCAATATCCATGCCAGTTTCATACCTGAGTGTTGATGAACCAGATACTGTTGACCTATGAGCACACAATACCACTTCCTCTGTTTCCTTACTTATTCATAAAATGCCCAGAATAAAAGTACATTTGAAATGGTGACCAAAAGAGCAACAAACAGGATATTTATGGAGGCCAGTGTCTATAACTCACAAATTGTCTCCCTAGAAACCCCCTCAGGTCCTTTCTGAAAGCCTTGTTTATTCGTTGTAAACACAATTATAGGGAGCAGGTGATTGGCTTTGGAAGCTCCAGGTCTCAGCTACTGGGAGAAGCAAGCATGGGTTGGCGGGGTGGGGGCACATCAAGCCCCAGTCTCTTGTGGCAGCTGTCAGAGAGACTGGTGAACCAAGAAAGAAAACATTCTGAAGCAGGGCTAAACAATGCAGAACAGCCCACAGCAGCCTGCAGAATTAACCTTGTGAGTGCTGGAGGCAGCACACTCTACTCTCCTTGTTCAGGAAGAGTTCTGAGTACTGCTGCAGAATGCATTGGGTATCCACCGCCCAAAGGTATTTGACACATTTGTCAGACTCCTCAGATTCCAAATAGTGTGAAAAACAGACTCATGTTACTCAATATTGAAGCTCCTCTCCCCCCCCCCCCATTTTCTACTTTAAGAGGAGAGGATGAAAACAGAGCAAATTCAGAAAAAGGATTTTATACAGGAAGCTTTACCTGTCTTAAGGACCAGGACCCCTGAAGCTGATGGAAGTTATTGGGCCTAATGGGGATTTTGGCAAATGCTGTTTTGTTCTATGCTAGGAATATCTAGAAAGAAAGCAGTGAAACCACTATTAGAAAACAAAAGATATTATCCATTTAAAAGAAACCAAGAATTACATTGTAATTCTGCTTAGGATATTGGAAGGCAAATGAATTCTTTGAAGTTATAGGTGTGTTTCCTGATTTATCTTTTTGAGAACTAAAAAAATTCTGGTTACAGCTATTGTGGGTGTGTATGTGTGTGTTTTATATTTTGAAAACTGTTTTTGTCTGTAGGATCATTTAATCCATTTTCTACATATGTTTGCTCCAATTTTTTTAATCTAGACTGACTTTCCATCAGAGATCCCAGATACAGTTTCCATCGTCCCTCCATAGGTTTTTGTACTCACACAGTTGCGTCAGTGCCGTACTCTGCCAAGAGCTACACAGATGCCTGCCTCTGAACTTGAGCTGAGTGTGCACTAAGAGATCTAATCTGGAATTTGTAGAATTTTATTGCTTAGCTTTGTTGTAAGCAGCCTCATATATTTTTGATAATGAGGCAGGGTGGCTAAATAAAGCCAATAAAATTGTTTTATGTAGCTTTGTGGAGTCATAGGTCCTGGGGCCTGACATATCCTCAACGCAAGGTGTCTGCTCTTGCAGGGGAGGAGTTATCATTTTTATTTAAAATATGGGCCAACTAAAACGAAGAGAGTTTTATGGATTCTGCTGGATCCCACAACCAGCAAACATAATGGGATAAAAAAAACCCAGCTTACCAGACCAGAATCCTCGTATAGTAGTTTTTCCACTACTTCATTTTACCTGCTCTGAAAAGTTTACTACCAGTTCACACATTCACTTGGATTAGTCAGCCAGCATCCATTAAGTAGTGTTTGGTGGGGCAACTTAATTGCAAATGACATGTTTTGTATGGTGGGTAGATGTGTTTATTGAACACTTGTCAGTCCAGGGTGACTTAGTGACTGTTTTTGGCTAGTATGCATGTGAGTTCTTTCTAGACTTTCATTCACATAAGTTGATCACAATGCTGTATGTCTCTGACTTCTTAGTTCCCTGCTGTGGAGTTTGCTTGTGTTGCTCTCTAATCTTTTAAAGTTCTGCATGAAGACACCTGGTAGTATATCTCTCTTGACTCTATCTACTCTATCCTTAGGTGGGAGGAGATCTTTTCACGCCAAAAACGAAAAAATCCTCATTGTCTGTAAGAGTTATTAGCACCTTGTTCGGTTGAAAAGAGCCAAAATTGGAAGGCTGGTATTATGGCATAGAAGGTAACAGCGCTTCCTGTGACACCGGCATCCCATGTGGGCACCAGTTTGAATCCTGTTGTTCCACTTCTAATCCCAGTTTTCTGGTAACGGTTCAGGAGTTCCAGCAAAAGATGGCTCAAGGTTTTGGAAGACCTAGATGAAGCACCCATCTCCTGCCTTTGGCCTGGCCTTACCCTGGCTGTTTCAGCTATCTAGGGGGTGAACCAACAGAAGATTCTCTCTCCCTTTCTCTCCCTTCTTCCCCCTTTACCTCACTTTCCTCTCTTTTTACAACTCTGACTTCAAATAAATAAATAAATCTTTAAAAAGAACAGCAATCATAACTATGATTAGTTTTGGGAGTTGATGGTGTTATAAGCTGCATTGAATGCAGTTTTTGTAATTGAGGAGAACATAATAACTGTAATTAAATAGATGTTCTTGGATAGTTTTGAACCCATATCCCAATATTTATATCTTTTGAATCCATATACTACAAGTTATAGAAGCCTGTTAATGCCTGTCTTCTGGGGATGGCTGGACAGGAGAGGACTGTTCTTAGAAACTGAATTGCCAATACTTTTTGTACACCCTCCCCTGTTGACCTACCAAAATGAAAGACTGGGAATAATGATTAAATCTAGTTTTCCCTCCTGTAGTAGCTGGATGAACTGGGTCAGCAAGGCCAGTCCCTGCAGTGGGCTTTAATATGCTTTTGTGATGGAATCTCCTTGTCTTTCCATCCATTTCTGTAAATGCCTGTCACGCTGTCCTCTGATACCACCCTGATGAGATCCCAAGATGAGAACAGCACAAATGAACAGACTCATGTGTGATGACTCGTGGGGACATTACTGATTCAGTGGCTTCACTGAAGCTGCAGAGTAGGTGACCACTTCTAGAGAAGGATAATTCTGTGATTTACTTAAACTCTTCATGGTTGTTGTTGCCTGCTTGCTGATCCGTATGCCTCATGCAAAATCACTGTAAACTTACACACTAATGTCTGACTTTTATTTTCAAATAAGCTCAAAACCACGCATGTTTCCTTTGTTTGGATTCTAGCTTGCTTTCTCAGAATAGCTAAAGGATGTTTATGAAGGGTGTGCACAGAGGACTGAGGGGAGGGAATAGCAATGCGTTCCTTGCTGCAGGGCTGCACATCTGTTTGGGGGGCCTCGATGAGATCTGTATTTTTGCCATTGCCATGACCTCAACCATTTCCTGAGATCACATTCTACTCAGAGACATCCATGCGAGCTCAAAGCGGTCCGTGGAGTCAGGCATCACTGTTAATGTTGGCTTCCTTTCCCCTGTGATTAGCAGAGCTGTTTTTTTCTTTAGTAGATACCATATGTATGATTCACAAGTGCATTTTCTTTTTCCCAAACAGATTGGCAGTATCAAGTTGCCCAGGCCTTCCCTCCAACAGAAGAAGACGTGAAAGTGGACTCACACACGTACAGCCACAGGTGGAAAAGGAACCTGGACTCTCTCAAGGGGATAGACACGAACCGGGCCAGCATGGGCCAGGACTCCCCAGATCCCAGAGGCTTCGCGGACCTGCTGCTGGATGATGGGCAGGACAACAACACTCAGATTGAGGTACTGAGGATCATGGGAGATTGAGATCAATCAGAGAATCTGATCCTTGTCAAATGTACAACCTGTACGCAGATGTGCTGCCCTTGCATTCCATTGCAGAGATTTGGGGCTGTTTATGAAAGGCCAGCTGAGTTCCCTGGTAGAAGTAGAAGTGAACTGCATAAACTCAAAAACTCATGAATCAGCCATGAACTCAATTACTAGTGAATCAGACAGGCCCGGGATTGTGGTGGTGATGGCAGTAAGGAGACAACACACACATGGTGTTAGGGAGATCTGAATCAACCCTATAAGACTTGGGCAAAGAAGTAGCCGCATCACCTGGTGTTGACATGTGCGAAAAATGTACAGGCTGTGCAGTTTCCGTGGATGTGGTCAACCTCACTTTGAGAGAGACATTGCGCATTGTTGATGAAGTTTTGCCTAGGAGTGAATGTTTAGACAGGGACTTGGTTAATTGAGAGAAGTTCATCTGGTTG
This sequence comes from Ochotona princeps, assembly GCF_030435755.1. NCBI lineage: Eukaryota > Metazoa > Chordata > Mammalia > Lagomorpha > Ochotonidae > Ochotona > Ochotona princeps. The sequence continues at coordinate 36,818,184 of NC_080841.1, forward strand.
CTAGCTTATTACTGGAAGAAGGGAAGAACATTAATAGGAGAATGAATTGTTACCAGCAAAGCTCAATGGGTTCTTTCCTCACCTCAGTATAGAAACAAAAAGCCAAGAAACAAGTGCAAGCAAAGAAGATTCTTTATTCAAAGCAAAGCAATAGGAAAGCACTGCCCCATGAAGAAGCAGGGAAGTAGAGTGTGTGGCTGGACACTGACTTCAGTGGAAACAGTTTGGGCTTTTAAAATTTTGTTTATTTTTCCTTTCTTGAACATAGGGAAGAGTATAGGGGGACCCAGGGTTATAGGTTGATAAACAGGCGTCTTGAATGAGAACATTCAGGTGACTATCCTGTCCTATTCTGGGAGCATGGCCTGCACCCTCCCACTCCATAGTTCTGGGCAGAGAAGCAAAAGGGAAATTCCATTTGCTTTGGTTGCCTTTGGCAACTGCAAGGTCTTGCTTTGCACAGCCAGCCTATCTAGTACATGCAGACAGTGAACTGAGAGATGGGGTGCAAGAATTGGGCATCCTCTCACCCCATTCTCTAAGGACTTTTCTCAGATGAAAGACTTCTACCACTCTGAGTAGAGCAAGTGTGGACACACTGAGATGACTGGTCACTCTGCTACTACAAGTTTATTCTTTGTTACGATTAGAGTTGTGGAGTGGAGATGGAGGATGGTGGGAAAGTAGCATGTGGAGTACAGAGCGTAGAGTTTGTAGAGAGGACGCATTTCAGAAAGACTACTTAGGGTTGTTCAGAGAACTCTGAGGCATTGTTTCAGTTCCTAATTTTCCATAGTTGTTCACTTCACAAACCATATAACATGACCTTGTTGTCAAATGAATATGAATAAAAAACAAACAAGTAAATCTTGCAGAAATAAGTGAAGACCACCCAATCAACACAAACATGTTTGTGCTGTTGTTTCTTTTTGCTCCAGCAAGGGGGTTGGCCACCATGCTTGTCTTTGGTACAGACTCAGAAGCAGGTGAGGGAGGATGATGGTTTTAGTAACCCAAGAGAGGACCTGTATATGCCGTGGCTGGACGTGATCAGTGCAGGGAAGCTAAAGGGAGGCTGCTTAGAAACAGATTCTTACATGAGTAGCTTGAGGAGCACAGTGGCTTACTATGGTCGGACATGAACTGGAAGTGGGGATAAAACTTAGGGAAGTTCTCAGCTGTTCACCAGGCCGTGACCATTGCCAAGATGATTGGCCTTTTGGGACTCTACCATAGACGTTAGTCCCACACTGTGTGCTGTTTGTTTTGCAATTTCAAGTTTGAGTTCCTGCTCTTCCAGGTGACAGGCTTGCAGTTTTCAAGAGCTACATACCATTCCTTCCACTGGATCATATAGTGAGTTCCTGCAGTACTCATTATTTAGCAAGAGTTTAACTTCTTACAACATTTACCATGGCGGCCTGGAAATAGTGTTTTTTTCCCCTCACAATGAGAGAGGCTTCAGAAGACTTGATGCCCTAACAGCCCAAATTCTGGATGTGTGAAAGCCCCATGCATGGCTGTGGATAATCTGTGGCCATTGTGTCCCCTGGCTGTTGCAGCCATATCTCTTAACCAACAGCAGCAGGTCCATCAGGAGCAGAAGTCCTAAGACATCCATAAAAGGCTTTTGTGACTCCTGCAGGGTGTCTTGTGCTTTTGGTGATGGTGTTGTTACAGCAACTTAGTGCAGGCTCCATGAGCCCTCCTGAGCCACTCTTTACTGGGGTGCCGTATGAAGAAAAGAGAGCCACACAGGATACAGAGCCAATAATGTGTGCCCAAAAGTGACCCAAGACTCTGAAGGGAGAACACAGCTTCCTAAAAATTCACCTTCTTGTTGGTAGGCTATTGAATTTTCCTAGGCCCTTGTAACAGAAAATCTCTATGCTCAGCGATATATGAATGCTCTTCAAAAATAGCCCTGACATGGCTGCAGCTAGAATTTTTGCTGTTCATTGAACTTTTCTCATGTCTGTTTTAACAGAAGCAGACCATTGAACGTCCATAGATTTGGATCAGTGAAAATGAGGGCGTGGGGGAAGGATGGCTCAGAGAGGTTTTCCTTCTTGGCTGTGATCTGTTGTCAGGCACTGTATGGGCACCATCTGCCTTACTGTTTCCAGCAGCCTTCTGAAATGTAAATCCTCATGCTCATGAGGCAATCTCAGTGATGTTTACATGAAGGTAATTTAAGATTTGGGGTTAGCATTGCCATCCTGTCTCGCATTAATAAATAAAGGTGCTAGTATTCATACCTGGGATTGCCCGGCTCCCAGTTCATCCTTCCACTTGACTTTACTGTCTCTAATGAAATGAGAGCAAATGATATCTGCATTAGTAATGATTTTTCAGAAGAACAGCACCCAGTTATCCACAGGAGAATAGTTTTGGTATTTTATTCTGGCTAGATGGAGAGAAGGGCGAGACATAGAGGGAGAGATAGAAGGAACTAGAAGGAGAGAGAGAGATCCCATGTACTTGTTCACTTGCCAAATGCTCACAATACCTGGAGTTGGCCCGGCCTGAAGACTGCACCCAGAACTCAGTCCAGGTATCCCATGTGGATGTTAGGGTCTCAACTACTTGAGTCCTTATCCACTGCCTTCCCGGGTGCACCTCAACAAGAAACTGGAGTGAGGATCCGAGCTGGAACTCGAGTCTAGGTACTCTAATATGGGACAGAGGCATCCACAAAAGCTCACCTTAGGAGTCTTGTCTGGAAACAAGAGCTGCATAATAAGAGCACCAGCTTGTTAAGAAATTCATGTATATTGTTGGGGTTTTAGGTTGATGGAGGTGATTGGCAACCAGAAGTTTTCCAAGTAATTTCTTGGTACTGCCACTGGCTTTGGAAACTTCTCTTGGAATTTTGCTTATCCTGGCCTTTGAAATAGTATTGTCGAAGAATGTTGCATCTATATTGGGAAACTAACTTTCACCTAATTGAGTTAAACAGAAATAGGAGAGAAAGGAACCAAATGCTCTCTGACAGGCATTGTGACAAAAATCCTATTTGTAAATGTGCGTTTTGGTTTACATTGCTTAATATCAAGATTGCATATGAGAGAGGGTTTTTTTTTTTCTGTTAGATGCTTTCAAAGTTTGTTTAGGGATCAGAATTACTTTATAGAGCACCTGTGGTTGTAGTTATGGCTGTCAAAATCATTTTTGTTGCAGTGAGTCCAAAACAGTCCAGAACAGCATTCCTGTCTGTTATATTCATGCCTCCTATTGTAACCCGCTTTCGCCAACCCTCCAAAACAAAAGCAAGCAAAACCCAAAGAATACAATATCGTGTTTGCTGCTTTGCTACAAATTCCTCCTGAAATAAACTGAGGCTATCATTCTCTATCTGCTGCTTAGTGATATTCTTTATTTCTGACTGCACAAGTGCAGATAATGGAGATATTGGGAAACTTAGCTTATATCGAAGATGAAGAATTTCTGTAAAAGTAGTCTGTTTATTGTTGTCTGCTTTTGCTGTTCTTAAGAAGTTAAAAAGTTGTCTTAAAGCCAACTGTATTTCCTGTTGGGTATAGGGACCCAAGAGTTGGCCAATCAGAGCAGCTGGCACTGTCGATCTAATTGTTGATTTCAGTGACATCCTTCTTCTAGCTCAAGTATCTGTTCATGTGCACATCTGACTCCATAGCCAGGTGAGAAGAAGAGTACCTTCTGATTTTTAGGAATTCAGCATGAAGTGTCCAGAAGCAGCCATTAAGCATGCTGTTAGTTTAGTAGTGTTTCAGAAGTACCAAGGTTCATAGGACTTCAGGGTGTTGGAGTCCATTTATGGCTTGCCCTTGTTTGAACAGCCTTTGAGCAGTCCTTTAGCCCCACCTGCTCAGGGGTGCATCTTCTTTTGTAGGCTTTATGCCTTTCTAGGTCCTTGCTTATAGCGTCCAGTGCCACATCAGCGCCCAAGAATGGGGAGCTCCTCATCAGCTTTGCTAAGAAAAGAGTCTTGCCTCAGGAAGCTTAGTGACCCTACCCTGTTCCTGCTGAGCAGTATGTGCAGCTTACAGTTTTTGACTTTATAGAAATCAACCACAAACTCCTTTACAGGACACCAGCTTTGTAGTTTGTGTCACTCATTCACCTGTGTGGGTTGCAAGTGATGTGACCCCTCTCTTTAGACAAGGTTTATGAAATGAATTGTGGAGTTTGTTTTTTGTCCTGATTCTTAAGCTCTTGGGTGATCTAAAGAAAGCATTTTAAAAATTGAGCTTATAGGTCACAAATGTGCAGCTTAATAATGCAAATGAACTCAGATACTGTGAGAGAAGGCAGTGCCTCTGAAAGTTTAACCTCATACAAATCACCTGGAAGTCAGGTGCCAAGTCATGTTCTGATTTCTCAGTGCTAAGCTGGAGCTCTTCTGATGCAATGTGATTCTAACAAGTTCCCAGGTGATGTAGCTACAGTATTGATTTGCAAGGAGCAAATTCACCAGCTTTAGCTACTGGATTTCACTGGTTGTCACTTGGGAAACCTGCATTTACGGTGAAGTGCCTGGTGAGCATCCCAAATCCTCTAGTTCTCGTGTATCTTCCTGCTAATTCATATACTGTGAGACAGTAGACAGTGGGTCAAGTGCTTGGATCCACTTGGAGAACCTCGATTGAGTTTTGAGTTGCTTGTCTTGGCCTGGCCTAGACAATTGGGTAGTGAATCAGCAGATTATCTCTGTATCTCTAACTTTAAAATAAGATGAAAATAATAAATAAAAATTTTAAGCAATTACAGATATAACTAAGAACTATTGTATCATCCATTTTTGAGTTAAACCTCAATCTAAAAAAAGTATAACTGAGAATAAGCAATAAATCCAATGTGTGATAAGTTTAGCTAAAAAACTAGAGACAATAAGTTTTTCTGTTAAGTTCATGTGAGAAACTCTAAGAATGTCTGCTGTGGCACACAAACGGTCAGTTTGTTGCATCTTATTTTTGAAGTTGTACAATTAACATGTTTATTTTAAAAGTTACGAATTACTAATTGCACAGCAAGGTAGTTGTTGTATTGGTTCTATTATTATAATTGAGCAATCTGATTAAGAAGAAATAATTGACAATGTAATTGATTTGCCAATTGTTTTACAGGGAAAAAGGTAATATTTTAATATCCATGTGGGCAAATTCTCCATGTATGTTGAGAGACTATCTGATTATCCTTAGATAAGGAGAACACTATTTTTGTGTGTTTTAACCTAAAATAAGCTTTTGTAATTCTGAAGTTCTGACAATAGCATTAAAATGTCAATATAGTTTTGTGAGAAGCAAGAAAAATCATTGCCTTTCAAAGAAATACACTAGAAGGACCAGCATTTTCAACATTCATTGTTGAGCTGATTCCCTTTTTCAGGGTTGCTTTCTGCTTTGTAAAATCCTAGAAGGTAGTACTTCTTTGGAAGAGCGTTGTAATGCAGATTTGTGGCATTTTTTCAAAAGAAAACCAAGCACTACCTTATAGTGAAAAGCTCTGTTCCTGTAATTGTTAAAAATGGAAAAAGTTGGTAGAGATTTTTTTTTTAAGTGACACATTTCTGTCCTAGAGCAACATAAAGTGTGTGGTATCAGCATGTAGTTATCAGATCAGAAAGCTCTGTCCAGAGGATACTAAGACTAACCCTGAAGAAGAACACATCTTTGATGCTGGAATGGATTGAAATTTTCCAAATGTACGTGTCAGATTGTCTTCCACAAAGGATAAGAAATTAAGCTTTGAGAACGCATGCAATTGAATAGGAAGAGATGTATTGCACATGTTAAAGAACCCTGATACTGTACACAGTGAAGATCAATACAGAGAAAAATTGTCAGTAGAGCCAGGTCATGAAGAGTTAGAAGATACGCAGATATCAATATAATTCTAGGTAGAGTTTTGCATTGAGAGGTGGCAGCAAGATTTGGAATTCCTTTATGCGTGATGCTTTGATACCTGTGATTTATCAGGAAGACACTGGAAAACCACTCAGATTTTAAGCAAGAGTGAGCTGGAATTAAACCACTTCCTGTGATGCTGACATCCTATATATGCCCTGGTTTGCTCTCCAGCTACTTCATTGCCAAACCAACTGCCTGCTAAGTTATCTGGGAAAGGAGTAGAGGATGGCCCAAGTGATTGGAGTTGTGAAATTGGTGGGGAGGGATGGGGAGAGATTTGAGTAACATTCCTGGCTCATAGCTTCTGCTGACTGCAGCCTTGGTCATTAGGGGCTACTAGGAGAATGAACCAGTAGGTTGAAGATCTCTTTCTCTTCTTATCTTTCTGTAACTCTGCCTTTCATGTAAATAATTGAGTCTTCAAGAAAGAAAAATGTTAAGTGGGAAAAGGCAAGATGCATGGATGCCCCTATTGCTGGGGACCCTATGAGGTCTAGATCAGAAAGACCACATCTAGGATTGGAGAGAAGAGTTAAATTTAGATGAGATTTGTGGGGTGCAAGGAGATAGTAGTTAGGGGAAAAGATTTGGATGACTGCATAAATTTAAAAAATTATTCATATTTTGAGGCATTAATTTCAGTCACCCATTGTGGCCAAAATCTGCATGATTTTTTATTGCTTGATTGGCGGTTAGGGTGCTTTGGAGATCTAGTCACTGCCTTCACTGGCAGAGTGGCCTGCCAGATCTTGACAGCCCCCATCTGATGTGAGCCTGGAATCAGCCTCATTTCTTAATCTCTGTATCACCAAAGGTTGTTTTTGAACTGACAGCAAAATCTATTTCAATTTCTTCTGTTTTCATCTTTGTCAAAAACATGTATTTTTAAGCTTCTAATTTAATCCCATTCATTTTCTTTTAGAATATTGATGAAGACCTTTATTTTGCAAAGGCAAAAAATGCTTGGAAAATAGTAGATCAGGCAGAAGTGATATCTGCAATTATTGCTCATCCTTTAAAAAGATAATGAGGATTAAAATAGAGTGTCATATATCTTGCTCAATTATAGATTATTCCTGGTTTGACATGTCAGCTCTTTATGGAAGCAAAAATGGAAAAAAATTCTATAACTGTCCTTCAGAGAGTCCCATAGAGAATAACTGGATTATCTCTGCATTTCTTCCCTGTTAGCTGGTTGACTTTATTTACGGTAATAGTGTAGATAAGCGTCCACAGAATGACACATAGAGGTGGCCAAGTTATTAAGTGTGTTGGTCATAAAATTTATCTTCAGCAGTAGAGTTGTGTTTCAGTATGAATAGAAGTCTTGCATTGTCCATGTGGCAAAGGAAATATAGTCTTTCATTGACCCATCTCCTACAGGATTCTGGGATGAGTTATAAGAATATTACCTTGAGTTTCTCCTACCTAAATTCCTTAGTCAATGATAAGAAGTCCACTATATCCTCTCTCTGCATTAAATAATGACAATGGTAGGGAACCTCTAGTGCCTGAAATACCAGTAAGAATTAACAAGCTGAATTTCTGTTTTATCACTTGTTTTCTTTACCTATGAATAAGACATTCAGTGTATGTTTTTGTGAAAACTGTTTTAATTATAAAAGTCAAAGTTTTATTTCACATTAAGGCACTAAAGCAGATTTAGTGTAAAGAGCTCTTTATTTACAAGGTAAGTATGCATATACTTATATTTAAATTTATATTTATTTCATTTGCATTTTCATAAAGAACTTTGTTAATGTGTGTCTCTGTGCCCTATTCAAGAAGAGATCAAATATTCTAGAACTGGTGGTAACATTTGCAATGAAGAGACTGCTTTTGTTTTCTTTTGTGCTAGCCTGAAAGAAAACTTTCTATATATCCCCTAGCCATGCATAGGTGTCCGCCTCTGCCTGCAAGTGAGAGAAGAATTGAACTCTGCAACCCTTTGGGAACAGTTGTTTCGAACTATTTCCATGTGGCATTTGAAGCAGGAGCTATTAAATTGAAGTAATAGTTTGGAATCCATTAAACTGTATTGAGTGAATGAATCAAACAGGGCCGAGACTGTTTCTCTTTCACAAGTAATTTCTAGCTCTTTTATATAATTCACATATTTATGCAATTGCTGTCTTAAAAAGCAAAGTTACAGAAAATGCCAATGTTCGTCTTTTAGGCACTATTTTTTATTTCTATCAGCCTCTGTGCCCATTGTCTACTGATATTACATTGGAGTCATGGTACAGTTGCCACATGCGATCAAAATTTGAAAGAATAATTTACAAAGTAAAATCTTGCTTAAATTTTAAAATTTCATTTAGTCACAGCATCTCTTGTTAAAGAAATTTTTCAGGTACTTGCAAAATAAGAGAAAAAGTTTTATTTCATGATAGAATTTTCTACCTAGAAGGAATACTGGTGAAACATTAGGTTTTTAATGAATTATAGCTTAGAAATGTTTATAGATAATTGCATTGGTATTGATTCTTAGATTATACTGCTCCTCCTCACAGTGTCCATGGTTTGAGTTTAACATTTATTTATTCTGTTATATAAAGCCAGTATGGAGTAGAAGATAATTTAAAATTTCATATTCTGAAAATGTTTACAAACAATATGAATAAATCTCAAAGAGTTGAAAACACTTCATTTGTCCATCGCAGATAGCATTCTAGGTTGATTCATCACTTTAATTAATAAATATAAATAATAGTTTTCTCTCTTTTTAAAATATTTTTGGATTTTAAATGGACAGATTAGTTGTACCTGTTAATGCGGTACAGAGCAATACTTCAAGGCCTGTACCATTGTAACAGTTCCATCAGGATCATCAGCGTATCTGTCATCTCAAACACTGATCATTCCTTTGTGTTGGGAGCACTTTGAAGTCCTCTGTACTGGCTACTACGAAATATTTAGTGCATTCTTGATAGTCATACCTGCCTCCTGTACCACAGACCATGATCATTTCCTGCTCTTTCCAGCTGCACTCTATACCTTCACCTTCTCTCCATGCCCCTCCCCAACGTTCTATCCCTTTTCAAAATATCATTTTAATAACCGTGTGTGTCTTCTGCCTGTGGAAAAAGCAGATACTGTTTTGTTATTTTCACAAGTGAGTGGGGTTAGCATTTGTCAGAATAGAAGTATATCCTACTCCAGTGGTCAAAATGCAATTTTAAAAGTACTGAAAACAGCCTTAGGAATAAATATAGAAATGTGCCAGTCCAAAATAATACATATTTATCAGAATCTTTTTTTTTCATGTGTTGAATTGTACTGACAATAGTAAAATTAACTTTCTTAAAATATATAAAAAAAAGATTTACTTGTTTTTACTGGGAGAGCTGATCAGATTTACCAAGAGAAGGAGAGACAGATTTTTCATCCACTGGTTCAAACACCAAATGGCCACAATGGCCAGAGCTGAGCTGATCTGAAGCCAGAAGCCAGGAGCAAGGAGCTTCTTCGGGGTCTTTCATGTGGACACAGGGTCCCAAGGCTTTGTTTAGACCATCCTCCACTGCTTTGCCAGGGCACAAGTAGGGAGCTGGATGGGAAGTGGAGCAGCCAGGACATGAACCAATGACTATAGTAACCTAGCACTTGCAAAGTGAGGGCTTTGCCATTGAGCCATCACTCTTGGCCCTAATATTAACTTGCTATATGTAAATAGACTTTTTATGCAAAACCTTTTCTATCCATGGATCCTTAAAATCTCTATGGAAAGAAACACAATTCCATTATAAATTCAAATAAATAAGATCCTTAAGTGCTTTGAAAAGTGCTCCTTTGTCAACAGCCCACCCAAGGAGAGTCTGTAACTGAAGATTTTATAAAACATTTGATGTACCATTGCTTATTCGCCCAGAAAGAACTTATCTGGAAGTAAACATTATTTCTGTCATATCTTTTTGCCTTGTTGGGTAGATTTTCTTTTATTTTAAGGAGTTATTTATTCGAAAGGTAGTTGCAGAGAGGGAGAGTGAGAGAGAATGAGAGAGAGAGAGAGAGAGGGAGAGAGAGGGAGAGAGAGAGAGAGAGAGAGAGAGAGAGACAGAAAGAAAGAAAGAAAGAAAGAAAGAAAGAAAGAAAGAAAGAAAGAAAGAAAGAAAGAAAGAAAGAAAGAAAGAAAGAAAGAAAGAAAGAAAGAAAGAAGGAAAAGAAATTGATCTATCTTCCATCTGCTATTCATTCTGCAATGGCCTTAACAGCAGAACTGGGGTAGGCCAGATCCGGGAGTCAGGAGCTTCATCTTGACTAGCATTCAGGGCCATGTGCCGCTTGTTTCCTAGGCACATTATCAGGGAGCTGAATCAGAAGTCAAGCAGCTGGGACTCCAACAGATTCCCATATAGGGTGTAGCTAGTTCTGCAGGTGGCAGCTTAACTCGCTATTGCACAGCACAGGCCCCTGGATAGATTTTCTGTGGTCACAGTAAAGATAACTTGTCTGATGATTTTATTGCCGACATTCCCAATTGCCATTTTCAGAATTCCTAAACATTTTTCCATGTAAGTATTTCTTACTTTGTAAATAAAGAAGATGACACATTATGCACACAACCAGTACTATTTGAAGAAGATAAAAGAAAGAAAACGCTGCATCTTAATCACTTTAAGAATCTAGGAAATGGAAGTAAGTTGCAGCTTTGAAACAGCCACTAAGACAAGGAAATGGCTGAGTTCACAGCATGGAATCAGAATCTTGGAGAAACATTAATTTTTCTCACTTTGTTCCATTTTATTCTAGTGGAGCTTTCTACCACGGTCTTTAACCACTAATGTGTCATTGTCTTCTCTTGGGCTACAAATACAGAATTATAAACTAAACAACTTGGCATCATAAATAGAGGTTCTAAAAATCCTTATGCTAAGCAAGGTTGATAAATCTTTGGAATTTTTTCAAAGCTTAAACAGAGAAGATTTGCTTATGTGTCTCTGATTGTATGTATGTGCATTCTGATTCGTATTCATTGTTCCTCATAATTACTAGCAGATAATTGTATGGAGAAAGAGAAATGGTGGCTTGGATTACCCTTCTGCCTTAGCCCTAATACACACTTAAATCTGATGTTTTATTTCTCTTGACATTTTTTGGGGGGGCATCAATAAAAACATTACATAGAAGAATTTCTTCAGCTTTATTTTATATTCTAAGATTTATTTTGCTTGAAAAGCAGAGTTATAGAGAAAAATTTCCACCTGCTGCTTACTTCTTAAATGGTCTTAATCACCAGAGTTCGTCTAGGCTGGAAATCAGGAGCAAGGAACTCTAACCCTCTCTCTGAAGTGGCTGCAGGGGCTCGAGGACTTGCACTGTCATCCGCTGCCTTCCCAGGTCCAGGAACTGGATCGGAAGGGGAGCAGCAGAGACTGGAACCATATTTTGATATGGGATGCTGCCGCCCTTGCATCATAGCTGCAGCACCAGAACTTCCTAAGCTTTAAAGTGTGTTCTCCATGTTGTAGTTCTGGAAGATGATGAAAAGAACCAAAGCATGATGAATTTTTTTAATGAAGTGGATAAGAAATTATCACAGCTGGAGACAAGAGACCATAAGTGAACTCTAGATACTAGAATAGCTTGAGTGAGTCTCTAGGCCTTTTCCTCATTTCTCTCTCCCATTTTTACTGCAAATTTTGAAGCTGCAGAGGGCTTGTCCATCTGAGGCTGTTCTAGCCATTGTGGTTTCTCTGCTTCCTGAGTGGCAAATTCACTTTCTTCGACCTCGTGTAGCAGCCCAGCTATTAAAGTCCTCACCATGCACACACTGGGATTTCATTTGGGTACCGATTCTAATCTCAGAGGCCCTGTTTACCATCCAGCTCCCTGCTTGTGGCCTGGGAAAGCAGTTGAGGACAGCCCAAAGCCTTGGGACTCTGCACCTACATGGGAGACCTAGAAGAGGCTCCGGACTCCTGGTTTGGAATTGGCACAGCTCTGGCCATTGCAGCCACTTGGGAACTGAATCATCAGACGGAAGATATTCCTCTCTGTCTCTCCTCCTCTCTGTGCATTTGACTGTTAAATAAAAGTAAAAGTCTTTAAAAATTCATTTTTCTCAATGGAATATTTCTCTTAACCAGAAACTCATACTAATGATTTGTGTAATCTAACACCATGCCTCATATCTCCATTACTGCAAGACTGCAGGGGACCATAAAGCAGATTCTTTTTAACATAAGGGGAAAGGCTTTGGTCTTCAAAGATGACTTTGGTAAATAAAACTCCATGTTATCACTGCAAACCATATAGTCAAGAAATAACCCAACTGTTTCAGAAGACTTTCTGGAGAAAATCTAGCTTGAATTGCAGTCCCCTCAAGGGAGAAAAAAGTGCTGAGTAATTTGTTGATGTTCCTGTAAAGCATCTGTTGATTTGAAACAGATTTTACTGGATACAGGCAGTGCAACTCTGAACAAAGAGTTCCATATGAAAACTGGAAAGGATGTTGAGACTACTTTCTTTTTGACCAAGAAAACCAAGACTCATTTGCAGTTTAGGCTGTACATAAAACGGAATGTGACAAGAACTAGAACTAAATTATTAGCAAAAGTTTGACTTCTTTCCCTTAGCTATTTCATGTGATAATAAGCAGCAGGGAAGAGGGGCATCTGATTAACGTGTCCACCTGGATTCCTCTCAACAGCGCATTTATGTTCACACTCAGATTAGCTGAGTTCTATTTTCTGCATTAAGAAAAGAGGTGGATGAAAAAGGAAAGAAAGTTAAAGTACTCAGAGTGATATGAACACAATGTTTATCCCAATGGCTTAGCTGTGAAAATCTTTCTCCCTCTTGCATAGGAATATCCACATTACTTTCCTGGATACCACACACTTACCTAAGCTGTTGTCCTCCACTTCGCTAAGCTGGTTAGAGCTCAGATTAGTGCATATATTATCTTCTTCAACCCACCTTTCTATAGAATTGCGGACTTTAGACTGTCCACATGCACAGTTAGAGGCAGTAGTGCTTCTGTCAGCTGCCTCGGTGCTGTAAGCATTCTGAACAAAGCTAAGTGAGGTTGGAGCCATTAGCAATTGAAGCTTATAGGGGAAGCATCTTCTGGGCTTTCTCAAACTGGTGCATCCCCCTTTCTGCTTTGGTTATTTTGCTTTGCCACATTCCTCTCCACTTTCCCTTCCCAGGCTTCCACAGTTGCAGTGTTGCAGAGTCATCTGTGCCTAAAGAAAGTGATAGAAAAACAGTGAGAAGAAAAAGTACCTGTCCATGGAAGTGATGGCAGAGAACTTGACACCATTGCCAGGAATCTGATCAACCTTTTGTGTGCTAATAGATCTTTGACAGTTGGGAGCAAGCATCTTAATGCTCCTAGATGGGGGAAAGAGGGATTGTTTTGGTACTTAGAAAAAAACAAAACCAAGTAGGCATAAGGCTCATCTGAACACCAGACCCTTTCAGACCTGTGTGCCCAGTTAGGCCTTGACAGATTATCTGTGTCTCCAAGTTCCTTGAGCAGAATGATCCATGGAGCAGTCAGCCTCATTTATGGAATCCAGAGATGCCTGTTTCAAAGTTGCCTTGTGATGTGATTAGTCAGGAATTTCTCTTCCTGTCTTCTTGAAGGATTATGTGTTTGCTTCCTTCTCACATGAATAAATCAAATTTCACTTTTGAGAATGGCTTAGTTAACCCTGTTTTGTACCTATTGTTCCTTTCTTGTTCATGTTAATTTCCTCCAAACAGAATGCACTGATTTCTAAGGTAGCAGGTTTCCATGTCCTAAATTAGTAGCATGTTCCTATTTGTTTTCTTGAGATCTCTCTGGGATTACTTTCACTGGAGTGTTCTTCAACTCTTCAATTCCAGATATATTCTTTTCAGTGCCATGTTTAAAGTTTTTTACTGGGTTTACATCTAGTTGGCAAATTCAGATGTTCTTAAAGTCATGCAGATAGGGGGGCTGTTGCATTGGCTCAGCCAGCTAATCTTCCACCTCCAAGCACAAGCATCCTAAATGGGTGCGAGTTTGTATCCTGGTTTCTCTACTTCCCATCCAGCTCCCTGTTTGTAGCCTGAGAAAGCAGTAGAAGATGCCTAAAATTCTTAGGTCCGTGCAACTATGTGGGAGAACTTGAGGAAGCTAGGACTAGGCCAGACCAAAGCCAAGAGCCAGGAACTCCATCCAAGACACTCAAGAGGGTGGCAGGAGCCCAAGTACATGGGCCATCATCTGCTGCCTCTTTTTTTTTTTGAGATTTATTTATTTTTATTCGAAAGGCAGATATCCAGAGAGAAAGAAAGAGAGGAAGATCTTCTGTCTGATGGTTCACTCCCAAGTGGCTGCAATGACTGGAGCTGAGCCAATCTGAAGCCAGGAGCCAGGAGCCTCTTTTGGGTGTTCTGCACAGGTGCAGGGTCCCAAGGCTTTGGGCCGTCCTTGACTGTTTTCCCCGGCCACAAGCAGGGAGCTGGATGGGAAGCAGGGCTGCCAGAATTGGAACTGGCACCAGTATGGGATCCCGGTGCATTGAAGGCGAGGACCTTATGTGCTAGCCCTGGGCCCCATCTGTTCCCTCTTAAGGAACGCTTCAGTGGGATGCTGGTTCAGAAGTGTTGAGTAGCCATAACTCAGCCCTGTGTTCTGAAATGGGTTGTGATTCCCTGAGCAGCAGCTTAACCTGGTGGCCACAAAACCAGCACCATGATGTGATTCCTGGATATATATTTCAGACTTTTTTCTTTTCTCTTGTATTTTTAAAATGTAAGTCTGTATATTCCAGGTGAACTACTTACCTTTTGGTGCCATTGAAAATATTATGCTAATGATAACCTTAGAGTTCTCACCTGTACTCGTGTTCCCAAGATGGTTGAAATAATGGTACTCATGGAAAATCTGATTAGGTATGATTAATTTGCTACTGGAAGTTTCCAAAAATATTTAAATGTTGAAAATACTTTTGTGTGGATTGTGAATTATATAAAAGATGGCAATTTAAACAATGGCAGTTCTTCAAGTGATCTTTTTGAAGATTGAAATATTGTAAATATGGCAGCCAAATTTAAGAAAGTCAAAATAATTTGAAACTGACCAAAATTGCAACATTTAAGATACAACCTGGTCTGTGGCTATTACTAGCTTACTAAAAATAGATATACTATACTGTATGATTTTATATGCTACCATGCATACAACAATATTGTGTATATATAAAGTAGGTATTCCTCTTTTAATATAAGTTATGCTATTTTTATGTTAAAGGCAGAGTTAGGGAATGGAAGACACACAGAGATAAGTAGCTTCCATCTGATGGTTCAGTCCCCAAATTGTTGCAACAGGAAACAGAAGCATCTTCCTGGTCTCTCACAGGGCTGCAGGTGCCCAAGGACTTGAGCCATTCTCTGCTGCTGCTGTTCCAGGACATTAGTAGGAAGCTTGACATACGTACTGCAACCTAATCCCAACAGGGTAGTAAGTCTTACGAGAAGAGTCAGAGGGCTCTCTCTTCCTCAGGTGTGTGCATCAAGAAAAGGCTGACCAAGGGCAGAGCAAGAAGGTAACTGCCTATGCACCTGAAAGTGGGCCCCTTTGCAACCCAGCTATTCTGGCATTTTGATAGTGTGCGGTGAGCTACTATATAACTGTGAGAAAATAAGTTTCTGACATTTAGGCTATCTACTCTCTGATGTTTTGTTATAGCCGCCTGAAGAGACTGGGACTCCTGTATGAGATGCTATATGCATGACACTTCTCCAAAGAGGCCCTTGTGATGTTTCAGCACTGGGATGCCTAACCTTCCAATCTAGAGTTGCCATGAATATAGGATATTCTTTTCATTAAAGAGAGTAGTAGCCATCACAGTCATGTGATTTGTTGCATGATATCCAGTAATACGAGGATCATAGTTTATTTTCTTGTACCTGCTTTCTCATGGCTCACTTGCTAGTGAATTAACAACACTTGCTCTGTGTAAAAAAAAATATGTAACCACTTTGATTTGCCACAGTATCAACTTTCTCTTTCTCCATTCATATAGACTTCCATTGTTCATGGTGCTAGATGGAGTCCTTGATTTCATGAGGCACAAATACAAGGGCAGTGCAAACAGATCATGGAAAAATTATATGCTGCATGTCTCCCATTTGTGGTCTAATGTTTGTAAACAGTATT
Organism: Ochotona princeps; assembly: GCF_030435755.1. Lineage (NCBI taxonomy): Eukaryota > Metazoa > Chordata > Mammalia > Lagomorpha > Ochotonidae > Ochotona > Ochotona princeps. The sequence goes on from NC_080841.1 coordinate 36,834,210, forward strand.
TCCTTAATATTTTGAAAAGTTTAGGGCATAGTATTTTGGAATGGAATTCTACAGCTAAATCCTTCAAATCTCTACCACATTTTGCATATGTCAGTAGCACCACAGAGAATTGCATATGCCATTCAATAAATATGAATGCCTTGTGCAGAAATTGAACATCAATCAGCTATTCTCCCCTTGCACTCCAGACAGTCCTATTTATTTGTGTGTGCACTTATTTATTTTTAAAGTTTTCTTTATTTATTTGAAAGAGTGATGGGGAAAGGTAGGGACACTGAGAAAGTAATTGTCCGTCTGCAGACAATAAAAATAAAACATGAATATTTAATTTATATACATTTATATAAAGCATAATAGTTGTCCCCAGTTGGCTGTGACATTCAAAGCTGGGCAAACATGTGTCAGGGACTGGAATACTTGAGCCATCATCTGCTGATTTTCCAAGTGTGTTAGCAGGGAGCAGGATAACAAGTAGAAAACCTGTGATTGTTGCAAGCCATGGATTTATTCACTGTCCCACTTCTCTGGCCCCAAGGTGACCCTATTTAAAATGAGATATTGTGTAAAATAGATCGTGTCCTATGAGATCTGATGCAAACCAATCAAGACAAATGAAAGATAAAACCCAGAAAGGAAAGGAGGAGAGGACAGAAATGCAATCTAGAACATTCTGAGAAAAATCAAACTGATCTTGCATTGTGTCCTGACTGAAAGACAGCTTGTTCAGTCACCAAGTACCCCAGAAAGTACTTTTAAGCTTAATTAAATGAAATGTCCTTGAGAAGAGCTAAGGTGGTGTTAGGTATTATAAAATTCATTCTTAGCCACGTAAAGGGGATATAGCTACAATACTCTTTGCAGCCTTTATTCAAACTCTTTTACCATCTTAAGAGAGAATTATATTTTTAATAATGCATGAACATGATTTCTCATTCTGAGTCAAATTTCAGGTCCCTAGAACACTCAGGAATTAATTCTTATTCTGACCTCTGCACACAGCAAGGCCTATCCTTCCTGTCATGCAGCAGTGTTTTCCCCATCCATTGCTCAAAGGACTCTTTGATCTTCTTTTGAGGACTGCACAGCTATACTGAGCTGTAATTAAGCTGGGGCAGAACCATTTAGCATGTGGCATCCTGTGTCAGAGAGCATGTTCATCTCAGCTGCTCTGCTTCTTATCCAGCTCACTGCAGATGCACCCGAGAAAGCAATGGAAGATGCCCCCAGCACCTGAGGCCCTGTCACCATGTGAATGACCATGGTGGAGTTCCTGGTTCCTTACTTCAGTCTGGAACAGTTGCAGCTGTTACAGTCATTTAAGGAGTGAACCGACAAATAGGAGATCTCTTCTTCTCCTTGTCTCTCTGCCCGCCAAGTAATGTTTTTTTTAAAGAATAAAATTATTTCGTCTGGAACTCCAATATTCATAGTGGTGGACTGGCAACTTTGTCTCAGTGTATTTTTCCGTATTCTCTATAAAATGGACATTTAAAAAGTGACAATGAATTTTTTTTTTTGGCAAGGTAAAACTCCTAGATTTCATCCACCCATGAAGTCATTCAACAAAAATTTGATTAGTTATTTCATTTTTTAATAAATAAGCTACACAAGGATACTTTTTAAAAAAATCATTGAAAAAATCAAATCTGAAGGAAAGTTTATTTTGATGTCTCCAATTTTGAAATACATGTGTAGCTTTTTAATAATTGGCACTTGTCATGAACTTTTAGAAATTCTTTTGGGGAGCGTATACTCTAGTGAGTTGAAGAGAAATAAAAGTGAAAATTAAACTGCAACTGAATATATGAAGAAACAAAATGGGTGTGGAGATAAGGTGATTCATTGGGCATGAGGGAAGCGTTCTATGATATCGTGATTGGGGAAGACCCCTCAGTGGGAAGAGCCCAGAGCTCTGGGGTCCTTGAAAGCCAGGTGAGGGGATTTGTATTTCTTGGGAGCCCATTGGGCTCCTTGACTGCTGTTTGTACTGAGGCTAGTTCTAACTTCAGAGGACCTCTGAGATTACTTTCAAGAAGGATTGGATTAGGGACCTGTGTCCGGATTCCTGCCTCTACCTCTCCCTGCAACCCTTCCAGACTTTCAATGTCTGATTTTCTTTGTCAAGTGGCTTCCATTTTTATGGTTTTTTGGGTAGTTGTTGTTATTTTCCATGATACAATTTGATAGGTATAGGCATTCTCCCTCCCCTTTCTCTCTTCCTCTTTTTCCCTCATTTCCCCCCAAATTATTACCATAGTATAGTACTTAAGTAACAGAAGCTAAAAATTCTGCTATTGAAGTTCATCATGTCATTGTAGGCATAGGCAAATGTAGAAAATCATATTGTCAAGGTGTATTTAACTATTTCATTTGGAGTCCTTTTCTTAGGAAGGAGGGATGCATACTGCACCTATCTTCACTTCCCAGTATACTAGTTTCCATTAAACAATTCATCTTTGAAAGCTCCTCAGCCACTTACAGGCACCCATAACCATCATCACGCTTTCTCAAAACCCTGGGTCTGGGGAAAGAAATGTGAAGCACATTCAAATAATCATATGCTGGTCTCATTATTATCACTGTGGGATAGGGAATATTTTGACTCTGAATTTGAAAATTTTGCAATTTTCCTGGAGACTTAATAAATAAAATATACTTGTCAAAGCATGAGAAATTCTCTAGGCTTTAGCATGCCAATTTTATGACCAGTGTTTCTGATTACTTCCAGAGGGAGAAACAAATTAAACATTTTGACAGTGGCCCCTTAAGTTTGGATATCATCACACAACTGAATTAAAAACAAGAAGAGTTTCAGTGTTTTGAAAAGTACTGACATTCAAAAACTTTGCTATCTGCAATCTCTCATGTTTCAATAAAATTTAACAATCTAAGATGCTGTTAAAGTAAGAGGTTGGGTCAGGCACGTGGCCTGGTAATTAAGGTGCTGGTTGGGGTACTCACATTCCCGTTTCTGAATTTCTAGCTTTGAGTCCCAGGTCCACTCCTGATTCTGGCTTCCTGCTAATGGGCATCTGGGGAGGCAGCAGGTGACAACTAAAGTACTTGTGTACCTGCCGTCCTCGTACGAGTTGTGGATTCTATTCTTGGCTGCTACTTTGGGCTACACACATTTGGCCATTTAAGGAGTAAACTTGCAAGTGGTGGCTTTCTCTGTTCATTGATCTGTCTCTGTTTGTCCTCTCTGTGTCTCCCTACAGAGAAATATGTGAATAGCTGAAAGTGTCATTTGAGGTAACTTACCAAATTATCTTTTTTTCATATTTTATTCTTGGCGCATTACTGTAAAATAGCTTATTCACCATAACTCTAAAATATATCTCTTCATTATAAATGTGTTGATAAAGAGTATGCAAACCATAAACAATGACTTATGGAGAGTCCCTTCCCAAAACTGTTTATTTAGAAGTTACCCTACAAATAATGTTGCTGTGTCAACAAGAATTTTTAGAGAATTTCCACCTGCGGTCTTTTTAAGCATGTATTTACTTATTGAAAGTCAGAGTTACAGTGAAAGAGAACAAAAGAGAGGGAAGGAGAGAGAGATTGGTATTTCATCAGCTGGTTGACATCTCAAATATCCAAGATGCTTGGGTTTGCTTAGGCCTCAGTTGGGAGTCTCTTACATGGGTACAGGTTCACAATTGCTTGGGCCACTCTCTGCTGCTTTCTCAGGAGTATTAGCAGGGAGCTGGATTAGAAGGAAAGCCACTAGGATTCAAAATGACACCCAATATGGGGTGATGGTGTTGAAAGCTGTGGTATAAGCCTGCTGTGCCACAGTGTAGCCTCCACCCCTACAGTTTGCAAGAAGTCTGTTTATTTTGCTTCCTTAGTTTTTAGAGATATTTCTGTTAATATACATGTACAGATATTAGTAATATTTCTGATAATATACATATAGAGATTATTGTTGACACTATTATTATATTAAAAACTACCAAATCATGACAAATCATATTAAAGTCACAGCTACGTAAGGTACCAAACATGTATTGGATTTGAGAAACTATGTCCTACATATTGGACTGATTAGTTATAAATCATCACATCACCAGGGCCCAGTGCAAAGGTGTGGCGTGAACTGGAGATTTCACATCAATTGTGACAACAAGGATGTGCCATCTGGTCAGACTCCTCTTTCTCGCCTGATTCCAGGGAGGTTTCATTAGTCTTTCCTCTCCAGTTGAACACAAGGCATTCTTGCTCATCCTCTTCTCCACTGTCTCCGCCTTCATTCTCCGAAGTCATTGTAGACACACACACACACACACACACACACACACACAAATCATATAACTTGACATTACCTTGTTTCATTTTTCTTTCTCTGGATTGGTATTCCTATTTTCATGATATTTTAGATGTTATCTAAAAATGGACTAAATTCATTAGATTGGTAATAATTATAAGCTAATTTTGTTCGCATTACAGATTAGGGAATTTATCTAAGTCCAAGAAGAAAAAAAATCTGTGAGCAAATGGAAATTGTCTACTTTTGTAAGTTATCTGAATTAGTACAGAAATCTACAATAATGACACTCAGTTAAGAATTCCTGTTTTGCTTTTTTAAAAGCTTTTCATTTGGGATGCAAGTCTCCCCAAGGCACATTAGTAATTATACAATGCTTGCATTTCCCATTAGACTGTAAGCAGCATTAATGCAGGAGACTGTGTAGTTTTGTTTACCATATATTTCTTAAATGAGATTTTCTTGAATAAATGCTTTTCATATCCTAATAGCAAAGGAAAAGATGCTTCACATGACAGCTGGTTGGTACTTGAACTGTCAACACCTGGAAACTGAAGCGCCTCCTCTGTGAGTGCCTATCCAAGGCTAATAGAGGCTAAACATAGACCTGAACCAGTTGATCTAGTCATGCGAAGCATCTTTTTATAGAAAAGGGGGAAAAAATTGGAAAATGATCCATTTTTTTTTAGTCTTTAAGAAACTATATAAATTGGACCTGGTGCAATAGTGTAGTGGTTAAAGTCCTCGCCTTGCATGCCAGGATCCCATATGGGTGCCGGATCTAATCCCGGCGGCCCTGCTTTCCATCCAGCTCCCTGCTTGTGGCCTGGGGAAGCAGTTGAGGACGGCCTAGAGCTTTGGGACCCTGCACCCGTGTGGGAGACCCAGAAGACCCAGAAGACCCGGAGACCCGGCTCGTGGCTTCAGATTGGCTCAGCTCCAGCTGCTGAGGTCACCTGGGGAGTGAACCATCAGATGGAAGATCTTCCTCTCTGTCTCTCCTCCTCTCTGTATATCCGCCTTTCCAATAAAAATAAATAAATATTAAGAAAAAACTATATAAATTAAGAAGGCTATAACCACCTGGAAATCTTCTAAAAATTCGTAACAGCCATGATATGTACCAGACTGTTCACATCGGGATCTAGTTTGGGTGTAGGATGTGACCCCAAAACACAGAAGTACAGACAATTCTACTAACCACGAAAGAAGAGCAAGGGCCACCAACTAGTGGAAATTTCCAGTTGATGGGCAGATGAAGAAAAATGCTCAAGCTGAAATTTCCTGAAGAGATTGTATTTTGGAGATATAACCTCTTTCTACTAAGTATTAGTTATAATTAGCATTGTGTTTAGTATTGTTGTGTGCGGTTAACCACTGTTATTCCGTAACACTGCCAGGTTATGCAAAGTCAGATGGTGATATGCTGTGGACTTGGTGCCTCTCCCCAAACTGAAATGTTTCTTGTATTCACTTGTCCCCTGGGTAACGGGGCCGGAAGGCTGGGCCTCATGGGGAGTTTTTAGGTCACCAAGGCTCCACTGTTAGTATTATATGAATACTGTTAAAATAAGGGTTTAAGGAAATAGAGCCACCCTCTTTTGTCTTTCTGCCATCTAGGTCATCTCTTGTTCTTCTGCCCTGTATATTTTAACAAGTGTGCCCTCATCAAAAGCCAGCACCTTGATCTTGAAATTCCCAGCCTCCCAATGTGTGAAAAAATAAAAATTATGTTCTTTATAGATAACCGCATGTGTAGTATTCAAATACAGCATGCTTGTAAACAAACAAACAAACAAACAAAGGAAGCATACTTGCAGGACGATGAACCTTAAAACTGGGCTGATGTGGCCAGGCATTTCATGTAGTTTCTAAGACTCCAAAACCTGACACTCACAACTCATGGTGGCGAGCCAGGCTCTTAGCCTGGCCCCTCTGACTACAAATCCCCTTTCTGCAGAGGTGGAGGAGCAGGTGTTAGCTCGTACTGGGTTCCTTGCCACCTCCTTGGCAGACTTAGATTGAGTTGCTGAGTGTTGGTTTTTAACCTGACCCAGCTTGCTGGTCATTGTAGGCGTTTGGGAAGTAAGCAACACATCTCCCTGTGTCTCTGGCATCCAAATAAAATAAACAAAATGAAAGCCAGTTAATTTTTTTAAAATTTAAAAATTGTCTTAATATCTAAAAATGATATCCCACATCCACTGTCATTATGTGTTTTGTCTTGATAATTGTTCGTGAGCTATATAATCTGAAAAAAATAAAATTCTCTATCCAGCTAATGCAATAAAAAAGTGAAGATGTATATTTTCATGGTTTGGGATGTGTGTAAGTAGAGATATAATTTGTAAAGCAATTTGAAATGTTTTAGAAATTATCAGCATCTGATATTGATTATGGGAGAGAAATCTAGGTAGAGCCTACTTTACTGAGATCATTTTCAACACAGGTAGAAATTAGAGACATCTCTCCCGAAACCAAGGCTTATCCATTATCCCTACCATTTTCTGGAACATGAACCTTGCTGTTTGTGTGAAACAGTAATCTCAAATTTTGACACAATGAAATTCTTAAATTATGGTCACTTTCTAATGGCAAGTTGAAATTCCTTATAGCTTTCTAAGTTTTGGTTTGGGTGTGTCTTATAGATTCAGTACATGTTCAGTTGCATTTTGGAAATTGCAGCTAACTGGAGATATTTTTCTCACACAGTAGTTTCTAGACTTGGTCTTTGTGTTGGAATAACCTCTTCCCCCCAACTATAGATACTGTCTAGGGCAAAAAACTTGAATTTGTAACTTTGTAAAGGTCTCCAACTGATTCCTAAAGGTGTTTACCTTTGGGAATGGCCTTTGTAGTTCAAAGGTTTTCGGCATCTTTACAGCCTTGTCCTGCTGGCAGCATATAGTCAGGTGTTCAGTGAAACAATAATAAAACACTGGTGTTTTGTCTGAACATGGGAAGCTTTCTTGGTACATCTGGGACTTCCAAAGATCTTGTTTCTGTGACTTTTGTACATACTGCATTTGTAAAGGCAGCAGTATTTGCTATTATAATTATTTTCCAGCATTCAAAATGATATATGTTAAATTTGTACATACGTATCATTCGACAGCCAGGAAGAAGCAGAGATGTTCCTTCTGCTGGTTCAGTCTAGATTTCTCAAGGCCTCTGTGAACCTTGTTTTCTTATCACCAAGACTGAAGTAGGATTTCTCCTTTGTAGGAGGCATTTAAGACTGATCCACCCTCAGTATAGCAACTGACCAGGAATATGAGAACATCCATGCTGTCTGACTCTGATGTGGGATTCTGGAGAGCAAGGGAGTATGTCAGAAACATCTGCTACTCTTCACAGTGATCCCTGCCCCAAGGTCTCCCATGTCTATAATCAATGGATCAAGAAAACATGTTACCTTGAATGAGTGACACTGTAAAATGTAGTCATAAATAAGTAGGCCAAATACAGCGTCTTCTTGTTTTGGTAGTATTATATTGAATGTTCCCCTTGTATAAAGTTTTTCTTTGGGGGGGGTGCGGTAGGAAGGAAGGAGGACACATGGTGTGGATTTCCAGGCTTCTGGAACCTAACTTTAGCATGGCCCAACACTGGACATCTGGGGAGCGAACCGGCATATCAAAGTTCTCTTTGTTTTTTCCATTCTTTTAACTCTGCCTTGCAAATAAGTAAATAAATTATAGGGGCGGGGAGAAGGAGGGGGGGAGTGCGAAGCTAGTAATACTGATTTCATCCTCCTGAGATTTTGCAACACAGCAGCAAAAAAAAAAAAAGGAGGGGAGGGAGGTTGGGAAATGCACTTCTCCAAATGCTCGGAAATAGAACCTCTTGCAATTTTCTTAGAAGATGTAAATGCCAGCGTTATGGAACTGAGAGACACTTTCTGTGATGTCAGCAAAACTATATTATGAAAATATTTATTTGAATTTAGCTTTGGTAATTTTAAAACAAACTCATCATCAGATTGTGTTTGTTTCTACTTTGCTGCTGTTTTTTTTTTTGACGACTCATGAAGCTGTTGCAGGCTCCGTTTGCTGGCTCTGCCCTTGGTTGAACTTTGCCTTGAGCTACCTGAAGTTCAATGAGTGAGCAGGAAGCACTTTTTTTCCTTCTAAGATGTGATACTGGAAGAATTTATCATCGGAAACAGGGTTTCAAATTCTCATTTGGAAAGTAGTATAAAGATTTACACTGTGGAAACACCATTCATGCTAAATGTTAGAACTCTTTAAGATTATTTGAAAACAGGACATTTGAAGCTACCCCAGGGTGTTGTCTCTCAAGAAGATAACCCTGGTACAGGTAGCAACAGTTCAACCAGTCAGAGTCAGGAAACCCCACTGGTGGGATGAATAGAAATCCCCACTCTAATTTGTTTCTTTAATGAAGATAGGTGTTCTGTCTTTCCTCCGCTTGCATGCAGACCTGGTTTTGTGACTTATTCTGGCAAGAAAATGTGACAGTAACATTCTGTCACTCTAGCACTTAGAATCTCGCTCACCTTAAGAAATCACGCAAACTTGTACAGCTCACCAGTCTACAAAATCCCACCCACCTCACTAACCCAGAGAACACTCTCCATCTTGGCAGTTTGGCAGGGTCCCATGCAGCTCAGCAGTTCATGGAATCCTGTCCATCTCAGGTACTCACAGAATTCTATTTACACACCAGTCTACAAAGTTTTATCCACTTCAGCAGTGCACGGAATCCCAACCAGCTCTCCAGTTCTCCCGATCCCTTTCACTTCCCCAAAGCACAGAATCGTACCTGCCTCACAAATCCACAAAATTCTGTCTACTTCACCAATCCACAGGGACCGTTCCATTCATGGAGACCTGTTCATTTCACTCATCCACAGAATCTTGAACAAGCACCTGATTGCTATATGCCACCAGGTTTAGGGTGTTTTGCTACCCAGCAGTTGACACCAATAGAGATGGCTTGAGGGTCTTTTGTCATAGAGCATGAAAATTTCAAGAATAGTCAATTGGTCAGAGAATCAAATGTGTTTATAAATAAATAATTTGGTGGATGTGCATTTCTTTCTTTTGTAAAGAATCCACCATGATGACTGCTTTTTTTTTAGGAGGTGACAAAACCAAGGAAAGCATCCATGAAATATGTAAAAAAATTCCAACTTTAAAAATTATGGGTTCTAGTCTCTAAAATATAGCATTGGACAAATGAGTAAGGGATTTTTACAGGAGGTGACAGAGGGGCTAGACAAAGTTTGATGAGAGTGAACTACAGGAAACTAAGACGATTGAACAAGACTGAAAAATGAGGGAAGATGGCATAGAGGAGTATCATTCCAGATGCAGGGGTGACAGATGTGGTGAAGTGATGGTACTGAACAGTATTGGCCAGTGAGGTTGGGATGGAGTGGGTGATGAGGAGGGTAAAGGTGGGAAAAGGGCTGTGTCAGGCAGTGTGGGGGAAGGTCTTTGGTGTCTCTGCAGTGTGATGAGAAGCCTCTTTAAAGCAGGGGAGAGGTATAACTGGATTTCTGTTTTGAAAGGATTCTTGTGCTGTGTAGATAACAGAGGAAGAGAAGCAGGGAGGCCAGTGAGAGGGTTCTTAAGAAAGCCTGAGAAATAGTATTCTGGGAGTAATTTGAGCATAGTCTTTCTCTGAAGTTCTAAAATAATTCTAGAAGGTATCATGGTAGTGTTTAAAATGCAGCCTTTGGGGTTGTATGGAAGTGATTTGATGTCATTAGGATTTAGGAGAAAGCAATTCAGCAAGTCTAGCCTCAGTTTCCTTATGTTTAAAGTGATAGTTAATAAATTATAAGAATTAAGTACGTAATGCATATACTCCAAGCTGAGGGCTTGCAGAGTCATAACTCGTAAGTGCTATACTTACTGTTTTTCACAAATAGGTGATTAACTATTATCCTAGTTCTAAAATAAGGCTTCCTAAGGAAAGAACCAACACGTAGTGATAGATGGCAAGGATAAAATGAATGAGTTGCATAAGGAGAGAATGTAGACCTCTACTTCAATATTAGCTACTTTTAGAAGCTACTTCATAGTATCTCTTGGGGACCAACATGTTGCTTGGCACTTAGACACCTGCATCTCCTGTTAGAGTCCTTGTTCCCACTTACAATTCAGCCAACTGCTAATGCATCTGCATTAGCAGATAACACCTTGCAGCTGTGGGTTACTGACACCCACATGGGAGTTTCAGATGGCATTTTTGGGTCTTGGTTTTGGCTTGGGCGATACCTAACTGTTGTAGGCATTTGGGGGAATGAACCAGCAGAGGGAAGATCTCTGTGTGTTTCTCTCTCTCTCTCTCTCTCTCTCTCTCTCTCTCTCTCTCTCTCTTAATCTGCCTTTCAAATAAGTAATTTTAAAGGAAAAAAAAAAAACCCAGGAGTTTTAAAGTATACTTTAAATAAAAAGCAGCTGAAACATAGAAGGAATGTGACTTAGTTTTTCTGTACTTTGACATTCTACATGCCATAGTTGATCCATGTATTTCTAACTGCAGACCCCGGTCTCCCAAGGATTAACTCCACAGCTTAGCTTGTTTCTCAGAGGGAAACAGGATGAGCAATTTTGGCCTGATACATCTAGCCACTGGCTTAACTGCAAGTTCCTGCTTCCTATTTGTCAAGTTATCTGCCAAGGGATTGGATAAACACTGGGAGGAACTCAAGGGATTTAGGGTGGCCACTAGAGGATTGGATAAACACTGGGAGGAACTCAAGGGATTTAGGGTGGCCCCTTGAGGACTGGATAAACACTGGGAGGAGCTAAGCAGAGTATAAAAGAAAGCCTGGAGTTGCAATAAAGATCAATCAATCTGTCATCGATCGGCATTCGGTGTACTGCGTGTTGCCTTGTCTTGTCTCTGTGTGTTGCCTTGTGTTGGCTCACTGCGTTGTGCTTTCATGTAACCCTAGTCCCTCCGCTCAGCTCGGGGTACGTGGCGACGCGGGCGTTGCCAACACTAACTACTGTTTTTATTCAATTTTAAAATTTTGTAAATTATGTGTATAACAGAGCAACACTGCATATATGTGGGTAATTCAAAAAGTTCTTGATATTTGTTAAAAATTAAATTTGTTGTGGTGTAAAGAGTTCTGCTTACAGAAGGCTCCAAGAAAATGAAAAATGAATACTTGAAGATGAGTTTTTGAAAGTAAATATTTGACAAACTGCATAGATTTTTAATTTTTACAACAAAGCAAATATGTTTTAATTCCATTTTTTCAAAAAACTGTGTTTATTTGAGAGAGAAGGGGAAGGAGAGACAGCCCACTGTAGTAGGAAGTTTGAATCAGGAGTGCAGGGTTAAGGCAGGAACCCATTATGTGGAATGCAACCCGTTATGTGTCAAAATGTTAGATTTTTCAGGTGGAATTTTAATATTCCCATTACATATAAATGATGGATATTCCAGAGATAGCTAGTTAATCTCATTAGACAGATAATTAGCATATGTGATTACTAGCTTTACTATTAAAAATACAGTATTCTCATAATTATCTTTACTAGTATAGATGGCATAGTTTATTGCTGGTCAGTTTTCATGATTCCTATTCATTCTTCGATTATTTTGACATGTTCTGAAAATGAGATTGGTGTGCTTGTGATACATTTTGATAACCTTGATTTGTCTAAGGCAAGACAGCTATATAAAATTCATTAAAGGAGAGGATTAATTTTGAAAACTGTGACTTGTGAAAATAATATTTGAATATTTTAGCCTACACATCATTGTTCATACTCTATTTATTAAATACTCTGCAATTTGAAATTTTCCTGCTTTAGTAAAACTAATAACCAAAAAATATGGAACATATACAAATTTTTTAGTTGCCATGGAATATTTGTGCTAACAAAATAAAAGTAGTAGCTAATTGCATTTTGTAGTTTCCAACATATGTTCACATATTTGTCTCAAGTAGACTTAAGTCCAGTGTGATTATTTTTTTTTTAACTTCCACTTTATAATCTTGAAAATAGAGGCTCAGAAAGTTAGCTTCGCAGAATGATCTGTGAACAGTAAAATAATGTGGATTCGGAGTCTAAATAAGACAAGTAACCTCAGACCTTCTAGAGAAATCTCATTTGCAGCTGACCACATTCTGTTTAATAACTGTCCCAATCTGGGAAAGTAAGATTGGAGATGGTAAAAAGATGACTGAAGAAAAGCTACATTTTTGATGTTAGATGAGTAAGAATGTGACTAAATCTAACTAAAATACATCAATGTATGTGCCACTTGAAATGCTGAATTAGATAATTTGAGGAGTGTAGCAATCACCTTGGAAATAAAAATATTGCTGAAATGGACACAGTTGAATAGAAAGAAACATCCAAATTTTCCACTCATGTTGATTAGTGATGTAATTCTTAACTCACAGTTTTTACAATTTTCTTCAAATTTAAGTTTTCTCATAGTTTGAAAATATATATTGGGTCTCAATATAACTAAAACTAGATCATAAACTAAAACTAGTTAATAAAACTAGTTGAGTCTCACTATGCCAATACAGGGAGCTGTATGGATTTTCCAAAATTTCTCTCGCATGGAAACCTTGAATGCTAAATTTGGTTAGTTCTAGAAACTTAAGCGAATTTTCAAAGGTAATACATCTGCATGCATGATTTTTTTTTTCAGAATTCCAAACTTAGTGAAGGGACTATGGAACTATTTGTGCTCTGGTCTGAATCCTTTATCTCCTCAGATTCTTAGATGGAAGCATTAGGCCCATACTGTGGTCGTGCCTTCAGTAAGTTTTAAGGAGTGAAGTAGCTCAGGAGAATGGAGCACTACCATTGGGATGAGGAAGCCCCAGAGAACGGCCTGTTCACTGTGGGAACACAGCCAGAAATTAGTCCTTTCAAGCCAGGAAAAGGACTCTGGGAAAATTGAATTAGCTGGAACCTTGATCTTCTACTTCTCAGCCTTCAGACTGAGAAATGATTTCCTTTTGTTTAAGCTGAACAGTCTGTGGTATTCTGTTATGGTAGTCCAAGTTGATTAAGAATTGCATATATAATGCCCAGTTTCTGATTCTGTCATGATGCCAAATTCCCATTTTTTTTTTTTTTTTTTTTTGTAAATGATCTTTTCACTTGTAAAGTCATGGTCATGCCCTCCATGCTGTTAATTCGAAAAAGATTCCATAAAAGTGTTTCAAAGAAATTCAGTGCCATTGTAAAGTGAACACACATTTTACTCATTTCAGCTAGAATGGGCATTTGAAAAAAAAAATAGTTGTAAACACCTGTGCAAGACTCCTGTGATGTATTTCCTTTGCATGGAGGAAGCATACTGAACTCAGGAATCCTATATGCATTACAAATGTGTGTGAAATTTGCTAAAGTTTTAATCATAATTTATCAACGTGTACCTCTTGATATGATATGAGAGTTGTTAATATAACCATCTACTTGCATTGGTTATTCAACAACCCATCTTTATTTCTTCTATCAAGTTTAACTGAAGTCAGGCAAAGTATCCTCTGACCTTGGAAACTTGAAAGGTGTTTTTAAAGAGATATAGTTCATTTCTACTCCTGTACTAAAGCTCAGGACTTACTGTGACTAGGGTCACAATCAGGATTTTTCTCCAAAGCCCTGAGCCTCATCACTTTAATGCTAATTTCATACATCTTAGTGGAATTTCCATTCACATTTTAGCTATCTTTTTTGATCACATATATTTGGTATCTTTGTTGTGGAATCCTCAGAAACCTATTAAAAGTTTGAAGTTCATCTTCCAGTACTGTTTAAAGAGACCTTACTTGCATTTAATTGTAAGAAATAAAGAGAGAAGTTACTGAGTCATTCAAAACTCTCCTCAGATTCCCTGGCCTCTTCTCTCTAACTGCTTCATGACTTAGAATAGTCTAGCTCGACCATTCTTACAAAGATTAAAGATTTCTTCCAAGAGGTAGATAAATAAAAGTGTGTGACATTCAAGAGGAGACTTATTTCACTTAGTTAATGAACCAACATAAATACATCTGTAGATCTAGGTAATAATGTAACTGATGTGCAGTGTTTGTGAGTTAGTTTTTGAAAGATCACAAGTAAGTGCTATGCTTCTTTGGCCATACAGTTAGCACATCTTTGTATTGTTTGGAGGGCAGTCTCATCTTTGAGAAACTGTCACTAGGAAAATGGAAACCCTGGTAATAGCAATGCTGCTTTTTTCCCATCTCGTCTGAATTACCCAGTGCGATTCTGATCTGAGAGTAAATTCACACACACAGTATGTTTATGAGGTCACTTAGCTGAATTCTAGTGAAGAATTGGTAAAATAAATTATGCCTGGAAATTCATAGCTAAGACATTGTTATGAGGATAGACCGTGCTGCAAATAGATCAAGTAGGAGTAAATCTTTAGGGGAATGAGAAGGTATGTCTAAGAAATTGAAGCACGGAGGGCTGCGGGAGAGGACGTCTAGCTTGGATCCCGAACCCAGTCTGCCATGTGCCCATGGCTCATGGCGGGCTGGGCCCGGACATGCCTGGGTGCGGCCTGCTTCCTTCTGGGGTGAGTACGCCGAGGGGGGAGGCCTCCGTGACTGGGCATGTCCGGGACCCACCCAACACCCTCATTGGGTGGTGGGTGAACGGGATTGGGGAGGGGCGCAACCTCGGGCCTGCAGGATTTAACCTCCGGCTGCCAGAGGCGAGCCGAGGGCTGCGGGAGAGGACGTCTAGCTTGGATCCCGAACCCAGTCCGCCATGTGCCCATGGCTCATGGCGGGCTGGGCCCGGACATGCCTGGGTGCGGCCTGCTTCCTTCTGGGGTGAGTACGCCGAGGGGGGAGGCCTCCGTGACTGGGCATGTCCGGGACCCACCCAACACCCTCATTGGGTGGTGGGTGAACGGGATTGGGGAGGGGCGCAACCTCGGGCCTGCAGGATTTAACCTCCGGCTGCCAGAGGCGAGCCGAGGGCTGCGGGAGAGGACGTCTAGCTTGGATCCCGAACCCAGTCCGCCATGTGCCCATGGCTCATGGCGGGCTGGGCCCGGACATGCCTGGGTGCGGCCTGCTTCCTTCTGGGGTGAGTACGCCGAGGGGGGAGGCCTCCGTGACTGGGCATGTCCGGGACCCACCCAACACCCTCATTGGGTGGTGGGTGAACGGGATTGGGGAGGGGCGCAACCTCGGGCCTGCAGGATTTAACCTCCGGCTGCCAGAGGCGAGCCGAGGGCTGCGGGAGAGGACGTCTAGCTTGGATCCCGAACCCAGTCCGCCATGTGCCCATGGCTCATGGCGGGCTGGGCCAGGGCGGCCAGTGCGGCCATTTGGCGCCAGGCTGTGCCTGCTGGCCGCCCGGCCGGGGAGCTCTGGGGTATTGGACATCTGAATCGCTGCTGAGATAGCTCTAGAGTGACCCCACTGTTTCTGGGATCTGAGTCAATCCTAAAGATTCCCAATGCCAGTAACTCTTCCTTTGAAGAACTTCCAATCCCTTAATAATGCTGAGCTTTGAACACCTATCAAGTAAAAGATAAGCTCCGGCTTGTGTAGCAGGCTGGCACCTAATGGTCCTCGGAGCAACCACGTGCAGGTGCGTGATTTACAGCTAGGAACGGTCCCAATCTGGGATGCCACAGCTGAGATGAGGTTCCCACCAAGGGGTGTATGTGCTGGAATGGGGGCTGCGTTCTATCTAGGAAACAGTTGCAGTCACCCGAGGCACTAGTGTGGGCTGGGATTGGATGCACCAGGCCGGTTCAGATCCCAGCACCATCTGGTGTTATGGAGAAACAGGGTAGATGTGGGACTGACTAGGCTGGGTCTCAATCCCCTTCTGAGCCATGTGTGAGCTGTATGTGGGTATGGACGAGCCATGGCTGGGCTGAAACATCCAACAACAAGAGTCAGAATGGGGTGAAAGCCAGCCAGGAAAAGCCACTGTTCCTGCTAGGACAGGAGGTGAACTGAGTAGGGTTGGCTCAAGAACCCCCTGGCAAGCGCAAAATCTGGCATTGGGAGGGGTTCTGATGGAGGAGCCTGGGCAACTCCTCTGGCAGGACACAGTCCCTGCAGGTAAGCGCGAGAAGCCTGATTGGAAACAGCCCAGAATAGGCCATGGAAAGTTTCCCACTGGCATGCATTCGGCATGGGTCAGGAGCAGGCCAGGCTGAATCAGTTCATGTCATCCTCTGGCAAATCCGATCACCAGAACAGAGTGTGGAATGGGCCGGGTTTGGTTGCGACAAAACCAGTACACATTCTGGAACGCCAGGGCGTGGTTGCCTGTACTGGATATGAATGCAGCACCCATCCAGCACACTTGAGATCCAGGAAGGGAGGGGCAGAGCTGGCGGGGGGGTTAAGGGGCTGGTCCCCTCGCTGGACAACCACTCCCACTGGGGAGTGTTGGCTGGGATAGAGACAGACACGACTAAGCAAGGCTACAACACCTGTGCGCTGCATGTGGACAAGATCAGGGCCACAGCATCAGCTGGCAGAAGCTGGCACTGGGGACTAATTCTGTCGAGTCAAATCACAGGACCACCTAAAGAGTGCATAAACCGGGACAGAGAGACCTGGGAGGGAAAAAGTGGGTTCCCCCTTCTTGGGTCACTATTCCCGTGGGAGGGCATGAAAACTAGGACCGGGGCTGGGATGGCTAGACAGAGGCACTCAACAACATCTGTGAGGGCTGGATGGTTGAGTCGATTAGATAGAACTAAGCTTTAATACCCATTGACAAGTACCAGAGCCAAATGGGATGGGGGACAGACTGGTCTTCTGCTACACAAATTGGCAAACCAGGGTAGGGGGCAGGCTTGGTGGGGGTTATTGTGGGTCGCCCCGACTAGGCTGCAGCTACCACTGGTTGATGTAAGGGCCGAACCAGACTGGACTGCAACACCCATTGGTTCCAGTGCAACTCGGGACTGAAAACAGAACCAACACAGCAATTGCAACCACCAGCTGACCAGGGTGATGGACTGTGCCGGGCCCTGTGCTTGCTAGAACATACAAGAATCTGGTCTGGGAATACCTCAAAGTATCTTTGGAGATCTCCCCACTTGAACTGCTGGACTCAGAATTCTAACCAAGAAAAGACAGAAGACAGAATAGGACAATCATTCATCTCAGCTACATGTTGGCAGCGAAATATGGGACAAATGGAGACTTCATGATGGACCATATCAATCAGTGGACCACCTCATCGAGCGAAACTGGCAGTGACTCATAACTGGAGAACTATTAACTCCACTTGAGCACATATCTCAGAGCATGCCCCACATCCGAGACTTGGGGTGGGCGGGAAACCGGGTGGGGCTTCTCCCTCAATATCCCCTTTTACCTCAGATACATGATGGAAACAATATGGACATAATAGCATTGCCCACCTCCCTATCCCCCTGAACCTTTTTTTTTTTTTCTTCTCTTTCTTGATTTTCCTTCAACCATAGTTAACTATGTAAAGATTGTCAACAACAATACAATAAAATGGATTATAAAAAAAAAAAAAAAATTGAAGCGCCACGCAAAAATATACACAGTGAGAAGTAGTATATTATTCTGATCTAACCAAGAAGAATAGATGGATGATTTTAACTCAAACATTATAACAATAAATTGAACTAAATTCCATGTAATTGTTCTTAGTGTCTGAAGAGGGCATTAATACGTTGTTTGCTGATATATTCTTAAGGCTATTCAAACATAATTGTTCCTATCATTCTCAGAGTATCTAGGGCTGATTTAACAATATTAAATGCTTTGTAGTCTGTTCACATTCTTTTAAAATATGTTTATATGTTTTTGTTTAATTTGATTATTTGAAAGCCTATCAAAAATAAAGTTAAATACTATCACCTACGTTTTGGTAATAAAGAAATTAATATGATTTAAATAGCTGCCCACACCTCTCTCTCAGCAAGTCATCCTCTGCTACTATATATTTTCATTGGTAATTTGATACCAGAAAACCAACAATTACTACCTTTGGGGCACTTTCTAGTGCTTCCTATGAACAAAAACAAAAGTAAAGACACTGGGTGTATATAACATGTTCATTATAAAATAATTAAATACTGCAGATCATGGGAGAAAGACTGTTTATATCCTATAACCTGTAGTAATCAGTTGGTATGCGGCAGCTATCTTCTATACACTCTCATATAAAAGGTCAAAAAGTAAGAAAAAATATTTGAGATTACATTTGGATAGTTGTAATTTTGAAAATTGAGGTTATATCCTGAAAGACAATGGGCTTTAATTTTTGCCCATTGTCTTTCATGGTATGCATGCAGTTGGTAGTCTACTAGTTTCAGATTTTTGCCCTAAAACATCATGCATCTTTTTTTTTTGTAAATAAAGGTCATCTGGAAAACAACATTTTGAACTTTCTACTTTGTTAGAAGATTTACTAATTTATTCTGGAAGAGTTGCATGGGTGGGAGAACAGGGTAGGGAGAGATAGGAAAAGTGAAAGAGATATGATCTTCCATATGCTGTTTGCTTCCCAGATGGCCTCAACTGCCAGCTCTGAGCCAGGAGAATGGCAGGAACCAGTGCCCATATGGGATGCCTGCAACCCAGGCTGTACTTGCTATGCCACAACACAGGCCCCAAGCCTTTTCCTTTTAGAACTATACTTTCAGATTGACCTATTGATTACCAGTTATGAAACAGTAGATTTTTTAGAGTTGCATGACTGGTAGCAATTACATTCTGATTTTCACCCATGGTGACTAAATCATGTAATTTTGCTCATCACCATTTTTGTGGAGTTATAGCCCAGAGTCAGAATGTTTGGTACAGTGTGTCCATTCCTATGTATAGCCACATCCTAGATGAAACTGACAGTTCTATGCAATCTGTGATAGGTTCTTTTGACTCACTCTTGGTCAGTTTGATCATATGGTTAAGTGTTGTGATTTTTGTTTTAACAAGTTTCTTTGGTGGGACATGTTGTAGTTAGAAATAAGTTGGTTGCCTTAATATGTGAGTGCCAACTTTGTTGGAAAAAAATTCTTGAGTTATACTTTCAGTCTTTGAGATGCTATAGACATTTATGCTATACACTTGCAAGAAGTTCAGAGATGGGCATGGCGTGATAGCGTAGTGGTTAAGGTCCTCGCCTTACACACACCTGGATCCCAAATGGGCGCCGGTTCTAATCCTGGTGGCCCTGCTTTCCGTCCAGCTCCCTGATTGTGGCCTGGGAAAAGCAGTCGAGGACAGCCCAAAGCCTTGGGACCCTGCACCCACGTGGGAGACCCAGAAGAGGGTCTGGGTTCCTGGGTTCGGATTGGCTCAGCTCCAGCTGTTGTGGTCACTTAGAGAGAGAACCATCAAACAGAAGATCTTCCTCTCTGTCTCTCTTCCTCTCTGTATATCCACCTTTCCAATAAAAATAAATAAATCTTAAAAAAAAGTTCAGAGACCATCCAATGTTTTTTTTCCCCTCTTGGAAAATAATATTATTTTCTTTCTAAATATCTGTAAGGCTTACTTTTCTTTGTTTAATCTTTGAGGAGCTTCACTAAAAACTTTATAGTGCATGGTATATTAGAAAAAGTTCTAAGATATAAAAATTTGTCTTTCAGTGCTTACAGTGTACATAAAAAATATCTAATTTCCTTTTCTCCCACATGTAATTGTATGGTGGTGTCATATCTTGTCAGCTTGGGAAAGCATAACAAAAGACCATTGATTGGACTGAACAATAGAAATTTGTTTTCTTGCAATTCTAGGGGGGATAACAGCCCCAGATCAGGGTGAGAACTGATTGGATTCTGGATTTTCGTTGAGGTTCCTCTTTTCACTTGTAGATAGCCACCTCCTGACTCTGTGCTTATAGGAGACAGGGAGGGATTGTGAAAGGAGTGAAACTGAGATGGAGGATGAACCAGACAATGAAATATGTAAAGGGAAGGAGAGAGAGACAGAATAACTGTACAGTCTTTTTCCTCAGGCCCCATCCTGTTAGCTATTTAGCCTTCACTATTGCCATGAAAAACCTCTCTGCAAATGCAGCAATACTGGGGTTTGGGCTTTCAGCATCTGATCTGGAGAAAGGGGCTATAAACATTCAGCATATATATATGTGTCTTAAATATTTCTCTCACATTTTCTTTTCTGTTTCATGTTGTCTGTGTGTGTGTGTGTGTGTGTGTGTATGTGTGTGAACATTGTTTCTTCTGTGCTGACCAGTAATTTACTCATGTTTATTCTGCTCATGTTACTACTGATTGATTCATCTCTTTGATGTTTGCTTTTTGTTGGAGTATTGTCAGTTCACTCTACTTTTGTTGCTTTATTATATCCTTTTGATTTCTTCTGTTAACATGGTTTTTAAGATCCTAAAAAGCTCCTTTAAGCAATTTCTTAGCAATACAGTAGATGTGGATAAGATTTTAAGATAACTCGCTTTCACAGACTGTATATTACTTGTGAAACCATTTGTAAGAGTATAATACACTTATTGACAAGCAAGAACTATTCAGATTGTAATATCGTTTTGTCTGTTATAGAAAGATCTTCAAGATAGCCGGTTGATTCACTGTTAATTAGCTTAAGAATTTTAACTGTTTTTCATGTATCCATGTATATCGAAGTCAGGAATGATCTGCAATATGTTCTTGACTTTTTTTAATCTTAATGAGTACATTTGAAGTTCAGATGTCATTTCTGTGTTAGGCAATGTGAGGTGAGGCGTCTGCAAACATCACCTACATCAAATTGCTTCAACACTCATTAGAAAAGAAGGCAGTATTTGGGATAAGTATTATGTAGACCGGGTGCTGCAGAATGGCTAGATTCTAGCTACCATAACTTTCCCTCTGTCTTTTTAGTAGTGTCCTCTGTCCACAGATGTACATTTTCAGGCATTTTTGAATAACATGGATTTATAGGATTTATAACCTCCCAATGTGCACTCCACTCTCAGTAGCAGCTGGTTTCCTAAATGAATTGGCAACTTAGTATATCACAGAAATGTTTTGTTTTATTTTATGTGGTGCTAGAAATATTTTGCTTTTGAGCAGAAAATGAAAACCTTTGTGCCTGCAGTGGCTTTTGACAATTCTTTAAGTACCATCATTCTTATAAAAACACAAGATGTGGTTTGAATAATTTAGTGGTGCTCAAATGTCACATTTTTGAGACATCTATTTTATGACTTCCTGAGTATCTGAGCCAAATACCTCTTTGAAATTTAACAACTTGTGTCTCTACTTTCCTTGGTTAACAATAAATTGTTTTCCTCTTTGAATGAAAGTTACCATAACAGCTAGGCAAGCTTGAACTGTGGAAGTCAAATACCAAGCTCTAGTTTTCAACCATTTCAGTGTTTCAAACATGTGATATTTGGCAGCTCTAATTTAAGTCAAAATGAAGGTATGTTTCAAATAGCCATATTAGCACTATACATTGTAATTAGGCAAAATGATGACTATTTTGTACTGCTCATTCATTATTTACATGCAGTGGCAGTCTTGTACATTGTGATAAATTCGAGACTGTTTAGCTAGTTTCAGTTTTAGAAATGTTAATCTCACCAATTATGCTGAACTCTAATTCTGTGCTGACAAGAACTTCTCACAAAGAGGACTCACTCTCAACATGGGGATTTGACAGAAATAAAAATCCCCAAGATTTTATTTAAACTCATTGAATGTTTTCTTCACATCACCCTTTGATAACCATTCATTGTAAAATTGAAAGAGCAATTATCAAATTGGTCAGATCTGATTATTCCTGACAGGTTCTGTCTCTGCTGTCTGAGTACCCAGAATTGCAGAATTGAAGAGGAGTTGTTTGCTATCAGGGTCTATAAATCTGTCAAGATTTCTTTATTTCATGTGACATAGGTTTGGTTGCAAGTGAGAGAAACTTAATTTCTGACTAGGATCCTTTTGGTTGACAATAATCTAACTTACAGTGATTTCACAATAGAGCAGGGGGCAGGGAGGGATGTGGAAAGACTGATTAATGGGTGCTATGTACTAGTTAGATAGTAATAAAAAGTTCTGGTGTTCTGTTGCACAGTAGGATGACTGTCGATAGTGATCAAGTACTATGTGTTTCTCTTGAGAGAGAGAGAGAGAAAACTGTTAAATGTTTGAGCAGATAGATATCTTTATTCTGAGGGGACATTCCACAAAACTTACATGTACTGAAACCTGAGATGGCGCCTCATAAATATGTACAGTTCTTTGTGTTAATTAAAAATAAAAAGAAATGATGTAAAGAGACCTAATGGTTTATCAAAATGCACCAGACCAACAGTAGATTTTACTTTATTTTTCTTCACAGTGTTCATGGTTCTTTATCTTTGTGATCCTTGAATCTTTGGGCAGAGTTTTCTCGTAGACAGTGGTGCCAAGTCTCATACCTACAAATACCCATATTCAGAATAAAGGGGAATCTGATTGTCCATCCCTAAACTCCTGAATGGCTGGCCAACAAGAACTTCTTAGGTCATGTGGTCATGCCTGCCCATACCACATGGGCAGTAGAAAGACGAGTGTACAATGGTTTGTACCCAGCCTCCAGGAAGGTACCCATCCTGGAAGCTTCCGGTGCAGTAAGAGACAGTGAAGAGTTTGCACGTTCACAATGAATGCATGTTTGGAGTCACAACCTCAGTGCCTTTTACTCTTGTAGCACCCAGTCAGCATTATGATATGTGGAAGTGACTCTTAGAAACCCATGAGGTGTCTTTTGGTTTCTTTGTTTCTCCTTTTTTCTTCATCTTCCAATTCTCTGTGGATGCACATATCATTTATATGTAATGCAGTTTAATTGGAGGTAAATTGTTGATATTTAACCCCTGTTCTTAGCGGTTACACTTTGAGTCAGAAATTTTCTTTTAGGCATGAGGTGGAAAAATGATTTAGATTACTAGTCAGAACATCCTTTCCTTCTGGGATCAATGTTTTGTGTATGTGTATGCCTAATGACGTGTGAAAAAGTACACAGAATTCTTTTGTGATTAGGTTTCTCAAGTGTAATTACATTTTTCTTAGCACTTAGGAAATAAATGGCATTAGAAAAAATTCACATCTACAACTTTGTTATTCAAATCAGAGATATGTATAAATATTTTATACAAATACCTGAATGTTTAAAATATATTCTGTCGGGCCCGGCGGCATGGCCTAGCGGCTAAAGTCCTCGCCTTGAACGCGCTGGGATCCCATATGGGCGCCGGTTCTAATCCCGGCAGCTCTGCTTCCCATCCAGCTCCCTGCCTGTGGCCTGGGAAAGCAGTCGAGGATGGCCCAAATGCTTTGGGACCCTGCACCCGCGTGGGAGACCTGGAAGAGGTTCCTGGTTCCCAGCATTGGATCGGCATGCACCGGCCCGTTGCGGCTCACTTGGGGAGTGAATCATTGGACGGAAGATCTTCCTCTCTGTCTCTCCTCCTCTCTGTATATCTGACTTTGTAATAAACTGAATAAATCTTTAAAAAATAAAATATATTCTGTCGAGTGACTCTTAAAATTGATGAACACAAATGGATTTTATGATAAAAAACTATTCAATTATAATTGGCCAATAATTTTTCCAGACTTTCTAAAGCCAAATTGTCTTTTATGACATTATGATATCTTTATTGAGTGAGAAAGATATTCCATAAAGATTTTGGGCTAAACACCATGGCAATGCCAATAATAAGAATCTAAACAAAAGAAAAATTTAATAAGCCAAAAAAGGGGAAATGTAAAATTTCCATTCCTAAAATAATCACTTGAGAGCAGGTTCTGATCTAATCTTATTTTTAATTTGTGGTTACTCAAGTAATTATAGCTCAAGCTTTCAGTAAATATTTCTAAAAGGGACATTTTTGTTTTGTTGCCAGTTATAAAAGTATCATTACTGTGGTTGAAAAGACTTGTCTATGGAATGTATTTGCTTCTAATTTTACATATTTAACATTTCTTCTATAATTGGTTACTAGTTATTTATACTATCATGTAACACATATAATTACATTAATTAGCATACATATAATGCTAATTGTATATATTTATCTTTGATTATTTCCTTCAAATGTTATACAGACACCTTGACAGCATTGAAGGCTACTAAATTTTAAAATTTCCACATTTCTTTAAATGCAGAATTGTAGAAACAAGACTTTTGTTCTTGATGTACATTGTTCCTTATCTTTGCAGGAGGATACAGATCATAATTATTATATATCTCGAATATATGGTCCGTCAGACTCTGCCAGCCGGGATCTGTGGGTGAACATAGACCAAATGGAAAAAGACAAGGTGAAGATTCATGGAATATTATCCAATACGCATCGACAAGCTGCAGTAAGTGCCTTAACCATCATTCCTTCACTAACTTGCTGTTATGATTGTTTTGCAAGTATATTCAATTCTATCAGTGCAATTTAGATTAGTATACTACATTTTGGATAGTAACAAAAATGAATTATTTTGATAAACCACTATGAATTGAACCAATTTTAATATGTCTGAGGAATTATATATACTCAATACACTGCTGGTGTTTATATTGGGTTATCTTTAGTTTTTTTTAATGAGGGAGTTTATGGTACACTTTAAGACATGTACATGAATGTGTTAGCTTCCATCTTATATACACTTATTTCTCCTTTACTTTGAGCAGTATTCAACCCAAAATACTATTATTCAGATAATATATGAGGGTGCCTCAAATAGCTTGTGAATGAAGTTGGCTTTGTGGGATAGCAGGTTCAGACACTGTTTAGGGTGCCTGCATCCTATATCAAAGTGCTTGATCCCATTTTGGCTATTCCATACTTTTGATTCATTTCCTTAACAACATGCCTGAGAGGCAGCAGATGACGGTTCAGAAGCTTGAGTCCTGCATGTGAGACCTGGATGACGCTCCTAGTGTCCTGGTTCTTGGATTCAGCCTGACCCATCCCTAGCTGTGGCCAACACTTAGAGCATTTGCGGGGTGAACCAGAAGGTAGAAATCTGTCTGTCTCCCTCTTTCTGTGTCTGTGTTTTAAATAATAAATGAATGGTTTTTGAAAGTTTATGAAAAATAGAGTTAAATTACTTTGATACAAAGGTTTTTGAGAACTGTATTGTTTTAACAGCTCAGACTTCCCATGAACTTTTTGAAAACTTCATTTGTACACTGAATTATGATCTAGAATATATCAAATTAGTATTAGCTAATCAAGAATTATCATGTATTTGAAAGAAAAAGACACGGAAACATAAAGGTCTTCCATCCATGTATTTATGCCCCAAATGCCCACAGTACACAGGATGAAGCCAGGCAGAAACCAGGAGCTGGGAACTCAGGTGGCATTTTCCACATGGGTGGCAGGGACCAACTGTGTCAGTTAACAATGTGCTGCCTCACTGAGTGAGCATCAGCAGGACTGTTGGGATTAAAGCTAAGAAGTGAACCTGGGAATTCAACATGGCCCCCCCAAAGGCATCTCAACCACTACGGCAACTGCCTGCATGAAAAGTTGACATTTTGAGCTTACTGTCAGTATTACTAAGTGTGTTTCTTTACAAGAATTATTTATCTGTTCTGTGGTGTTGATTCAGCATCTGTGACAATTAGGAGAGGGTATTATCCCATCTTTTCCCATCCAACGTGGTCATTGTTGTATGTGCCAAACTGAATACTAAAACGGGTTATTCTTTTCAGTCTTCACAATCCTGTGACTCAAGAGGTAATATTAAAGTAATACACATGAGAAAACTGAACTTTGGACACGTAAACTTTTTAAGATTCTCCCACTAATTATGGTAAAACTAGCGTATATAAGTGTTACACTATATGCCTAAAATTGATCATATCTACTTCTCCAAATGTTATGTTGTAATTGTTTTATAGTAATTCCACATTTAATATCTCAAAAGTTATTTGGCTTCACTGACCTGCATAAAGGACATTTTTTTTCATCATTGAAAGCCAGTCATGTTTAGTCTAATGTAACTCAACAAATGTGAAAGCAAAACAACTTTTTGAATGCTATTGTCATTGTTGTTATAAATATAGAACTAATACAGTCAATGACTGAAGTTATTTGGAGAAACATTGATCTTATAAATACTAAATATTGACTTTTTTGGCAGTGGCCTGCATTGTGTGTTGAAGTTCCTGCATCAGGGAGTTAATTGCAACCATTAAATAGAGATTAACTGTAGTTCACCATGATGGGTCATTTAATTTTCAATGTAAAACACTCTTTAAAAATATTTATGTATTTACTTCAGGCAGAATGACATTAATGGAGCAGGGCTGGGAGATAGGGAGAGAAGAGGGAAGGAGAGAGAAGGGGAGGGAGGCAGGAAGGGAGGATACAAGGGTTAATAACTGCCTTCCATTTGCTGGCTCATTCCTAAAATGCCTGCAGGGACTAGGCCTGGACCAGGCTGAAGCCAGGAGCTAGGAACTCTGTTATAGTCTCCCACAGGGGAATCTGGGGCCCATGTGCTTGTGCCATGTTCTGCTGACTTTCCAGGAAGCTAGACCACAAGTAGTAGCTGACATTCTAACTGGCATTCCAATAAGAGATGCTGGTGTCTCAAACAGTATGCCACAGCGCCAGCCAGAACACCCAGTTTTGAACTCCAAGAAGGAAGCAAAGTAGCCACCTCCCCTGACTGAATTCCATTGACCTTTTCTTTTCCCTACTCAGTAACTGCAGGCAACATGAGAGATTCTGAAATTATTCACTGTGGGATTTTGAAGAGATCTTCAAAAGAAGAGGAAATGAGAAAGATTAGATTGGAATTCATTTCGCTTGACAATCTTTCCATTGTACCACAGTAACTAATACCATAAAATAAACTTTACAGAAGTTTGAACACTGTCATATGGCCCAGAGGGTTCCTCAAAGTGGCCCACTGCTAGTGTTAGTCACTGCTCTGTGGGTTTTTTCTCTAGACTGAGAAACACTTTTTGTCCGGGAGAATGTCTCCTGATTTTTTTCCTTAAACACAAATGAGACCACTGTTTTTGTTCCATGTTTTGCCCCAAAGTGAGACACTTTCTGTCTTCCCTCCCCATTTAAAATGCTTTGTTCTCTGGCTTAGTAGTCTCAAGGAAAAATTATGATGCTCTAGATGACCTGTAGCACTGTAGTGTTCAATACGCATAGTAGGTCTAAGCGTAAGTGGTGGCACTTGAGGTTCTGCTTGTAGTCTGGAATTCCAGACATTGATTTTTAAATGCATATAATAATTAGAAGTTTTTGTTTTAGTTTCTCTGCCATTGAGATAATGTGGTTCTTAGCTTTCCATGGAAACAATAAGAGGCTGTATTCACTAGAAAGCACACATCACTACCGACAGAAATATATACATTGCTACTTAATGATGTAGGTTTGTTGCCAGCGCACACAAAGACCTATCTGTGAAATGAGACTTCTGAGCAAAGAAAGGCTTTGTTTGTGTGGGTGACCAGCTAAAGAAACAGGAGTGCTAGCTCCAGCTGTGCTCCCAGTGGGGTATCTTGGAAAGCATGTGAATCACGTGGGGAAAACTGGTAAGTACCTGTTTTGAAGTGAGTTCTGAGTGTGAGCACTTGGAGCCAAGCAGTTTAGGATGATAGTTAGCAAGATGGACTTCAGCACCTGGATCTTCCTAGTCAATGTAGCTGTGAGGATAAGGATCCCAACCCAAAGGACTCCCAGAGACCCTCTGATAAACTTGGTCCAGGTTCTTGTGTTCCTACTTGTAGAAATACAACTGGCTGGTGTACAGGTGAGAGGAAAGCAGGATTCACGGATGGGCAGAGGGGAGGCGCACATTCAGATGGGAATGCTAGCAACCTCATGAGGGGTGATTGTCTCCACCGAGGCAGGGTAGGGTACTTCTTTTGTAGGAAGAGGGGTAATACTTGAGCAGGGTTTGATTGGATTTTCAAAGCGGGCAAAGGTTTAGGGTGGGGCTGCAGCCCTCCTGGGTGGTTTTCTCCAGGACAGTGGCCTGGGTGGTGTCCGGTGCATGGTGGAAAAGCAAGGCTCAGCTGCCTGAGCAGTGGTTCCACAACTTTCAGCAGTGTTGAATGGACAGAAAGGGGAGGGGGCTTTGGCCAGTGCAGGTAGCTGGAGAACAGACAGTTCTTAGTTCCTTGCTGCTCACTAGCTACTTGCCTACCCAAGTCCCATGGACCCCTGGCTTCTGAAATAATGCAGCTTTTAGTTACCCATCCTGGTCTGGTCACTTTATGTTCAAAAGTTAGATTTTCTTCTGCCTGTATCTAGCTATGTGACTTGTGTTTTTTGGTTTCTTGTTCCCTCTGTACCTGGGCCGCTAAGCTTTAAGCAGCTCGTAACATAATAGCAACTTTAGAAATGTGAACAGAAATACTATGGAAGTGTAAAGTAGGGAAATTTCAGGATAGGAATAGGTAATATATCAAAAGCCCCTTGAATTTGGGAACATTGAAGGGGAAGCCCAGTCAAGAGGGCACCACTCACCCACAAATCCACAAGGACGCCCAAATGGCCCTGACTGTGTTCTTCCTCTCTCCTGCTCTCTGTGTCTCTCTCTCTTCCACCACCTCCTCTCATTCCCTCCCCTCCCCCTCTCTGTTTCTAAGCATGTGCACACACACTGACAAGCATGCTTTGGCATACATTTCCATTTGTAATACTGATAATATTACTTTTTCTTTGGGAGGGATTGCACCATTTACAGTGCTTCATTTAAGTTTCTTTTAGTTTTAGAACTTATACAGTTGTTAGGATATTAAAAATTATAACTTAATTCATAAGTATGATTGTCACATATAACTGAGCTTTCCATATTGCAGGGTGGTCTATATTTGCTTATTTCCTCGGTTGGCTGTCTAGCTTTCCAATCCTGCCTGGTACCATTTGTTTCATTTCTGTTGCTCCTTCCTGAAATAAAATCAGTTTGTTAGATATAAAGAGGGAAATTGCGATGTTAAGGTAGTAGTATGACCAGGGGGCTCAGTCATGTACACACACACACACACACACACACACACACTTCACCCCTAAAGCTGCTTTCCTCCGAGGTTTAACTATAAGGGGAAGTGGCAACTGGATTTATTTATTATCAATTTTGCTTTTTCCTAATGGACATAATCCATCCTTGATGCAATACTTTCTGTCAATTTGGCTGAAAGCAGGATTTAAATTTAAGCCCTAAGGGGAAAAGCGTAGGTTTTTCAAATTCTATCACATCAGTTGATATAATTTGCAAGTACAAGAGCATGCGTTCTATCAACAAATTATACCAGAAAAGGTAGATTTTAAATATGGAGGGTCCCAGGGGCACCCAGCTCACTGTTGTAGTCCCTGGTGAAGCAAGAGATCTGGTGTGTGAGGTTGTGCTTGTCTGATGGGTAGCTTCCCCCCACTGCTCAGGCTCCTCAGAGTAGGGAAGAGAAGGGTGAAGGAGCATCGTACCTGGTATCATGATTTTTTAAAAAAGAAATTTCCCCTTCTATTACCATCCTTGCATATATGGTCCAAACAGTGTGTTTTTTGTTTGTTTTGTTTGTTTAATCTTAAATAGATATTTCAAGAAGTGGAAATACAAAAAGCGTTTTTCTTTTTTCTGTAATTCATAATAATATATAATTTCAGTACAGAAAAAAATCATTTCATTCACGTTTGACCCACCACAATGTATTTCTTTCTCTTTCTCTGTTCCCTTTTATTATCTGAACCATAATCACCAGCATTTATGTTACATATATGTACTAGAAATTGGATAATGTATTCTTTGAAATCTTCCTATTGTCTTATTTGCATTAATAACATTTCTCCAGTCATCACTGCAGAAAAAAGCAGATGCCGAAACCTAGTTCTGCCGTTAACAGATGACAGCAAGGCTCACGCCTCCTAAGTAAAGGAACATGAAAGACGTGTATGAGATCCTGCCATATGGCAAGCAATGAAGCAGACATTTATATTAAAATTCTTACAGTTATCTGGATGTTTTTTCCTTCATTCAAATTCACACAATGATTAGACTGCAGACCTAGAAGTTTCTATCAACCTAGAGACCAGCCTGGACTTGTTTCTTCCCCTCTGTCAAATTCCATATGGTTGTGATTTTCTTCCTTATGTCAATATCCACGTACTTTAACTGATTTCTGGGCATACAGTTTGATTCAAAGAAAAGACATAATATGATTAGCATGTCTTGTGAACCCCAGTCAATGCCGTTCTGACCCATGGCCCCTGAAGAAGCAGCCTGCCCTTGGGATGGAGGCCGGGATAGATGTCTGGAGACCGTGGCTCCAGCTCTCATGTCCTTGTGCACTGGCCTCTCTGCACCTTCATTTTGTAATGTGCTAGGAAAGGAAAACTCTCCACATAGTACTATTTTGAGAATTAAATGGATACTTACGAAAAGACACTAAAAAATCACAAAAGAAAACTGAATATAGAATATTGTATATTTGAATGTTCACTTTTCTTGAGATTTATTCGTTTATCTGAGAAAGAGAGAGAGAAAGAATGAGAACTTATATCTTACTGGTTTACTTTTGAAATGTAGGCAACGGAGCTGGGGCAAGCTGGAGCCAGGATCTAAGAACTCCTTTAGGGTCCTCCAGGTGCGTGTCAGCAATGCAAGTCCTTGTAGCACCTTCTGCTCCCTCTGGGGGGCATTAGCAGGAAACTTGATCAAAGCACAGGTGGTGATCAATCTTGGGCATTCTGATATACTAGTTGCACTGGTACCCCAAGCAGTGGCTTTACTTGTTGTACCATATCACTTTCCCCCACTAACCTTAATTTTCTATCAAAAGAAGTATTAATATCTGACAAAGAAAAGCCAGAACTAGACAGTAAAACTGTAAATTGTGTTCAGAC
Source organism: Ochotona princeps (assembly GCF_030435755.1). Lineage (NCBI taxonomy): Eukaryota > Metazoa > Chordata > Mammalia > Lagomorpha > Ochotonidae > Ochotona > Ochotona princeps. Next base: position 36,865,278 of record NC_080841.1, read on the forward strand.
ATAAATACAATTTCTTGAGAGAAAGATACCTCCATGTAGAGCTAGGATCAGTTTGAATACAGTGTGAACAACTCGGGATGTATAATCATGAGCAGAGAAGGGGTCCCTTGAAACAAAAAATGACTAACAGGAAGCATGAGGAGTGAAGGGGGTCCTGATTCAGCTTGCTTATCGGGACTCTTGCGGAAGGAAGACCAGGTATATCTAATGCCAAAGGTAAAAGGAGAGGAATTTGCCTGGTATAGAGGAGAGCACTCCTTGCATGCTAAACTGATTAGCAGAATTTTGCTAAAGCTTATACAAATATAGATAATTAATTCTAATTGAGAAGGTGGCTCGAATGAGCCTGAGGTTTGATGGAGAACATCATGCCATCTCCAAAGGAGTGAGTTCCTGAATATTCTCTGAGACGTAAGTAGATAGATGTACAGGTAGATATGGAGCTAGATGGATAAATGGATATTGCTAGAAGGCTATGTTTAGATTGAAGAAGAGAAAGATTTTGGAAAATCGAATGAATATGCCTTACATTTATATCTTTGTGTAATTGCCAATGTATTCTTTTTTAAACATGAAAATGTTCTGGTTTAAAAAGTTTAGTCTTGCCGTAGATTTGTGTGAAAATGAAGTTTTTTTCAATTGGAGAAAAACCCAGCAAAATGAAATGGTTTAAGTACTATTTCCTAGTTTTATCGTATTTTGTTGCAAGTAAGGCTTTTGATGGAACTTGAACAGTTTACTGATGTGATGATTCTTGTAAATTGAAAATCATAGTGTCTTTGGTAGTTTTTCTGATAGTTTTAATATACTTAGAAATCTTCATTTAAAAATTAAGTTTTCTGGGGATGGCACTATGGCCTAGCATGTTAAGCTTTCCTGTAAGGCACCAGCACCCCATAGGAGTGCCAGTTCAACTTCTGACTACTCCACTCCTAACCCAGTTCCCTACTTGTGTCCTGGGAAAGCAGTAGAAGAAGACTTAAGTCCTTTAACCCCTGAACTCATGTGGGAGACGAGGAAAAAACTACAAGATCCTGGCTTCAGAGCAGCCCAGATCTCGCCCTTTGGGAAATGGAGGAACTCTCTCTCTTTTTCTCTCTCTATATACATATATATCTATCTCCCTCTTTCTCTGTGTATGACTCTGCCTTTCAAGTAAAAATAAAAAGTCTTTTAAGAATTAATTTCTTTGAAAGATTGCTTTTCAGAAAAATAATTTACTGCTTCACTAGTATTTATACCTATCTTATATTTGTAACGTTTGTGTTAGGGAACTAAGCATGACTGCCTACAGTAGTTTAATGAGATATTGTCTCATATTGTACAATTTTATTTTTCCTGTGTGTCAGAAACTTGTTGAAATGTGATTACTTTGAAAAGCAGTTTGATTTGGGTTCTTCCCAAGTCTTTTGTCTAGTCCACACCTTTCTTGCCTGAGTTCTTTATGCAGTGTTTAATAGGTTGCTGTGATTGTTTTTAACTTTGGTTGTTGATAAACTTTCTGTATTCTGTTAGGATGCTTTATTTCAAATAAAACATTTGCTGTTAATCAACATGGCCTTTCATATTTTCGATCATAAAATTTCCCTCTAATTTAATGACAAATTGGAATGTGTTTGCGTTTGTCTCTCCTTCATTTTTGCTTAATTAAGTACTTGCATTTATAAAGAAATGCATTCAGAAATATATAATAATTTATTCAAAATTATTTATATTGCTTCCTAGTCACATTCAGAATACTTAGGCAACTCTGATAGTTATAAAATGTAATTTAATTCTTGCTAAGATTCTTAAAAAGTTTGTTTCTGGGCCCAACATGGTAGCATCCAAAGTCCTCACCTTGCATGCACCAAGATCCCATATGGGTGCTGGTTCTAATCCCGGCTGTCCCAGTTCCCATCCAACTCCCTGCTGTGGCCTGGAAAATCAGTCGAGGACGGCCCAAAGCCCTCGGACCCTGCACCCGTGTGGGAGACCTGGAAGAAGCTCCAGAATCCTAGCTATGAATCGGCTCAACTCCGGCCGTTGCATCACTTGGGGAGTGAATCAGCACACGAAAGATTTTCCTCTCTGTCTCTCCTCCTCTCTGTATATCTACCTTTTCAATAAAAATATATAAATCTTAAAAAAAAAACTTTGTTTCTTCATAGTGTTCAATTCAACATGCTAACCAATTAAGTCACTTAATAGGTGTTCAAATGTCCATCCGGGATTAGGCATCATAAGATCCAAGTTCAAGTTTGTTACAAATGAAACACTGAGAAAAAAGAATAACAAAGTTTGTTTTCTCCTTACTTTCTTCATCCAAGGTTCTATTTCCTAAACTGTAACTGATCATCTCTTCTGAAAACTCTTCATGAGGTTTTCACCGATTTAATTTTAGCTTAAGTGAATGTTTATCCTGAAATCATTAAATGATAAACATTTGATGAGACTGTCTTGGGAGGAAAATGTTTTGTGGCATGGGATATTTAGCAAGGCATCAAAGAATGCAGTGTTCTGTAAAAGTGAATATGCAGGAAAATAAACTTGAACTTTAGAAGAGAAAAAAGTTTAGTGCGTTTGAGAATTGAGCATTGGAATTTCCTGCATAAGTTAGTATTTTATTATCATTTAAAATATTTGTATGCCTGTTTATAATATCTCTTTTAAAATTTATTTTTTATTTTCTTTGGAAAGGCAGAGTGGCAGAGAAAGGGAAACAAAGACAGAGATAGACTGGCAAGGGGATCTTTTATCCCCTGTTTACTCTCCAGATTACCTAAGCAACCAGGGCTAGGCCAGGCTCAGGCTAGGTCTTTCTTGTGAATGGCAAGGAGTCTAGTACCTGGGCTGTCAGCTGGTGCCTCTCAGGCTAACTGGCAAGAGGACCTGGCAGCAGAACCAGGAAGCAGAATCCAAGGCCGAATCAAATATAGAGATGCTGGTGGGGATGCAGATGCCCTGTGTGGTACCTTCACTGTGCCACAGACTCACCACTCTTTATTTTTATCTGTCTCTTTCCAGTCCATTTCAGCATGTTGTTTTTGAAGTATGCTTGGAATTTTAGCCTCAGAAATTAGGTGTCCTCATCTCTTTTTCCGAAGATGCTCCATTAAAATGCTAATGGGACCAGAAGTGAAACTTCTTTATCCACTTTCTCTTAATGAACCATTGCCAGAAATTTCCTATGCAGCATCCCTCTGAAGTGAAGCCAAGAGGGTTCAAGTGTGTTAAATAGGCCACGGTTAGTCCATTAGTCCTGATTACTTGTGGGTTAGGATCTAGGTATGGTGGAGGGTATCAGGGGAGACATTCTGGGGTGATGTATTGACTAGAATTAGTTTACTTAGATTTTGCAAAATCAAGAATTTGGCAAATGTAGAAAAGGTGAAAAGTTCATGGATGTGCAGAAATAAGTAAGGGAATTGTAATATTTTTGTCACTTTTATTTGAAATGATTCCCACAGAAGAAATTTATAGATTTTTTCGAAGACATTGACAAAGGACAATGAAGTTATGACTGACTTAGATCTGAATTTTACTTTCCTTCTGCAATGAAGGTTTGAATTATTTAGTTCCTCTAATGAACTTTGACCACTGAATTCCAAATTTTAACAAATCAGTTAATTGACAACTTGATAGAGGATTGAAACACATAGAATTAGAATCAGATTACCTGGATCTGTGTTCCCACTTTGCCAAAAAGTAACTGAATAGTTATTGTCTTTTGTAATCCCTTTATTTGCATTTAGTAGAAATGTGGAGATACTTCAAAAACAGGCCATGGAAAATGGAATTAAGAGTAACGTTTATGCCAAAAATGTTGATTTTTATGCATAGTTTTCAATATATGCATTTTCCATGGACTTTTTGAGTGTTACTCATTGTTATTACTTGATTATTATTTAGCTGAATAACAGCAGCATTTGCCTTGTCTTAGGAGCAAGTGATTTAGCATTTGCAGAATGCTTAAATTCATATCTGACATAATGTTAAAGATTTCTGCAAATTAATAATAATAATTAATGCACGATTATTTAATTGAAACCATTCATTATAGAAATAGTTATTTTCCAGAGCACGCCCTACATCGGGGACCCTGAGATGAGTAGGAGTGGAGCTTCTCCCATTATCTCCCCCCTTGCACCAGATACAGAAAAAAAAGGAGAGAGAGAGAATGTGGAAACAATGATCTTACCCACTTTCCTGTAGCCCTTGACCCTTTGTGCCCTAAGCAACTATGTAAAGATTATAAAAAAATAATTAAAAGATAGTCATTTTCTAATGATTTCCTCTAAGGAGTTTGTTCCTAGAGGGTTTACTGTAATTAACTGAGGAAAGAAGTGACCTTTTCAAGTTATATGAGACACTCTCATGGGAACATTTCTGCCTTTGCCTGTTTGAGGATTACTGGTCAAGAAAATAACAAAGTTGCCACACCCTCAGGTGTATTGGACCCCTAAAGCTGTTTTACAAATGATTGTGTTACCTTCATACGTTAGTTCTTCCAGTGGAAAATTTCAGGATGTATAAGTACCACTAACTAGAGTAAGATACGTTATAGATCTCTTCATCATTTTAACCCATTTCATGCTTTCTGGAGATTGCTCACAGCTTTGGATTTTGAGTTTCAAAGTCTTCTTCTGTAACATACAGCTGTGGTGTAAGGGTGGTCATTTGCACACTCAGATAGAAGCCTGGTGAAGCCAATGCCTTCCTTTCCAAGACACGTGGATTCTGCTGAAGTTCTGGTTCTCACCTTCCTTAAAGTATGGGTTCTTTGTAAAACCTTTCACCTTCTTCCATGCCCTCCACCTCTCTGATTCTCTGAACTCTGCCTGAATTAATAATATTCACATGAAAGATGTGAATAATTATCAGACTTTCCAATTGGAGGCAAGCAGCTGTCAGCCATGTGTTGTCCGAATCATGCAGTGTGAGAGATCAAGTCACATAGTGAGAGTTCATGTAATCTCAGGTTTGTTTGAGCCAGCTTCAGGTAACTGCAAAATGTTTATATTTTGTTTTTGAGTTTATGAATGCTCCCAAGAGGAGGATCATTCAATGTGCAGGGTTAATTAACTTCTCAGTTCTGCCATGAAAAAGAAGTACGGAAGAGTTTGCTATTTCTAACAGAAAATCAATTCAGTTGATGGACTTTATTTCTGAAAGGATTACCCAGTTCCCTGCCTGTTTATTTGCATATTGATTACCCCCTTTCCTGGAACCTTTTGATCTGTTAAATAGGTTTCCAGTGTTTTGAGTCATCACTCTGAGAATTGATTAAAACCCCACTTTCTTAGAATCTTGCTTGTTAGTAGCAGTATTACTTATCTTATCAACTGTGTTATTTTATTGTGTTATATGGAAGACACATTTATGACCTAGATACAGGATTTCATTATAAGGAGTATAAAAAGAACATCACAGGAATATGCCTTATGGTCCAGCAGATCAAACATCTTGATTTCTGTATCCTGTATTGGGGTAACAATTTCGGTCCAGGCTGTTCTGCTGCCAGTATAGATCCCTGTTAATGCACTTTAAAAGTCAGTGGAGGGCCTGAACTGTGACATAGTGAGTAAAAGACATTGCCTGCAATGCCCATTAAAATTCCTGCTGCTCCGCTTCCCATTCAGCTCCATTCTAATGTAACTTGAAGACAGTGGAGGATGACTCAAAGCCTTGGGTCCCTGTACCCACGTGGGAGACACTGAGGAAGCTCCTATTCCCTGGCTTCAAACCAGCCTAGCTGTAGCCATTGTAGCATTTGGAGAGTGAAAAAGTAGGTCAAAGCTGTTTCTCTTTCTCTCTCTTCCTATCTTTCTTTCTCTTTCTTTGAAATAAATTAGTAAACCTTAACAAAAACAGCAAAAATAAAAGGAAGAAGGATAGGAAGAGGAAGAGGAAGAGGAGGAAGAAGAAGCCATGATCACCAGCAGAAGATGACCCTAATACTTGGCCCCCAACACCCATGTGGAAGACAAGGATGAAATTCCTGACTCCTAGCTTCAGCCTCTCCAAGGCCTGGGTTGCAACCAGAGAGTGAAAGAGCTCTGTTTCATTGTATTTCCCTGACTATTTCACTCTAGCTCAAAAATGTAAATAAATAAATGATATTTCTTTAAAAGTTCACTTGAATACTGCCCATTTATAAATACCACTCCATTTTCTGTCTTTTTCTGCTTAGCATTTGCTTGTTGATGAAACCTATCGATTGTAATTTGTTTATGTGTTGTCCATCTCTCTATCCAGTCCTGTGTCATTCGCCAAAGAAGAAATGTATCCTTGAGTAGTGCTCTTTTTTTGTGTGTATCACAAGCTGGTTATGAAATCACTTGGCCACATCCCTTTACATGTTTGCCCTTGTGTGTGTGGTCAGTATTGACTGCAGCATTGTCCTGAAGCTCATGACTATTTCCGTTTAGATCATTCTGATACTGGTCAGTTTGTTACTTTCGTAAGTGAAGTAATTTCTCTAAAATTGGTGAACAAGGAATTGAAAGTCAGTCACCATTAAGAATTTTTCAGAAGGAAGCTAAATATTTTGTAACTTTAAGGAAGAGGTTCCTGATTTCTTTGTGGAGGGTGATGAGTGAAGGCTCTGGATCCACATAGACTAGTTCAGATGAGGGCATCTGGTGAAATTTTTGCTTTGCGATCAGGCCTCTGTTGGTTCGTAATTTGCTACTGCCGGATCAACTGGGTGCTTTGTTCATCCTACTTTTGTGATTCTTGACAACTTTTTCTGGGGAGATTCTATTGCACTGTTATCAGATTGTTCTTTTGTGTGGCTTTAGCATCTTCCACGAAGGTGCTTTCTGATTATATTTTATTATTACTACATATTCTATAAAACCTAGTTGGATACCAAGACTGAAAATATGAAGGAGTGACAGTATTAAAGATTTCAGGTGGAAAGTGGTTACTGATGGGTGGTAACAATTGGGAAGTGAATCAGCAGTTGAGATGAGAGATAAAGTGATAATGTTGTGGAGATTCAGAGTTCTGGTGTCAAACATATTTGATGGAAATATTGACTGCTGTCTCAGTGGTTTGAATTTATTACTTCTTTTTTCATTCAATGTCTTTTTCTTTTAAAAAAAAACTTTTTAAAAAAACTTGTATTGATAAGGCAAATCAGATGTAAGAGGAGAAGGAGAGATAGAAACAAAAGAACCTTCGTCCACTCTTTCACTCCCAAATGGCCACAGTGGCCAGAAATGAGCTAATCTGATCCTAAGCCAGGACCCAGGAGTTTTTCCATGTCTCCCACATAGGTGCAGGGTCCCTGAGCCATCTTCTACTGCTCTCCCAGGCCATAAGCTAGCAGCTGGGTGGAAGTAGAGCTGCTTGGACAGGAACTGACACTCATATGGGTACCCAGTGCTTCTAAGGTGAGGATTTAGCCAGTGAACCATTGTGCTGGGCCCTTTATATAACATTCTGATTTGAGATAATTACAGGTTAATAAAAAACTTGCAAAACTTTAGTTTTTATATGGCTTTCACCTACCTCCATGAATGCTGATAGTCTATAGTTATATGTGTATGTGCTTAAAAATATATACATATGTGTATACATATACATATAATGATTTTCAATACCAAAAAATAATATTGGTATGCCCTCAGCTAGTCTGTAAATCTTATTTCCTTGTTGCTAATTGTCTCCCAGGTGTAGTTTTTCCTGTCTAGGATTCAACTTTGAAGGCCTATTTTTTTTTTTATCCCTAAAATATCATCTTCTCTTCTAATCTATGACAGTCTTTGCCTTTCTTGAACTTCACATTATTAAGAGTATTGAACAGTAATTTTGTAAAAATTATTCTTTCATTTCCAAGATCTAACTTAGAGTGACTATCCTCTTGCATTTGTTCCCTAATGTCCTTGTCTCCTTCAATGTATGAGAATTCTTTTGTCTTTCCTGAACTTAACACTGTTGAAGAGTATTGACCAGTTACTTTGTGCAGTGTTCCTATTTAGACATGGATATTGTCCATAGTTTCTGTGTGATTAAATGCAAGTTTCTGTGTTTAGCAAAAATATAGACAGCAGTAATATTTTGTCCTCTGTGCAGCCTATCAAGGGGGTACATTGCTGGGAATGAATGGATTTCCCAATGTGCTGTAATAGTGGATTAATGCCATTATCATGTCAGTGAGTTAGTCATTGTGAGGCTGGGGCTAGTTACCATAGTGAGCTTGGCTCCCTGCTTCTTATCCCTTGCACTCTTCCCCTTCTGCTTTCCACTTTATGATGCTTCTAGTTTTCTATATTTTTAAAGATATTTTTATTTTTATTGCAACGTCAGATATACAGAGAAGAAGATCTTCCGTGCAATGATTCACTCCCCAAGGGGCTGCCACAGCTGGTACTGCGCTGATCTGAAGCCAGGAGCCTCTTCCAGGCCTCCCACGCAGATGCAGGGTCCCAAGCCTTTGGGCAGTCCTCAACTACTTCCCCAGGGCACAAGCAGGGAGCTAGATGGGAAGTGGGGTGGCCAGGATTAGAACCAGTGCCCACATGGGATCCTGAAGCATTCAAGGCGAGAACTTTAACCACTAGGGTACTGGGCACAGGGCCCTATTTGTTTTTAACTGTAAAGTTTTTTGTTGTTGACTTGGAATTAGCAAATATCTTTCTTAGGGCATACTTAGATGCTATACAATTATCTTCATACTTTCAGCCACAGATTGTAACATAGTCATTAAACACAGGCAGAATATTTAGGATAATGCCTGACATAAATATTCTCACATCTAGAAAGATTGTCATTTTGGCTATTTCAGTATCACTAAAATGAAGGAATCATAGCATTCCTTGGAAATATAATTTGTCACTGTGATGTCAGTTCTGTCATAAAAAGCAATTTGCTTGCCTTAGTTTAACCTTTTGTAATGTATTGTGATGGTGTAGCATAACAAAAAGAAAATATATCAAATCATTTGCGTCTGTATATTAGCAATCACAAAAGAGAAGGAGCTACTTTTGTTTAAGAAACTAGCTTGAGGAACTATTGTGCAAGATACCTTCATGTACATGATGCAATTTTAACCATCATAGATATGGTGCTTGTGAAGACTCAGGTATTATCCAGTCATTTGATCGTTATAATGACATTTTAAAGAACTGACTGGAGCAAACTGTGGCTTAACACACTTAAATCTTTTATGAAATTGCAGTTAAGTACCAGTGCTGGAATGTAATTTCAGGCCTCTCTGACTCTAAAATTAAGCCATTCAAAAATTAGGAAAGAATGATTGAAAATTTGAAAAATAAAGTTCCATCTAGTTCCATTCAAAGAGGAATGTGAATTATGTATCTCATGATTAGTAAAAGAATAAGACGTAAGTGGTCTATTCTAAGCATTTGTAGGTGAATGTGTTTTATGATGAGTTTAATCACAAGAAAGTTCTGTACATTTTGGAAGAATTAAGTTCACCATAATCATCTATTTGTTAAGCTTGTGATTTCCCATGATTAATATTTGGCACCAACAAATAAGCTGAAACTTACATAAATCCAAGTTTATTTGATCTGCTTTTTTGAAGTCATTTTGGAAAATCTTAATCTTCCTTTATCAATAACAACAAAAAGAAGAAAATCTCACCTGTTTGATAGTTTTGGGAGATAAAAGTTCCCCCTCAGGAAAATTTATTTAAATAATTAAAACAGGATATTATAAATATGTAAAAATGAATATTAGTCCATTATTTCATTCTTAAGTGGATTCCTCCTATATTCCACGCATATGCAACATTTTAAACTCAAGAGACCAACAATGATCAAAACTATAGTTACTACTAATTTTCTTCCCACAAGTTGCTCCAGGACAAAATAAAGAGACTTTCCGAGACAAAATAAAGAGACTTAGGGAAGCAGAACATAATGCAGTTTTATTACTGCACATAAGATGATGCCCTAAAGCAAAAACACTTTCCATTAATGACATTGTCAAAAGTGTTTTGAGGATTATCACTGTTCTCTAGATCCTTAACTCTTAGGAAGAGGCTTCTCTCTAAGGTTTTATAGGCTTTGACGAATTTATCTTTGTCGTACCAATAGGAAATAGGCAGCCAAGTTAAATGCGGTTAGGGTAAATTTAGGAGTGTAATTCTTGTATTATTTAAACAATAATTAGTAGAGATAATAATTAGCTGTAAATGGAGAGCAGGAGGCTTAAGAAAAGCTTGCAAAAGAAATAAGACATATAGACATAGTTAGAAAAGCAAGCAGTGCAACCCTGGGTGAGTCTGACAGTTGCCAACAGAAATTACAACGGAACAAGCATTGAAAAAGCATGTTGTTTTAAAAGCCACAGTCACATGCAAGCATACTGCAGGCATTTTGGGGTGGGTGGGCTTTTGCTTTAGCTGTTAAAACTCCTGCATCCCATGTCATAGTGCTTGTCTTTGAATCTCAGCTGAGACCCTGATTATAGCTTCTCGCCAGTGGGGAGCCTGGAAGGCAGCAGGTCAATGGCTCAAGCACTTCAGTTTGGAATCTGATGTGTATTTTTTTAAGTGGGAGGTATGGAGAAATCTTCTATTTACTAATTCACTTCCAGATGGCTGTAATAGGCAGGCATGAGCTGGGACAAAGGCAGGAACTTCTTGCTGGTCTCCCATATGGATGGTAAGGCCCCAAACAGTTACTCTGCTGTGTTTCAGACTTCGTCTGCATTTTTGTCTCCTGACGTCCACCTCGGCCTGGTACTGGGTAACTGGCAGGCTGGCTGGCTACATGTCCCTCTTGGAAATCTTTTCTGGCTGGGGTATGGAGGAGTCAGAGAGATGGTGTTAAAAAAAGAATTAAAAGATGCGCTTATTTTGAAGCATATTATGAGAAAAATATGCATGGATTTCAGTCTTTTGTGCCAAAACAAACTTACCTTCTTATTTCATTTTCCATTCTTTTGAAATTACCTTACATATGCTTTAAATATTTCATAAACATACCCTCCACCATATAATGAAGTAATGCTTGTTTTTGTCCATTTCAAAGTCACCCTTGCCCCTCTTTTCTAGTATTAACCCCTTTCCTTCAAGTTTAAAAAGTATTTAGCAAATTCAGGTAGTTTGACTTTCTTGGCCCTTTAAAATTTCCCTTCTAGCTTTTGTTGTAGTTTGTAGACTCTTAGTTAATTAATTGGGCTCTCATATGACAATTTTCCTGGTTTCTTTTCAAAAGATGGGGTCCAAGATAGCGTAATATTCAAGGTATAGTAATTACCTTTATTTTTTTAATAAACTGTTTATTTTTCATAATATAGTTTCATGTTGATTGGATGAATGAATGGACAAATAAAACATCCTTGCATCTACCTGTAATATCTGTTTCTGTACCATACCATGACAATATAGTGATTTAGGTATTCAAGAGTGATTATGTTGAAGATATCAGCTTTTAGCTTCAGAATACTTTATGGGATTCGGGTGCTTAAAATTGTTTTGATTGTTTCTTCCTCTATTACTTTATTATACTGTGTGTGTGTGTGTGTGTGTGTGTGTGTGTGTGTGTGCCCACATGTGTTGTAAGGAGGGATGATAATCACATGCAGCCTGTTCCGTTAAGTGTGAGTCCTCATCTTGTGTGTGTCAGTAATGGGGAGTGCAACCTGCATCAAACAATCTCGATGCAAATGTTAGTTTTTCTCTCACATTAATGCTAACCACTCTGACACTCTGCTTCTGAGTTCCTTTTCATTTGAAGTAGTTATATGAAAAACTATGAAAAAAAAAACTTTAAAAAAAACAAAAAAACTATGCATTGGTGTGCAAAGATTTTGCACTAAAATGAGTGTATGTGTGTGTGTGTGTGTGTGTGTGTGTAATTAGAGGATTAAACAGAGTTCTTGGGGCCAGTGTGATGGCACAGGGGTTGTGTGTCTTCCTTCAAGGCTAGCATTACACATGGTCATCAATCCACTTCACTGTTGATATCTTGGAAAGCAGCAGTACTAGTGTCCTGGCCATCCTTGTTGGAGACCTGGATGCAACTCATGGAGCTATAGTGTGGAAACATCCCCATACCATAGCAATTATTGATTTTATCTTTTAGTTGTCTTACTTTCCCACTTTTAGCAAATTATTTTAAGATCGTCTTCTGGAAGAAGAAGAAGAAGAAGAAAACAAAGCAGTCTGTGCCCAAGTGTTTGAGCAGAGTGACCCAAATTAAGTCAGAGTTTGAAGAGAATGAAAATCATGACTAATCAAGGCTGAGAGATTGTTCCAGCCAGAATAGTTATCATGGAGAAGTAAGAGTGGTGGGAGGGTGAAAAAGCTAAGGTGCTCTCTATAGTTGAGTAGAGCAGAATAGCACTGGTGAAGCTGTGAGGTGGTAAGATCACTAAATGTTGGGCCTCACAGCTCATTTTTACTGTGTTGGCATTGTTCACAGGGATGATGGGATTCTAGTCCAAGTGGTCTGAAGTGGAGGACAATAATAATGTGCTGGATAGTATGGATTATGAATTAATGTAGAGTTGGAGCCAAGATGCCTATGAAGAAATTGTTGTGATATTGGTGCATGGAGTATCAGCTGTGTATGAGGTAGCATCTTCCACAGGTGCCTTTGTTCCTCAGCAGGCTATGGTGATAACCCAGGCAAACTGGTCATTTCAGTAGGGAAGCATTTCAATCACAGTTTGTTTTTAATTTAATTAATGTATAGAACAAATTTTGAGGACCTATTTGCTTCTTAACAAAAATTCTTTATCCTTTGTCTTTATATGTCTTAATAAAATCTCAAACATATTTAAATGTTTAAATCACAAAGGTCAGAAGAAAATCCCCCATACACAAACTTGTGTTGTATTCCTTGATAGTAGTTAGCAGAGTGCTATGGGTTGTGATGTATGTATAAACCAAATTCAGATTTGAAATAAATATGTTTGGTACTGTCTAAATGATGAGTGTGGCAATAAATGAGAGTGATGGAAAATAATATATTACTGCAAGTGCCCTTATGAAATTATTTCTGACATGTTCTCTGTGATAAATGATTTTGGTATAGGAGCTTTCATTTTAGCTTTTTTAGTGACCAATCATTTCAGCAAGTGCTGTGAAAATGGGCTTTGTTGTTCCTGTGAGTCAGCAGAAAATTACAATGATGATAAACCCTTTATGAAGACGTGGCTTTCATTAAAAAGAAAAGAACACCTAATTGAGAGTCACTATAAATTTGGAATGATTAATTTCATGCCAAGTAAGTCATTAGTGATCTCTGATGGATATAAAAAAGCAATCATTTGCAAAATTGGAAAGACTAAATCCAATCTAGATATACTTTCCTAATTTTTTCTTTAATTTGTGTATTGGGACAGATGCACATTGCAAATCGTGGAATCTTAATGTAATAGCCTTTTTATTATAGGTAGCTTGTACACACTTTAGGGCTGTAAGCCAGTGAATGGGAGTACTTTCCTCTGAATATTTTTCATTTCACTTGATCATTTTTGTTATGAATCATATTTATTTTATTCTATTTTGTTGTTTCTTTCCCAGTTATAATGCATCTACTTTATATTATTTCATTTTCAATGATTTATTTGAAAGGCAGAATTGCAGAGAAGGCTCTTTTTCCACTGTTTTACTCTCCCAATGTCCACAGTGGGTTGGGCTGGGCCACGCCTAAATCAGGAGCCAGCATCTCATCCTAGTCATTGAAACGGGTGTTCATTCTTCTGCTTCTTTTCCCAGGCACATTAACAGGACACTGGATGGAATGTGCAGCATCTGGGAATTGCATGGTTGCCCATGTGGGATACTGGCATCATGGATGTTATATTTACTTGCTATACTATGATGCTGGCTCCCAAGTCACTTCTTTCCATATTATTTCAAAAATACAAAAAGTATGGATCTTTTATTATAAATACACATGTATGTGTATATTCTTTTTTAAATATTATAAACCAGAGAGTCCAAAACCCTGGTGCGGTAGCCTAGTGGCTAAAATCCTCGCCTTGCACGTACTGGGATCCCATGTGAGTGCTGGTTCATATCCCAGTGACTCTGCATCCCATCCAGCTCCCTGTTAACATCCTTGGAAAGCAGTCACAAGGATGGCCCAAAGCCTTGGGACCATGTACCCGCATGGGAGACCCAGAAGAAGGTCCTGACTCCTGTCTTCTGATCACTTCAGGCTCCGGCCGTTGTGGCTACTGGGGGAGTGAATCTGCAGACAGATGTTTTTCCCTGTCTTTCCTCCTCTCTGTGTATCTGACTTTCCAATAAAGATAAATAAAATTTCTAAATAAATCAGAGGACATAATTCACGAGATTTCTGCCTAAGTATCTCTAATTTTCCTTTAAGTAAAATGAAAGTAGCTCACTATACACCAGTATTGTTTATCGTATGACTGTGCTTTTAGCAATGGGCATGATATGCTAATTCTGCAATACTCATTGTATTTTTTAAAATTAGAATGTCTTCAGGTTGAGATCTGTAGGTATAAGGTATCCTCCCCTATGAAATGGACTTTTCTTATAGGATGCACACAGAAGAAATTTCATTTGTAATTTTGCAAAATAAAATTGTCTGATTTTTATCAAATTAATCTTGACATGTAACATTCACTACTGTTCTGGAAAAATTAGTCAAACTAAAAAGCACCCCAAAATAAAATTGTTGATCCTCATGACTGAATCAAATGTTAGGTAGACAACTAAAATTTAGTGGTGGTATTGGGGTAAATAACTTGATTTAGAGTTTACGTTTTAGACAGTCTTTGTAAGGTAGGAACAAACCAAGAGGCCTTAACAGTCCATCTTTGTTCTTGGCACACACTTTGAACATTTATTTTTCAGGAGAAGTATTCTTTAGTGCCATTCACCTACAATAATAGCACACTAATGCAGAAGAAACATTTAAGCGAAAGGCTCTTCATTCTAGATTTACCATTCTGCACATTACTGATTTTCCTCTTTGGTGTTGTGTTGTTCCTTGCAGAGGGTGAATCTATCCTTCGATTTTCCATTTTATGGCCATTTCCTACGTGAAATCACTGTGGCAACTGGGGGTAAGTGGCTTTTCTACTGTTCGCCCTAAATAGAGTTTCAGTGCAGTTATTATTTTTAATTGATCTGATCTTGCATGGAAGATGTGTATTGGGAAAACCATTGTCTTTTATCACAAAGCTAAGGTCATAAATAATATCTAAGAAAGAATATGCCTATTGGAAAAAAGTTTTCAGCAGAAAGTACATATAATTATAATCATTTTCAGCTTAAGTTCACTACTGCTTTCCTTGTAATTTGTTTTTTTTTTGTGTGTGTGTGCTTTCCTTGTAAATTCTAATGAATTCTTTCATAACATGGTATGTCTACACAATTGGTGTAAGATGAATAGGACTAGAAAAAATGGTGCTTAAGGGATTTGGGCAGTTTTATTTTTTCACTGCTTGTAGTTGATAAAAGCTCTGCAATAGAGAGCTAAATACATTTATGTTTGGAATTGTTTTTTGAAGTTTATTTATTTGGAAGGCAGATTTCCAGAGAAAGGAGGAACAGATTTTTTCAATCACTGGTTCACACACCAAATGGTCACAATGATTGGAGCTGAGCCATAACAAAGCCAGGAAACCCAGAATTCCACGTGAATCCCTTATGTGAGGGGCTTGCACCACAGCACTTGGGCCATCCTCAGCAGCTTTCCCAGGCAAATTGGTAGGGAGCTGGCTTAGAAGTGGACATGAACTGGCACGCAGGGAATGTCAGAATGCAGTCAGCTTAACCCACAGTACTACAAATGCTGGAGCCAAAGCTTGTTAACTTTAATCATTTTTTCTGTATTAAACACCATATTAGCTAATGATCCAATTGAAGGATTTTTAGAATACACATAAAATCTAGTTTGAATTTGTAAGACTGCTTTTCCTCTACCAACTTGGAGGTTAGTTTGGAGATTAGCAATATCTTAGCAAGGCAAATGTCATTCCTAGAGTACATTCCAGAAGTCAAAGATGTTTTAATCATTGGGTACTACTAACAGAGATTATCCAAATTCCAGAGACTATCTGTGCAAGCCTTAGGTAGAAGGATAGACAAAGCAGAAATATGAGTGAAAACCATACATTGAACTGCCAATGAGGAAGAAATTGAATATATCCATGGCAGTTTGAAAGGGCTATCAATGTCCATGCCTGAAACTGTGCCCATCAACCCTGGATCTCATTGGTCTGGATGGTATGCAAACCATGTTGAGCATTTTTGTCTCACTTTAAGTCTTAGAATATTCTCAGATTCACATATAGATTTACAGTCACAAGCTTCAGTAAGTCAATAGAAGTTTATTGAGCATGTACTGTGAACAGTGATAGATAAAAGTCCTTCTACTTGGGATGTATCAGCTTATGGACCATCAGACAAGGTGAAGGAGGATATGAGAAAGTGTTTAGAAGATCAAAAACATGAGGGATGAACAAATAATAGAGTTCAAAAAGCTATGAGAATCATGTCAGATTTTAGAGAATTTCTTGTTTAAGACATTTCTTGGAGGATGTTAGTTTCTGTGGTTGTATAGAGAAGGAAGTGTCAGTTACACACAGGAACATCCTTAGTAAATTCACAGAAGAGGAAATGAGCAGAGTATGTTTGAGACAGTGACTCACTGACACTGAGTGAAATCAAGGATGTATTTCTTAAAGATATGTCGTAGTAGGATTAGAAAAGTTAGTTGAGGCAACTTTTTATCATACCTTAAAAGGTCAGTTTGATTCATTAGCCCTAAATTAGATAAGAAACTTGAAAAAATAATTCTGTTTATTGAAAGTCAGAGTGGTAGAGGTGAGAAACAGAAAGAGAGTGAGAGACCTGTTCCATTCCCTGATTGATTCCACAAATGGCTGTGATAACCACCACGGCTGGGGCTAATACAAAGCCAGTAGCCATGGACTCCATCCTCCCACCTGGTAGTGAGGGTTATTTTATGCTGCCTTCCCTGGTGAGTTAGCAAGAAACTGGATTAGAAGCAGAAACACCAGCATTACAATACAGGATGCCAGCATTGTAAGCAAAGACCGAACCCATTGTACCACATCCAGCCCCTAAGTCAATATCGTAATAACAAACATGATTTTGTATTTGCAGATAGCCTGTGCTCATCCTCTTGTATAATTTCTTAAAATTTTTTAATGGTCATTGGTGCTTTCTTTTATTTATTTTTTTTGAAATTTGCTTATTTATTTTTTGCAGATTGCAAAATAACAGAGAGAAAGAGAGGGAAATGGGTAGGGAGCTCTTCCATCCTCTGATTCTTTCCCCAAATTGGTGCAGTAGCTGGGCATGGGCTACACCAAGCTAGGAAGCAGGAATTTTATCCGAGTCTCCAGTGTGCTTCTAAGTCCCTCCATCGTTTTCCTAGGTACATTGGCAGGAATCTGGATTGGAATTGAATAGCCAAGGTGTAAACTGGTACTCTTACAGTATACCAACACGTCAGGCAGCAACTTAACCTGCACCAAAACACCAGCTCCTTCATGTACACTTTCAGCCATATTTTTATTACTTTATTTATAATATTTCATGTCACATCGATGATATACAATACGAATTCTTGTGTGCAAATGAATTTTACTAAAATCTTGTGCATGGGATTCCGAAATAAGCTGTTTAATTTCATTGTCATCAACTTTTAAAAATACCCTAATGATTGTTATATTGTGTTGTTTAAGGAATGATAATGGGGAAAAAGTCTATATATGGTCAGTACAGTTGTTTTTTTTTTTTACTCTAGTATGTTCTAAGCTTGATTGAATTCATTAATGGAAACAGTGAATATGGTGACCTAGACTGCTTGTTCTTTTATTTTTCATTCAGTAAATAGTGGTTTTTGTAGAAGGCACTATACAAGAGGCTTCAGTGAATACAAAAGATAGTATGGTTCCTGTGCAGTTTAGAATTTAAGAAGTTTTGGAAATAAGTAAGTTATGAGAGAAATTTCCTTTATGTGGTGCTGGCACAAAAGGTGGGTCACATAGGATATTGTTCTTGTTGGACCATTTGTGAGCAGATCTACAGAAAGAGCTGATATTCTGGCCCTCATTGGCACTGTTTTGAGTCTCTTCTGCATCTGATCCAGCTCCTGCTAATGTGTCTGACAGTGAAAGATACCCCAGTCAGTTGGAGTTTGCCACCCAGCTGGGCGACCCAGATGAAGTTCCTGGCTCCTGGCTTCAGCCCAGCTCTGCCCTAACCTTTGCAACCTTTTAAGGAATGAGCTTGCAAACGAAATGATAAAGCAGTGAAAGATGCCTCAGTTGGTTGGGCCTTGCCACCCATTTGGGGGACACAGATGAAGTTTCTGATTCCTGGCTTCAGCTTGGCCCTGCTCTAGCCTTTGCAACCTTTTAAGGAGTGAATCAACAAATGAAAGTTCTCTTTGGGCCCAGCACAGTAGCTTAGTGACTAAAGTCCTTGCCTTGCACGTGCCAGGAGATCATATGGGCGCTGGTTTGTATCCCAGCTACTCCACTTCCCATCCAACTTGGAGCCTGGGAAAGCAGTGAGGACAGTCCAAAGCCTTGGGACCCTGCAAGCATGTGGGAGACCTGGAAGAGCTCCTGGTTTTGGATGAGCTCAACTCCAGCCATTGCAGCTACTTGAGGAGTGAACCAGCAGATGGAAGATCATACTCTCTGTAAATCTAATTTTCCAATAAAAAATCTTAAAAACAAAATCTCTCTCCCCTTCCACCCATCCCTTCCCTTCCCCTGCAATACCCACATTTTCCCTTACCTCTCCTCTTCCCCCTCCCCGTTCCTCTTCTCTCCTCTCCTAGCCTCTCCTCTCCTCTGCTCTCCTCTCTTCTCTACTGCTTCCCAGACTCTCTGTCACTGCCTTTCAAATAAGTAAATCTTTGGGGGAAAAACAAAGG
Organism: Ochotona princeps; assembly: GCF_030435755.1. Classification (NCBI taxonomy): domain Eukaryota; kingdom Metazoa; phylum Chordata; class Mammalia; order Lagomorpha; family Ochotonidae; genus Ochotona; species Ochotona princeps. Next base: position 36,884,138 of record NC_080841.1, read on the forward strand.
AGAGAGCTAATACTTCTAACATTTGACATTGACCTTAAAGTAAGATAGGATTATAGTAAGCAGAGGCAGTTTGAGAAAATGCTGGAAGAGAAAATGACATTCCTGATGTGGTGGTACTAAGCTAGGATAGTTCTGGGCCTGTGTGTTTGAAAACTGTTTAGCTTGAATCCTAGGTTGAAGTAAGAGTCCAGCAAATGGTAGATGTGGAGAGGGAGTAGAGTAGCGTACTTTGAACCTTAGGGACTTGAGTGATATCCAGCAAACATTGAGTTTTTTAGCTTAAGAAGGCCTGGCCTATTCTCCTGGTAGAGGGCAGGGCAGGGTGAGAGGGATAGAGACAAAAAGGAATTACCAGGTTTTTAGGGCGTAGTTTTAGGTTATGGCGCCTAAGCTAGAATGGATACGGTGGAAAAGGGAAGAAGGAGCTGGCACAAGACAAATCATGTGAGCGGCTTAATCATTGCAGCTGGAAAGGCTTTCAGCCCAAGGGACCCATTAGGGTGCAGTGAGTGAAGCCAAAGAGCTGTACCTAGGACTTCTGGAATGCACTTTCCTGGCTCTCTTTTGTGATTGACTGGATGGTGTAAGCAGAAAGACCTGCATGACAAATGTTCACTAGCCTTAGGAATCTTAGAAAGGTTTCTAACCAGGGAAGGCTTGGAAGAGAAATGGAATCCACAAATCAGATTGAATAAAGTGGATTGCAGAGCCTTCCAGACAGAGTAGTGCTGGGAGGTTTTTGTTTCTTTTTTTTTAAGTAGGAACACATAGGTTTCAATTCCATTACTTGCCAGTTCTTTTTGTGTCTAGCAACTCCACTTTCATCTGTTTCTGCATTGAATGTGGGAGAAAAGCGAAAATGTTTTTGTGGTTAATACAGGTAGTGCAAATAAATAAAGTGGATACTTTAAAACACAGTTTCCTTTTATCTTACCTCTTACCTCACTACCTAGTCATTTCCCACTCATCTTTTAGAAAACTTTCCCTCTTTTCTCTCCCTTCTCCTGTTCCCCCACTCGGATAAATTTATTTAAGGCTGAAATTAACTTCAAGATAATCCTTGTATCATTGTTAGGATAAATACAATTTCAAAATGCAAAGTAGTGGAAACATACAGATGTAGAGGCAGGTGTTTAGCACAGAAGGTAAGATGCTACGCGGGGCACCCACGTCCCGTATTGGAATGCTTAGGCTCTACTGTCTATTCCAGCTTCCTGCTGTTGCACACGCAAGGAGGCAACAGGTAATACCTCAGATAATTGGATCCCTGCCTCTCACATACAACACCCAGTTTAATCTGCAGGCTCTTTGGCCTGGCCCAGTCCTGCCTGTTGTGGGCACCTAGGGAATGAATAAGTAGAGTGAATGTCTTGAATGTAGGTGTGAATATTTGACCAATGGTTAAAACACTACTTTGGATACCTGTATCTCCTAACAGAGGACCTAGGATCTCGTCTTAGCTCCATCTTCCAATTGCAACTCCCTGGTAGCGTGTGTCCTAGGAGACAGAAGATGATGTTCAAGAACTGGTTTCTGACCCCTTGTGGGATACCTGGATTGCGTTCTGGACTCACCCCCATTTTGTTCAACCACAGCCATTGTAGACATTTAAAGAAAAATTAATGCAGACAATCTCTCTGTTTCTGAAATGAATAAAAAATACATTAAAAATACATATAATATAGTATGACCCTTATATATACTATATTTATAAAAATATTCTCTACATATGTATATATAAAAGATAAGTATATATCTTTTTCATTATTGGTTAGCTAGTATTTTAGTTTAATATGCAAATTGAAACTAAACATTGGAGTATTTATTTATAAATGACAAAAATGAAAGAAATTTTTGGCTATTAAGCATTTTAATATTCAAGATTTTCAATCATCCATACAGGAAATATATATAATGCATTGGAAATGCTATCTTATTTTCTGGTTCACTGATAGCAGAATCTGAACATACTCATTCATCTTTCTATTTTATTTTATTCATTCTTTAAAAAATTTTATTTATTTTTATTGGAAAGCCAGATATACAGAGAAGAAGAAAGACAGAGAGGAAGATCTTCTGTCTGTTGATTCACTCTCCAAATGGCTGCAATGGCCAAGCCAGGAACAAGGAGCTTCCTCTGGGTCTCCCACGTGGATGCAGGGTCCCAAGGCTTTGGGCTGTCCTCAACTGCTTTCCCAGGCCACAAGCAGGGAGCTAGATAGGTAGTGAGGCCGCCGGGATTAGAACCAGTGTCCATTTGGAATCCCAGCATGTGCAAGGCAAGGACTTTAGCCTCTAGGCTACCGCACTGGGCTCCATCTTTCTATTTTAAAATACTTCAGGATACAAATATTTTGTGCAGTAGGAAGCTGGTCCTCTGTGTATTTCATAAAATATTTTCATTAACAGTGTTATTAAAATGCATTGTTGTATGTCACCCTATTTATTTTCTTTCTATTAGAGTACCTTAATTGGTTTTTCTGCTATTACTAGGTGATTAATGTGAACTCTTGAATGCTTCAAAATACAGATTGAAGCTTGAGAATTTAATTTTTAATTCCTGTGACCACCACTAGTAATGATGTTTTGGCTCAATCTATCATGCATACATGTGACTGTGAGCGCTCAGTTGGGGATGGGAGTGCTGGTCTGGCCCTTAGTTTTAAGCATCTTGACAGATGATGATTCAGCAATACTATAATATGTACGATTGCAGATGGTTGGACATGAGATTCAGAATCAGTGGTAGCTTAAATTTAAAAAAAATAATTACCATGAAGAGAGGTGGTGAACATTTAGGATATTGCTTTGAACATTTAAGAAGCCATATTGGAGTGTCTGGCTTCGAGTTCTGGCTCCACCTGCGGTTTCCACGTCCTACTTCCTTCTGAGATGCAGCCAAGTGATGGGTCAAGTAATTAGCTCCCTGCCACACACGTGGGAATCCTAACTGGGCTTCTGGCTGTGTGTGTATGTGTCTTTTTCTCTCCTCTCTCTTTCAAGTAAAAAATAATTTTAATTGCAAATAAAAGCTAGTGGTGAGCAATTATTACTTTGGTCAAATGAGACTTAAGTTTTATCCTTCTATATAAGTTTATACTTATACATTTCATCAAAAAACTTCATTTGCCACATGACAACTATTTTTTTTCTTTATTTTGAAAATATTTACATAGTTGATTATGGCACAACAGGTCAAGGGCTACAGGAAAGTGGGTAAGACTATTGTTTCCACATTGTTTTTTTTTCTGTATCTGGGGCATAGGGGGAGATAAAGGGAGAAGTCCCACCCAGCCTCCCACCCATCCCAGATCCCCAGTGTGGGGCATGCTCCAAGGGTCCTGCTCGAGTGGTTTTGATAATTCAACAGCTCTGAATTGCTGCCAATCTCTCCATTCCAAGTCCGATGAATCGCTGCAGAATCCATTGGTTGACATGGTCCAACTTAGAGTCTCCATTTTCCCAGATTTTCACTGTCAACACATGGCTGGGGTATTTGACCTATTTGTTCTGTCCTCCATTCTGTTGTGGTACCAAGTGTCATCTGCAGATTCCGATGGACTGCCATATCCTCCATGTGCACCTGGGTATGCTGTCCACTGCTCTGTCTGAGCCTCTGAGGAGGCTCTGCTTTGATACTTGCACTCCATGGTCTGAACATGGAACCTGCCTTTATCTTCATGGTTGGAGTTCTGAGTCCGGGAGTTCAGTTGTGGAAATCCCCAAAGAAACTTTGTTTGAGATGATCCCAGGCTAGAATACTGTGTGTGCTTGCCAGTGCAGGGCCCAGCATAGTCCGTCACCCCAATCAGCTTATGCATATGCTGGTGATTGCAATTGCTGGTACAGTTCTGTTTCCAGCCCTGTCCTCCACATGAACCAATGGGTGTGACCGTTCAGCCTGATTCTATCCACTTCACACTGGGCCCTCACACAAACCAGTGGGAGCTGCAGCCCACATGACAAGTTATTAAAACAAGTAAAAAATTATTCAATAAGTAATACATTCTGAATCAGTTTGGGCTGGGCCTCAAAAATATCAAGTGGGCAAAAGTAAAACATACATCTACTTTCTTCGCCCTGCATCCTAATCCAGCAGTTCAGCTCTCAAGGATAACAACTGTTACTGTTAGAGGTGAGGATACTGAATTTGATATTACAGTATTTTATGTATCTGTTCAATAATCATTGACTTTTGCCCTTCCAATTTCAAATAAAAAGCTCTTCTTTTTAAAAACATATATTTGAAAGGCAGTGTTAGGGAGAGATACAGTGAGAGAGTGCATGTGTGTGTGTGTGTGTGTGTGTGTGCGTGTGAGAGAGAGAGAGATGTTCCATTTACTTGTTCACTTCCTACATGGCCACAATAGCCAGAGTTAAGCCAGACCAAAGTCAGGAGGCAGGAATTTCATTTAGGTTTCTCATATGGGTGGCAAGGGCCAAGCATCTTCCACTGCTTGTCCCAGACAGTTATGCAGGAAGCTGGATTAAAAGTGGAGCAACCAAGACATGAGTTGGCACCTCTATAGAATGCAAAAGTCACAGGCTGTGACTTTACTCCTCACACCACTATACCAACAACAGAAGACTTTCTTTAAAACATTTATTTATTCATTTGAAGACAGAGTCATGAGAGTGGAATTGGGGGTGTGGGACAAAGGGAAGAGCAATATTCTCTCTGTTGATTTTCTCCATACATAACCAGTATAGCTGGGGTTGGTACTAGGAGCATGGAACTCCAACCAAGTCTCCCACATGAGTGATTTGGATACTTCTCCAGTGCCTTCTTACCTGCTTTAGCAAAAAGCTGAACAGTACTGAAACTGGCATGCAAATATTGGATGCCAGCCTTGAAAGCACCATACCACAACCTTCCCCCCACAAATAAGAAAGATTTTTAAACAAACGCAATATGTGACATGTGGTTTGAGTTTTCAGAAAGTATATTACCAAATCTTCCATCTTCATATTACATTTTTTTCATTTTAACTCCAAATAATAGTTAATGCTTTTTTAGTTGGACTTGATTAATAGCAAGAATAAAAGGCTTTTGAAAGGAGGAAGAGTTAGTTATTGCTCATGGTGATAGATACCAACCTTGCTTTCTTTCAAGTATAGATCCTTATAACTTTGTGCATCCATTAACTTTCCTAATCAAGTGATAAAGGGAATGGGTTACTTTAGTCTTTTATAAAATTACTATTAGCAGGAAGTATATTTGATGCCCGTTTACAGTGAAGAGATATACTGTACAAAATTAAATCCATTCCAGTTGTACTCACTAATTTTAGTAACAACTTTGAGTCTCAAGAATTCCTAAACAAGAAGATAAGATTTCACATGTCTCTCTCTTCTGTATCTAAATTATTCTTTGAGATGCACTTCTGCTGACTGAAAATTTATTCTTAACAGTTCTGCCTGGTAATTTTCTCCTTCCCCAAACTGTCCAGCATTGACAGTAGAAGCTGAAGGTTCTCCAGTTGCACCTACACATGCTGTCTGGTTTCTGCCACGTGAGGACACATATGTATTTTATAAGCACTGACTCCCTGGGCCTGGGCATTGGATGTGTAGTTGGAGGTGAAGGCAGCAGAACAATTAGAGTCCACCCAGAAACTTGCATTGAGTCAATAGAAATAAAATTTTTTTAAAACACAGAAATTTGCTAAGGGAAATCAACAGTATGTAAGAGAGACAGGAAGAATGCGTAAGTCGATATTGTAGGATAGGATTGGCGAAGATGAGTTAGCAGAGATGAATGTGATTTCTGGACTCATCCCCTGCCATTGCACTAATTGCCACAGAATAATCCACCTGCACTTGTCCTGAATATTCACACGGTAACCTTTGTCTCCAGAAGGTACCATGAATCTTTCCAGTGGATCCAGGGATTCATTTGAAGCATTGGCAGTAACTCTTTGCTTTATCCTTCCCTCAGCACTGTAGCCACATTCAGGGAAATAACAGTATTACACTGAGGCTTATATACATCACACAGCTGAAAATAGATGGAGTCTGCCTGACTTTGTTTAATAGATGAAATTGCAGTATTTGGTATCTGCTCCAATGTTTTGCATCCTGAAACAACAACAACAACAACAACAAACCATTGCACAAAGTAAGACTGACCTAATAGATTCTGACTATTTTAGAATGGCCTGGAATAAGACCCCTTATGTCCCACCAAAGGCAAAACTTGAACTTTTTCTATGAGACTCAATCATATTTGGTTATGAAAACTAGACTGTTGAATGAGAATGCTGAGACTTATAAGCCAAGCACATCATAGCTGCATTATCTTCAGCAGATTACTAACCCTGTCTCAGTGTCTGGAAATTTTCTGTCTCAGGATTCATTACAAAGACTAGTTTGCATCCACAATACCTGTTTTATAGAAAATGATATGTAGATAATGCATTTTATCCCTGTAGTTACCCACATCTGACTTTTCTCCTTTATTCCTTATTTTTAAAGATTCATTTAAATTTTTTTGGAAGTCATATATATAGAGAGGAAGAGAAACAGAGAGAAGTATCTTCCATCTGTTTATTCACTCCCCAAGTGACTGCAATGGCCAGAACTAAGTCAATCCAAAGCCAGGAGCCCAGAGCTTCTTCTGGTTTCCTGCACGGGTACAGGGTGCCAAGGCTTTGGGCTATCCTCAACTGTTTTCCCAGACCACAAGCAGGAAGCTAGATGGGAAGCGGGGCAGCCAGGATTCGAACCGGTGACCATGTAGGATCCTGGCATGTGCAAGGTGAGGACTTTAGCCTCTAGGCTACCATGCCATGTATTCCTTTTACTTGTAAAAGTAGCAGGTCTTTTGGTTTCATTACTGACATCATCAATAACATTAATCTCTAAAAATCACAGAAGGGAGTTCAAAGAGTGCTTGGGACCTGGACTGAACATAATCCTGGAAGGCCAGAGAAACAAGAGTCTGTAGATTATTTGCAATGTCTGCTCTATCAGGATGGCTGAGTACAGTTCACAGTCTCCTCTGAGGGCTCCTCAGTGATGATGGCCTTAAACACTGGGCACCCTTCTAGAAATTTTAGAAAGTTCCTTTGTAGCAAAGGGAGAGAATCTTACCATCTTTCTTTAATTGTGATGGCATAACTCATTATCAGAGAATATGCATCAATATAGTCAACAGACCTCTGGTATTATTACGTCTCTTAATTTATACCTTGTATAACAAGAACATTATGGACAGGTCCTGAAAGCAGAGTTAGCATAGGAAAAACATCAGCCAGATGGAGAGGAACACTCCCCTGGTGGCATGCAGATGGCCCTTCTTTGCTTTGAGATTCACTTAATTTCTAACAATCCACATCAAAAAATATATTGCAGGCCCGATGACAAATGCAAAATTAAAAGTTAAATTTATGAGTGAAGCTGGGCTTTTCAATTAGAAAATACATTTCTTGATGTGCACCAACTGTTTCCATGCTACCTTTGTTTTTGAGATGTCTTCCAAAATCACCAAAACCCAATGGATATAAGGTAAAAATGTGGAATTGTATTCTTCTTCACCTTGCACAGCTCTGGAGCTAAGACATGGCACTAACGAAGCAGTGGGTCTGCATGTTTGGTTGATTAATTCTAATGGGGGATAATACGTTTAGATTGCTTTGTTTGTCTGACTAGCCTGCAGGCTACTGAGAGATTTTCATTTAACCTGCTGGAATTAATGTTCTAATGAGAAGTTTCTGCTGAAGGCTAAGAAGATGGAAGAAAATGCCTTTTAATTGGTTTATTATCAATTTTCACAGCTATTTAAAAAATTCTTTAGTTAATACCTTATACAGTAAATCCACGACTTTTTTTAGATTACTCCAAAGAATGAGACAGGAGGGAATAAAAGAGAACTAGTCCATTACAAAGAAAACCATGTGAGAGTTGGAACCTGCCAAAAACTGGAAAATTTCTAAAATTGAAATGCAAAGAAAAAAATAAGACAGTGCCTGGGAACTGTAGGAGAGGTGTGAAAGGTGCTATGTACAAGTGGTTAATAATGAGGAGGAAGAAAAAGAAGAAATCCTTGTAATAATAATGGCCAAGCATGTTAGAAACTTGGCAGACACAACCAGAATGTTCACAAAACCCCAACCTGGAAATGAGCAACCGTAACTGCACCCTATTTGCAACTAAAAACGCAGCAACAGCAACCAAAAGGCAAAGATAAAATCTTGAAAGGTGCCAAAACAAAACCACACCTAAGATCAAAATAGTTGATCAGCATTCCTCAAGGTCAAGGTTATTAAAAAGAAAGAACATTTGAGAATCTGTCCCAACGTAGAGGAGCTTAAAAGATGTGAAAAATAAATGTGATGTAATGCCTAGGATGGAATCCTGAAACAGAAAATGGGCATCAGCTAAGAAATTAGGAAATCTGGGTGCATTTTGTCAATAATTGTCATATTTTCATTACATTTCAGAAAGTCACCACATCACTTAGAGGAGTTAACTAGCTGATGGAGTATTAATTCTCTTTCTCCTTCCTTCTCTGTGTAACTCTGCCTTGCAAAAAAAATAAGTAAATACATAAATATATATGTAAATTATATAGGAGAACACACTAGGGGAATATATTGAGATTTTATGTTTGCAAATGTTTGAACCTTTAGGAAGCTACTTCAGAATGTTCATGAAAAAAATAGAATTAAACATGTTCCTTTGGTTGTAAAGAAGCTTAAAGTTTGTGCATGGGTTTTTCATAATATGTGTGATCTGTGAACTTTTTGAGAGCCTCATATGCATGAATTTCATTTTTCATAGAAATATTTTCTTCTTATCTCATCTACCACAACCATGAAAATCACGAATCTATTGTAAGATGAGAACTTTTAGTGATAAAATTGCTGCTAAAATTATGAAATGGTATATAAACTCATTCTTATTAACTGTTATGGACCTGAAAATTAAAATAGTTAATATTTTTGCTCGTGATTTGGGAGTATTTTTAAGTGAGCTTTGCACATTAGTATTTTCGCTAGAGTGTGGAATAAAAAGTTTCCTCAAGCAGTGCTCATGAAAATTCATTGTAATCCACTAAAACATGCAGAGTAGAACAGTAGGATTTCTACTTTGAAAAATGTGTATTCTTTAAAGTGTAATTATACATTTGGGAATACTGTATATGAGAATTTCTTTTGTAAAAGATCAAAAATCACCTGAATGCTCATCGGTAGAGATGTTCAGACTGTGGAAAGATTAAACCATTATACACACTTAGAAAGAATTATCATGTGATCTTTAAACAGAATTGAATAGCTTTCTGTGAGCTTAGTGAACAAAGCAAGATGCAGTTATTTATTCATGTACACGAATGTGTCTGCATGTGTCCCCACACACGCTCACTCACACACATGTGTATGTAAGCATGCATGAGATTTCTCAGAAATAATTTGGAAGGAACATATATCTGCTTCCAAGTGAATAGAAAAATCTCTTGAAAGACATACAGGAAACCATTAACACTAGTCACCCTCAAATAGACTTGGTGAGTACCCAAAGGTAGGAAGATGTAATGTTCAGGCATTTGTGTGTTTTGAGCTATTACTGTGTGCATGTATTACCATTCAGACATTAATAATTTGAATTGTTATTGGTAAAAGTTGTTAGGAATAAATTTCTTCAGTGTATGTTTTATTTTTATTGGTAGAGTCTAATAATTGGTATACTCTGGCAATAATTAACGAAAAGAATCAATGATTTTAAAAAGATTTATTTACTCAAAAGGCAGAATGACACAGAGAGAAACAGGAAGGTAAAAGAGAGAAGTTTTCATCCATTCATTTGCTCCTCAAGCAGCACAACAGTGAGCACTAGGTCCTACCAAACCCAGGAGCCAGGAACTCCGTCCGGATATACCAAAGGGTGGCGCTGACTCAAGTCCCCTTGAATTGGAGTCAGTGAAAAATTGTTGAAGTTGCTCATGTCATTCCAAACAGGTATTAATTTTTTTTCTTTTGAGGGATGTATGATGGCTATCCTAAAATACAGAAGCTGCAATTCTAACATAACTAGTGTTCCTGAAGACAAACAGTATCACATTGCTGAACCACAAAGGGCAGAAAAAGAATTCTTAGTTCAAATGCAAAGTCACATTGAGGTATTTGATATCGTCATGTAATTAATCAGATTTTAAAAAATACCAGCTAAGTAACAAGATTATCAATGGCAAGTGAGCACAGAATATGAGTATTTTCTTTGGAGAATGAAGAAAAGGTGAACAGTTTGTGTTACTGCAAGTCTGTCAGTTTTGGCAGCAGGAAGCACTGGGGTTCTGGGAGTGGGCTGTACAGGACTTGAGGCAGGAATGGGGTGGTCCAGGACTGCGGCAGCGCTACTTGCTGTGGTACTATCCGAAGGCTTTAGGGGCTTTGGGATTAAACAGCACATGAAGCAAGCTAAGCTCTTATGGACCCAAGGGCCCTGATACTCATCCAGCTGCAGGGCAGTATGTCTTGCAGCCTGGCTGGTGTTCAGGCCTGGCCTGTAGAAAGCAGGGCACTGAGATGAGAAAGCTCAGACTTAGCCTTCCTGAAGCCACAGCACAGAATTCTGAGAAACTGTGACTCTGGAGATGGGAAGGTGGCTGCTTCCCAGCAAAGGCCAAGGGCCAGGGACAAATTCAAGCCAACAGGGATGAATTCCAGACCCAAAGATTCTTCAGAAAGCATTGCTATGTAGAACTATGTTCAGCTGCTGGCTGTTCTTGGTAGACAGTGTGAAACAGCAGGAAAGCCTGATCCCGCAGATTAGCCACAAACACCTCTGGCTTCGCTTTGCTCAAGAAGATGTAGGACATAGAATTTCAGGACCAGATAGCCAAGGTGCCTGGAAGGCAGTGGCAGAAGTAAAGAGTTAACATTAGTTTTCAATCCATAAAATATCCCTGTAGAGCAATCAGTACCCTTTTATTCCTGCCCATGTGGCATTTTTTTATTTCTTTTGTGTTTTCTTAGGTGGTAAACATCTTACTACCTCGGGTCAAGGACAAAAACACAGATTTCTTTTATTCTTTATTAGTGATGGGCTATTTCTCCAGACAGGTTGGCACAGTTAGTCCTAGGCTCTCATCTACTGGCTACCAAAAAAAAAATACTGTTATTCACTGCAGCTTTAAAAAATCTTGTTTCCGTTGACTGCACTGTAACTGTGGTTTTCAACACTTCATGCTTAGCAGGTGGCTGCCACAGAACTGATGAGATGTTAGACTGGAAACTGACTCTGCCTGACCATTGCCACGAGTGTAGCTTCATGAGTGGCCACTGTAGAGTGTCTTTGTGGTAGGGGCAGAAAGTCAGCAACCTGGATTTAGAATAGAAGGGCAAGGGAGGCCTCAAGCCAGCACATGGACTTGCACCTGAGTATGGGTACTGCACACTTTGCAGATACTATGTTTTCATAAACACAACCAAAAGTTTTTCTTTTATTTAAAGTCACATTTTCTAATCTCTGATTTCAACATACGTATTAAAATTTGCACATGTATGAATTGTATCTGTTGAGAGAGACATGGGGAAGCTGGTTAGGACCACAGGGAATAAGGTTCCCTCTGAGCCTGCCAGACACTGCCACCGCTACTCAGTTCACAGCTAGCAGCCAGACCTACGCATGTGATTGTTGGCAACCCTGTTGTAAGTGACCTGAATCTATGTTATCTATACCTAGGGGTCAACACAGGCTGTAAGGAACACCGTGTCTTTCTGTAACATCTGCCTGTTATGGAGTCTGTAGTAAAAACCCACTAGTAAGAATGTTTCTCCTTATACCCCTGAGAAAACAACCAGAGGTTTCCAGCATAAATTAAGCCTCAATTACTTGTGAACCATAAAAGAAAAGAGAAGCCACTCTTCATCCTTTAATAGAGTCTAATTACTGTCTTGGAATCATTTGCTTGTCAGGTTGAGATGGAGACTTTGGGGTCCAAAACTGTCTTATACGAGGATCGAAACTGCCTCTGTTTTGTGTCCGGAATCCAGAGTCTCCCACGGGGGCACATACTTCTTGTTTTTACTTCTTTGTGATCTGACAGTATCCACTGCAACGAGAGCTAGTGCCTGTTGGCTTTCATTAACTTCTCTGAAATCAGTGCTCTAAGTGATTACATGCTTATCTGCCCCCGTTCTCTTTTTATGTCGTAGGAAATAAGGCCTTTCTGCATATTACTTTTGACATTTCCAAAGTATGCTTTTGTTCACAGGCTCCTCTTGGCTCTGTGCAAATGCAGAATTTCAAACAAATTTCATGGCTCTGTGCCGTTTGGATAAGCTCTCAAGCAGGGGACTTGAAGAGATGTTCCCCTCTGCCCTTGAAGAATAGTATTTAATAAGATTGCAGCTGTCAAAGCCAGATCATTCAAAATCATCCATTCTTTTGTGAGCATTTTTAGTGGTTCCTTCAAAATCTGTTCAGATCAATGATGTAAACACCAAATCTGAATAATGACTGCATTTCTTTACGTAGCTTCTATTAAAAATGGTTTGTTTTGTAAGATTAAAATATTCTCATCGAAGCCTCATATATGGAAGATAAAACATGTAAGAGATTTCCTAGAGAATTTATTTATGGTTTGTAAGGAGTTCTCTCTGAGCCCCAAATTTTGAAAGGTAAAAAAAAAGAGAGAGAGAACAAAAAAGATGTAAAATATATCATTATGAAAGGTTTGATTTCATGATACCTGGATCTGTTTCAGGTCATTAGTTGAAATGCTCATGACCCAATGATGTTGAGGACCTACCTGCAATTCAAGCAGTGTTTTAAGATAATTTATTTGCATTAAAATTTTGGCTTACGGCATATTTTTTAAAGTTGCCAAGTTGTTCACTTCCGTGTAGTAAAGTACGGTACATCACCTTCATTCCATTTGCCTTACACAGAGAATAGCTGTAAGCCAGTAAGTATTGATGTTGTCCACTGAGACATTTGTTGAACTATAAATATAAAAATCCCAAGTGATCTGAGAGCAAGTAGGAGTTTCTACCCCTAAGTGATTTTTTCTTCCTCTAGTGGAAGCATTATAACTATTTAAGCTTTGGCACTTTGGCAGATGGATTCACTGTCTCTGATGAAGAGCCACTTGCTAGCAATGAAAAAGTAATTTCTTAACCTAATGAAGTAGATAATTTAAAACCAGTGGTAATGTATTTGCCGTTTGTTTTAAAGGAAGAATACATAGGCTTCATTTAGGATAGCATTTCAGTGATTGGATTGTAGTTTCCATGGATCATGTTTATTTCATGGAAATCTTTTTTGTTAATGGTCTTCCTGCTCCTTGTGATGGAATACTTGAATCTTCCTAATGTTTTAATCCAGAGTACGTTGGTTCTGTCTCTTAGGTACTCCCCTTATGCCTTTACTTCAGTGTTAATGAAGTGCATTTTAGCCTGCATAGAAAGAAATGAAAGCTATAAAATGCGTATGCAAAAGCTCTGTAAATCGTTTCTTTTTTTTTAAAGATAAAATCAAAATTATCTAAACAGTCATGCGTCAAAGAGTGAAAATTTAAACACTTTCTAGCACAAGGGAACTCAGCGGCCTGGAGGTATTTCCAATCTTCTTTAACTCTGCCTCCGACAAGTGGTCCCTAATGTGCAGGGGAAGGCGATTGCCTAGCACTGCAGTTTTTGTGCCAATGCTTATTTTACAGAGCTGCAATGAAAGAGCTAAATGCTTCCAATATGTATGGAATTATTTTTAGTGAAAATCCCCAAGGCAAATGAGAAGTTGTAGCCTAGCATTTAAGAAGAAAACAGAATCATGAGTGAATAAGATATTTTTCTGCAATGAAAATAATTTTTGAGGTTGAACATTTTAGTGAACAGCTGTTACTCTTGGGTAACTATTGCATATTGGCAGGTGCAGAGACTATTATTAGTACTGAAGTCAGTTGTTTACAAGGAATGATTCAGGGTATAATTGATGAAACAAACCCAAAGGCATGGCTCTGTCTTAGGAAAGGTAGAAATAGGTATAAAATGTTTGCATTCACCACCTGGCAGGCATACAGTCATGTTAACTAACATTACAAATTATTAAATCACATGACCTTAGTTCAAATTCTGCCTCTGCCGTAGGCCTTCTTATCTTCGATTTGCTTCTCTGTAATTTGGATCCATTCACAGGACCCATCTTAAAAACTGTAGTATTAAATGTTAAGGAAAACGGAAAAGTTCATAGAGCATCCTTGATAAATACTCAATATTCAATATAAATACATATATTTTTTAAAATTTGCCTGGGAAGATATCCAAGTCACCACTTAGGAATACATGACAGCATCTAATTTTTCCAAGACAAGATATTTGACCTTGTCTAGAGCACATGACATCTGAGATATTGGAACTCACCCTGGAGCAACACCTCATTGTGAAACTTGTTTTGCCATGTTCTTCCAGCCTGTGATTTGGCAAATTAATAATCAGTCACCGGGGAACTTTCATTATCACTCATAGATAATAAAGATAAGCAATGTTAAATGAGTAAGGTTCAAAGAGTTGCTATTTAATTTAAGAAATGCAGATATAAATTTAAATATGTGCTATATGTTATAGAGATACTAACAAAGGCTTAGAAGTCCACACCCCAAAAAATTCAATTTTCACTATATAAATCATGTATGGATTTACGGAGGTAGTACCATTTCACTGGAAGCTCAGATGAAGCATACCATTTGGTAGAGTAAAAAGTTGAAGACTGAGGAGTTAGGAGTGCAGGTGAACTGTTGATGACAATCGGGAAAGTGGTGACTTGTACAGAAGATTCATTTGTAAGGAACCTGTCAGGAAGGCAGATCAGGAACACTTATTTTCTCAGAGCATAAGTCAGAAGACATGTTAGGAAAGCTAAGTAGCAATTCCTTTGGGTAGCAGAATGTGGAGATTTATTCACTTGTTAGCAATCCAGGTTACTCAGAATTTTGTGGACAATGAGTGTGGTTTTCTCATTGTTTATATTGCAAGATTGGTGGGAAGCAGGATCCTGTCACCATTTTCCTAGTCTGGTTAAAGATAATGGACCCTAAGTTGGGCTGAGGTAGAAAACTAGCGAAGTAGATACAGGGACAAGTCACAGTTCTTTGACAGAAATTTTGCTGTGTGGTAGTTACTTAAGAGTAAAAGTGCAAAAGAGAATAATAACAAACTGATGTATGAAATGCAGGATAAACACCTATGCATTTAAGGAAAGTCTCTCCTCTATTTTAACACAGGCTGCATTGTGACTTGGTAAAGAGATAAATAGACTTTGGGATCTAAATCCACTTTTTTCCCCCATGACCTTTTTGCAGTTTGCAGAAAGAACATCCGTAGTTGGCTTGACTTGGATACTTTGGTAAACCATGGGGCCTGTCTGGTAGCATGGCCACAGTCACAGCTGAGTGTGGAGGAAGCTGGCTTACCACAAGTGCAGTAGAGCCTTTACCACGTGCTAACCCAGCCATTCTAAATGCTGGGTGGATAGTACCCACAGCTCTCCATGGTGGTTCAATGGTGGTTGCTAGCCCAAACCTATCCCAGTGTTTGGAAAATGGTGGGAGAATTAAGTAATAAACAGAAATGATATATGTGTGTACTATGGGATAGCACTGTATTTTGAAATTCAAGCGTAATTTCTATCAAGATATAAAAATATCAATTTCTCTCTCACACACACACAAAAAGCAAAAGGAGATTTTAACATCACTCTTAGATTCACATTCACTAGCAAAGTATGAAATGGTTACAGAGGATTAGGGAGCCATGAAGGCCACAAAAGACTTGGTCCCAGGGATGAGCACAGTGGAAGCGAAGCCATGGAGATGAGTCATGCTTTTCTTCTCCTTCCATGCCCTGGAGGTAATGGTGGGTAGGTGTTTAACCTGAGTTTGCTGTCTGTAAACATTTATCTCACGGGTTCACATTTCCTTGTTTTATACCAAATAAATATAATAATTATGGCAGAAGCAGTGACTTCAGAAGTTTTAATTATCGAAGTAGAAACAAAATTAGAGAACGACCATGAAAGACTTATCCGTGATATATACTCACAAGTGAATATTCTATAATAATTAAAGACAAGCTGCCTATGGAAAATTCTGGTTTGATGCAAACTATGTTGACTTAGTTATTTTATCAAAAGACTCTGAAAATAATTTCCTGTAACATCTACCATAAAAGGGAAACATTCACTGTATATTAAATCTCAAAGTCCATGGTTAAACAATAGTACTATAACTGTGATATCCCACTTCTATAATTCTCATTTTAAGATGTTTTCCCTAGAATATTGAGTAAAATGTCTAATGAATAAACCGTCACAGTCTCCTGAAGTGATTGATGAATCATTCTGCTGCTTGCATTGCACACAGGATAAATGTGACTTGGTGTCATTTACCACGCCTCCGCACCAAATTAAAATCTCAACTTGAGAATATTTCCAGCCTAGATTCCTCTGAAATTTTAAGCCCAAGAACCTCGAAAGCAGTTCTGAATCCGCCCCCTCCCCTCACTCCTGTCCCTACCACCTCCCTCTACTGATGGTCTGTGCCTGTTCCCTTCAATACTGAACTGAACTTCCACCCACCTTTGCCTAGTCCTGAAATCCTCCTGATGTTCTTCCCTCTCAATCTCTCCATATTTAATAAGGACAAAGCCATCAGACAGATGAACTTTTGAATCCTATGTATGTCCTTTTCCATATAATTTCTGTCTTCACCTCTTGTCCCTCATAGATATCTCACATTATCTTCTAATATGGCTGTTCTCATCTTGCCCCTCCAAACTTTTCTTCACATGACAGAATTTTAAGATGTGTCATGTCCTTTCTGCTGCTGCAGGAGCATCTTGAAATGAATGATGTTCATTTCTCCAGCTCTCTCTCTTGTGCAAACAGCCCTCCTTTGTGGAATTTCATGCTTAGATATTTCCAAGTTTTGATAATGTCCTTCCCCCATTTGAGCTTCTGGGAATGCTAAATGTCTGTAAGTCACAAATCTTTGCTGTGGGTTTTCTTCCTTCTTGGATTACTTGCCATGCTTATGGCTGCTGGTCCCCAAAGTGTTAGCCTGATAGCACTCCTTCACTGAAGCTGGCCCCAGTCCCCTGGACTAAGTTGAATATCCTGCAATGCTGCCTTCTTGTCCCTGGCCCTCTGCGTGATTGATTGTTAGAGCATCTCTTCCTCTGTTCCCTGCCTTCAAGTCCCTTGAGGACCCATTGGTAAGCCCAGCACCTATACCAATGTCTTTTACAGTAGTCATTAGTAAAGCATTCACAGAATAAATAGCATGAATCAATATTGTTTCAACTACTATCTTATGTTAAGCTTCTTTTTAACATCTGTTATATCCCAGACTTGGACAGATGGACAATTTAACATGTTTCTTCTACAGAAGTGTGTCTTTTAGGTCTTGGTTATGTAATATGCCTATGTAATGTAATTGAAGGCAAAACATTTAGGTTTAAATTTAAGGCTTATGTGGCAAATTAAAGAATATTTTATTTAGGTTCCACTCCAAATAACCTTTTACATATGTCTGCAATCCTATGGAGTTAATGTTGTCCATCGTCATATTAATCCTAATTAAAATACTAATTCACTTAAATTCCTAAGAATCATAGCTCAGTAAAGTATACATCACAACAGATTGACACATTAGCAGGCAATTAGTAAACATGGTTGAGTGCCCATGACCAAAAAAAAAAAAAATTAGAAAATATGTTAAAAGTGCTTATAAGGTACTCAACATCTGTTTGGGGTGAGAATCTCACAGTTTATTGTTGACAAGGAAATTTGGGAGTGAATGTCTGAGATTTTAAAAGAAAAACATGTAATGCCATAGGAGGCTGAATAAAAACCACTTATAATGTTACCTTGTAGTCAAAAGGTCTTTGGTGGTGTGATTAGGTTAAGGATTATGATGGGTGAGTAGACTGTATTATCAGAGCCTACTTGTCTTATAAGAAGGCGGGAGACTCATAGAATACAAAAATGCAATGTGACTGTAGCAGCAAGGATTGCATTGTCCTGGCCCCAAGTCAAGTAATGCTGGCAGCCAGCACAAAATGGAAGAGGCAAAACACAAGTTCTCCTATAGACTAGCCAAGACATGGACCAGAGAGGGCACAGTCTCTCCTGGTCATTCTGATTTCAAACCAGAGTTTAAAAATGCAAAAAGATGCAGTTACATTGCTTTAGATCACGAAATTTGTGGAAATTTATTAGGAAACCCAATATAATTTCCATATTAATTTTTTTGTATCTTTATCCTATATAAACAGGAGATTGTAACTGCAGTATTGAAACGCATATCTAGGAATAAAACAAATAGTTCATGGATTCCACATATCCTTTATTGAATTACTTAGTGCATAAAGGAAATAGTCATAGTATTGATGCTGATTTCTCTCTCCTATAGTCTTAAGATTAGACTATATTGTATAAGAATATCTGAATAGCAAACCTGTTGGTGGCTGTTATTTTCTGTTGAGTTTTTGAGTATATATTTCTTCCCTGATGGTCCAACTCTAATATGGGCAAAAATGATATTTTGTTTTTTTGTATTCTGTCACTCAGCAGACAACACACAAGGCTTTTGTCCGTGTCACTCCTGACCACTAAGAAGTCTATGGGATTTCTCCCCACCAACAACCAGTCAGTTTTGCAATGGGCACCAACCAGGTGTCCTCTCCTTCTTTTCCAATAGTGACTATCTAAAGATGGTGTCAGGGCCCAGAGTGAGGGATGAGTCTCACAAGGCTGAACCCACTGTAGATACGAACCCCAAGCCCTAGCTTGTTCGAAGCTTTACTTTTCACTGATCAACTCTAAATCTGGGTTCCAACAACTCTTTCCTCCAGTTTCAGTGATTTGCAAAAGTGGCTTAAAGGACACATGGAAACATTTTTTCTTACACTTGTTGGCTTATTACATACAGATGAAGGAAAAGGGTCTAGAGCTTGCATACTCCCTGATGGTGTACCATCCCCCAACACCAGGGCTTCCAGCTCTCTGAAAACTCTCTGAATCCCGTGTTTTGGGATTTTATATGGAAATCCTATCATTTTGTGGCTTAATTAAATCAAGCCGTTGGTGGTTATAATAAAGTGAATATTCAGACCCTGTTTCCCCTTTCCTGAGATTGGAAAGTTGAGGTCACATGCCCTAACCTAATCCTGTCTTGGTCTCTTCAGAGATCAACACTAATCCAGGCGCTCTGGGGGTTCTCAGCACCAGTGAACTTATTAGTATGCTTAAGACACACACTGCTTTGGAAATTTCAAGCAATTTAGAAATTATATTCAAGAGAATGAACATCCAATACATATTTCACACTATCACTCCAATAATTGGAAAATTTGATTTTCATTGAAGATTAATCCTTGCTAAACCTACGAGATTTGCTTTCCTCAACCATGAAACTTAGAGTCATAATGGAAAGAAGATGCGGAAGCAGTAATGGTGGCATAGCAAGCTAATCCTCTACCCACTAGCTTTGGCATCCCATGTGGTGCTGGCTCATGTCTCAGCTGTTACACCGCCAATCCAGATCTCTGCTTATGGCCTGTGAAAGCAGCAGAGGATGCCCCAAGTCCTTGGGCCCCTGCACTCACATAGGAAACTGGGAGAAAGCTCCTTGCTCCCAGGTTTGAATCAGCTCAACTCTGGCCATTGAAGCCACAAGTGCAGTGATCCAAGGGATGAAAGTCTCTCTCTGTCTCTCTCCTCTCTCTCTGTAAAAATATGCCTTTCAAATAAAAACAAATCTTTTTAAAGCACCAGCTTTGGCTAATCATACATGATCTTGTAAATTTGTTGAAGTTTATAGTTCAGTTATGGAAATAAAGCACTTCTTAGAAAAGAAAAGTATCTAAAGTTTCTCATAAGTTACAAAAAAAATCTCTAAGATGCACAACAGAAAATAGCTTCAAAAAATCTCTCTTTTGTATTCAGATAAAATGACTTAGTGACTAGTGCCTTAGGCTACTAATATCTGCATAACTCGGAACAGTATTAATGGCTTTAACAGAAATTTCACTTAACAGAAAATACATGGAGAAAATCTAGGCACAGAGTGAGTAATATGTGAAATATTTTGTCATCTATGAAACGTTCTGTAGATGAGTTAAGTATTTGGATTTCTAGCCAAAGACAGGGAAAACTGAAGCATGTTCACTGATGAAAGTAATTTTGCAATGTTTTAAAATATCTGAGATCAGCAGCAGCATTAAGATGTTTCAGTTACTATATGCAGGTTTTAGAATCATGCCTTCCTTTTTATAGATTTATTTACTTATTCCAAAGGTAGAACAATAGAGGAATATACACATGTACACACACACAGGGAGAGATTGAATCTTCCAGTTCCCTCCCTAAATAACTACAACAGTGAGGTCTAGAACAGGCCAAAGCAGGAGATTAGAACTCAGTTCAGATCTCCCCCAAGTGTAGCAGGGGCCAAGTACTGGGCAAGTGCCTTCCTTCAGTTGCCTTCCAAGGTGCGTTAACAGGGAATTAGATCGGAAACAGAGACTCAAATCTGTGTTCTAATACGTGACTCCAGCTTTGCAAGTGACCAGTTGATTCACTGCACCACAATACCAGCCCTAGAATTATTTCTTTAACTCTCTCGTATCCAAAGACACACACAGCCAGCCACCTGTTTAAAGTCAACTGGAAGGGTCTCAAAAGACGACAGCTCATGGGGATTTGATTCTCGGTCCAGTCAAGGCATTTCTGTCAAGGACTGTGATCTAGAGTGATTTATGGAAGAAATTTTGTGGTGAGGTGACTGAGACCATAAACAGCCCTACAAAATGATGTCCTTTTTTTCTGTCTTCATCAAAGCATAGGAAGGCTGTACTGTGGTTTTATGTACATTCTGGCTTACTGATGAAGATTACTTTCCTTTTATGTGTAAGAAAGTGTTGTTGTCATGGTTCTTGTTGATAGCATTCAGAGCCACTAAACACTAAGATTTTTAATTTGGAAAATTTCTTGTCCCCAGGATCCGTGCTTTATTAAAGCATTGCAAGAATTTTATTTTTAAAGACAATTTAATACCACTGCTGATATTGTGGTTTTTTTTTTTTCCCCAAGAAACATTTGCTAAGTACCAATTACAAGTGACAGAAGGTGCTGTGATTTTAAAAAAGTGCCAGACTTCCAAAACCATGCTGTCCAACAGAAACATGAGGTGGTCCATGGTGGAAGCACATATGTAATTTAAATTTTCCTAGTGGCTGCATAAAACAGTAAAAAGTAGGTGAAATTAATTTGAGAATATATTTTAACAAGGTTTCTCTGCTTTTTTCCCTCAGTCTTTGAAACCATGGTATATTTTATATTTAAATCACATCTGAATTCCAACTAACCCTGTTTCATATGCTCAAAGACCGCGATGAAGCCGATCTTGTGGGGTGACACAGTACACATCAAGAGGTTCCTAATTTACCAGTGTTGGTGCTTACAAAGTGAAAGAATGACTAACCCACTTGCATAAAAGGGAAAGTGGTTGAGAAAGTTTTTAATGGAGCATATGGATGAACTATTAAAAAATAAGCAATAGTTTATCAAACAGAGGACGTTTTCTCTTTTTTTCCAGATTTCAAATAATATGGTGATACTCAAGTGGGAGACCTACTGGGTTAAGGTAGCGTGGATAAATCAGTGACAGTGCTGCTGGGGATAGCAAGCTGAACTGATTGCTAAAATCCTCTATGCTTGGCTGTGGAACAGGAACATTACATTTATAGTTTCCATTAGATATCTCTGGTGATGGCTTAGAATGGACTAGAGAAGAGAATGGTGAATAGGCTATTGCAGTGACCAAAGGAAGATTCATGATTAGACAGCTTATAAAAAAAACCCCCAAAAACAATAAACAAAAAAACATAGCTGTATGGTCAAAGAAGCTTGTATAATTTTGAGTTTAAGCTGTGTCACTTAACTGTGTCACCCCACAAAATCGGCTACACCGCCATCTTTGAGCACATGAAACAGGGTTAGTTGGAATTGAGATATGATTTAAATATAAAATACACAGTGGTTTCAAAGACTGAGGGAAAAAAAGCAGTGAAACCTTGTTAAATAAAATTCTCCAAGATTTTTTAATTTTTACAGTGCTAGTGTCCATTTAAATTCAGGAGACAAAAACAGTATTTGATTTTCCTGCATATGGTCCTGCAATTCTTGTTTCTTCTAGGATTTTCTTGTACAGCCATTGTTCTCTGGAAAATTCAAGAATTCTGATTTTACCTGGAATACAAGAAGGACACTGCAGGATCTTTCAGGGGTCTTCTTGTTCTGATCAGTATCTCACCTGTGTATTACAGATCCCTCCATGCATTATTCAGTTTTGATAATTTGATTTTGATTTACCTCCTCCTTTAAAAAGAGTTGATCAGGACTAGAGAGGCTAAGAGGTTATATGTGGAATGAACACATACAACCATCTCTCCACGTAAGGAGATAAGATTATAGGGGAAATTTGGACAACATTTTGCACAAAAATGGCTTAACAAAAGGGAAAGAAGGATGAAGACTGAAGAGGAGTGAGGAGAGAATGGGAAAAGGAAAAAGGGAGGGGAAAGTCGGGGGAGGTGATAAGAAAGGAAAGGGAAGAAAGTCTCGAGCTGAGTAGTTTCACTGTTATCTCTAATTTCATTTTTCATGGCTCCAGTTCCCTTTTCTCCACCACTATCACAAAAGATTAAGTGGAAAATTACAAAAAATAAACAGTTCACAACTTTTAGGGTGCCAGATCCAGGGAGACTGAAGCAGGCAAAATCATCCATAAGGATACCAAACTGGCAATTTACTTGAGTTATTAGTTTGTGAAGACAGGTAATTGCTTTATATATCTGAGTACAACATACTGCTTTAAAACTCTTGAAACTTGGGCCCAGCATGGTAGCCTAACTGCTAAGGTCCTTGCCTTGCACGCACCAGGATCCCATATGGGCACCGGTTCTAATCCCAGCAGCCTTGTTTCCCATCTAGCTCCCTGCTCATGGCCAGGGAGAGCAAAGCCTGGAACCCTGCACCTGCATGGGAGACCTGGAAGAGGTTCTGGGCTCCTTTCTTCCAATGGGCTCAGCTCTGGCCATTGTGGCTGCTTGGGGACTGAAGCAGCAGATGGAAGATCTCCCTGTCTGTCTCTCCTTCTCGGTGTATATCTGACTTTCCAATAAAAGTAAAATAAAGTTAGAAAAACCTTGAAACTTGAAGGTGCAATCAATTGTACAGATGCACATGTTGGAAAACGGACCAACAACACTCTTCTAATGGTAAGGGGAATACTTATTTCATACATGAATAAAAGCAAAATGAAATTTCTTCTTAGGTCTAGCCAAATGAGAATCTCAGAAGAACAATTTTGCAGTCTGCTCTTTGGCTGGTTTTCCTCTCTGCCTAGCCATTGCTATCTGGTAATCTGCGGATTGTTGGTTTGTTGTGCCTTGGGAATAGAACTCTGATGGGATTCCTGAGAGAGATCAGTGCTTTGGATTGATCCAGGAGCGTGTGTCTCTTGTGAAGCAGTAATTTAGAGTAGAGAGCATATTTCACACAGCCAGAGTTAAAAGATGTATTATTTCACTTAGAAATAGATCATTTGAAGCAGTACACATGGAGCATGTGCTTAAGGTAATTACATGAAGCAAGGTTTTCACAGCTAGGGCTGGCACCAATGAAAGAGAGACAGCATACTCTGAAAATGGCCTGTGCTGTACTGAGTTCATTTATTTCTTAAAATGATACCCCAAGTACAATTTTTGGACTTAGCATGAACTTGGTGGTTTTGAACATATCATTTCTACTTGCTAATTTTCAAATAATAATCGAATGGAAGAAAACTATTGAGTGTAAATCCAGCAGAGTATCATCAATGTCTCCTGTCTAAGCCAAACTCACTATTTTCATGGAAAGCCATAAAAACTGACTGTAGATGCCTGTGGACTACATAAAAATGTGTTTAAGTTTATGACAACATCTTGCTGAAAATCTATTCTCTTGAAATGCAATGGGAAAATTTATCTCTGTTTCACGAATTAAGTAATTTTAA
Source organism: Ochotona princeps (assembly GCF_030435755.1). NCBI lineage: Eukaryota > Metazoa > Chordata > Mammalia > Lagomorpha > Ochotonidae > Ochotona > Ochotona princeps. Next base: position 36,908,190 of record NC_080841.1, read on the forward strand.
AAATAATGTCTGTGAGTAGACCTCAAACATCATTCCCAGTATGAGTTTCCATCAGCTGCTGTTAACAAGTCACCACCACCTGGGTGGTTTAAATGTCAGATTTATTCTCACCATCCTGGAGGCCAGAGAACCTAAATTATTAATATCACTGCACTGAAATCAGTATTGGCAGAGTTGGCTTCCTGGATGGACCCTGAAAGGAATGTGTTCTTTGCCCTTCCAGCCAGAATACTTACTTTGTGATCACATTACCCCACTACCTTCTGTTATCCTTACCTTGTCTGCTTATCAGTTTTGTGCATGTATGTATATTTATTTCTGTGTGTGTGTGTATATATATATATATATGTATATATATATATATATATATATATCATAGTGTGTATTTGTAAATGTATGCAGGTGGTCTCCACATGTCTATATCTTGTCATAACACCTGTAATGGAGTTCATGGATGATCTAATCATCTCCCCATCTCAAAATCCAAAACATAATCACACCTTTAAAAACCCTCTTGTTTTTTAAAATTATTATTGCTGCATAAAATAACTTCCACAGGTTCCCAAGATCAGGGCAAGGATATTTTGGGAAGCAGGACGTTTTTCAGCCTACTACCTTATTCAGCACTCATTCCCGCCTTCTTTCCTGTTAGGAGAATCCTGAGTTTGTTTTAAATAACATAGTTTCCATTATTTGTAGGCAGTAGCGTATGTTGAGCGTGAAGCATTATGACAGTCTCCACATGCAGTGTAGGTACGAACAGTTCCGAAATCAAGTCCTTTAGCAAAGTAGATAGTTAATTAAGAATTAGCCTGGTCGTTAGAGCTTTGATAGACGCTGAAGGAAATGGTTGTGGCCTCCTTTTCTACCTTGAGGCTGGACAAGTGGGGAGAATTTTGTTGCTGTAAGGCAAAACAGCTATAAGAGAAAAGAGCAGGCAAGGCTAAGTATGGGAAAAAATGAATACAAGGAGTCATTATTAAACAACTAGACAATGCCAACAACCATTCATCTCAAATGTCTTGGCAGGTGGCAAATGGTAAAATACCAAAATAAACCGTATTTGGCCAAGCTACTCTTACTTTTCTGTTACTATAACCAAAGAATTTATAACTGGTAAGTCTTGAAGTATTTGGAAAATATTGACGAATATTAAAAAAATAACCATTATTATACCAACACCCAGAATTTACCATCGTTAACATTTTATAGTATATGCTTGTAGCTGTAGCTGGAATTTTGCATCCCACATCATTTTAGAAACCTGTAATTTTTGTTTAATTATGTTATGCCCATGCTCTCAATTTGTTAAATATGAACAGGCAAAAAAGATCTGCTTTGTAGTTCATCATTTAGATGAATCCAAATGATCTTGCAGTGAAACTTCACTTAAAAAATAAAAGGTGAATATTTAAAGTGTTTGTATTTCCCACAGGCATTCAAGAACATGTGTTGAGGTTTTTGTTTTCATTACTGTGAGGTTTGTTTTTTTTTTCAGTGCCTTTTTTCAATAAAAAGTTACAGAGAGAGAGAGAGAAAAAAAGAAAGAGAGAGAGAAAGAAGAGAGGAAGTCTGCTACTTTACTCCCTAATGGCTGCAATGGCCAGATCTGAGGCAGGTCAAAGATAGAATTCAAGAGCTTCCTCAGGGTCTCCCACATTGCCCAAGCCTTCAGCCGTCTTCTGCTGCTTTCTCAGAGTGCTGGATTCCAAGTCAAGCAGCTGAGACTCACACTGCACCCCTGTGGGTACTGGTATCCTAGGAAGTGGTCATATATGCTGTGCCACAATGCCAGCCCCCATTTAGTGTTTTCTTGTTCAGCAAGCAAATATAATAGTCTGTGAAACTGAAAACAAGAAAAAAAGTGCTAAGTTGCTTGAGTGGGGGTCTCTGTACCATAAGAAAATTATATTGCTCCCATAGTACTCTGTTACCTGAAGATCTGAATGGAAGGTTCTGAGAAAGTCCACCCTAAGTAACGTTGTCTGATGGAGTATGCAAGTTACAGGAAAATTTCTCTAAGTGACTTAATTGGCATCTCATCATTTGCTGTTGTCTTTTAGTAATTCATGCTAAAATATATGGTGTAATCAAAACAATGCATGTGCAAAACTTAGTAGCATAGTTATCACATTGAACCAGAAAACATGACCCAGTAAGTAGTACTGATGCAGAAACTTTTAAAAATTCTCACATATCACCTATTCAGAAAATTAAGTACAAATCTAACAACTTCTGTGTTATGAAATTTATATTGTGTAGGTCTTATACAGTAGCTTCAAGAAAATCAGCAAAGTGTCTCTTCTTGTCCCTGAAAATCAGTTGATTATTAGGATAAACTGAGTAAGAGAATCTCATTCAAGGTAACCGACTATCCACTGAAATATCCCCAATCATTGAAACCAAAAATAGCAGTGGGGGAAGAACTAAATGGTTGGTTTCTTACAATTCACTTGGAGAGCATCTGATACTGTCCCTTCTTCCTGGAATAAGTTATCAAATGTGTGCTCTGTCTACCAAAATTTGTAATAAAGTGGTTGTAGGCTTATAATTCTATTTTGTTGACATACGTGAGTGTGTGTGTCTGTCTGTGTGTGTGTGTGTGTGTGTGTGTGTGTGTAGAGAAAAAAATGGTAGGTTTCCCTAGCAACATAACAAACTTTATAATAGGAAAGTAGTATGCTATGAAGAAATTTTTTTTTCCTCCAAGGTAAAGGTTGGGAATACAATAAATGTAATTATCAACCAAGAGCAGACATTCTGTGTAATTTAGAAGACACTTAATCCAATTCAGAACTCATTGCAACTTGGCCGCTCAAGATATGTCATTTCTGTTTCTCTTCTCCTTTAAGGCAAAGTGACCATGGTCTGCGGAATAGTTGATAACAGCTCAGTAACCCCGGTGACAAAAAGGAAATGCAGTAGAGTTTTATGTTTGGTTAAGTAGTTCACCAATAATATGGTGCATTTTACGTTGTGATTTTCAGTTCAATCTAGTGAGCTGAAAAGTGTTCATCACCAGAGCATAGCACTTTGGTCTCAAATAAGAATAGAGATAAAATGATATCTATTAGTTCATAGCAGCCTTGAATATTTTACTCAAACTAAAAGCAAAAACAGAATAACAAATTATGAATTGTGTTGACAATGAAATGACAGTCCCCGTATTGTCTTGCATACTGTCCTCCTTGATGTTTTAATAATTCAGTTTAAATGGTTGCTATTAAAATTTCAAGTCAGTTGTCGGCCAATAGCTATAGTTCTGTTTTAAAAAAAATTAAATTCTCTCTACAGAGTGATGAAAATAAATCACAAGGAGAAACTGTGAACTAGATGGAGACTCAGGGCATCTTGGTTAGCAGTACAGTGACTTCAAAAGTGGCATTTGGGAGCAATATAACAAGTTTAAAGATTTGAGAAGAGGGATGAGATTGACCTACTCATCCAAATCGCCCAGAACCTGAAAATTGCTTTAATTCAGTGATGTCAGCCTTCTGAGTTGTTCTGAGTCAAGGAAAGAAAATTTGAGGTGTATGTCCAAATAAAGCAAACACTTGTTTATCCACCATCATCCATCATTTTATCCTGTAGATTGAAGCTCCTGAGGAATATGCTTTCATTGTCAGTTCTCACTTTCTGCCTCTTGATGTTTCTGGCTTTCTTCTCTTCAGCTTTCCTGGACTTCATAAAAAAGTTCTTAAAAAGTTTTTTCATTGAAGTTCTTTCTTAGTTACTATGCTATTTCTTGTATTCTACAAGAAAAATCTTCAGCTGATGCCCCTAATGATCCCTTATAGTGTTCTTTCTCTGATTCTAGGTTTCTGCGTAATGGAACTAAACTGCTAATGATAGCAATATCCAATGCCTTAAACAATATAATGGCCATTGACCAAGGTTTATTTCCCTAGACCTCCCTTGGAGTCTGTTAACATACAGTATCATTGCTTTTCTGTCCAGTATTTCTAGGAATTCTTATCTCTCACAACATAGTGACTACTTTTACTGTTAAGTGCACATAAACATCCTACAAGTCTCTAATCTTTTATCCTTTGTATTTCAAAAATATTTCTACTGCATTCCACATCTTCCATCTACATTGTTTTTATTATACATAAGCATCCTCATATCCTCTTATAGCTATTTATTACATTATTTAACTTTGTATTGCTTTCTGTCTCCTGAAATTAAATACATTTGCATAAGTATCATCTCAGAGAGTGAATGAATACTCTACCACTTTCCTATTTCTCTTTGTAGCACAGCTTTTTTCTCAAGATATTGGCATGTTTTATTCATGCTATCATCCACCCCTTAAATCATTCCTTTATTTTTATTAAATGGACTATGTATCTGTGCTGTCCAATCGCCATTAGTGAAGGTTCTAGATACACTTTGTAGGGATAGTCTTTACTATGATTTAGGTGATGGATAGGAGAATAAGAAAAGTCAAGAGTGAGTGTAAGGAATTGTACTTGAACAACTGAGTAAATGGTAGTGCAGTTATCTGAGGTGCAAACCACTGCGCAAAGTAGAGAGGGTGTTTTAGATAGTTTGAGATTTCTATGAAGTGTTCAAGGGGAAATGTCAAATAGCCAGTTAATATTTATGAGTCCTAAGGTTAGAGGGAAGATGGGCACCGCTGATACAGATTTGGAAGTTAATCAGCTTTAAAATCTATGGATAGAGCAGGAACCCTTTATCATTAAATGTTAGTAGCTAGAAAAAGGATCTGAGATCCTTGCTTGGAGAACAGCAGTTCTACAGGGTAAGCACTTCCAAAGAAAGTGAGACACAGCAACCAGGGAGGTGGGAATAAAACCCAGAGTATTGACTCATGGAAAACATTTAGTAGAATGTTTCAGAAGAGAGTCTATGGAAGGAAGACAAAAAATTCACCACCAGGGCTCCCACATGAGGTAGATACAGGCTACCTGTAAGGACCCATGAAATACCTTTTTCTGTTTGTTTTAAAAACCAAAATCCATCCTGAGTTGCATTTGTCATAATAACATTACAGTCATATAAAGAGATTTTTAAGATGTTGTCATCTGGGAGAAAGATCCAGGAAATTGTTTTGTAATCCTGGCTAGGCAGGCTCTGTGGGCATCACCGCCATAAGGGCAGCTAGGAAGCAATTCTGGACACAGACCCTGAGGAGCATGCATTCAGGAAACAGTTAGGGGGAAAGTGGAAAGCCAAGACAGAAGCATTTTGAACAAACTTAAATTTTTTTTATAGAGGAAGAGAAGCGTAAATGAAAGATGTAAAAGGCATAAGTTAGCCGTTTTTGTGTGATGCAGTGCCTGAAGAATAGTGTGTGTATGTGTGTGTGTGTGTGTGTAAACGGGGAAGGCACACCTTTTAGAAGACATAATTAGAGTTTCTCAGAGCAGAAAGGCATGGCATCCAGTACCCAGGTGGAACAACTGGATTTAGATAAGAGCAGGTTCTTCCTCATTCCCTCTGTTTTCACAGTGGGATAAAATGTAGATTCCTCAGCTGAGGAGGAAGAAGGCTCTACATAGGCAGAAGTTTTGAGGAACTAGTGCAAAATAGTGAAGAGCCAATTTATTGAGAACACGAGTTATCTAGGGACATGTGATGGGGTTGCTGAGGAAGAGAGAATGCAAGAAAACTGTCAATGTTAACAGCAGCAGTTATCGCTAGGTGCTAGAATCAAAGTTGAATTTTATATTGAAGTAAGTACTTTTTTCACTTGAAAATGCTATAAAATTTATTTTTCAAACAGCCTTCCTATCTTTAATGTCTTGTGGTTCTTATTTTCTGTCAGAATTTCTTCTGGAACCCAATCTAGCTGCTATCGAACAACAGCAATTTTTTTCCTGAAACTTCATCTCCAGTGTGTGGTCGTATTGTGTAATGCATGTTTTAGAGGTTGTTATCACTACTTGCTTTATGAAAACGCTGAGTTTTCTTTTCTCCTAATGAGATTAATCTTTTCTAGCACCAGCTAGGGTCCCATGTAGGTGCTCCTTGGTTTTAATGTACCTTTTGCCCAGGTGTCTTATCCTTGAGTTTTTGTTGCTATGTAGGTTTTTCCCTTGCCTTCTCGTTTGTTATGGTGAACCCTGCTTACTCCTTGAAGGCTGTGTGTCCGTCCTTTCTCATGGTTAGCTATATGCCTTCCTTCTCCTCTTCCCCACACAGCTCATGCTTTGTTGAGAGCTTGAGCTCTACTCAGAGGACAGAGCCTGAGGAGAAGGAGGACAAAAGACAATGTCAACACCTGCTAAGTCTCATAATCTTTTTACCATCACCCCCCACCTTTTCTCCTAAAGCACTGTTTAATATGTTCTAGTGAGACATGGGTAACAGGAAAGAAACAAAACTGTCGAGAGAGCATTGAGTCAGAATGAAAGAATAGATTCTGGCCGCTGCGCAATCAAAACCTAGAGTAGAGATTATCTTTAAGCTATGAAATAAGAATGCTTATTTCATAATTCTGTTCTCTTATACCTAAATATTGCTGGTGCCTAATGATTTCTGAAACAAGATGGGAGGTGTCTGAGGTGTGGGCAGGGATGAAGGAGGAAAGACTTCACACAGAATGCTTGAAGCCTGTTTAGAAAATAAATGAAACTCTGGGGTCTAGAGCCAGCCCGTTATTGAACAAGGCAATAGTGAAATTAATGGTGATGAGAATGACAGCAACAATAGTGTTTGATAGCAGTAACCATGGTGATAGTTAGCACTCATAGAATGCATGCGAGGTGGCAGTCACTATACTCTGGCCTTAAGTTGTGTTCTCACTAATCCTACTGCAAACCAACAGTGCAGCTGTTCTGTTTCTAATGTACGTAGGAGGAAATAGAGCCAGAAAGGCAAATAAATATGGTCATGTGGGGGTAACAGAGCATTGGAAAAAAAATTCAATAGGAAAAACAGAAAATATTTGCAGCAGACATCTCCCTTGTTTTCTGAAACTTTGCCGACTTTCTTGATATCAAAACACCTTTGAGACTCTCTTGATTGAAGGCTGTGGGTGGCGGGACATATACGAGTTGCCAACCTCATGAAGGAAGGTGGGTCTCGAGTGTTACTCTGAGGCTGCCTGCCAGCCTTTTATTGTTATATGATGAAACAATACTCATTTCTATACTGCTACTTCCTTCTGCCCCTGAAAAGTCACATGTGCAATAATGAATTAAGCCACTTGAATCAATATCCTGGTTTTGGATTTGTCTGCAGATGTAGCAGCACTAAATAATGTAATTTTCACAAGAAAATATAGTGTGAGTCTCAGGTGAGATCATTGACAGGCTATCTTAACACTGTCAACTTCCACTGACTATGTTGCTAAACATGATGGTGCACACGTTAATGACAGGATGCAGTGAAATGTATTTTCTTAAAATCAAAGTTTTAGTCTCCTTTGGGTTCCAAATGCATTATGCAACTCAGTCTTTGCATTCTCCTAGCACCTGGCAGCAAAGGTGAGTGGTTGGAGGAAGCTGGTCTGCTTCTAATTCACAAAGTGGATTTTCAAGAATAAAAACATAACTACAGTCTCTTTCCCAGCCCCCTCCCTTTTTGTTTTCCAACTGCTCTGAGCAAGTCAGACAAATAGATGTTCATAGGTCAAGTTGGACAGCCAGGTCTCCTGACAGCCTATCCTTTGTCTGCCCTGTTGGCTCAGCTGCCACCATGGTTGGGATCTCATTGTCCTCATTAAGAACCCTCTGACAGATGGCCTGGTGCACTGTGAGATCATCACATGGAATCAGATTGGAGGCAGGTCCCAGACCTGCTCTTTGGCAGCATGGCCTGGGACATTGTTAAGTCATTGCTAATCAATACACTCATTTCCAAATAAGGATTTTAAATTATACCATCAACAAAATAAGCCCCTGAAAAATGGTATTTAAAACACAGTATTGTTTTTAGTTAGTTTGAAATATGTCATAATTCCACAGGTGTTTATTGAGTGCTTACTTTGTCTCAGATGCTGTACTATTAGGGATCCAATAGTAAGGTCAACAAAGTAGAATCAGTACAATTAAGGAGTCATAAGGATGTGTTGAGAAATTGGACTGTGCCAGTGACTTTGCAGATCAGATTTGCTTTTGTGGTAGCCAGAACTTTCTTCAGTTTCATTTTCCCACAAAATTTGTCACTTGAAGACTCGGCTTTCACGGTGGCTTGAAATCTGGCCACACCAATCATAGGATTCAGAGGTGACATTAGAGGAGGACACAGGGACTCTGAGAGCACAGTGTCATGGCTGCCATGAAAACTCTTGATCTTCTTCAGGGGTACAGGTCCAAGTTTTTTATCACATGCACTGCATTGGCAATCTCTCACAGTGTGTAAGATCTGTGCCAGGTCTCAGGTCATGTGGGTTAGCCTGGACTGTTTTAGGTTTTGGTCTCTGTCCCAGTATAGATCTTTGAAAGACAACTCCAACTCATGTGCATCACAAGGGCCACTGAGCCTGTGGCCACAGTCCTAGAATTTGTGATGTCCCTCAAGATATTCCTAAAGGATAATTTGTTCCTCTCTGCTGCTGACTGAGATATGGAGATTGGACTGTGCCTGTGCGATGGGTTTGAGGGGAAGAGGTAGCCTGTGGTAGCAAAGAGGTACAGAGATAAGTTGGGAGTTATTTCCCTATGTATGTCTGTGCCATAGTGATTGTTAACATTTCTTGAGGGAACCAGTTTTCCAAATACTGTCACTGTCTTTCCATTCTTTCCCTATTAACTCCCAAGCATCCATATATGGAAACAGTATAGTATATTATATGTACTACATGGCATACACTATATATATGAGTACTGTATATTCATTGCATTGCATGTATCCCTGTTCATCTGTCAGGTTATTCAGTTAAATATCTTTCTTGCTCAATTAAAATCTTCACATGGTTAGAAACAATGTCTGTGTTATTCCCCATTATATAAGCTAGTACTTGTGCACAGATTTCTCCAAGATTACATAAAGAATGAAGATCTTCTGAAAGAGATTAATTTTGAGATATCAGATTTCTGGAGGGAAAGTAAATTGATAACAATTTGAAGAATTGAAATGACGGGTAAAATATATATATAAAGCCAGAAGCAATAACCATGTGGAGAGCTTCGGTTGTTTTTAATTGTAATCTATTATAAGATTAAATCTGTCATTACAAGACATGGTCCTCAGCATGATGATGTTCGATGGCCTTACTTCAGTATCAGAGCCAAGGATCTGGCATTGCCCTGGGAGAGCCATTAGGCAGAAGTGACTTTTAGAAGGCTTCCTGATTAATTAAGTTTACATTGCACAGAAAAAATATATTTGGTTCAGAGGATTTGGGGTATTTGAATCTATTTCGCTTATAGTGTTTAGTTTATGCTGTGTAGGAGTGTATCATCACAATGACAATTACTTCAAGATATGTACTTAGTAGGAGTAAGACTATATATGTCTTTAACTCTAGTAAATTTCACAAAAAACAAGAATAAAAGAAGGGACAATTCAGCCAATTAATCTAGAAGATTATGTTTAAGGAAATTATATTTAATAATTCTAGTAGATTAAATTTGCAGTAGGTTTCATCATATGCTTCCAGATACAGATCACTTACTCATACCTTGCCAGTTTTCCCTGTCAAACATCTTGGATTCTTACTCTGCCTATTTGTCATTCTCAGATTGTGAAGCAATTTGTTTGGAGTAATCTTACAATATATTCACAGAAATCCACTGAACAAAAATTTCATCTTCCATTTGCTTCATTTATTTGCTCATAGAATTTAATTAAGAGTCTTGTATCATAATCAAGGAAAGAACATAATTCTAGGACCAGAGAGTGTAGTCCCTTTTTGGTTGCACAAGCTACTCGGGTCAATCTTCTTTGAAACTGACAAATTGTATCTTGTTACCAACAACCATAGGGTGAAAAATCAGAGAATAAAGCAGGCCAATGTAAACACAGAATGTTTCTGGGCCCTTCTGCCTTGCCCTTTTCATGCTAATGTGGCACTTCTCAAATTGTGCTCTTCAGGGCTCAGAGAGCCAACAATTATAAAGCATATTGGATTCCTGCTCCAGTGAGCTCCAGGATTATTACATAAAAAATCTTGCTCTTGGAAATTTATGTTACACTAAGAACTCTACAGGCTCCCTCACTAAGGTGAGCTAATAAAACGTGGTGCAGAGAGGATCCAAGCAGTGACAGCACTTAGGATTGCCTTCCCACTCCTGCTGTCTCAGTGCTCCATGCAGCGTAATACTGACTTTGTGTTATGGAAGAGATGGTAGCAGTAAAGTACATCTGTGCCTGGTAGGTTCGTTGACATTCCGTAATAGTAGAAAAGACTCAGAGCAGTTCATCAGTGTTTGAGATGTCATTATCAATATTAACTTTGGGATTTTTTTTTTTGCAAAATAGTAATAACAAAATTACTGTTTATTCACCATCTTCTGATACTTTTGCCTTTAAAAAAACTTTCGTGGATATGCCTTATTCCAATTTTAAAGAAGTAACTAATGCATATCATTTTTTTTTGTGATGCATACAAAATACAGATGACAGATAAATTAGAACATAAGGTTTTGTTAAGCATTTTAAAATATTTTTTGTTATTCAACCAAAAGAAAGTTATATAGGTAGAAGGTTTTTTGTATTTTTTTAATGTGTAAACTAAATGAGCATAAATGAGCATAATAAATGACTTGATCACTTCTCCTAGGAGGAAAAGAAAACCTTTAAATCTTGGATAATGCTGTGACAATAAAGTACCTCATTATAAAGAGGGAAAGAAGAAATCTCATCATCCACTACTATAACTCACAGTAAATACAATATGTGTGTTTCTTGTCTTTGTGAAATAGGACATCACTTTTCCCTCACTTGCTGCCCACACCAATTAATCTCAATCTTAAGAGTGTTGGGCCTTGTCTCAATGACATAATGTACCATCATTTTTTACAATGCTTTGTTTTCATAGAGCTCTGACTGCTGCCTCCAGTGGGATTTATTGTCATGCAGTGCTTTTTAAATGCTTCCATCCAGATTGAGGAGCATGTTAGATATCGTTGTTTCAGTGAAACAGCAGGTTCTCACTTAGGCTGATATATTAAATTAGATTTCCAGCAATACATGGGAAACATTAAAAACTCATTATACCAGAGTCTTTCTTCTAGAACATGCTGTTCTAGTGTTTGTAAACTCAGCTCCAAAATATTAGATCAGTTTGATTATCTTTCTGGGGGAAAAAAACTTCTTGTCTGTAGTTTGTTCCTCTTATTGATAATTGTAACTTGGGGTTTTCTATTTGAAAATTATCTTTCTGATATGTCCTTTTAGGTAGAAAATAATTATCAGACTCTATCAATGGAGAATAATTGATGCATTTAAAAATAGAACTAAAATCAAAAAGTGATTCCTCTAGTAATAAATTTGTACAATTAGAATAATTCTTAGGTAGGCAGTGGAACTCCAGTTGAGGGAAGTAACCCTATAGATGACAGGGTTATCTACCTTTTCATTACTGGATCCGGCTCCTAAAGTAACTCCTGCCACAGAGTCAGCCCACAGATTGCTAAGTAGAGGAATAAATGACATGTGTATTTCCAGGCATTCATGGAGATAAACTAGAAGCTAATTCTGTTCCTTTTTGTTTTGGAAAGGAAATGTGTCTAATGAGAGAAGCAAGGACACATGAAACACACATGTTGTGAACACAAATTTTGTGTAGCAGAAATGCTGTAAATGCCATAATAAAGCTGAAAGCTGCCCAATGTCTTCATAGGAATGCAAGCCACCTCCCTGATGGGGTGGGAACTTCCCAGGAAGCAGTAAAGCTGTTTGACAGGTGCAAAGATGCAGGGTGCAGGGGATGCTTCAGAGAAGGGAAGCAGAAAAGAGAGCAGAAAAAGAACTGGAAAATGGCAAAGGGTAGAACACCTGCCCTTGCCCACCCTATAGGGAAGACAGGGTAGACCAATTAGCGCTGGCCAAGGAGGACAGTAACTAACAGGCAGGGCCACTTAGAACCCTTCAGCACACATTAGCTCTCCCGTCTGTGATCTGCTATGTAAAGACCGAGAGAATAGCATCAGCTGAGATGGCGTTTTCATTCACCTTCCATTTGATTCCAGCAATGGCTTCTTTCCATATTCCATGTTCTGGCTTTCTCTGCCTCCTTCATGCTCACTCTGCTCCACCACTGAGGCTCTCATCCTTGTGCCTGGCCTAGCCCACACACTAGCCTAGGTGCTTACCAGCAGGTGCTTTCATTCTACTCCTTCAGGATGCTGGTCCTTGAGAATTTTAGCACTGGGAATCACTGTATCCTCTCCTAGCCCTTCACATTTTAAAATTACTTTTTTGCACCATGATTTTTAAAATCAACTATGTCTCTTCCCCTACTCTCGCCATTTTTTTTCCTTTCCTAAGATTCTGTTTGACCTACTCCTTCCTTTGTATTCTCTCTGTCTACATCACACCTGGATGACTCCAATTACCACTAACTCCTAGGTAAGCCCTTTTGTCTGGGTTATTTCCTCACCAATGCACCCTTCTAAGTCTCCCAAACAAAATAGTGACATTGGTTTCTCTCAAGTTTGATTACAAACATCAGCAAACACTGGGAGAGAACTGCACACCACATGGGGCAGGAGGCACATGAGAAGACGTGATTAGGGAACCCCCTACTCTGCAGGAGTTTTTGGCTCAGTCCAGATGACAGACGTGGGATTTGTTAGTCACAATGGAATAAGCTCAGCAGGGCTTTAAAGTGTCTGGCATAGTTTTCTAGCACCTCCCCATAGCTTACCTATCAGAGTTGCTACTGCATTCTTCATGGCATTTTAAATAAATGTGTGACTTTGTTTTCTCAGTGAACAGAATTGTTTCTGTGACCCAATCCCAGAAAATGAGCTAATCCTCTATAATTTGAAAAATATATATGCCCTTTTTTTTGAGTTGTGGATTTCTAGAAACAATTGCATTTGGATTCAGAGAAAATATTTCCCTTGGAACCTTGGTGTTCTCTTGGTGAAAAACAGACTTTATAAGCTAATATTTAGTTTAGTTCAAGACCAAAGAATGTGAAAATGGAATGTTTGTTTTGTTAATAAACATCATAAAATGAATCATAATGTAATCAGTGTGTGAAAGACAAGTTAACTTCATTTTGAAACCAATTAGGAATCACCTTTTTTTATTTAAAAAAAAATTGAGATTCCAGGGTACTAATTTCGTGATTACCCTTTCTCAAAAGAAAGTTAACTATTTTAGAGAAAAATGATTCTGAGAAGCAGAAAGTTCATTCCTTTTGACATACACCTTAAATTTTTTTAACAGTCCTTTACAACATTTTGAGTAATGCCTCAGACACATGGAACGCTTGTGTCCTACCTCAAAAAGTCACGTGTCAAAAGCCTAAATCCCCATGGAACAGTGTTTGGAAATGGGGCTTTTAGAAGGTAAATAAGATTAAATGACGTTATAATAAGAGACATTGGAGAACTTATCTCTCCAGGTGCACAAACCTGATGATGGTGATGATGAAGTTACGACACCACCCCACACAAGTACGTAGTGGGAAGGTTGACATTTACAAGCCAGGAAGAGGTGCCCTGAGTTTGGACATCAGTTTACAGAACTAGGAAAATCAAATTTTAATGATAAAGCCACCTGAGCAAGCTAAGCCAAACCTGGGATTGGAGTTGGCCGTCACTCAGGGTCATTTAGGTACTGGATAGAAATCCATGAGTTTGAAGGGCTTCAAGAAGTTCCTGGAGAATGTGTGTAATGAAAGCCCTAGACATAGACATCAAAATCTTTTGCTGCAAAGTAAATTTATCTTTTACTCCATTTTCTGTGAACATTTGGAACTATCCTATTGTAAAAATATAACCTTGAAATTTCACTGTGTAAAATACAAAACTTAAATCACATTGTTTATTTTCACTTAGAAAAATATAAATATTCAAATGTCCTCATAGTAGTCCTCTGCTCCTAGAATCACTTTTTATTTCAAGTATGTTTCTCTGCCTGTAGTAGTCTTGGTCATTCTTTTTCTTGAGAAAGAAGCATTCTGTAATACTCAAGCTCTGCTCCCCACACCACTGCATCCTGCTTCAAGAAGACCAGATCCTGGGAGGAACTCTAGTGTTCATTTTCCATTGCTGGGTTCCCATATCTGTTCTACAATGTTACACTCAGAGCAAGGCACCTGTCAGAGTACGTTTCTAACACTTTAGATGTAAATCCAGTTTCAAGGTTAGTATAGCAGTAGGTAACCTCTCGCATCTGCAGGACCCAAATGGTAAGGATCTGTCCCAGAAATCTGATGATGCCACATTCCCTAGATTTTCACTTTGGCATGCAGGTAATGCAAAGGTGAGGGACTCAGTGGAAATACTTTTAGAGATGGAAAATCACCTTCTTACCTTTTCTGTTCTGCTTCCTCAGGGTGCATATAAATTACAAGCATTGAGTCAGCTGGCTTGCATGCTTTCACTCAATACCAGTCCACAAACCAGTCTAAGTTTCCACCCATTCTATCTTTCCATGGATTCCTGTGATAGACTGGACTGTTATTTTAACCGACTCCCTGTGTATCATTTGCCCGAAAGAATTTTGTGTTTTTTCTTAGTTTTGAACAATTTCAGATGCATCAATAATGCAGAAAACTTTTAAATACCCATCACACAGCATGAAGGGCAAAAGCAAATCCATGGATACAGTGGAAGCTTGCTGTATGCCCTACTCAGCAGACTAAACCACTCTGCTGAATGTGGTATTGATCAGAATGTCTTTCCAATCAAGAAAATCTGAGGAAGTGTTTTTGGCATCTTGATTAAGATGTCAGTTGTAATGCTACCATCCCATATTGAGTGCTTGGGTTCAAGTCCCTTCTTTTGTGCTTGTTCTAGCCTGGGCCAGCCATGGCCACTGCAGGCATTTGAGGAGTGAACCAGCCAGCACGAATCTCCCTCTCCCTTTCCCCTGTCTGCTCTAATCCTTCCTTTTCACCCCTCTTTTTTTTGCAAAAAATATCCATGGATGGCATTGCCTCATGCTCTCTGTTCCCTGACTTGATGTGTAGCCTCATCACAAACCATTCTGTGTGAAGTCCTGACAAATCTTTTCCCCCAATCTGACCTTGATGCCCAGTATCAACTCTTCAAACTTAGGCAATCAGTAATGGTTTGCAAACTGGACAAGCACATGAATTAAAGTGGGACACTATGCCAAGACATACACATGTAAAACATATGGTCTTTGTCCTCTAGAATCTGTAAGAGGTGACAAAAGAGAAAAGCACAGCAAATGGAGAGTCAGGATTGAGTATGATAAGGCCTGTAACCCTCCATGTGAGCATAGGTGGGTGACACAGAATGCAGTCGGATCCCCTGGTCTTGAAGGGATCAGAGACAGCTCAGTAGGAGAGGAGGTTTTGGAAAGCTGAATAGGATTTTCCAGGGCGTGGAAGCAGGACAGCTAACCAACCAGCGAGAAAGCATGAAATCCATGACATCCACAGAGAAATGTTAGGAGCTATAGCACTGTGCCTGCTAGGGATGGTGGGAGGTAAAGCCACTGGGCAGGTGGCACTCAGACTAGGCAGGGCCTTCAAGCTGTCATGTTTGGAGTTCCAGCTTGTTGTATTCACAAAGCCCACTGTGTTTTTATGTAGCAGACACTGTAGCAAATGTAGAGCTGAGAAGACTAACCTACCTGTGCTTACAAACAAATTCTCCAAAGAGGAGCAAAATCAAGCAAATCCATACAGTGATTGTTTTCTCTTCCATTTTCTCCTCAAACCTGGCTGTCTTCTGAATGGCTAGAATCTGGTGGTGTCAAGGTTACATAAGTTCTGTGACTCACTAAGCAATAATCCTGTTGCTATAAACCACATGGGCCAGCATGTCACTCCAGTCCCTGCATTCTCTTCATGACTGTGTAGCTTATCTTGAGAAAGCTTTGATATTGCAAAGCCTACAAAGTATGATGGTAGTCAGCTGGGAAGCTTGCATGACTTAGTTCACACAGCGTTCCTCTGCTTTAACAGATGGCATGGCTTTAGGTGGGCCTCAAGCTAACCCTGTGTCTATGGTAAATGCTGAGTAGTCCTTCACGGAGCTAATGATAACGCTTTGTGGACAACAGTAGTAGATATCTATTTAAAACAACTATTTGAAAACAAACAACTATTTGAAAAGCAAAACATTATGTGGGGATGGGAAGAGTACAGGGAAAGAGATAGATGCAGTTTCAAGTAGAAATTGATGATACGCAACCCAGACGAGGTTTTTTGGGTGAGGAGTTGGGAGTGGGTTTGTGCTCCAACTCAAGGCAGATAGCATTGGTATGAAGGGCTCTCCCTGCCTTAACTCCATAGGAGCTTGTGTGGAATTGAGGATGCATGGTGGTTCCACTTTGGCGTGTGGTGTGCATTTGTGGCTCATTACTCTCAGGACATGGGAACCAGTTTGTACCCAGCTCAGTGTTCTGCATAGGTGCTGTTTTTGTTTAGGGTTTTGGTTCTTTGGATTTTTTTTAATTTATTTTGCACATGATGCACTCAACTGCATTATACCGGACTATGCTGGCCACAGGTGTAGGGGAGAGAGGTCACTAACAGAGACAGAGGGAATTTGTCATAATTGCACTCTGGATGTGCCTTGCTCCTGACTTGTTTGAAGCAGAAGCTGTCTACATGACCTGCTCTGCAGATGGGATTCCTGTGGGGTTGGAATGGACTTGATTTAGTAAGTTCTCTTTCTAGCCTGTCTCACTGACCTACAAAAATATTTTTAGGTGGAAGGAAAACTTAAATACCAGAGGCAAACTTATAAATTGTTTAGAAAACATTGTAGAGAAAGATTTGTTCATCGCATCAGGGTAGAGAAAAACATCTTTTTAAAATTGGTTCACTTGTAAAATGTATCTGAGAGGGGAGTGAGAGAGATGGGAAGGGAGGGAAAATGAAAGAATGTGTGCACATGTTCCCATCTGCTGATTCACTCCCCAAAGCCTTACAATGCCTAGAACAAGACTGAAGCCAAAGCCGGGTCTCTCACATGGGTGACAGGGACACGATGGCTGGAGCTGGAGACAAGCGGCAAACCCAGGCACTCTGACGTGGGAACACAGGCATCTCAACGGGGGGTCCTAACTGCGGGGCCAGATGCCCACACTGAAAAAGTATGGCTTCATTGAAGAGAAGCATACAACAGCAAGACTGAAACTTCCTGCAATACCATGGTCCAGAACTTTGTAGCTAAACTATCTGCAGATTCCTGACCTTCCGAAACTGGATGGGATATTGTTTCACAGTGCTAAGTAATAATTTAGCATACAAAGATGGCTGGAGCTCACACATTCTGGATACAAGTCCTTCTTTATATGAATTTGCAAACATCGTCCCACTCTATGGCCTGCCTTTTCGTTTCTTTAGTGATATCTCTTGAAAGCCAAAAGTTTATAATTTAATAATATTCAGTTTTAAATTTTGCTTGTAAAGATTTGAGGAGAATTTGATCTGAAAAATCTTTGCCTAAGAACGCATATACTTTCTTTTGTTTTCTTCCAGAATTTCTTTAGTTTTAATTTAAACATCTAAGATTTATATTCATCTAGTCATTTTGTATGGTAAGAGAAAAGCATCTGTGTTTTTTGTATTCATACAGCTGTCCACTTTCCAGCTTTATTTGTGTTAAAGATGATTCTTCCCCATAGGATTTCCTTGACACTTTTGTCAAAAATCAATTTATTGGGGCCAAGGTTGTGGTATAAGCACTTAAGGTACAGCCTGAAATGCTGGCATCCAGTATGGGTGCAGGCTCAGGTGCTAGCTATAACCACTTCCAATCCAGCTGCATGCTAATATGCCTATTGAAGCCATGGAGGATGACCTGCACTCTTATGGGAGACAGAAGTTCCTTGTTCCTGGTTTCAGCCTGGTCTAGCCCTGGTTGCTGCACGCACTGGGGAGTGAACCAGTACCTCTCTCTCTTCTTCCCTCCCTCCCTCTCTCTCTCTCTCCCTAGTCTTCTCCCTCTCTCCCTCTTTCTCTCCTTCTCTGTCCCTCTTCCCTCTCCTCCTCCCTCTCTCTCCCTAATCCTCTCCCTTCATTCTTGTCTCTCTGTAACTCTGCTTTCCAAATAAATAACTAAATAACTAAATAAATCACATTATCGTAAATGAGTGGATTTATTTTAGGACTCTGTTAATCTGCATATCTGTTCTTACATTGATGTCATTATTGCATCAGTGTTAAAGTAGGAAATCACAAATTCTCTAACTTCATGCTTCTCTTTCATCCTTTTATATGACGTTATAACTATTTGTAAATAACAAACTCTTCTTCAGTCAGCAGAGAATATTTTTGAAATCAATAAAACAAATGTGTTAGTAATTTGACGAGAATGCAGTTGTCCAAAATTGAATTCCATCATAATAAAAATACTGAATTGATTTTTTAAAAATGCATGAAAAGTACGAAGCGTACACACAAGTGAACCATCCAGAATATGTATTTTTGAGCTAAAAACATGTAGAAGACTAAGTTTTTACTTTTTTCACAAAAATGGGAATTTTAATAAAAAACTGGTTTCTAAATATCTTCTTGGGTGATGCTGTCATTATGTGCCAATTTATGTTATAGCTGCTCCATTTGTGATTCGGTTCGTGTTAATGGCTAAGGAAAGAATGTAACTGTAAAAGGAAAGTGAGCCAGTGGCTGGAAGATCTGTCTCCACTCTCTCTCTTCCCCCCCTCAAATCTCTTTCTCTCCCTCCCTTGCTGTGTTTCTGCTTTTCAATTAAATACATCTTTTTAAAATTTTTCCTGTTAAACTGTCTTAGACGCTTGCCAGTAATGCTGGGGTATGTATAATTTTGCAAATGTCAGATGAACAGAAATTAAGTTTTTGAAAATTTTGACAATAGGAAAACGAAGCACAGAAGTATCCTCTTAGTAATGGTTAAGAGTAAATGGGTTTAAATATTTAGGAGTACGATTCCATATGATCTGGAAAAGCTGTACATTTGCATGTCCAAGGATCTAAACATCTAACTGCTAGGATTACATTTTAAAATATTCTTATGCACAGGTTTACTAAGTGAGCAAGTGCAAAAAAAATTTTTTTTGCTATGTGTAGCGCTATTTGTAAGAACAAAATAATGAAGAAAAAGCCCAAGTACAAAGGTTATTAAGAGTCTAAGTGAAGACAGTTGCTCGTGGTTATTGGATGGAATGTTATACAGCAGCGGAGAGTGAAGCAAACACAGCACAATGGGAAGAATTCAGGAATATAGACTTCAGCAAAAATGAGAAGCGTACAGCATACAAATGTTGTAATTCAGTTATAAAGTTTAAGAATAGACAAAACTGTCTTCAAGTATGCGGACTTACAGTGTTAAATTGTAATGAAATAGAAACAACATTTCATGTACCTTAAGGATCATGTTGTGCTTCTCTGTGTATATTAGTCTTGATGGTGAACGTTCATGAGGTCTGTCCTAAGTCATCTTGTCTACCTAGTCATCTATGCATAAGCGTAAATACTGCACATATATTGTTACTTTCATTTCTTTGAAATGAATTGAACACCAAAAATATTTTGGAGTATATGAGAATACATATATATATATATATTTTTTTTTGAGGATTTAGTTATTTTTATTACAAAGACAGATATACAGAGAGGAGGAGAGACAGAGAGGAAGATCTTCCAGTCCGATGATTCACTCCCCAAGTGAGCGCAACGGCCTGTGCTGCGCTGATCCTATGCCGGGAACCAGGAACCTCTTCCGAGTCTCCCATGCGGGTGCAGGGTCCCAAAGCTCAGGACCATCCTCGACTGCTTTCCCAGGCCACAAGCAGGGAGCAGGATGGGAAGTGGAGCTGCCGGGATTAGAACCGGCACCCATATGGGATCCCGGGGCGTTCAAGGCAAGGACTTTAGCCGCTAGGCCACTGCGCCGGGCCCGAGAGTATATTTAAATATTTCAGTTTCTAGGGTCTGGTGCAGTGATATAACAGGCTAAGCACCTGTGGCACTGTATCCCATGTGGGCACAAGTTTAAGTCCCAATTGCTCCACCTCCAATCCAG
The DNA here is from genome assembly GCF_030435755.1 of Ochotona princeps. Taxonomy (NCBI): domain Eukaryota; kingdom Metazoa; phylum Chordata; class Mammalia; order Lagomorpha; family Ochotonidae; genus Ochotona; species Ochotona princeps. Next base: position 36,928,265 of record NC_080841.1, read on the forward strand.
CTCCCTGCTGATAGCATAGCAAAGCAGCAGGAAGATGGCCCAAAGCCTTGGACCTTGCAGCCACATATGAGACCTAGAAGAAATTCTGGCTCTTGGCTTTGGACTGACTGGGCTCTGGCTGTTATGGCTATTTGGGGAGAGAACCAGCAGAGGGAAGACCTCTCCTTTTTTCTCTGCAACCCTCCCTTAGAAATAGAATAAATCTTTAATAGAAATTTAGAATCTAAGTGATCTTTGTATTGATTCCAGAACTTGAAAGAAATGCTGTAGCAGTATTTTAATCCGAGTGAATACATTCGGTAATTTCTTGTAGATTTGTGCGTAGTAGAATCTCTAACAAAAAGTAAAATCTAGTCAAATTCCACCTTCATGGAGTTCCCTTCTCCTTTTTGGACTTGATGCACATTCCAGAGGAACCCCAGGAAGCCTGTCTAGCAGTTATTCTATGGGAACACACACTCTGACAGACACACAAACACACACACCCTTGTGTCTTCACTGGAAGGGTGTGCCGCTGCAAGGGCATCTCTCATTCTGTCACTGCACTCAGAAATTTCGAGTTCCCAAAAATAGAGTTGACTAATTTTTTGAAGAATATGCTGTACTCTGAAAATAAATGCATTTCTGAGAAGCTTAACCTAGGTGGTATTAACCAAAATACTGATGGTATGTGCATCTGGGTCAGCAAAATGAATAAAAACGTGACTGAAATGCTTTGAAAGAAGCAATAAGCTGCCTGGATTTTATTTTGCTTAAATTGTTCTAAGAAACTCACAGCATTTTTTGTATTGATATACACAATCTGAGTATTTTAAAAATGTTTTCTCTCACTGTCCCTGTCTAGTTGTTTTTATAAGTGTGTATACATTATAGAATATGTATATTCATATTTACAAATTTGTATACACATACACCCCAGTAGGAAAGCAAAGCAAAATGCAATACAAATTCCTTTCTTCCAGTTAGTAAAATTGGGTTTTCTTTCAGCCTGTAGTATTTTATGGACCAAATTATAAGCCATAGTTTAAGTCCAAAATGAAAACTTCGAAAGAATATATAATAAGATTAGTATTCCTTTGTTGTAGTTAATTTGTCTCTCTCATTGACCACTGCATCTCGACTAAATGGCAAGGGTGGGGGAATTATGAACAAATAAATGCCCAAAGTTGTCATCTTAGGAGCAGACCTAGTTCTAAATATCACTTTGGTTAGAACCATTAAGATTGCAGATATCAACTGTAATTGTGGTGTCTGATTGCTTTAATCCAAAGGCAACCCCATGAGACTTGTAAAGCTATTGGATAATGGTCAGCTTATATTTAGGATGTTGAATAGTTCTGACAAAATTACAGAAGCTGTCGAGAGGAAGGCAAAAGGGAATGTTTTTTGAGTAGCTATCATATTTTAGAGATGGAATTCTGCTGGGTTTCTTGTGTTATTTATCTCACATAATCCTCACAGCACTCTTGTCAAGAAGCTATTACAATTCCACTTTGAAGCCAGAAAAAAAGAATCAGACCATTTAAATAATTTATTCCTAACAATGTAATTATTTAATTGCAAGACCATAATTTACATCCATGTCTTTGGTGTATTTCAAGAGCATATTCTCCTGCTGCAGAACTTTTCCAATGGATACTCTGGTAATTTAATATTGACTGAAGATAAATTAATGCATACATGATTTAGGCATGTATGTCAATAAAAATAAGTGTGGGAGAAAACCATAAACCCGAAAGCAGAAACATCCAGGGGAGAATCCATGGACAAAAAAGGAAACAATCTAGCAGTGATAAAGTCAGAGTCATTGTGGTATACTGAAGGGAAGGGGTAATGCATTCCTAACGTAGTGATGATGTTTTGTTAAGAGGGCCATATTATGGCAGTGTCACATTGAAATGGGCAACAGCTTCTAGTTTCTCAGCTGTTGGTAACCTTGGCAATTTGGCATTTGAGTAAGACAGTAATTTCTGTGTTAACAGCTGCCACCTCCAGTTCCCCCAACTGGATGCCAGCTGAGCCCCAGACATGGTGACAATAAACTCCTCCATCGTGCCTACACACATTTCTTAATATCCACTGGCAGTGGAGGAGAAGGATGTTGGGGAGTGGTACTACCACCTTCCAATTGGAATCTTAAAAGACCTCTAGATTTAACTCTAATAATCTCATCATGCAAATGTCAAAGGAAGCAATTAAGGAAGACTGAAACTAATCCGTTAAACCTAGTCCTAGTTGAGCAAACACAGCTGGCTGATGATGTACACAAAACAGAAGGCCTGAGAATGTAAAATCCATTAGCTGTCCTGGATAAAGGGCTAAGTTTGCCACATTGTACATAATCCCTTTCGGGGGCCAGACTATGACAACATTTGAGAAAGTCTAGTCACCATCACAACTCTGAATTCTGAAAGGACACATGTCTCAAGAAAATTGGAAATGTTAGAGGTGGTAGCCTGACGACAGAACTGCCAAGATCAAGAACAAAGAGAAGCATTGAAGAAGCTTGAGAAATACCTCAATGAAGCTCTTCTCACAAAGCATGTCAGAGAATGGTACGGATGTCCCAAACATTTATGCTGAATGGCAAACTGTCAAGTGTAGTCTGGTCTTTTAATCTTGTAACTGATCAATGCACATAGCAGCACTGTTAGCCTAATTTTATGGATGTAGTTGCAACTCAATGATGGTAATTATGGCATAAGTTTGTAAGAGACAAAGACACTCAAGTCTGGGCTATTCCACTAGACCATGCCTCTTCATGGAAAGAAATGCGTAGACATGCAGTATATTCCGTCATGTGCTGCCACATGTAACTCCAGTCAGTGATTCTCTGGATATACAGTGTTGCTCCCATATTGCCTAATGGCATGGCAGTATCTGTGCCTATACTCTGCGTTGCTCACACACTGACAGATGTACTATGCTAAAACGTTTCTCACAAGATAGACTCATTGTTAAGGTGTTCATGATGGCTTAAGGATACCTCAGTAATTCCTGGAAAAAATTTTAAAGCCTGTATATAAATTATTTATTGTATCCATCTTCCGTGAGCTTTTTCCTTCTGTGTTTAAATTTCTTATTAATTTATTTATCTGAGAAAGAACATCTGTCACTCGTTTCACTCCCCAGAAAGCCCACAATGGCCAGAGAGCCACATCCTAAAGCTAGGAATCCAATCCAGATCCCCTACATTAATGGCAAGACTCCACTTCCTGTAGTCATCATTGCTGCCTCCCAGAATCTGTTTTAGCAGGAAGCTCAATTAAGGAGTGGAGCTGCATATTGAATCCAGGCATACCAGCATGGGACAAAGGGGTCCTGTTTGGCTTCCTAATGGACAAATGACTCTTCCTCTGTAAATCCATTAATTCCATTTACCACAAATGTTTTGAATCTCTCTCTCTCTCTCAGTGCATATATATATATATATATATATATATATATATATGCACTGGTGTGTATATGACACATTTACATACACAGATTTTTAGCATAGGCTTGAATCTGTAGATGCAAAAGCAATTGAAACCAAACTGTCTGGGAATTGCTGGAAATATTCAGATTATTTTGAGAGGAAACAAAGGAAGGAACAGCCCCTTGATTTGGGATGGGTGTAGTGCAGATGGCTTCTTTGAGAGAGCAAAGCTCTTCTCTCTCCTTTTCAGCATCTTTCCTGTTTGACTGAATGGCTTTTCATTTGTAGTGGAAAGGGAAGGACAATGAATAGATTGTCCATGCACTTAGGACACTGCAGTCTGATTTGGATGGATTCTTATGAAATTGTGGTTAGTTAAATTTCTGTCTTTCCTGGGAATATCTAAGCAATCTAAAAAAAATCTGCAAAAAAATGAGTTGGAAAATTGTATTTAACATTTTAGAAAATATAGAAAAAAATTTCTTTTGCAAACTAGAATCAAGATAGCCCGCAGTTCTGTGCAAGAATACAAAAGGAATAATCTCTTGCTTTGTAACACTTTTTGCTTTAAATTTACTAATTTTAGAAATTAGGCATATAGTACTATATACTATTAGATACCATGACATTTGCTGATATTGCAAAAAAATGTGCCCAAAGACAGTCCCTTTTTACATAGGGCTTCTTTTTGTTCAGAACTTACTCTGAACATTCTAAAAATGGATTTCAGAGGCTAGTTTTTAAGTCCATTGAAAAAGAGGAGACGATTATTATCGTCCTTCAATGCAGTGAGTAAGGAGTGCTGGGGATGAAGCTGAAAGGGTGAAGAATGCAAGCCTTCCACTCCTAAAAACAGGACAGATCCCAGATGGAAGGGCAGTCGAGAGTAGGGAGTACTCCAAAGTAGTGTTCCAGTGGGGCACGAAGGCCTGGTCAGTGTGGCAGTGATTCTAGTGGGAGCTGAAGCCAAGGAGTTGTCTTCCAGAACAGTTGCTCGCAGGGAGCAAGGCTGAGATTCCCAGGTGTTTTCTGGAGAGATTGATAGATACAGGACAGTGTGACTGAGAGTAAGCAGATCTTACACTCTGGGGCTTAAGCTGCCACTGTAGCATGGCTGTAGCACAGGCATCCAGCTTGCCACACAGGACCTCTGAACCCCTAATCACCGCATGTGTAAATAATCCAGGGCAACCTTCTCCCCCATCTGGGAGGACAACCTTTTTCATTGCCTCTTTAAGTAAGGAGTTGAATTTTTAAGTTTTATTGAAATTTAACTAACAAGTAATAATCACATATATCTAAATACACAATACAATGTGTTGATATATCAAAATTATACATTTTGTGTATATGTGTATATAAAATGTATATACATTATACATGGTGACATGATTACCATTGTCTGCCTAATTAATATATCCCTCGCCTCATATAGTTACCTGAGATTATTTTATGAAAACCTTTAAGGTCTATTCTGTCAGCAAATGTACACAGATGGTTAGTGACCATGCTCGTGGAGTCCACTGGGTCTCCAGCATGTGCTCACCCCGTACAACGGAAGCATTCCCTCCACCCTCAACGCCTGGCAGCGACCAGTCTACTCTCTCAAAGTTCAACATTTTTACATTTCACATGTCTGCCTTTTATTTTTAACTTAGTAGAATGAAACTTAGACTCATCCTTGTTTATTTCAGTGCAAGGATTTCCTTTGTTTTAAAGGCTGAATGGCATTCATTGCATAACTTTCTCTTCCTCACTCAGCCTTTCCTACACACGCAACTTGATTCCATGTCTTAATTCTTGTGAATAATGCAGCGGTGAACATGGAAGTGCTAATATATTTTTAATGTGATTTCATTTCCTTTGGGTATAAACCAGAAAGCAGGATTATTGGATAAGTTCTTAGTCTTCTGAGGAATCATCATACTTTTTTTTATTAACTGCTGAAACAATGCCCCTAATACACAAGGATTCCCTTGCATTCAGACCTTCTATCTACATCAGTGGTAGTCTTCTAATCTCTGATAGCAGCCATCCTATGAGCACAATTTGTAGCCAGAAACCAATTCTTCACTGATTCTTTTTATCCCCCATCTCTTAAGAATAACTTCTTTGTGTTTTGTTGTTGTTGTCGTTTTGGTAATTTGTAATCTCCCTGAAACAGAGCTGGGCAAAGTTCTGTGCCTTAGTTTCTCTTCTTACGAATGACTTCAACACCAACTAAGGTATACCAAATTTAGAAGAGCTTGTTTCTGAAATTCGGTTGCTAACCTCTAAAAAAAATTATAGCTTGGAAAGTAACCAAAAACACAATTGAGAAACCTGTTTTCTTCATAAAAATACGTTACAGTCCTTTTCCCCATCTTGTATTCAAGGGGAAAACTGGAGCAGATTTCTGTCATTGTGTGGCTTTCTGCAATATGACTTTCTCAAGACAAAGACCACTTTGAGTGGCAACACTTCCTTGAGTAATTAGGATGGGGAGTGTGAGCTCCACATTATTAGGTTAGTGAACCCCTTTTTGCGTAAGGGAGCTTATAAAAAATGTTTAGGTTAAGTCACAGCAATCTGTTTAGAAACCCCCAAGAGGGTTTTACATAATATTTGAATAACACTGCTATATGGGATTACTGGCTAGCATACGTGTTTCATTCTCTCACCTCAGTACCAAAATCAGGTACCAGCTAGACCACAGAAATTGTCTCTTTGCAATTCTGTTTATATGTTTTCATACACATTTGCAGATAATGGCTTCCATCAGGCAAATGCAACAAAGATGAAGGTATTTCTCTTCCTAGCTCTAAATTTGCTGTCATCATTTTTGTCCTGCAGAGGGTAGGGTGGCCCCAGCCATTTGTTCCCTGTCTGGAAGCTTTATGTATTTTACGGTGTATGAATGGAGGGTACAGGCAGGATTTTCAGGCTGCTTTACCAACACAAATCTCACTTTTCCTGCCTTACAGTGCAGACTGAAGTTATTCCACAGGAAAGCAGATATTATTTTGCCTTTTATGTGGATAACAGTATTGAATTGTCTTTCAAGAATTGTTACAACAAGCCAGAGTGGTTGCTACAATACTTACTTTTCTGTATTTATTCACACATTAAATTCTTTAAAAACTGCGGCTTTTTGTTTTATCCATGTTTTATCCTGAACTTAGATGTATTTATTTGGTAGGGGAAACTGATTTAATGCAGATTTTACCCAGTAACATTATGTGTGTATTGAGCAGAGATGCCTGAATCATGCGTTCTTGAACAAATGATTATTGGAGACAAACAAGCAAACTGCGTGGCTGTGGTACGAGGTGTCCTCACAGACTGAGCGATTTGGTTCATGGTGTAATGCTTGTGTCCTGGGCTGACATACTGGATCTGGATACCCTAGAATGCTAAAGCCAAAGTGTAGGTTTTCACTCTCCCTTCCCTCTCCACCTTCACATGTACAGTTTCAGTGGCTTTACTTGCATAATGGTTAAAATCTGGATTGAGCTACTAAAAATGTCCATTTTGTAAAAGAAAAAAATTGTGAATACAAGCTGCTTTTAAAAATGGAAAAAAACAGGGATCACACCACAAATCCTCACTCAGTAAACACCATTCCAAACAACCTTCTCAATTATCATAACATTTTTAAATGAATATTCTTGAAGCAGATGCATTTTTGTTGTATACAAGTTGTAAATTTATTTGCCAAGCATTTTATCTAAGTGTGATTCACAACCTTGTTGTTGTTTCCATATCACAGTTGGCAAGCCTAAGCACCTTATATCTAACAGTTGGAAAGTAGAAGAGGTGAAGTTTGTTTTTAGTCAATTAAATTTATCAGTTTCCATTTTATATTGGATAGTAAAATGGAAACTTTATTACATTGTATAGACCTTTAAGATATAAAAAATATAAAGCAAAAAATTTTGAAAACTAATTTTACATCTGAATTGAGTATTATGTACATGCTAACATAATGTTCTATGACACTTTGCATTTGCATAAAATACGTGATACGAAAGTCTATGTATTTTTGCATACATAAAATGAATTAAAGAAAACGTTTGGATTTTACTATTTAAAAAGATTGACAACGTAGATTTCTTTCTAGGAAGCAATTGGTATATTTAATATATTTAATATTCATGATATATTTTAATTTGATAGCTGGTCGAAATTGTAAAGAGAAAAAAATTGTAACTGACAGTATAACATAGAAGAAATAGTACAGAAGAATACAGCAAATATAGAAGAAACAGTGTTAAGTTTCTTCCTGGAAACCAGTGGTTACAAACTCATGGGAATTTAGGAAATTTGTGTTAACTATCTAGGTTGTATATACAAATCAGTATCCCCATTGTGAACTGAGTGATCTGCTAGCAACACTTGTTCAGAGGTCTGCGACATGAATCCTTTGTATAGTGTTAGCTGGTGAACAGTTATATTACTAGATAACTGGCCATAGGTTTTCATTTTCAAAGTAACAATTGCTGCCGCATATGAATCCAGCATGGATCCACAGACTGAATTATCAGTAAGTGTTTTAAGGAGTAGTGTATAGCCTGTAAAAATGTTTTGTGACTTATAAAATGAAATTTGTGTAAAATGTAACTTGGATTATGCTCAGATTTGTTTTTTAAAGATTCATTCGTTTTTATGAAAGACAATCAGAGAGAGGTAAAGAGACAGAAAGACATCTTCATCTGTTGGTGGACTGCTTGACAGCTGCAGTGACAAGGACAGAGTCTCCCCCATTGGTGGCAGGGCAAGGACTTGGGCCGTCACCTGTTGCTTCGCGGGCATTATTAGTAGACATGGATTTCTGATACAGGAAACTCTCACCACAAGTGGCAGTTTAGCCTGTTATTCTGCAGTGTCGACTCCACAGACGTTATTTGCTTTGAGCAAGTGGTCCACCACTTCATGGAACTAGTGAATAAAATCAGGAATAACCACAACAAAAATCCAACTACATACCTCCATTCTGCATGAACAGAAGTCCAACATATTGTAGGTGGAAATAATGAGAACCCGGTGTGAGGAATGTGTGCTCCGAATCCTGAGGGATAAAGGCCATAGATTTCAGATGAATTTGATTAATGTGCAGAGATCACAGTACACACATGTTAGCAAAGGTAACATCTCCCATGATCATTTGTACTCAAAATGCAGCATTTAACTAGAAATGTTCAGTGCACTACAGACATGCCCATCGGCTCTGGCTTTCCCTCTAGGATCAAATATATCAACTTCTGATAGACGATGAAGGGGAATATTTTATGTAACCCCTTATACATTAAAATTTTACAGAATATTTCACAGGCAATTATGGCTTTTCCATGCTTCTTTTATTGCCATGACACTTCTAATTAAATGAAACAACCATTTGCAGCCAGTAGGTGGTTAATATTTTTACAAGGTGCATATTCCATTCAGAATTCCAGGAAATATATATCGGACTGAGGACAGTGGATGTTGAACCTTTAAAAAAAATTACCTATTGTCTTGCAGTTAGACTTACTGATGCTATACCCAAACTGAAAAAGGAATAATGTGGACAAGCATGTATCACACATTTAGGTCTAAAACACAATTGTTCAAGATGCTTTCTTTAAAAGATTGTTCTTTTAAATTATTTATTGGATTCATTTATTTGTAAGGCAGATAGGAATAGATAACACAAAACTTCTTATCTTTTGCTGTTGTACTTCCCAAGTGCTTGCAACATCCTTGGCTGGACCAGGCCAGAGCTTGAAGCCAGAAACTGAGTGCCACTCTTGTAGGTGGGTAGGTGTTGGGAAACCCAACTACTGGAGCCATCACCTGCTGACTCTCAGAGTGCACAGTAACAAGAGGCTGGGATTGAAGGCAAATCTGGGACTCAAATCCAGACACTCCAGTGGGAAATGCAAGAATCCCAAGCAGATTCCTGCCTCTGCTAGCCCCTACAATACAACTTTTAAATGTGAAAGCATTCTAGTAGAAATCTGTAACAAAATAGTGTGTGTTAATCAGTCAAGGTTTCAAAGCAGAAAAGCTAGATTAAATTTCGACGATTGTTTCCTTTTCCTCCGATTCTTGAACATTCTTTTTTAGGGCTGTCCCTGTATCTGTTCTTTCTGTCATTACAACAGCCCAGTGATGCTGATATTACTACATTCACATGTGACAGCTCAGGCAGCTGAAGCATAGGGGGTTAAGTTATTTAGGTACACAGCTAGGAACGCAAAACAGGAATCTAATTTAAACCTATTGCTAAGAATATTCCAGTTGGAAATGCAGAGGCTCTTCTGATGCAAGAAAAATAGCAGAGGTAACAAAAGTTCTGCTCTAAGATGTAAATGCTAGGAATTTCACACAGAAAGAAATGTGGTTCAAAGTCCTTGATTATGTGTGAAATCTAGTGAGAGAGAATATATGGTTCCAGAAATTCCCTTCTATTGGCATTTTTAATTTGCCTTTGGGGATTGTCACCATCCCTGCAGACTTCAAGAGAAGGAAAAGGGATTATCACCTAATTTACCATCCTCTGCGCCACCTGTCATAGACTGAACACACAGTGAATTCTGAAATATGCTGTGAAAGAGCTCATAACCTATAGAGTCCCAAGATCTGTTCTAGTTGTGTGGCTTTAGGCAAATGACCCATGCTTATTCAAAGCATCATTTAATGGAAGAGATAAAAGCAACCATTGTTCCTTTCAAAGTTATTGTAAGGTTACAATGAAAAGAATACATAAAACTAGTATAATTTACTAGTATAATTTACTATATAGGCATAGGGTAATTTGTTATTTCAGTGATATTTGTAGTTAGTAGATGTATGACTGCAGTTAATGGATGTTATTGCTATTAATATTTGAGTAGGATTTGTTCATAGCAGGACCTTTAGTGGATCCCCAAATGAATTGATGAGGATTATAGATTTTTCAGGTGGCAAGAAACCACCTACAGAGAATAGCCCATGGAGATTCTTCGAGGTGCAAGAGAAAAGTAGTAGGACAGTAACTACAGTGAAAGAGAAAGGCAAATTAGTAATTTGTCATGTCAGAAACAAGGAACAAAACATGCTGTTTCTCTTTGTTCTTTTAAAGCTATCTCTCTGAGTACTGAATTGCCTGAATAATAACTACCTTTCTGCAAATCGTGTGACTACACAGATGACTGCTGTTTATACTAGAAGGAGAGATGAGCTGGGAAGAAATTTTATGGTTTAATTTTATGATTAGCTATTCAGACAACTACCACAAAGTTGCAGAAAATAATTAAAAAGGTATTTCTTGAATTATCCAACAATGTGAAGGAACTAAAAAAGATAATGTTTTAAATAGGGAAGCATGCCTAGGACAGTCAAAGAAAAAGAAATTTGCTGTTTGAGACACTGGTAACTAAGAGTGCCTCCATAATGTAGGAAACATTTTGTTTCATTGATTTGTGTAGCTTATTTTATTTAACACTTGATTGTTTCCCTGCTCTCAGCAAGTTTGTAAGGTTTCTCCACACAGTTATTCACTACTACAAAATAACATTTGCAAGTTCTAGTAACAAGGAAAAAGGAGTCCATCACTAAAGTTAAACATAATCTGAGACATCAGTGGGAATAGTTTTCATTATCACTGAGAAAAACAAGTATTTTCTGACGTTTTAAAATTCAGCATGTTTCGCACAGTAGCGTAGCTTATTTTCTCTGGGGTTAGATTTCAGATTGCTCTCTGGGGTGGTATTGCTACTAGCACTGGCAGTAGTCACAGTTGTGGAAATAGAGTAGTGATGGTTGGCACTTTTCAGTTCATGTTAACCGCAACACCTGTAGTAGTCACAAACATCAAAATTGAAACTTATCTTAATGTTGCAGTAAAAGAAGAACCAAGAAGTGTGACTAAGCAAGTTAGGGATGTAATCTAGCAATTAAAACAGCTGTATGGCTTTGTCAGTGGCGTTCCTTGCTGTCTTCTGGCTTGATTTGCTGCTGATGCAGGTTGTACGAGCCAGTGATGATGGCTGCAGTGATTCGGTTCCCACTGCCCATTTGTTGCCAAATGACCCATGCACAGGTCTGGCTCCTGGCTTCGGCTAGTCATTCTTGGCCTTTGCAAATATTTGAGGAGTGAACCGATGACGAGATCTCTGTCTCTCTACATCTCTCCATGTTTGTTGCCATCTCTTCTTCTTGTTTATTTTTTTAATATTTATTTTTATTGGACAGTTAGATATACACAGAGGAGGAGAGACAGAGAGGAAGATCTTCTGTCTGGTGATTCACTCCCCAAACTCCTGCAACAGTTGGAGCTGAGCCCATCCAAAGCCAGGAGCCTGGAGCCTCTTCTGGCTCTCCCACATGGTGCAGGGTCCCAAAGCTTTGGGCTGTCCTCAATTGCATTCCCAGACACAAGTAGAGAGCTGGATGGGAAACAGGCCTGCTGGGATTAGAACCGGCACTCAAACAGGGTCCCAGCACGTGTGAAGCAAGGGCTTTAGCCACTCGGCAATCGCACCGGGCTCTTGTCGTCTCTTCTTATATAGAAATCTTGAGACAATGACTGTAGCTATAACATTTGCATTCTAACAAATTTTGAATGTTTACCTAATTGTGAGAAATTTGAAATTTTGCCTTTGAAATATGTATGGTTATAGATTGAGAAAGCATTCTCCTGACTAAAGAATTTAGTGGGTAAGAATTCCCATGGCCTGCACACTGGATGGACTTTTGTATTGTTTTTGCTCTACGTACATAACAAACATTGAGGTTTATGGTAATTGCTAACAGTAAGGACTAAGTATCTGAAATTGTCAGTGTTCATATATTTTCAAACTTTGTGTCTCTGCAAACTGCTCCTGATTTTCTTAGAAAGTTGTTTAGAAGAGTAAATTTTTCATGAATTTTTGATTACCTTCAGGCCTAAGCTGTGGCCCCTAGTACTGCAAGCAGTTTCTTCCACTAGTATATATGGAACACAAAACAGTGAAATTGTTACTGAGAGTGAATTATTTTCACTGAAAAACAAGCAAACAAACAGAACTTTCAGAGCATAGTTCATCTTCCTTAAAAGAAACTAGAATAGAACTTTTGTGTATTCTTTGTTGATGAGATGAGGAAAAAAAAAACCAGAGATTCTGAAAAATAGACACTCTGCATCCTTATTGCTTTAATGTGTGGTGTCGGACTTTAAACATTAAGAGTTTGGTTCTGGGGCCCTGTGTGATAGCCTGTCGGTTTAAGTCCTCACCTTGCACATGCTGGGATCATATATGGATGTGGGTGCTGGTTCTAATCCCAGTGGCCCTGCTTTCTATCCAGCTCCCTGCTGTGGCTTGCAAAGCAACCAAAGACAGCCCAAAGCCTTGGAACTCTGTACCCATGTGGGAGACCTGGAAGAGGCTTCTGGCTCCTGGCTTCGGATAGGTGCAGCTTCTGCCGTGGTGGCCTCTTAGGGGAGTAAGCCAACAAATGGAAGATCTTCCTGTCTCTCCTCCTCTCTGTATATTTGACTTTCCAATAAAAATAAAATAAATCTTTTAAAAATAAGAGTTTGCTTCTGAAGATCTAAATAGAAATCCAACCGATGAGCGTATCACCGTTGTGGCTCTCAGTGGTTTTTCAGTATTCTTTTTTTTAATAGGAGATTTTTTTCAATCCTTATGTATTTTGTTTTGTTAAGTCTCATGGAAACAAAAAAAGGAGATCTAATTGTGTAAATATTTCATAACATTGTTGCAAATAACTTGCCTTGAATTTACATTTGGGTGTTTATTTTTGTTTGTACACTTCCTAAATGGATATTAGAATCAGTATTCTCTGAGCTAACTTGCCCTTGAGGCAACTAGAGACCCTCCTGGCAAGAAGCCAACAGAGGATTAACCATTTGTCATGAGTGATCCACAAAGTAAATAAAGTAGTGTGAATAATTGGCAGTGGGTTACAGTTGTAACATAGGAGCTATTGAAGGTTAATTCAGAGCTGCTGACATCCTCCATAGTAAATTCCCTGTCATCATCCAACTGCTGGCAGTGATAACTCCCTAAATTATTAGAGAGGCATTTGTGCATTGCCATCATGGTTGGTGTGTGTTTTTAGCCATCTCATTGGCAACCAAATGGACTTTATCTTTCTAGTAGTGTGAGAGTGTTCAAAGACTTGAGCCATCTGAGGAATGTAAAAGCCTTGAAAGCTCTTCCAACTTCCACACAAAAAGGAATCTAAACATTATCTATGCGTTAGCATGTGTGAGTTTCTAAGAAGTCGTTTGCTTAAATTACTGTTTAAGAAAAGCCAGATAAACAGCATGGAAATGAATTAACATGTAAACAGGATTTGCATGTTAGTGATATTACAGTAACAGGGATTTAATAATAAGTTGAGTATTTGGATTATTGTAATGTTATGTCAATGTTTGCTTAAAATAATAATTTCTTCGAGATAAGAGACATTTTTTCCTACTGTTAAAATATACATATTATAGATTTCTGACTTATCAGTCTTCAAGGCATTGCAAACTCATATGACATTTGTGCCTTAACCTAGACATAATATAGTTAATCACTTTCAGCTTTCATTTTCATAGCCATTGTATTTTGTTTTCAAAATCTGACTGTAGTTGGCTTGAAAATATTTTAATTACACTTTTACCTGATTTTTGTTTTAAGTATTTTCTGTTTTTCTAATTGCAGGTTTCATATACACTGGAGAAGTTGTGCACCGAATGCTGACAGCCACACAGTATATAGCACCTTTAATGGCAAACTTCGATCCCAGTGTGTCCAGAAATTCAACAGTCAGATATTTCGATAATGGTATGTACTGATAAGCTGTATTTTTGCTAAATGTGTATTTTGAAGCATTAAGCATCAGATTCACCTTAATATTTTTGTAAACTTGGTTGTATGGGTTTTGTTACTTATACTAGATTTGTAAACTGCTGGATGCAAATGCTGAATTGATCAGTTAGTTAGGATATAGCCTGAAGAATGCGGTCAAATATCAATCACTTATTCATTCATTTGTTCATTCAGCAAATGCTTATTAACATCTGTCATACACTATACAAATTTCTGTGCAGAATATATCAAACCAAGCAAATACCTTTATTTAATGCTATTTTCAGTACTTTTTATATAAGAACTCAAAATAAGACTAATTTTGCCAATTCTAACCTTTAAGAAGGGACACTTTAAGAAGAATAACACGGGCCCGGTGGCGTGGCCTAGCGGCTAAAAGTCCTCACCTTGAAAGCCCCGGGATCCCATATGGGCGCCGGTTTCTAATCCCAGCAGCTCCACTTCCCATCCAGCTCCCTGCTTGTGGCCTGGGAAAGCAGTTGAGGACGGCCCAAACCTTTGGGACCCTGCACCCGCGTGGGAGACCCGGAAGAGGTTCCTGGTTCCCGGCATAGGATTGGCACGTACCAGCCCATTGCGGCTCACTTGGGGAGTGAAACATCGGATGGAAGATCTTCCTCTCTGTTTCTCCTCCTCTCTGTATATCTGGCTTTCCAATAATAATAAAATCTTTTAAAAAAAAGAATACCACATTGTTATTATGTTTCAAAACATATAAACTCTATCCCTAAGATGGACATGCTTTTTTGTAAAAATACAATTGTGGCACAAAAGGTTAAATTGCCCCTAGGGACACAGTCGTCTCCTATCTGAGTGCCTGGTTTAAGTCCTAGCTACTCTATGCCTCTGATCTAATTTCCTACTTATGCACTTGAGAGGCGGTGAATGATGGCCCAAGCACCTGGGTTCCTGCCACCCCTGTGGGAGACCCAGACCAAGTTTTTGACTCCTGACTTCGGGCTGGCCTACTCAAATTCATGTAGATTTTCCAGTGCATAGAAATTCTTTTTCTCTGTCTCCCTTGCTCTGTCTCTCTGCCTTTTAAATCTATGTATGGCATATGGTATATATGTATGTGAGAGAGAGAGGAAGAGAGATGTGATATATAATGGGTGCTTAAAGGACACAAAAGAAAATTGGATTTTTTAGACTTTAAAATAGGAAATATAAACTGTTAAACTTTATTGAATATATTGAGTATGACAGCAGTCTGTCATTTTAGTTTCTTCTACAAACATGCAAATTAGAGCAAACCTAGGATATAATTGAGTGCTATTCAAATCTGAGAAAATTCAAGTCTTAAAGACATAAATTTCTTCTCTATATCTTATTAAAAGCTGTAAGTTTGATAGAGAAATTATGAAGAAGATTTTGTTTTGGATAAATCAATTCAACATTTTTCTCTTTCTACTACAAAAATAGTCATTAGTTGATCAAATTACGATTTTATCTCTGAAAATAGAGGAAGGATTTAGAGTGTTATATCTATTGCCATGTTACTTCTGACAGTCAAGGAGGAAATTTACTAGTAGGGGATATAGCCTTGGTGGTGACAGGGGCCTTGGGAAGATACAATCATTTTGACAAAAGCAATCTTCCATCAAGTGTACAGGAGCCATTTCAGAGGTCAAAAAGTTTAGGAAGAATGAAACTAAAAACTGTTGGATGTAGCCTTCAAGAAACATACTTTACACTATTTGAATAACAGCAAGGTGCTGCCCTGAATGAAGTAACTCGAAATGTTAGATTTTTCCCTATTGTTTTTACAACTGATATTTTTATCTTTATGATGTTTTTTCTTTTTTTAAATGAGGCACTAACACCCAAGAAGGTATAAGAGGATTGTAACTATACATTGGGTCAGAACTATAGTCAGAAGCTTACCTGAAGTTTATCACATAAACTCACATACATGATCATTCTAGGTATCTACCTTACATAACTATAAAGGAAAAGATGTAAAGAAATTAATTAGCTTTTGTTTTGTTTTGTTCTGTTTTTGTGGGACTGCTTTTCAAACTCTCATCCTCTAGATGCCATCAGGGATGTGCACTTTCAAGCACAGGAAAGTGACTAAGTTTTCATGTTACTAACATCAAAACCATAAAGCATGTAAAGCAATTCTCTCCCCTTCTGTATCTTCTCATGTACTATGTTCCTAGATATGCTAAATATCTGGATTTTATATTTATTTGAATAATTGTAATAAATCAAACACACCACTCTGAAGACTAAAGTGTTAGAGAAGGACAGTGACCATTCGGATGTATATTTATTTATTGAATTTATATTTTGAATTTTTAATTTAATGGTGCAATTCCATTGAGTGTGGAATTCCCTCCCTCAAATCCTCATCTCCCGATTCATTTCTCCCACGTTGTTACAACAGTATAGTCCTTCATAAGGAGTTGTAAATCCATCAGTGTGTGTGTTTTTTTTTTTTTTTTAAGATTTTATTATTATTGGAAAGCCGGATATACAGAGAGGAGGAGAGACAGAGAGGAAGATCTTCCATCCGATGTTTCACTCCCCAAGTGAGCCGCAACGGGCCGGTACGCGCCAATCCTATGCCGGGAACCAGGAACCTCTTCCGGGTCTCCCACGCGGGTGCAGGGTCCCAAAGCCTTGGGCTGTCCTCAACTGCTTTCCCAGGCCACAAGCAGGGAGCTGGATGGGAAGTGGAGCTGCCGGGATTAGAACCGGCGCCCATATGGGATCCCGGGGCTTTCAAGGCGAGGACTTTAGCTGCTAGGCCACGCCGCCGGGCCCCATCAGTGTGTTTTTTAAGTGTGCCCTGACATTGTTGGTAAAGACAATGTCAGACAGTCTAACATCCCATTGTCTAGATATGTCAAACAGCTCCATTGAGATTCCATCTTTGATTTGGAAGTAGGAATGCACATTGCATTGTATCTTCATATCTGGATACGGTCATCCCTATTACTTTATCACTATACATTCCCTTAAATGAGAATCCATGATATAAGGTCAACAAAAGGTATGAAGTTAAAACAAAAACAAAAAGAAGAAAAAATACAGCACCATGGAGTCAAAAAAATAACCAACACATGGGTGAAGAAAAGAAAATACCAAAGCCTCTTGGGGAAAATGATGCCTCAGTGTGATCCATGAGCCAGCAATGAATTTGACAAGAGAAAAGAAAGTATTTGGAAGAAATGAAAACAAAATTAAAAAAACATCAAAATACATGGGATGCAGCAAAAACAATATGGAAACAGCTATTGATCTTACAGTTTGCATAACAGTTTCCTTATATGAGAGAGAACATATGGTATTTGTCCTTTCGGGATTGGCTTATTTCACTGAGGAGCATAATGGTCTCTAGGTGGGACCATCTAGTTGCAATGGGAATATTGAGTTCCTATGATCTAATGATGAAAGCTTAGTTATTGTGCTTTGTTAAATGGATGAAACAATTTTAAACACCGTAAGGTTTTCACAGGAGTTCCTTTTATATTATAGAAACTTGGTGATGTGTTTTTACAATCGATTGGTTAAGAATATTGAGAAAATGCTCAGCAATTTAGGAAAGCAAAGCTCCTCCAGAGGAGGCAAAATATTTTTAAAAATTATTCATTAGGTCATATTTCTATGAGAATGAAGGTACCAGGGCTGGCATTGTAGCATAGCAAAGTAAGCCACCACCTGCGATGCTGGAATCCATATTGGAACACTAGGGTGAGTCTTGGTACTCAGCTTCCAATCCAGCTCCCTGCTAACATGTCTGGAAAAAGAATGGAGGACTACAAGGTGTTGGGCCTATTTTTCCACATTGGAAAAGGTTCTTTATCTTTATGGAAGACCAGGATGGAGTTCCTGGCCTCTGGCATTATCTAGCCATATGGGGACTCAATGTGCGCGCGCTCTCTCTCTCTCTCTCTCTCTCTCTCTCTAATTCTGCCTTTCAAATAAATACATTTTTGAAAAATGAATTTTAAAAGTGATTTAAGGCACCAGATTTTATAAAACAGATGATGCTTCTTAGAGCGAGACTGGATAATTACTAACCATGTAAGTGAGTCACAGAACACTATTGCACACACAAAAAAATGGAGAAATTATACTAGTAAGATACTTTACTGCAAAGACGATTTTCTCATGATTAGCCAATGGCACTGTACAGTTCCTACTGATTATCAACAAGCTAATCAGGCACAGAATCAGAAACTGCAGTTGATAATCATCTTGTATAACATTAGTTCATGATGTCTGTTTTTATTCTGGAGATTTAAAAACTGGCCTCCATTATTGAGCAGAACATTTGATTGAGAATCTAGGCTGCCTCATCCCTGTAAGCTTGTGACATGGTGGAGCAATGTACGGTCTGATTTGGATATCTAACTAGCTTCAGAGAAGCAGGGCAGGTCGGTGTGCCAGTAGGCAGTTCTTGGGAAATGTCAAGTCAGTTCTTCAGCTCTTGGTTTTCTCTTGGCCATATTTTCTCCAGATTTTCTGGCTGCCTAACTAAATTGTTCTTTATGTTAGATAGTACATAGAGAACAATATTTATTCCTTTTCAAATTTTTATTTGAGAATCAAAGAAGCTGGGAGTGGCAAGTGGCCAAAGATCTTCCATCTTCTGATCCATTCCCCCAAATCTCTCAATAGCCACAGCAGAGCCAAATGAAAGGAACTTATTTAGGGTGGAAAAGTATAAAATCAAGTGTGGAAAAGAGATTTTTCTTGTATTTTAAAAATGTGTTTCTTTCCCACCATTTGTCAAAATATGGGTTTATTCCACTTGGGTTACATTTTGAAATTGGTTCATGGAAATTAAAGCAGACAGGGTCCATTAATAATAATGCAATCCCTTAGGTAAAATTCTCCACACTGGTTTGGCACACTTTTAACCCTCAGTAAAAGGTTAGATTTTTACCAAATATTCAGATGATATTCAATCCTTTATTAAAAAAAAGAAATCCCAAGTGCTATTTCAATAACAGAGTTCCCATAAATCTGAAATAGAATAAGTACTAGATTTGGAAGCCAGGTTCAGGTTTTCATGACAACTGTCACCAGCATTGATTTGTGAATTTTTCTCATTGTGTTTTGTCTGGTTTCAATGGACTTTTTAGGCACAGCGCTTGTTGTCCAGTGGGACCATGTACATCTCCAGGATAATTACAACCTGGGAAGCTTCACGTTCCAGGCTACCCTGCTTATGGATGGACGCATCATCTTTGGATACAAAGAAGTAAGTGACACATTAGTGGTCATTTCCCTCAGCCTTCATCCTGACTACTATCTTCCATCAGATATCAAGAGGGGAGTACTTTAGTTGTGAACCCCTGTTTCCTTATCACTTGGTTTTTACTACTTAAGAAAAATAATTTCTTTTTTTTTAACCTTCTTAATTATACTGATTGGTAATTCTTTGGATTTGGTTTTGGTTTTGCATTCTGCTACAATTGGCACTCTAACCTATGAATTTCATTAAATTATGAATAATTATTTTTAGTGGTGTTACAGTGGTTTTTATAAGGGAAAAATATCCAACATGAAGAGATTTTGCATCTAAATCTCAACATGTGCACTTTTATTTTTCACTTGTTTGCTTTTTTTGCCTTGTTGATTCCTTGACTTCAGTTCTAATTCCCAAAGCAATAGTAGTGAGAATAGGGATGTTGTAGTTCAATGACCCATTACTGAATTAGTTCTAGGACAGCTGAGCTGATCATCCCTTTGCCTTATGTTTCTTGTAACCTGGGAGGAAAGACTAACTAAAGACCCAGGAGAGAGAAAGAATAAGGAAATTTAAACTGTGGTTGTTGTGTTTAATAAATAGACAAAAAATGAATATTTACTTAATGATAGTCTCAAATTTATAGACTATCTAAAATAGGATAATAACATGTTTTATTTCAAATTGTTTCAACAATATAATTAAGATCATTTATACAGTGAATAAGGAAATAAGTTCCAAGAATGACAAATGCAATAGTATTTTTGGACAGTCACAGCAGTATAAATTAATAATGGTTTCATTGACTTATGGATTGGTGTTTGCTCTGAATGGTGCACTCTTTCCAGTTGTCTTCTTCCCAATTGAGGGATTTTCTTCCCCTTAGAAAGTGAATTTTCAGTTACAGAAAGGTTGCTAACAATAACTTTTGGACAGATCATCTGTAATCTGTATCTCACAGGGTGAAGAATAGCACATTTCAGTTAATTTTTCTTTAAAAAAATCCCATAACCATATCATGTGATTCTTCTTCCACATGGAATATATAATTTTCTTGGCGCAATAATGGAAATAGAAAGTAGTAATGTGTCTCATGTTGTGTTCCTTACCTGTACTCAGATCTTAGTCTTGCTATATTGGCTTCTGTCACATTTGCTACATACTGAAGGAGTATTCCTCAAAAGGATTCATTCATTTCTAGTTTCCAGTATCATCTAGTGTGTTGCTGATAGTACCCAGTATCATTTTGAAATGTTAGCTTATAGCAATTTAAACCAATAGTGGTGAAGTTTCTGGAAAGATTAAGGCCAGGAATTCTGTAGTCTCAGACCTCACTAACTGTAGGCTTTTCCAAAACAGAGGCCTTTTCTCTAGCGTTCATCCTTAGTGTGGCTGTCTTGATCTCACCACTCTCATGGGATTTCTCCCATTGCAGAGAAATAAACAATTGTTCCTATTTTCCTCATGTCTTTGGTTGCCACTTTTTAGCGTTTTTCTTTTTCTTCATCCAATAAACATTTTTCCATTATTATTTTCTTGTTTTAATATGGAAAATATAAGTTGACAAGTGATATGAATGCTGTCTTGACATTTCCAGTCAATGCATGGGTGAACATGTTCTCTCTGTCTCCAGAGAAGTCATGGTTTATTTTTTGCCTACACTTTCTCTGTTGAAAAATTCTTATTTTATTGTTGTTTCATCTTGAAAGGCAGAGAGGGAGAGAGAGAGTGTGTGTGTCAGAGATCTTCCATCTGCTGGCTCACTGTCCAAATTCCCATAGCAACTGGGGCTGAAATCATGACAAGAAGCCCTGCGCTGATCTCCTACATTTGTGGTGGGGGCCCAAGCGATGGATCATCACCTGCCACCATGGCAGCGCTTGCAAGAAGCTGCATGGAAAGCCCAGGGGCTAGGACCTTCACTCTCATGGGCTGTTGGCTTCCTCAGGGTCAGCTGAAATAACTACTCCACCCTCTGCTCTGTCCTGTAGAGAAAGCAGTCTTTTCTTTCCTTTTCTACCTTTTTTTCCCTGGTAATTACTATAAATTGTATTTTGCTGATGCAAATTTCTAGTTGTAAAATTATCCTAGATCAAAGTTGCTTTGCCTTGACAATGAGAATTAAATATTCCTGGCACTTTTAGAAATATATTTACAACCACCTGGTAGCATAAAATAGCGGTCTGTGTAATGAACTACCCTTCACAAAGTACTTGCACATATATTAATGGTACTGAATTCCTCAATAACGTCCTGAATTTTAATATTCTTTGGTATTTTGCAGAAACATGGGTACACTGAAGATTTTCAATAAATGTTTATGGTGGCTTAATTGTAGAGTAGATCATGCGTGATGATCTCTGTTTTATACTTCAGCAGACCACATCAGAGAATAAATGGCATGCTGGAGAGCATAGAGCTAGTTAAGCACAAATTTGGGATTTAAAGCCTTAGTTTGGTGATCCTAAGGTATCTCAGCATTTTTTTTTCTCTTCCAAGATTATGAATAATAATTCACTATATCTAGTCTCATTTTCCTTTCAGTGAGTCCTTGTAAATATTTATTGTTAAATAACCTCATATCAACTTGCTTATATTATGCAAACACAGGTAAAGTCAGAAGAGATATTCATAGCTAAAGGCATAAGCAAATCATTAGAACCCAACACAAGAAGTGAAATTTTGGGCCCAGCGTGATAGCCTAGTGGCTAAGAGCCTCACCTTGCATCCTCTGGGATCCTGTGTGGGTGCTGGTTCGTGTCCTAGCTGTTACATTTCCTGTCCCAATTCTCTGCTTGTGGCCTGGGAAAGCAGTGAAAGATGCCCCAAAGGCCTTGGGAGCCTGCACCTACATGGGAAGCTCCAGGCTTCAGGTCGGCTCAGCTCCAGCCGTTGCGGCCACTTGGGGAGTAAACCAAGAGATGGAAGATCTTTCTCTCTGTGTCTCCTTTTTTCTGTGGATATGCCTTTCCAATAAAATAATAATGATGATGATGATGATAACAAATTTTTTAAAAGAGGTGAAATTTTAGGTTTCTTTCCATGTTAAACACAGACTGAAATTGTTGATAGGAATGCCAAGTGCAATTCCTTTTTGAGTTGCCTCTAGAAAGATAATGCCAGATTGTTTGATGGGAATAAAAAGAAAAAAATACCTCGGACCCAAAGCCTACTGACAAAGGATTTAATTAAGTGATAGGTGGAGATTGGTAATGCATTGAATAAATTGACCAAAAGTTGGCTTTCACTGGCCTCCTCTGATTTATCACAGTGCTGTATTGTGCTTTTCTTAGGAACTCTTAATGTGCCATTTGCTCCTGCCAAGCACCCTGGTGGCCTCCAGTCCTGTTCCACTCTAGAGGCAGTCTTTTCTCCGATAATTTAATTTTTTGTAGTACAAATGAGATCAGGAAAAACCAGCATATTACAGTCGAGGCGTTTGTACCTTTCCAAACCATCTCACCTGTGATTGGATTGAGATGGGGAACTACCCCAGCTGCTTAAGCTGAGAATGATTGCATTATTTGTTGCTTGCCTGCAGTGCTTAAGCAACTTCTCAAAATTGCGGAACAAACGTTCAGCTGCAGGAGTAAGACTCTGGGGCTCCCAGCCCTGAACCGCGCCAGCTTGCCTCCCACGCTCTTCCTTTCCAGTCTGGCTGAGTTTGGGGAGGGTGACTTAGATTTCCACAGTCTTCATCCTGTTCACTTACTCTGTATTATTCTTGAAACTGAAAACAAGCCGGGCGTAGGAAAACCTGGACTCTATTTTAGATAAATAGAATTTGAAAACATCTAAATCCTCTTTCCTATTATATTAATTAGTAACCATGACCCTGGAACCTGAATTCTTCATTGTAATCTGCAGTTGAATAGTCATGGTTATTTGCTTGATGACAGTACAAATGGATCTGAAAATTATGTCTACTGAAAATCTAAAAATGCAAGTATGAAAAGCATTTGCCCTCAGTTATTAGTAGTCTGAAGTTTGGTGCCTTCCTGTCCTCATCCATGCCAGCATGCCATCAGTTTGGTGCCTTCCTGTCCTCATCCATGCCAGCATGCCATCAGTTTTCAGAGTCTGCCTTAGCTCTGACTTCTTTCATCTCTCTTCTGATATACTTGGGATTTCTTTTCTTTTTTTTTTTTTTTTTTTGCCACTCTAGATAAAAACTTGGAAATGATGGGTTCTTTCTGTGGCTATCACAAATTTGGTTACTTTTCTTTTGTCAGCTCTTGTGAGGGACCAGAATAGATATTGGATCAACACAATGCAATTTAAAAACAG
Source organism: Ochotona princeps (assembly GCF_030435755.1). Taxonomy (NCBI): domain Eukaryota; kingdom Metazoa; phylum Chordata; class Mammalia; order Lagomorpha; family Ochotonidae; genus Ochotona; species Ochotona princeps. Next base: position 36,951,996 of record NC_080841.1, read on the forward strand.
TAATGTCATGTAATCCTACCATATGGTGACAGAACAAACTCACAGAAAGTACATGCCTGCCTTGGGAGCCTGCCTGTTCTATCCACTTTCTTGGTTGGATGACTTTCTCTTTCTGCAGCAAATTTTAGAGGAGGCCAATATAGAACTTCACTGTTTATTAAGTGAGACCACTTTCTGATCTATCTACCATTTCTGTATTTAAATTTAATGTTTCTTAGTGAAACATTTACTGCTCCTGTGGAAGAGTATAGAGTTAAACTGCCATTACCAATTAGTTATAGGCTTCTGTGGGGTTTTACTGCAATTTTCAACAATTTCTTTAAAGATTGTTTCTCTTAGTTAAACAACATTGACCCTTCATTTATGCTTATCAGCCTGAAAACATTAAAGGATGAGTACTCACTCAAGTTGTAAATTTATGAGGAACAAATTATTCAAGAAGCAGGCGGCCAAAATGAAGTCAAATAATATCTACCACCGTGTAGGGATAGAGTAACTTGCTTATTGCTGTATGAGTGAGAATGTATGTCATGTGTGAAAATAATATATACAACCAATAAACTTTATAAATGCATGAATGACAACTTATATATACGTGTGAATTCATATATATATATATTTAAATATATCTAATGTTTGTAATAATATGTAAGGGTCCTTCAAAAAGTTTCATGGGATAATTTAATTAAAATATGATTTTATTTCAAGGGTATTTAAGAGGTTCCTGGAATAATCGAACTAAGAGGTTATTTGGTGCAAAAAAGTGGAAATTCATGCATAATTTTAATATGCATATTCCAGGAACTAATGCCTTAGATATAAGACTGAGAAAACCCGTGTGGAATAAAATACATTGAGTAAGAATTCTCAAGCATTCAGCACAGTGATTCAGACATCACGAAGGTTGCCTGCATCCCATACAGGAAGGACTCCTTGGGTTTCAGTTCCTGCTCTTCTTCCTGTTAAACTTTTTTATGTAACCCTGGGAGATAAGCGATGGCCTATGAGTCCTTGTCACCCACGTGGTAGGTCTGGCTGGAGATCCTGGCTTCTGCTTTTGGCCAGGCCCTGTCTACATGCCGCATGCATCTCTTTCAAATAAGCACACTTTTAGGGGTCAACACTATGTACAAATGACTAACCCTCTGCCTCCAAGCCTCAGCATCTCATATGGGTGTTGTTTGTGCCCCAGCTGCTCCACTTCCCATCCAGCTCCCTATTTATGGACTGGGAAAACAGTGGAGGATGACCTAAAGTCTTGGGAACCTGCAAACTTGTTGGAGACCAGGAAAAGTCTCCTGACTCCCAGCTTCAAATCAGCTCAGCTCTGGCCATTGTAGCCATTTAGGCAGTAAACCAACAAATGAAAGATCTTTGTCTGTCCTTCTCTCTATAAATCTGCCTTTCCAATAAGCAAATAAATCCTTTTTTAAAAAAGAAAAAGTATGTGTAGGAAAATTAACTCAAGCCAAATGTGCACACAGATGATTTTATATCTTAATACATGAAGTATTAAAATTTCATCTTCATGGCTTTATTTAGGGTTTGATTTACTTACATTTGTGAGTTTATTGCATCTTTGGTTACCTGACATGTAAAAGCTCCCAGTTTATGCATGTCAGTTTTTATAATGAATTGCAATACAATTCCCTTTGTAATGCTCCAATAGCAAATAACATGAGTCAAGATAAGCTAGTTACAAGCTAGAATCCTCACAGCCCCAGGGACAATGTTATAAGTAGGATGTTCTGTTGTTGTTCTTGTTAATCCAAGAAATATTTATCAGTAAGATGCTTTGGGAGACACAAAGGTGACTCAGGCATAGATCCTTGCCCTAATGAGCAGTCAGTTAGGCAGATATAACAAACATAGGATACATGGAAAGTGCCATGTTTCTTTTTAAAATTATTGAAATTTTAGGGCCCAACAAAAGTCTAGTGGCTTAAGTCATCGCTTTGCATGTGCTGGGATCCCATATGGCCACAAGTTCTAATTCCAGCATCCCTGCTTCCCATCCAGCTCCCTGCTTGTGGCCTGGGAAAGCAGTCGAGGATGGCCTTGGGATGCTGCACCCACGTGGGAGACCTGGAAGAGGTTCCTGGCTCCTGGCTTCAGCTCAGCTCAGCTCTGGCTGTTGTGGCTGCTTGGGGAATGACTCATCAGATGAAAGATCCTCCTCTGTGTATATCTGACTTTTCAATAAAAATAAGATAAATCTTTAAAAATTATTGAAGTTTCAATTTTCAAAATTGGTGTTTAACAGATTCTATTTGATTTATAGATGTAATTTTAAGAATGTGATATTCCTTTACTCACTACCTTTACTGTTCTCTCTCCAATTCTTCCTTCCTTCCTTCCTTTTTTCCTTTCTTTTTGGGACAACTTATCAAAATATTTTAAATTTACATTACAGTTAAAATTCCAACACTTTACCGAATACGTCAGCTTTTAGTCAAGCTCAAGTGAAGTAGTTAAGCAAGTAAAAAGAGAAAAGAAAAGCCCCAGTGTAGGGGATATATAGTAAACAATGGCCATAAAAAATAATTGGATGATAAAATGATTTCACCAGTATAAAATATGCAAATTTTAAAGTAATGTCAGTTTATTAAATCTATCATAATAAAACACTCTTAGCCATTGTTTTGGCAAAGGTACAAAACAAAGTGTTATGAAACTGTCTCTGCAACAATGCTGATACACACAGGCATTTCTTTTTCTTTCTTTCTTTTTTAAATTTTCACCCCACATGTGGAGAACATGTGATACTTGCCTTTCTCTATCCAGTTTATTTCACTCAACATCTTGTCCTCTAGTTGCTTTCATTTTGCCACAAATGGTAGAATTTCATATTTTTTATAGCTGAATTGTATTCCATTGAGAGAGAGTGAAAAATGAGTTGGCTCTGTTTACATAGGTTAATTTCTGTGTTCCCTATTATGTTTCATTGATCATATCAGTTTTTATGCAGGTACCATGCTTCCAGTTTGAGATTTCTTGCTCAAGAGTCATCTTAGCTATTCATGTTTTTTTGTGATTCCATATGAATTTTAGGCTTATTTTGTCTAACTCTGCAAAGAATGGCATTGGTATTTTTTTAGGAATTGCATTGAATCTGGATTGCTTTAGATAGTATAGACATTTTGATAATACTGATTTTTCCAATCCTTGAGCAAGGAATATCTTTCCATCTCTTTTGTATGCCCTTGATGATTTCTTTCATCAATGTTTGATCATTTTCATTGTAGAGATCTTTGGCTGCTTGGCTAAATTTATTCCCACATATTTGACATTTGTATGGTTATTGTGAATGGGTTTCTTGATTTCTCTGTCAACGTACTAACATGCAAAAAAGCTACTTTCTTTAGATGTTTCTTTTGTGACCTGCAACATTAGTGAATTGATTTGTCAGCTCTAACAGCTTGTTGGTATAGTGTTATGTCTCTTCACGGGCAAAATCATGTTGCCTGCAAACAAGGATAGTTTGCCTTCCTCTTCTCCAATTTTGATACCCTTTGCTCCTTTCTCCTCCCTCATTGCTCTTATTAAAATTTCCAGTGTGATATTGAATAGCAGTGGCTGTTTTTCCAAATCTGGGAGAAAATGCTTTCAGGTTTCAGGTTTTCCCCTATTCAGTATAATATTGGATGTTGGTTTGTGATGTGTACTCTTTTATAATTTTGAGGAATGGTTTTTCTATACCTCTCTCTCTGGAGAGAGAAAAAGGACATTCTAAAACCACTGTCTCCATGTTGGCCTGGCTACTCACTGGTTGTGCTGCCTTTAAACAAATTGTGACCTCACTGGATGACCTTGTATCTCCTTCTTTTCTCCTTTATCCTGGATGTGACATTGTAAAGTTTTTATTTTTTTTTCTTATGTAACAAATTTATTTTTGATGGTATTTACATAGTTAAGAAGGATGCATGCCCATGTGGATCTCCAATTAGAGTGAGGAGGGTCAAGGAATGGGGAAAAATGGATAAGACAACTGTTTCCAATCTCCTTTTTCCTTCCTTGTATCTGGAGAAGGTGGGGAGAGTAGGGGTGAGGGATGTTCCTCGGCACCCAATGCATTAGTATATGGAGTTGGAGGACGGCCATCAGATGTAATCTCAAGGTCCCTGATGTGGAACATGTTCTGAAGGCACTGATCAAATGGTTTCGATAATTCTGAGAGGTTGATTTCTTTGCTCCAAGGTTGAGGAGCAAAGGTCCATTCCAAGGTCCATTGGCTGGCACAGTAAACCTTAGAGTCTCCACTCATCCAGATACTCACTGTCAAAGCTTAGCCAGGAGAGCTGTCCATTTTGTTCTGCCTTTCATGGTTCTAGATGTCCTCTGTATGCCTCAATGAACTGGCTGTCATGTCCCAACAACCATAGAGGCCCATTTCTGACATATGCACTTTATAGTCAGACCACAGATCCTGTAATTATCCCTGTGGTTGCAATTCTTAGTCCAGTGGTTCAGTTGTGGGTTCCCAAAAATCTCTCACTGTAGGTGCCGCCAGACCTGACTCCTGTGTGTGCCAGTCAGTACAGGAGCAGGCCCAAACTATCACCCACATCAGCCTACACACATACTGGTAGTTGCAGTCGCCCAGTCAGTTCTGTCTCCAGTCCCATTACATACACAGCTCAGTGACTATTTTGGACCAGCCCACCCCTGCCCACCACACGCTTGGCTATCACACAGAGTAGCAGGAACTGTGCCCTAGTCCAAACAACCTCTGGAAAACCCTGCAAGACCCACTATAGCCATGGTTCCTGCACGTGCCAGTATGTGCAACAAACTGCTCCAGCCCATCTGAATCCCATTCAGTTCTCATAAATATCAATGGGTGTTGGAGTCTAGCTCAGCCTGAGCATCCCAATTCTCCAGCCCACACTTACGCTGGCGGTTGGCACTACCTGCCCCCATCCCTGGTTTCCATGCCCACCAGTGGGAGCTGTGGCTCATTAGAGGCATGCCCACAATGTCCCTACCAAGCCCACTCCCAATCCCAGTTCTTGTACTTTCCAGATGGTTCTGCAGTCTTACCTGATAGAACTGTCCCCAAGTCCCAGCACCTGCTAGCAAGTGCTGTGGCAAAACCCAACCAGTGCACACTTAATTCTGGCTCATGCATGCACCAGTGGATACGGTTGCTTAGCCCAGCCTGGCTCTACCCCTAACCCAGCTCACATGCAGGACAACACCTGGTGCTTGCCCAGCCTGGTCTGTCTGCAATTCTAGCTCTCACACTCACCAGTGGGAGCAGTAACCCACCTGAGGAGTCCTCTCAGCCACCCTACCAGGCTTGCACCACCCCCTACCCAGAGAGTTACATGTGCTGATTGATGCTATGGCCCAATCTAACATGGCCCACCTCACCTCGGCATTCACAGGATTGTGTTGGTCTGTGTTGTCTGTGTGAGTGTTTGTAAAATGGACATGTAGTCAACATTTATAAAGAATTACATATAAAAATATACATTTACATTTTTTCTAGAGAAATCAGTAATTTTAGATGAATCTGGCTTGAATAAATACCCCATGGTTAAAACTGGCTGGAAAATTTACTCAAGCATCTTTTCTCCAATTTCTCAGCTATGAATTTATTATCCTTACTCTAGACCAACACTAGTTCATACAGAGATTAAGTCCTCAAGTCCGTCCTTGGAGGCGGGAGCTGACTTTCTGGATCATCTTTGTGTTGTTACTAACCTCCTTCCAGATTTTCTGCAGGATGTGATTTTGAAGATTGAGAAAGGAGAAATGTTAATGATATACCTTCAGATGATGGCTCAATTCTTTGCTTGTATATTTGTAACAGAGAGAGAGAGAGAGTGCCCATCCACTGGTTGAATCCTCAGATTCCTGCCATGGCTGGTGTTGGGAAAGGGCAAAACCAGAAGCTGAAGTTACAGTCCTTGTTTTCCATGGGGGTGGTAGGAATCAAATAGCATAAGCCATCCCAGTTGCCTCCCAGAATCTGCAATAGCACAAAGTCAGGCTTGGAAGCTGGAGGTCCTCTGATGTGAATCACAGACATCTTAATCACTAGGCTAACTACTTCCCCTGTGGCTTATCTTTATTTCACATCATCACATGTGTTGTAGCAATGTATCTTGCACATAAAAGCATTCAGTAACTGTAAACAAAAAGCATATTGAAATAATTTTGAGAACTGTTGACATTCTTTAGGAAAGCAAATGTATTTTTATATTGTCAAGTTTAACGGAAAGTTTTTATTCAAATGTAGTTTGCACAAAACTCTACATTAATATTTCAGACTTTATGTGTTGTTCTGACAGTAATTGAAGAGCTTGATTTAAAAAATTAGAATCCATGCTGAATAACGGAGAAGCCAGGTCAGACATTCAAGGAAGATGAAATAGGAAATTAAGGACTGAAAGGAAAAAAGTGGACAAAATAGAAAGGTAAAGGTTTGACATGATTTTGTTGTTATGTTAAGCTACTAGACATCATATTGCAAATTAGCCAGTGAACAAAAATGAGTTTCCAGTAATTTCCAGTTGAATTCTGATAGACTTATGATTCACACGCTGGAACATATACTATGCAATCAAGCTCTTGCTGAGATATGGGCTGCCTATTAGATAGATAGCTGGGTCCATAATGGAAACAAATGAATGTTTTGGCAACGTTTGTAGGGCAGAACAGAGAAGAGAAGAAAATAAAATTCCATTATCTGACTGCAGCAGCACATTGTTAGTTATCTCCCTGCTTTAGAGACAGATGTAAAAGCTCATGTCAGATGATTTTTTTTTTTTTTTGAGACCCCTGGGTCTGGGAGCAAGATAGCACAGGGAGGAGAAGGGGGCAGGTTTTGTCTTTGAATCACCATCTGAAGGCCAGGCTGCTCTGTTCCTATCTTTTCCTACCTTCAGTTTATGTGTCTGTTGCTACCTCCCTCTGCTTTTATGCTTTGTTTGCTTCAGTATATTTTTTATAAACAAATTTATATCACATAAGGAGCACATCTGTATCTTATAAAATGGAACAAAATCTAAAATATCTTTAAAGTAATTTATGAAAACTTGTGGAAGCATATTTCAGTTGATAGTAATTCTCCTTTTTTACTCATCCTGCGGAATGGATATAACGATAAAGGCTATTCAAAGAAATTTATGATTCAATACAAATAATGCAGAAGCCCAGTTAAAATTTATCATTGTTTTAATCATAAAAAGTAAACTCCTGTAGGATCTTGAAAATAAGTATGTTAAAAAGAAAAACACACAACTTCACTAGTTAAAATTTTCATTGTCTTAGATCCATTTCCTGATATTTCCAACATGGCTGGCTCAAAGGACATTTTGAGGATGAATAGAGATTTGTCGAAATCATTTTAAAAGCTAGAGAGCAACCAATAATCAACATTTTAGTGTTTGAATAGTTTAACAATGGCTTTGGCCATAAATCCATTTGCTTGGATACTTTATAACCTTGTCAGGATAGAATCCTCTGTAGAGTCGCTATAATGGTGATTTACACACACAGACACACAAACTTGCCTCATTGATCCTAATGTACACGTAGTTCATTTTAATTGTGACTTTTAACAGTGCCCTTAATTCATCTTAATGATCTAATTGTATTAATACTGCGGGATTCTGTAGACTCCTTGACTTGCTCAGTCCAATTACTTGGTGGTCTTTAATATAAAAGTGAAAAGAGTATAGTCTAAGATGGAAGTGAAAGATAGGATGATATTAAGAGAGGCTGTTGGAAACTGCCGAGAAAGCCTGGAGTTGTTCATGTCTTCTTCTTGGATCTTGGATGATAGTCAATTGTGAAAAACAGGTGTTTCAAATCCTGGGGTGTAACTGTCTCCTAAAATGTTTGTGTGGCTTCTAGGAAACCTTTTCATTTTGATTTTTAATCGGGACACAAAAAAATCACTGTTAGAGATGCTCTTTAACATAGTGAAGAAAAGCACTTAGAGCCAGTTGTGTTGCTATAAGGTGAGTCTTCCGATGTAGCCCTCGCTCTCCTGTTGACTGCTCTGGATTTCATTGCTGTTCCCTGATGCTGCACTGACTGTCCTCTTCACACTCCAATCCAGTTAGCTACCAGGGCTTGCAAGTTCATAATCTTGATGATCTGCATCACCACTACCTCCACCTCCTTTTTCACTTTCACTGCAGCCTGGGGCACAGCTTTTAATTCCTAAAATGCACCCAAGTCAGCTCAAGCCATTTTCCTAGGCTGGTCCGTCTACCAAGAGCTGTTTTCAACTACTAATCTGGCACACTCTCTCTGCCTCAAATTCACCAAAACAGAGTGCCCTCTGTGCCTGTTCTGTAACAGATGACCATCTCCTTTTAAAACCACTTGTAGCATAATGTGATTTTGTTATATTCACCTGTTTTAATACCCGGGTCCATTCTCTAGAAGGTCAGCTCTACAGGAGCACTGTCTGATTCATTGCTATCATCATCTGGTATCAACAGATACAGACTTTGCAGTTGAGTTCTGGTGAACAAATGCCTGAATGGGGGAAGGAGTGAATTCTCTTCCATCAAACAGTTATATATATTTTTATATATTACATATTATATTTATATATATATAATGGGTATATGACTTTTGTGGACAGTAATTCAAATATAGTAGAAAACAGAAATGTGTTCTTTTTACTCTTTGCTGTCAAGTTACTCACAGCTGAAAGTTATGGTAGGAGTGATTTATCAAAGTACTTAGAAGACATTGGCTGGTGAATGTGCAGATTTTAAAAACTGGCAGAAAAGGCAGGTTTCTTCCTACTTCTGCCCTTTGAAAAGAGGTGAGTTTTGCTTATGGAAGGATTTTCCCTAGTTTTGCTGCATTTAGATCTATGCTACTTAGACATATAGGTGGTAATTCTTGAAACTGAGAGATGAAAGCCTGAACAAGGGTGTGGAAAATGAAAAATAGAAGTAGAGGTGCAGAAAGACATTTGTACTGCAACATTCCTGTTTTGTAAGTTTAATTGTAGAATTTGAGAAATCCTTATCTGATCTTAAAAAACTAACAGAAATGCTACTGCTTCATTTTGGAGAAATATTCATGGAGTTGCTGTTGGCTGTTCAACAACAAACACATTGGTTGGTATTGCTGTGTAGCAAACCACCCCAAAATGTAGTAAATTAAAACAAGTCCTTGTTGAGAATATATTCCAGCATATATATGGGTTAGTGTGGTGGTTCTACTGTTCTGGATCGGACCCTGCTGTTTAAGCCAAGCTCGGTCAAGACAAATTTGTCTCCTATTGACCTGCAGGGTTCATTTGCCTAACAGAATCTGGGGTTCCAGAAGGGAACAGATATGTGCAAGTACTCATTTACACTTCCTTTTTCCAGTTTATTATTGTCTATTGCCCATAGGCTGAGCCCAGAGTCAGAATGGGCAAGGACTATGTATTAGGTGAAGGGTCTTGATAAAAGGAGGCCATAGGTTAAGGTCACCAGAGCTGTTGATCCACCATAGAAACAAAGCACTGCAGGAGAGTGATGGTGTAGATGTACAATATAAAGGAAGGGAATAAAATAAAGAGATTAGAGTACATCAGAGTGAAAGATGGGCCTGCATTATGGCAACCTGTAATGCCAACATCCCATGTGGACACCAGTTTAAGTCTCGGATTCTCCACTTTCAATGTGGCTCCCTGCTACTGGTCTGGGAAAGGCAATGGATATGTCGATATTCCATAGGCTCCTGCCACCCATTTGGGAGACCTGTATAAAGGTAATGGCTGCTGACTCCTGGCTTCCACCTGGCCCAGCACTGGTCATTGTGGCCATCAGGAAGTGAACCAGCAATCTCCCTCTTTGTGACTATGACTTTCTAAATAAATCTTTTTAAAATGCATGTTAAGATAGAGACGGAGAAAAGAGATAGTAAAAGACATTTTCTGTAGAAAGGTGAAAAGAAGGAAAAGAGCAGAGGCAGAGCTGAAGAGAAGAAAAATGTTGCTGGCATGTCTACAGGAACTAAAGCATGTGATCTGGAAAACAAGCTCTAGTGTGAGCATGTAATATTCATAACAGCATAATAGGATTTCCCAATTGATAGCAATATAAATTCAAGTGCTGCTGTGAGCATGGGAAAAAAAGAAATACTATAAATTACCACAGAATTATCTGGTAAAATGTTTTGCAACTTGCAGAGGAAAATTGCAGCTGTAGTGTTGAGAATGAATGCAAGTGACAAAAGCCAACAACCCAGCTTGTATGTTTGCTTCTAAACAGGCATATATTAATACCTCAGTGTAGAAGTTACAAGACTATGGCTTATTAGGATAGATAGAAAATCTTGATTTTTTTTCAGTACTTTTTTCCTTCCTTTGTCTTTTCTTCTCTAAACCTGTCTTGAATACAATTTACATTTATGTTAAATCGCCTCAACCTGAAATATGTAGCCATGTAATAGTATAACGCCCAATAAGAGAGGGGATTGCATTTCCTGATACTGAATGTGACATGGAAAAATCATTTCACTAAGTATATCAGGAGTTCACTTAGCAAGCAAATGAATTCTCTGGAACAGAAATCTTGATGTGTGTGTGTGTGTGTGTGTGTGTGTGTGTAGGTATCATTCAGGTATCACAGTAGCTCTTCACATGGGTTAAACCTAGATGTATAAAATTTATAAACATCTGAATGTTGAGGTCTGAAATAGTACCTAAAGGGAAAATGCCATATGTTATCTGCAATTTTTCCAGATAAATCCGCAGATTTCATTAGCCATAAAACTTGTCTCTTAATTTATTAGCTTCTACAAAAGAGCCCTTTCATAGTCTCAAGACATTATGGGAGGAAAATTACCAAGGCAGCCTTTGCTCCATTTTTTCTCCTATTTGTTTACCTTTCTTTTTCTTCTGCTGGTTGCTTGGTTTATGCAACAGTGTCTGGCCCACAATCTGCTTATTTTGGCCTGAAGATATTTTTGGTGTAGTCATTCTTCCCTTTTTCTCTCATGTCTCTTTATTCATGGAAGATGGTTTCAATTCCAGCTAATGGATTTTTTTTTTATTTCTAGGGAAACAGACTTCAAGAATTTGTCTCACTAGTAGCAGTTGTATTATCTTTGATGTCCTAATTCTTATAAGATACAAGTATTAGAGTTGCCCATTGTTTTTAAATTTTGGTTTTACTAACTTTCAGATTTAAGAAATGTGGGATGGGGGTTGTGGTCTCAGCTGCTGATTTGGGTTTGCTACATCCCATATTGGAGCTACTTAGCTTCCCACCCAGCTCCCTGCTGATGTACTTGGGAAACAGCAGATGGCAACTCAGGTATTTGAGTTTTGTCTCCTATGTGTAAGACCTGGATAGAGTTTTTATCTCATGGATTCAGCCTGGTCCTGTACTTGCTGTTGTAGCTATTTGGGGGCAAACCAGCAGAGAGAAGACATCAAGATATTTCTCTTTTTACCTACACTTTTCTTTTTTATACACTTTCCTCTCTCTCCCTCTCCCTCTCCCTCTTCCTCCCTCTCTCCCTCCCTCCTTCCCTTCTTTCCCTCTCCTTTTCTCTGTCCTTTTCACTCTCCCTTTATCACTTTGCATTTCATATAAATATTTTCTTTAAAGATTTATTTATTTTGTTTGAAAGGCACAGTTACAGAAATGAGAGACAGAGAGACCTTCCATTCCCTGGTTTATTCTCCAAATGACCACAAAGGCCGAAGCCAAGTTATTTCAAAGTCAGGAACCAGGAGCTTCCGACAGGTCTCACACATGGTATATACACCCAAGGACTTGGGCTGTCCTCTGCTGCTTTCCCAGGTCATAAGCAGGTAGCTGAATTGGAAGTAAGCAACTAGGACTAAAACCTGGACCAATATGGGATGCCTGTGCTGCAAGTACATTATTAGTCTATTGAGCCACTGCACTGCCTCCCATCAAATAAATATTTTAAAAACTATTTGCATTTCTACTCCTAAATAAAAGGAGGCCTCCCAATGAAAAATGTTAAACATATGTTGACAATAGGAGAGTAGACTTTCTACCATTGCCTATAACCCCAGTACTGTGGTACACTTAAATAGCATAATTGTATTTGTGACTGTTGCTGAAGGACTGTATTATTATAATAATATGAAAGAAAATAGAGGGATGTTGGAGAAGGGTGTGGGAGGAAGGGAAGGTGGAACTGGGGAATCCCTACATCTATACAACTATATCAGGGGAAATAATGCAAATTTTAAGGAATTGAAGGGGGGAAGCTTCTTTCAAAAAATTTAAAAAAGGAAATTTGTTCTGGAGAGACCATTAAAAACCAGAAGTTTTCCATAGCAATTTCAACTAGAATAAGAAAACACGGCATCCATCGATTGGCAAATTTAAATGTATGTATTCATTAATCACATATGTTATAGTAAGGAACAACGAAATTAAATGTAGAACAGAGCACCTGTTTAACTTTCAATCAATTTTATCTCCAAGATCACTTAGAAACACCTTCTATTGTTCCTTGAAAATAAATACAAAGTCATGGAGGAAAACAGACTCTGCTTTCCTGTCACTGCAGCCCGCATAGACATGTTGATAGCGAACCCATGTATCTGCCACAGCCAGCCTCAGTTGGATTCTCTAAGAAGCTGTTGTTTTCATGGTCAAGGAGCCCTCTGTAGGAACAGAAACTCACTTGTCTCATCAAACAGCACGAAACTGGGGTTATTTTGAGTGTGTCTGTCTTGTTGAAATTTCCTGTTCCCTTTCTTGTTCCTTATCTTGATCATCCGATTTCACTCATTGAACAAGATGATTGCAGTCTCCATCCATGAATAAAATTCAAGCCTAATGCATAGCAATCTACTTTTTCTTTTGCAGATTCCTGTCTTGGTCACACAGATAAGTTCAAGCAATCATCCAGTGAAAGTGGGACTGTCTGACGCATTTGTCGTTGTCCACAGGATCCAGCAAATTCCCAGTATGTAGAAGAAGGGTAATTACAAAACATTAGCCTTCTGTGGAACACTGAAAGGAAGTATTCCTCAGCTGACTACTTGCTAGCTAATCTGTTGTTTGATTTGAAACTTCTACTGGAATTGAACAAACTAACTTAAAAAGAAATTAAATAGCTAAGTCAAAGCTGTTTTGGATTCCCTGGGGTGATTGTCTTGTTTCAGCAGGTGTAGTTTTTTTTTATTAATGAAAGCAACATAAATTATGAGAAATCACTTAATAGGGATCTGTTTATCCATGTTTATTATTTTAAATCAGTTTATGAGCAAAAGTGCATTTACATGCTGTTTTTCTTTAATAGGATTGTGAGATTCTAAAAAAAAATCAAGGAGGATAAATTTAGACAAGTAATTGTTTAAGTGGAAATATACATGCCAGAAAAAATACATATTTTTGTTGTTTAAATTACCTATAGTTATCCAGTCCAGCTTACATTTGTAGGATAATGTAAAGCATGTGTTGTGCAATTAATCTGATTAGAAAATTAAAATATTAACTGCATTTTGTTGCAGTTCTGGCCAAATACATATGTATTGTTTGTTTGGAATCTTCTAGTTTTTAATTCTGCTTTTAACAGATTATTCAGTAAATTTGTTCTTGGAAGGTTACTTGTTTATGATCAGTTGAAAGCAAAAGATGATAATTTAATACATCTCAAGATTAGATCGTTTCTTTCCCTTTTCTTCGAAGTGCTTTTTCTTCTGTTTTGCTACTGTGTTAGACTTTAATGTTTCACATGCATATTCCATTTGGTCTTGATGTGGGCTGTTTGGTGATGTCATCTCCCTGTTATAGGAGGTAATGAGGTGGAAACTAGACTTTTCAGAGCATTAGATTGGCTGGAAACATAAGGGTTATCCTGGTGTAGAATGCCATTCAGTATGGCAGCCCCGCCCAGCGAAGAACACGCAGCCTCTGCAGAGTTTTGCCTTGTTAGTCGAGAATTTGTGGGAGGCCATATTCAAAGGAACTGTTAAATCAGGGCAGATTTTCCAGAAACTAAATCATACTGTGAACAAAGCAAGGATATATTAGTGTGTGGGTACGACATAAAGGCCTCCTGACACAACTCTTAAATAAACTGGGTCCCTGGAGGGCCTTGGTAGGCTTGTGCTAGAGAGGAGTATTCACACATACTTTCTTTCAGAGTTGTTAAATCAAGCATGACTTGAGTCAATTATTGCACAAGTGAAAGGGAAACACAGTTTTTAGTTTATTGGTTGGTTGTTTTCATCCCTGAATTTTATTTGCAACTCCCTGGGAAGGTATTGTAGTCCACATTGCTGCTGATATGTTGCTGCCTAGAGAGAAAGACCCACCAAAGAAACTTACACTTTTTTTCATGATTGTATTTGAATATGCAAATATTATGCAGGTATAGTCCTCATAACCAGATTGTACGCAGTAACTCCAGCCCTCCTCCCCCCACCAAATGCAATTTTGTATCCCATGTTGTTATGCTGTAAAAACGTGACTGGTGTTTTGGAAGGAAAATGTTCTCCCAAATGTAAATTTCATGGAATATATTGGGAAAATGTATGTAAATTTTGAGACAACATTATATGTAATATTAGAAACTAATCTAAAACACGGAGAAAAGCTTCTATGGGCAAGCAGCATACACATTTCCTGCATGCCTCCGGGTTCAGTCTTGAAAAGATTAGCCAGGAAGGAATGAAATTCCTGAGTCTCCCCTGGCCCCATCTGTGCTGTTAGATGAACCCGCACTTGGGGAAGAAACTTGTAATAGTTCTGTTGGACTTAAAAATCATCTGGGGACAGAAAATTGTCATCTTAAAATAGTTTGTTCCCACATTTAAAAAGTAACAGTGTCTGGCAGACGAGTGTATGTAAGAGGACAGATACACTTGTATTGGATTTTCAACTACAAAGAAAGCTTGCTTACTTATTCTGGAGATGAGGATAACCCAGGAGTGGAATAAATTATACAAATAGTATTTTTTTCACCCTGAGAATTCAGATGGTTGCTAGAGGTCTGTATGCTACTTATTTGGGAAATCTAAACTTAGCCAAATGTTTAAATCCTTTAAATTTCTATTGTTCACAATCATCAGTATTTCAAATTGCCCTTGTAAGGAATTTAAATCCATTATCTCTATAGTAGCCTTTTATTCTCCCAAATGGATTTAGGGAACTGGTATTTATCTTTAGTAATGGGTATCTTGATTTCTTCTACATTACATAGGACCTGGCTATCTTAAGGAGCAATTTTCTGTTCTTGTAGTCATTTTGGTTACATGAGTTATAGAAGCTAGCCTCTTGGCTTAGGCTGGCAACCTGGAAACATGAGTTGAGCCCCGAGATAACTTCCCTGTGGGACCACCATTGCTGTAATGTTCTCATCAGGTTTTGTGAAGGCTCCCTAGCACATTTGAAAAGCTGTAAGCAATTCTAAATGACTATTACCATTTTCCCCTATCTGTTTCTGTCCCCAATACTAAATGATTTCAAGGTAGCTTTCAAGTATAATTAAAGTAGGCTTTATCTTTCAAAAAAGATCAGGTGATCTGATAGCTTAAATGGCAAGAGTGAATTCTGACATGCTCAGTAAATGGAGAAGTAGTTCTGAGATTACCAGGGAAGTTTCTGCTCTCTTTCCAACGAAGTGAAAAAAATCTTTAGTGAAATTAACCCTTGTGTTAAAATGTTTAATATATGTTAGGTAAGAATGGAGATAATATAAAGAATATTGGTATATGAATATTACTGATGAAACCTTGGACATTGTGTTTGATTTCTATAATCTTTTGCATATGTAAAGCTAGCATCTCAGTACCTAAAATGTTGTGTGTGTGTGTGTGTGTGTGTGTGTGTGTGTGTGTGTGTGTAACCTCTAAGAGTGCAAGGAAAATGAAATTAAAAGCTACGTCTGGGAGGGGGCAGTGCCATGACCCTGTAGGCTAAGCCTCCAGCTGTGGCCTAGCTTGCTAAGCCTCCATCCGCAACACCAGCATCCCAAATGGGCACTGGTTCTAGTTCTGGTGGCTCTGCTTCCAACCTAACTTCCTGCTAATGGCCTGAAAAGGCAGACAAGGATGTCCCAAAATTTGAGTCTCCTACACCTATGTGCAGACCCGGAGGAATCTCTTAGTTCCTTGCTTCAGAACCGGCCCAGTTCCACCCATTGCAGCCACTTGTGGAGGTGGGGTGGAGTGGTGAACCAGAGAATAAAAGATCTGTCTCTCTTTGCCTCTCCTCTCTGTAAAATCTACTTTCAAATAAAAATGAAATAACTAAATCTTTTTAAAAAATAGATAAGTTTAGGGTCTTGTGTTTATTCTAGCAGTTAAGGCACTGACTGGGATGACTGTTTACTGTGTTGGTGTGCCTACATCTGAACCAAGGCTCTGGCTCTCAGTTCTGGCTTCCAACCAGTGCCATTTCTGTGAGCCAACACTAATGGCTCAAGTCCTGCCACTCAGCTTCTGGCTTTTAGCACCCCTTTCATAGTCATCACAGTTGTTTGGGAAGTGACCCAGTGAAGGGAAGGGGTGTGTGTGTGTGTGTGTGTGTTTCTCTGTCTCTTAAATAACATTGTAGAAAATAATCTATGTTGGTACCCCAAAAATTTAAATCCATGCTTAATTTTCTTATAGTATGCATTTTCCATATCATTTTGAAGACTCATTATAAGTACTTGTCACAAAGTAAGCACAGTACTTGTACTTACAGCTCTTATATTTTCCAGCATCAACAGCAACACTTTAAAAGATGGCAGTACCATCTCAGACTCTCATTGCCCAACCCAGATACACCAGACAGGAACCACGAGAGTTTGTGACTAAGAAACACTTTTAACAGTGTGTCTCTGGAACTCTCATTCCTTCAGACAACAAAATGTTGTGCTTTTTAATGGCTCTTCCTAAGACATGTATGTCTGTCTGTCCTGTCTCTAACTCACTTTCTCTTTTACATAAGATGTACTTGTAAAGCTTGAGAAAGAACCCCCGAGATCAGCCGAACCAAGCTCCATAGGTACAGATAGGAAGAACCAATTGACAAAGAATCACAGTGGGCTAGTCATCTGAGAAAGAGGAGCATAAACATATTCCCATTCTGATCAGAAGCGTAATGCATTCTACGTTAGAGTAACTTGTAAGATAGTAGAAAACAAAGAGTTTAAGCTGCATGTAGATCTGAAGAGAGATAACAGTGTTCTTCCTGTATCTGCATCCAGCCTTTCCTTAGAACACACACACATATACGCAAAGAAAACTGGTACTGTGCTATGTATTTTACCACCTGTTGTCCACTTAAAATTTCAGGGGCTGCATAAACCCCATGAGAATGGCACACCATGATAGAATTAGGTTTGGATTTCCCAATTCTTTTGCACAGAATTATGTCAATGGTTTAATTCTGTATCCCATGAAATATTTGAAATATGCTTACAAATAACAAAATTATTTTTTTTCTTTTTTTTAAATTATTTATTATTTAACTTCATTAATTACATTGTATTATGTGACACAGTTACATAGATACTTGGGTTCTCCCCACCCCTCCCCATACCCTCCCACCATGGTGGACTCCTCCACCCTGTTGCATAACCACAGCTCAAGTTCAGTTGAGATTCCCCCATTTACACTGTTAAATTCTTCATTAATTGTTACCACATATTCCTTTGTTTCATAATTGGGGAACCCCTCCCCTTGGTACTTAGTCACATAGGTCATTTCTGAAATGAAGTACCAGTGAATTGACAATAATATTCTTAATTTTTTACATATATCTGACGTTTAAAGCAATCATTTATAGCTGTAGAATGATAATAGTGTTTTATATGTATTTTGACAAGTTGCTTCCCATAAACGTTTTACCAACTTACTTCCCCCACCAGCTTTTTTTATTAGCTATTGCATTTCCCCAAATACTCTCAGGCACCATTATCATTTTTTTTAAACTTTGCAAATTTGATAAGCAGAACATGGTATTTCATTGTTGCTCTAATTATCTTTTGATTACCAGAATATTTTACATTGTCACACAGTCATAGGTCATTGTAATTTCCATAATTTCTTGTTAAATGGCTCTATTAGGTAATTTATTCTTGGCTCAGCCTGTGTCTTCAGATCCTTTGACAGTGTGCAGTGGTCTTCCCAGATACATGCACAATTCTTAATAGTACCGCTTGCATTTGCTCGTTTCTTTCTTCCAATTTAACATTTTGCATTCCAGTCTTAATCCCTGGACTATCAACCTTCCCTGCCATGCCTCACTGTGTCTCCACCTGGTGAGCATAAGGGGATTGATTCTTCCAGCAAGAGAGCCCACAATTCACTTCTGCTAGGTGCTTGCTTTATTTGGTTGTGCCAGCCTAGAGACGTCACTTTAACACACCCATATAGAATTGTAGAACTAAGACCTGAGTCAGAAAGCTGCTGACCTAACTTGAAATGTTTCTGCCCCAAGTTAAAATATCTGTTTCCAAATCCCTTAGAATACTACACTTGAGTCTTTTCTCAGCCTCAATACACCATCTAGTACTTTCTTAAAACCAAGTCCTCTCTTATCAACATGTGCTGTTATAAATTTATTTAAGTTGCTGCCATATGCATTTAGTTTGTTGATTATGGTTATTTCCCAGCTTAATCAGAACATTAGATTTTCAGAAATAATGCTAACAATGAACATATGCAATAAATGTATCTTGGGATAAGTAAACCACAAAAATATGTTGACTAAGAATAAAATCAACTCCATCAAAAAGAGAGAAAGTTAAATTTATCTAGGTGCTAGTTCTTGGGATTGCAACCTGGAAAAGCACACATGCAAGAGCCTTGAAAATGTGCTCCTTGGTTGTATAAGATGGTTAGAAGCTTCAAATAGCAAAGGGGTGGTGGTTAGAGCCTTGGCTTGTCAGGAGCTGTGATGGATATTAGCAAGAGTCAAGCTGTCTTGGAAGAAAACGATTGGGTACTGTCACCATCTCCAGGTAATTTTGGGGAAGCAGAATGTTTGTCAAATGGTTAACAAGAACCAGAGAATTCCTTTGGCCCGTCAAAAAATCAGCTTGCCCATGAAGGTGCCTGAAACCAGCTCAAATATGGCTGTCTACCTCATTTTTCAGTTCCCCAAGCCAATGCTGCTGTAATTCATGCTTTTTTTTGACAAGAGGTCATTGAATTTTTCAAGAGACATTAATATATATTTTGCCATAAAAGGTCCGTATAACACTTACAACTTTAGAACTTTATCAAAATTAGATTTAAAGAGGTATTCATAGATTTATTAGAGTATTTATTTATTAGTTACTAGTTATTTATTAGATTTAAAGTAATTAATAATAACCTTGTTATTAAAATTTCAATGGATTTTCTGCTTATTATATGAAAAATATCTTAAGTGTTGATTATCAGTTGACAGTATTCAGTTAACTTTTGTCCTTTTAAATGTCCCACCATGGTGGAGCTCTCCAGATCATGTTGAACAGGCTCACCAGCCTCCAGTAGCTTCTATGCACTTGCACAGTGACTCATAATGTGAGCCTGGAGGCTTGGAGTTTTACTTAGAGGTAACAAATTGGTTTTAAAATAAAGAGTAAGATGCAGTTAGTGGTTACCATTATTGGTCAGGGCAACTGTAGATCATATAAATTTATGTGCATAAACACATACATACACAGTGGGGTAGAGGATACATGTTAGTGCAGGGGTTTAGATGCAGCTAGGGACACCTGCATCCCACTAGGATTGCCTGGTGGGAGATGAGGTCCTCCACTTCAAATCTAGTTGCCTGATAATATACACCCTACAAAACAACAGATGATAGCTCAAGTGCTTGGCTTCCCGTCACCCAAATACAAGAACCAAATTGAGCTCAACATTCCTGGCTTCAGCCTGACCCAGCCTGGCTGGTTCAGGCATTTGGGGTGTTGACCAATGGACTGAAGTCTTCTCTCTATCTCTCTTAATAGTCTCTCTTTTTCTGTCTGCATTTCTCTGTCCTTTAAGTGGCGTGAAAATAAGTAAATAGTGAAATAAAATGTTTAATGTCATATATACTTATGAAAATATTCATTTTATTTCTTTTTTACCTTCTAAAAGAAATCCCATAATATTAGATATGAGTAAATAAGAAAGTTTCCAATATATTTGCTAAATATTCTTTCAACTGTATTGGAGCTGATGTTCTCCTTCTGAACAATTTGTGACTTAGTGGTAGGACACATTCATTATTTAGTTAGCAACTATAACACAAAGATACATGTTCAAAACTGTGAAAAAATAATCTTGGAACAACTTAAACAGACTCCCTATTTAATATTTTATGGAACTCATTTTAAGCCTCTGAACCTCATTTTTTATTTTCCACAGTTATCAGGTTCTTTTCTTTCATTCAAAGACAAAACAAACTTTAATCTTCAGTAAATTGTGTTGTCTTACTTTTGCTGTCCACAAAGTGGAAAACTCTTAAAAATCATTCATTGTACAGGCGATAATATTTCTTCTTTTTACTGCACAAGTTCATTAGGTTTTTAGATTCTCAAGTATACACTAACTCACAAAAGGAGAAATAAACAGAAATCATGACTTTTTTGTATAAAATTATCTCTTGGGAAATTCTTGTGCAAAATTGCATCTCACTATTTTAATGAATACATTTCTAATGTTTCTTGTTTGACTTTTTAAAGAGAAATGACTGATCAATCAATTTTCACATATTTAAGATTTTTTTCTAGAGTTTTTATGATGAACAATTCCTTCGGGTAATGTGGTTATTACCTTTTATTTCTTTAATTTTTTATTTCATGTTATTTATACATTCAGTCATTCACTAATCCTTTTGTCATTTACTGACATTTAATTCTATAC
Organism: Ochotona princeps; assembly: GCF_030435755.1. Classification (NCBI taxonomy): domain Eukaryota; kingdom Metazoa; phylum Chordata; class Mammalia; order Lagomorpha; family Ochotonidae; genus Ochotona; species Ochotona princeps. The sequence goes on from NC_080841.1 coordinate 36,972,787, forward strand.
AACACTGTCAAAGTAAAATTTGATTCAGAACACGCCCCTTTGTTTATTTAATGAAACTTGAATAGCTTCATTTGTAATATAAAATCCTAAAAAGTCATGGAATGGGTTTTAATATACTGTTTAAAATTTAAGGAATTTAAAGATTTGTTTATGGATTTATTTGGTACCTATAAGAGCAAGATTTATTGTTCTAAAAAAGAAAATTCCAACTTAAGGGATTCCAGTGAAAACCAATTGCTTACTTTTTATTCAAAACAGCAAACCCAAGTCTCATCTATAGGGTTGTCTATTATGGCAAACCATTCCCAGAGATCACCTGTGCTACAGTTCTCTATCCCATTTCATGGCGTTTGGATGCTGTAGATAATGTGTTTTCCAGTATCTTTTTTCTTTTTAATTTGCCTTCAATTTTCTACTTTCCCTTGACCAAATCATTTCTTATGTTTTCCTAATTACAAAATAAGTGTTTTTATTTAGACTTACATTTTTCTTCTCACAGAGGATACTTCTGTCAAACTAATCTTTGCCTATATAATAAGCTTATTTACTTGGTCATTTTTCAAGTAAGTTTGTCCAAGAATTTTTGCTGCTTGAAAATATATTTTTTTCCTTTTCACATGAATGCCAACCATTTGCAAGATTTGGTTCTAAATACATTTTGTCTGAGTGTTTGATTTTAAATTTAAAAAAATTTTTAATTCCTCCATTTCACTTAACGAGCCACATTCTTTCTATTTGAGGGGACGAAATGAGACTTCATGACATTGCAATTGCACATGACATGTCTCTCCATAAGTTCTTGGGAGAAGGGAGATGTGTCCCCTGCCTGCCACCTCCCAGGACAAACAGCCCTGAGCCAGTGAGTCCCTGCCCCACAGCCGCCCTTGAAACTGCTGAGGCCACTCACGGTCTACAATTCAGCTTTTGTCACTATAACAAATACTCAAGTAAAGCTACTTGTGAAGGAAGGCGATGTATTTCAGTTTCCAGTTTTGGAGTTTCACAATTCAAAATAAGAGAGTAGGACCATTAGATAAACAAGAACTCTCTCAGCCAGGAAGTAGAAACTACACGGGCCCAACCTGCCTCTTCTCAACAACCTTCTTGTGAGGACTTTCGTGTAGGTACCCCCCATGACTTAAGGCCCTCTCACTGGGCTCACTGGGCTCACTGCTTCACTGGGCTAATTAAATGCCCAGACTTTATGCTTTATGAATTAACCTCCTACTTCAATTAGAGAACCCAAATATAGTCAAGATATAGTCCTGTCCTAATGCTGCTTTTCATTCTGTTCTTGAGAAAAATTATTGCTGAAAGAAGTCAGGAAATACAGCTTGCTTAAGCCGTCAGTACAATATACATGGAAAAAAGAGAATTTGCATTGGGTTTCTTTATGGATAGTCAGTAACTTAAGAAATCTGTTTAGCTTTTACCAGGGGCCTGAAACATCACAAGGAGTGAGAAAATGATAAGAAATCCTCAGAGATTGAGATTAGCATTTCATGCTCACCTCAAGTTTATATTGCTTTATGAGGCCCAGTAACATTGCTATTTGATAAAATTAGAATGGAATTTTTAAAAGAATATTTGAGGCTACTATATTTTTATTAGATGCTTTATTTAACATGTCCAACTAGCTAATTTTATGATTGTTACATTTTTGTGCAAGTAGCTTGTAACAGCTGTAATATTTTTTTTTATCTCTAATCTCTTTTGCCTGAGACTTAAGCTAGAAAAGGAGCTGTGGTTTTGCCATACATTATATTGACATTCAAGTCTAATCAATAAGCTGCAGTATGTCTTTGGTTCAGTTTGGACTAGAAAAGAAACAAGATACAGAAAATTGGGTTTGTCATTAAGCACCAGTAATTCAAATAAGGAAATGTTAACAAATAATTTATTTGACAATTAAGACAAAATATTAAAATATGCAAATACTGCCAGAGTTCAGTTTAGAAAATTACTCATGTATTTTCTTTGTGAATGTTAGCTTTTAAAACAGACGGAATTGATCATGGGTAATCATACCAAAGGACTCTCATTAGCCTGTGTTTATTTCAGCAAGAGCTGGTATTGACTGCGGAGGATTCTTGGTGCTTCCATAAGATCACGCCATCCCTCCTGCTGATCTCGAGCAAACTTTCTCATTCATGCAATGCGATATTTTCACATTGAACCACATCCCCTTTCAGACTGTAATCACTGATTTTTGTTTTCTCTATTTGTAAATCTACTCATATGTAGTATTTTCTTTTAAATGTAGAAATGCCTTACCAGTGAGTCTTGTAGTTAAAATTGGTTTTGCAAATTATAGAGAAAATTTCAAGTTGTGTCACCACCACTAAGATTGAACATTTTGTTTAATATTATTTTGGCTTGCTGTTTGATGAAGGCACATGAGTTAAATACATTGTGAAACCAAATGGAAACTTTAGCATTGGCAGAACCAGCCAATGAATAGATTTCTAAGTGCTTGTTTGTTTTTTTTTTGTTTTTTTTTTGTTTTTTTTTTGAGAGAAGTGTTTCTGAGATGCTACAGATCTGGCCATTTGGAAGCTGCCACTGACTGGCAGGTCATCAAACCAAACTCACCCTCATTAATTTTGGTTCTCTTGAATTCATCTGCTCCCAAAAGTTGGAGGTCTTTGAACAGGAATAGAACTAGCATAGCAGAAAAGGTCATCCTTTCCTTTTCCTCCATATGCATGGTCAGTAATTAAGTCCCAAAGGTCTAGTCATTATCAATGGCTGAGGTTTTCAGAATATAATATGAAGTGCAAATAATTCTAATAGTTTAGGCACTAACTCATATGACAGGCATTGTGAAAACTTCAGGACAATTCCATAATTCCCACACTAGCAGCAATCATTTAGCAAGAGCCTGTTGTTCAGTTTGTATTTCTTGGAACTAAATTCTTCCCAAAATACATGGGAAGATAGTATGTTAGAAATTTGTTCACCTTAGACCATGGTAGAAGATGAGCAGTTTCTTTATTTTTTTATTATTTTTAATTTATTATTTTTATTAAGAAAAGGTAAGATGGCTCATATTTCTGAAGAAATCTTAAACATGAAGAAACCAACATTTTGTCTTTCTTTACAAATTTGATCTTTGACAAGTTGATGTGTGTCTTTCAGTTATACCCAAAATAAAATTAACTGGATTGGGATTTTGAAACTGTTTTCCAATATGACAGATCACAAAATGTTCTCAGTAAGTAGCACCACTGCCTCTCCTAACCTTAAAAGGTTTTTCTTTGGCGCTTTCTACCTCTGCTTTCAGGAACAGAGTTTCTTTTTTTTTTTTACATTTTATTATTATTATTATCATTTTATGATACAGTTCCATAGGCTCCTGGCATTTCCCTTTTCCCCTCCCTAACTCCCTCTCCCCCCAATTCCTCTGTATCATTACTAAAATGTAGTTCTTCATACACAGTCATATGTCCATCATTGTGGGCATGGACAGTGGCAGAGTCCAGCATCCTATTGTCAAGATATAGTGAACAGTTTCATTGTAAGTCCATCTTTGTCTGGAAGTAGAAATGCATACTGCATTGTATCCTCACATCTGGATGTTAGTCTCCATTTCACAGCTACTGTGCATCCCCTTAAATGAAAAGTCATAATACAAAATCAACAATAGAAAGAAAAGTAGAAATTTACAATGCCATGAAGTTAAATGACATGTTGCTAGATATGACAGTCTCCATTACACAGCTACTGTACATCCCCTTAAATGAAAAGCCTCAAAAACAAAATCAACATCAAGGAGAAAAAAGAAATTAACAGAGTAAAGGAATAGAGTTTCTTTGTGAATAATTAGAAGTCAATGAACGATAAGGCAAGTGGGAGTGTAAGGATATCTGTAGGTCTAAGTCAATGCTTGACTTCCCTCTGCAACCTCCTGGCGTGTCAGTTGCTTCCTTTCCACAGACACTTTTAAATGCAACACATGTCTCTGTGGTACCATATTTCTGCTGTCTATCTTCAAGGATGTGGTCATTGGATTTAGTGACTTCAGTGAGAACCACTGTCTCTAAAAGAATATTACAGCCGCATGTTCTAGAAGCTTGATTCAGAAATGTTAGAGTTGCAGTGAGTTTGAAATTGTATCATTCTGCTCAGCTTATAATCAGCATGTCTGTGGTTGCCATAAGTGTTAGCAATGAGCACCTGCATTGCAGAAGGGACTGTTCTAATGTTCATGTATTACCTTGTTTCCACACTGAAAGCAACTTATTAATAGGTACTATTACCCCATTTTACAGATGAGTAAAGTGAAGCTCAAGGTTAGCGAGGCAGTCTAAAGTAACAGCCCAAGGTCTGGGATGTGAACCATGGCTGACTATTCTGTCAGCATATCTCACCCCATTTTCTAAGATTGGTAGTATCTTAATAATATAGTCCCTTGGGTAGTTACTGATAGTGTATTAGTCCATAAATATACATCCTGTTATTATAAGCATTTCACATATGATGTAAAACAGTATTAGTATTACTTTTCCAGTTATGTTAACTAACCTGGGAAAGCTGTTTAGTACAAAGCCTGAAATGAAAAATTCTAATGTTTATTTTTTATTTTGTTTTGTAACAGTGTTTGCTTGTGTTTATCTTATTCTTAATTGTGAGTGTTCTTGTCAAAGTCTCCATGCAACCTGTTCTTTGGAAACGTGATGGCTTTGCTCATGAATTATTAGTGATTGCTTTATGCAGCCTAAGTGCTAATCATTACTTTCCTGAGATAGAATCCTGCATATTTAATATATAGCAATGTTAATTTGTTTCATGTTTGAATTTTTAAATTATCCTCCAGTTTTTTTGGGGCGGGATTGACAAGGAAAAACCTATATGAACTTAAGAATTATAACATAATGATTTGATACATGAACGCATTATAAAATAATTACCACAGTCAAGCTAATGAACACATCTGCCACTTCACATAGTTACCACCTGTGTGTCTGTATGGAAAGTGAGAACTCTCCAGGGTCTTCTGTGCAGTAGGCCCCGAGACCACTGAAGAGTGAGGCTACAGTGTTCTGCAGCAGAACACTGGAGGCAAACTGGTGGGGGAATGTCTGTTTATTTGAAAAAACTCATGAGTTTATATATTGTAGGAAAAGGGCAGGTAGAAGGGCAGTCCTTACAGCACCCCCACGCAACGATGACATTGTAACTGCCTAATGGGTATGTCCTTCTCTCTGGAACCTCCAATGAAGTTATAGGTCATGTTCCCTGTGCAGGGCAGGAAGCTGTACTAAAGGCCGTGGGCAAACTCATTACAAAAGGATGAAAAACAGGATGAATGTAACATTTAACTTCCTAGAGTTGTTTACCAAGGAAGTCCTAGCACAGCTCCTTAAGGAAGCAGAGAAGAGAGACTGGAGTGCAGGCCATGGCTCTTGTTGCCTGCCCAGTGAACAGGCCATGTTAGGGTCTGGGTTAGCTGAGACTCCTACTGCTGTTTACCTAGGCACACAAGTGCCATGTGCCTACAGCCTCCCACATAGGCTAGGTAGAGAGAGATCCATGGGCCATCTCCCACAGAGAACTCCTGAAATCTGTTCTCATCTGTTATCTGGTGTATAGAGTACTTATATAGAAAATTCACCTCTAAAGCAACATACAGCGCTATTCTGGTATCAACTTTACGTGTAAAAATTTTTACTGACTGCTAATTCTTAAAGGACAAATGGTATCATTGTACCTTCTTGACTCCTTGTGTCAAAATCTCAAAATAGGTAAGTCAGCCACAAATGCATCTTTAGTATGCTGGTGACAATGTGTTGCAAGCCTGTGAGCTAAGTGAACAGTCTAGTCAACATTTTCAACAGCATTAATAAAAGAAATTCTAAGTGATTTAGGTTTTTTTTAATAAGCAAATTGTTTATGAGGTGAAGTTTTATTTTAATACTTCATCAGTGAAAGGTTTACAATGGCATAGCCAATATTAAAATGCTATATTAGGAGTTGATGTGATGGCTCAACTAGCTACTCTTCTGCCTATGGGTGCCAGCATCCCATATGGGTGTTCCATTTGTGTCCCAGCTGCACCACTTCCCATCCAGTTTCCTGCTTATGGCCTGGGAAAGCAGTAGAGGATTGCCCAAAGCATTAGGACCCTGCACCCACAAGGAATACCTGGAAGAAGCTCCTGACTCCTGGCTTTGGATTGGCTCAGCTCTAGCTGTTACAGCCATTTGGGGAGTGACCCAGCAGATGGAAGATCTTCCTCTCTGTCTCTTCTCTCTGAAAATCTGCCTTTCCAATAAATATAAACTTTTCAAAAATGCTGTGTATAGGTGGAAGAATGCTCAAATTTTACCTTTCTCATTTTTGTTTTTATAGATGTTCGAAGAAGAACAATTTATGAATATCACCGAGTAGAGCTACAAATGTCAAAAATTACGAATATTTCAGCTGTGGAGATGACCCCATTACCTAGTAAGTTAATATACAAAAATTAGGTGACAAAATGGTTGACAAGTTTACGAGGTGTGTTGATCATGCAAGAATACTTTCAAGAGTATTTAAATGGAATAACATAAATGTATTTATTTGGGTGTAAAAAATTTTAATACACAGTTTCATTTATGCATTGGGAAATAAAGCTCAAAAAATATTTACCCCAAAATAAATTAATATTTTTAATTCCATTTCCACACACTTTTGGGAGTGTCCTTATGTAACTGCAATTTGTGCTGAGGTGTTTTAATCCTAAGTATTTGTGGGGACAGGTGGTGATATTTGTTTTGATGAGACAGTCTTTTTTTGCTCCTATGTTGCCAATTAGTCTATGAATTGTTCTCTCTTATTTCCTAGCATGTCTTCAGTTCAATGGTTGTGGCCCCTGTGTGTCCTCCCAGATTGGCTTCAACTGCAGTTGGTGCAGTAAACTTCAAAGGTAAAAAATGATAGAAGAAAAAAAAAATTAATATTCAAAAGACTCATTGTTTCTCACTGTATTTTCAATTTATGTCAAGTATGTAGAATATGTATGATTAACTGGTATACATGTATAAACTCACAGATACACTATGACCACAATGAAAAGGGAAAATTGTGCTCAGAATTACTTATAACCTGCATAGCCAAAGAAATAATCTGACAGATGTTCATCATTCACTGAGGGACTTGTGATTTGTGATAGTGCAGTTGTTGTGTGTGGACTGATGATTTGGGTCCACCTCCTTAAGTTAGAAAGGGCAATCACTTCTATAGCAAGGATAGATTGTAATAATCACATGGATTTTATTACCAAATTCTTGAAGAGTATCTCAAGGTTATCAACCAATAATTAAGTCACACTCCAAGCCTGACACTACCTGAACTTTATATAAATACAATACGTACTTACTGTCCCACCTTGTAACTAGCTGATTTTGAAGCTGTATAAGTTTCTGATGTTAGAGAAATTCACCAATTTTCTGTCCTTAAAGATTTTCAGAGACTGAATATTTGGTAGTGGGAAATACAGGAGGAACACTTGTAGATGCGTTTTGTTGTTTATTCAGCTATTGTGTGGAAGAGTTGTATCTCGGGGGCTGGGAATACACAGTGAACAGGGTTTGTGCTGTGATCCCAGCAACCCCATGGGGTTTACACTGTGTCTGGGACAGTATCCTACTCATCTTGTGAGCTTCCTGGAAACCAGACACTAGTGGTGTTGCTCAGACGAGGCAGTGACAGAGCTCCCAAGCTACAGGTGGTGTTTGTACCTATGTGTGTTCACTTCTCACTGCAGCAGTTGCTATAATGATAACGGCATGTTCAGGAATGCTTTAAACATTACTGATAAATAACAGAGTATCAACTCCTTGACATCAATTTGGAGGAAACTTTTTAACTTACCAAGTCTTGGACAATCATAGCGGTATTGTGGCCAGAACATTATTTGTGATAATCTCAGTATCATTTTCCATTTACCATGTTGTTTCAGTGATTTCCTTTATGAAATGAATTCCAAATAGTGAAAAAGCAAACAGGCAGTTAAACATTTAAAAATATATGTATTAACAGAAAGAAGGTGGATTTTACATACTCTGAAGATTCAGTTCTAAAAGCATAAGGATGCTTCGCTCCTCCTGCCCTTTTGTGATTTGTGATAACATACTTTCAATTTGCATTATAATCACAAGCTTCATACTCCCCTAAGTATAGTGTGCAACAACTTGAAAAGTAGAAAGACCACTGTTCCCCAAAAGAGTAGTCAAGATACCAGCTCAGAGGATGCCAATTTCACCTCTATATATTCAGGAATTTTTTTCATCAAAGTCAATAGTAGCTTAATTTTGTTTCCAGAGCCAGATGGTTTGCTGAAAAACAGAGGTTATGGACTATTTTTATGTGTATTTTACTATGATTGCATAAAATTATATGCATAACAATTTATCCAGTGTCTATTCATATTTATCCAAAAGGAAGCAAGGAAGTAACATTTTAGTACTCATGTACATTTAAGTAATTCTAAGTTCAAAACCAATCAAGGAGAAGGCCATGCTTTGGCCTTGTTCATACTTCCTTCAAAATCCAGTTCATCGCTTGCCTCGCCAGAGTCCCTGAGAGGTGTCTGTTGGCCTGTATTCCTGCATGCTAGGCACACTTGTTAGCATTTAATTCAGGGCTTAAGGGTGCTGGTCATTTACCTGTCAGCTTTGCAAGACTCGAGACTGAGTAAAGAACAGGACCGTATCCAAATTTTCATTAAGTATTCATGGGCTAAGAATGTAGCTGGTACATGGAGAAATTAAAGAATAATGGTTAATTCTCTGTAATGCAGGTTTCCAAAGTAAGGGACTTTCAGTACTAAATGCAGGAGTGTCACAGCAAAAGAAGTTACAGCTTAGCATTCTAGGCAGCAAACAATGTAGGATAACCCTAACTCATTATAGCATATGGTAAATGAAAGCTTGTCGAGAAAACCTATCTATGACTAGCTGTTGCATTTGTGGCTTTATATTTTTTGGGGGTAGTATATATTTAAATTTCCAATCAGTTTTGACCATCACAATATATCTATTAGTTGTAATGTGCCTCTGGTAATATTTTTACTTTATTGGGAGATTTTTGTTAGATCTTGTGACAGAAAATTGCCAAACATTGCATTCTATAGCATTTGTTCAGCCATGGAGGCAGGTTTGTGGTGGCTAAATCATTTGGGCAGGGCTTTTTAACTTGTGATACGTTTGAAATTGAAACTTAATCTGTGTGACTTTAGCTTTTGGTTCTCAAAATCTCCTGTTAGACCTTGTACCTGCCAGGTTGTCCATGCCTTAAACTCATCTTGATTACTTTCTAGAAAATGTTAGAGATACTATTAAGAAATGAATCTCTCATAGTTGATGTTAAATAACAGTTGTATGATTTTGAAACTGCCCTAAGAATTCAGGATATGAAACAAAGGTTGAAACTGTACAGGTGTTTGTTTGGGTTGTGTGTGTTTAAGATTAATGGAGAAAAGCAGTGTGGTGGTACACATACGTGAGGGATGCATTTTTCACCAAACACTCCTAAAAAGCTTCACTGTTTCTGTGTGTTACTTACTATTAGGTGTTTGGTTAAATTGCAAACACTGATTTGAAATACTTTGGCAACCCAGTTACATGCATATCAAAATCTGTTTATTTAATTGCCTTGAGTATAGCTCCTTGCACTTTTGTTCAACTGAATTTCTCCACTGGGTTTAATAATTTCTTGGACATGAACACTTCAAAATTTTACCTTTCTTCCTGGCAGAATTTCCCTATGAAAAATTCAACAAAGCAAAAGAAATCTTAAGCGAAAAACAGAAAAAGTAACCCTCGTATTTTTTTTCTTCCAACATTCTTGTGTTTTCGTCCGTGTGTTCATTTGTTCTGGCATGATAATCAGTTGGGGGAAGTTACTGAATGTTTTCAAGTTGAGCTTGCTGTTCAAAAGATAAGGTAGTTTTAATTGACTTGTTTATTTCCTTTAATTCTCATTTTTCAGAATTAAAAGCTAAAAAAAACTGGAATAGTTTGCCTAAGGTCTGAAAGAATTTGAATTACAGGAACATGTAATGAGATCCATATTTGAAGTGCTTACCAAAAATACTTGACCCATTTTTTCTATGTAAAAGTGCTTTTGTTCCTCTCTGCAAATTGAGAGGACCTGAATCAATCACTTTCAACTATGCCTTATATTGTTACTCATTCAACAAAAGTTTGTGGGTGTCTGTTTAAATTGCTATTCAGTTTGTGCACTCAGTGGTGAAAAGAGACAAAAATCATTTCCTTAAGATAACGTACATTTTTAGAATGGGGAGATAGATTTTTAGACAAATTCAGGAAACAGTGCTAGTAGCATGTTGTGCAATGGCAAGATAAATAAGCAAATAATTTAAGAGGAAACATACCAAAATTTATTCAATAATAACTGAATTTAGTTATTATTATGTCTAAGCATTCTTGCCCTTTTGAGGAAACTTGGTTTTATCAGCCATTATCATCCAAAAGTTTGCTTTTTTAATTGAAAATGTATTTTGACTCTTAAAATATTAATTTGTTGACTGAGCAGTGCACTGCCTGTTTCCCATAAGCCAGGCACTGGCTTCAACTATGAGGGAATTAGAACAATAATCAACTATTAATCTAAGCCAAGTGCTCATAGAGTTTGGCATTCAGCTTAACAAGCTAGAAAATAAATGAATTAATAATTAAGCAGAAAGTCATATGGTGATGAGTGCTATATACTGCATTTGAAAGCAGCAATAGTTGGGACAAGCATTTGCAGCACAGTTAGTTAAGCCACGACGTGGGACACTTGCATTCCCTATTGGAGTCCCTCGTTAATGCCTGCACTTGGGTAACGAACCAGTGGATGGAATGTATCTTTCCTTGCCCTCTTCCAACTGTCTTCACTCTTTAAATAAATGAATCCTAAAACATGAAAAGCAAATGGTTTTGTTTAAAAAGAAAGCTGCTCAAATGTTTTGAGGGCTTTAAGGGCTTCAAGGAGGAAGTAACAGAGTTCTAATAATCCAGAGCTGGCTATTACAAATAGAAACCAAACATTTTTTAAAATTTATTTTTAATTTTAGACGTAGTTGATCAGAGTGGAATGGATCAAGGGTTAGGGAAAAGTGAGTATAATCATTGTTTCCAAATTTTCTTTCTTTTTTTTTCCTTATTTTGGGGAAGTGAGGGTAGGGATAAAAGAAGCCATACCCAGCCTCCCAACCACTCCAATACTCAGGAGCGGAGAAAGGCCACCCAATATCAAGCCAGGGTCCCAGTGTGACTGATACTCCAAGGGTGCTGCCCAGGTGGTTTTGATAACAAAGAATATTTCAAAGTGAGTGTCAAGTACAATGGCTCTGCTGTAGGCTTAGGCTTGCCCTGGTGTGGTAAGAGAAGGAGCACAGTGAGCTGCGATTATTGTCAGCTGGACATGGAGGGAAGGCTGACATTACAAGGGATCAGAAAGTAGCCAAGCGCTGGAACACAGATGGATTCGTCAGCTAGGATGAGTTTTGTCCTCAGCATAATGGAAAGCCTTTAGAATTTAAACATATGAGTGAGAATATATATAATATTCTTAAAAACTAACGCCAGCTTCCTTAAGAATAGATTTATTTGCTTGCGGGACTTGTGAATGGAGTGGGAATGAATAGTAAGGATTGTGTGCAATAATTTACCCAAGGAATACACGGATGGTAATTATATATGTTGTAAGAGATGAATGGATGCAAGGCTTTTTTTAGAAGGAAACAGATTGCTTCCTGATGAATTAGCAGTGAAGAAGAATGAAAAATACTCTTCAAGGATACTTTTTCTTTTACCACCTTGGTACATGAGGATTTCTGCCTTTTGTGATTGTTCAGATGACACTGGAGACAGAGACTAGGAAGGGAAGATTTAGAGTTCGGTTTGGAACAAGCCAAGTCAGATAACTATTAGACTTGCAGTGGAAGTATTCAGTCGGAAAGGGTTATGGCTAGAGGATCACACTGAGGAATCATTATATAGTGTTTAAATCCAGAGGGCTGGATGAGATCAGCTATGAAGAGAATGTAAATTGAAAATACACTAAGAGACTCCAGGAACAAGCCTTGTGACATGCCATCATGAAGTATGATGCTAATTTTCCATTGCTTAACATTATTTTATAAGTACACTGATATAAAGATACATTTGTTGGGATAAAGACTACCTGTGAATGATACATGAGAAGATAGTAGGGAAACTAAAATGAGTAGTGACCAGCATGTGAATGTTATTTTCATTATGGACATTTTTGTGTTTGCATTTTTGTCACCCAGAGCTGAGGATAGGAGGGACCAAAAAAGAGAAATAAGAGAACATAAGTTCCTTGATGGAGTAGAGGTGCAGTTTCAAGTTGTTTTATTTGGATTAAGTTGTGAAGATACTTGAGGCCAAAAATACCCATTTAACTGTGAATTCAAAGAGCGCATTCTGGCTGTCTCTGTCCATGGGACTTGTTTGTGTTGCCAAAACTACTGCAGAAAGAATTAAGCTATCTCATGGTATAAAATGTCAACATTCATAATCATGCACATTGAATAATAGCTTAATTTTGTAAGGCTGGTCTCTCGGTACTTTACTTTTAAAAGTTGTTTTGTAGTTTAGATTTTCTTAGAACCAATCAAACTGATAAGATTTATACTGGCAAAAAATCTGGAAATAAATATATTCTATGTGTCTATGCAGCAGAAGAATAAACTGAATAGGCACATTCCTGTAGATGGTCTAGATATGCATTTACCAAAGAGTAGAACAATACATTCACTTCCAAAGTATAAGATTATGGAAAAAGGACAGTTCCTCACAACATCTCGACTTTAATTTTTGATCTGCTTATTTCTGTTACATTTCCCTGAGTAGACTCTAGCACTGGCTTATGATTTTTCCACTGAATGAAATGCATTCCTTTTCTATGACAAAAAGGGAAACAGAAGGAAATAATTATATATCTATATCTATATAGATATAGATATAGATATAGATAAAAAACAAAAATTCAAATAAGTCTGAAGTCAGAAATTCTGGCTAATCATTCATCAACAACCAAAATTCATTAAAAGCAAAAGAAACCGTTCTTACATAGATGTAGCTAATTTTTGATAATAGGATGTGATTATATCATATGCTAATTTAGCTCATGGAGATGAACCTCATGGAATTGAAACTTACGGAGATGAAACTCTGTATGCCTGGGCATAGGAGGAGAGGCAGAGAGCAAATTTTAATACTGTGGCTGATCCCCATCTTTGTTTTGTCTATAAACCCACACTTCTCAGTACCAGGGAGATTAAAGTTGCCTTTCTCTAAGTGCCCGTTATGGTGGGCACATTTGTAACACTGAGTATGAATGTCGTGAATAAAGAAAATAGTTGACATTGTTAATACCAAATGGTTCCCAAATGGTCCTTTCTGACATTGCAGGAACGACTGGATACATTAAGGTTCTACATGTCAGACTCCTAAGAGATGCTCTGTTAAGAGAATTCAAAATAATTTTGACTCTATCTAATCTGTATCTTTTTATTCAAATCAGAATTTATCCCTCAAGGAAGTAGAATTCTACTGTCATCTTTCAGGAGACATATAAAGCACTTGTGATTCAGTTTAGCTAATTCCACAATAAGCCTTAACTTAATTCAAGAGTCTATGGTTTAACTGTGTCATAAAATGGAATCAAAATAAAATAAAGGAGTCTATGGTTTAAAGGAGAGAATAAGAAGGTCCTAGCTTTTGAATGGCTAGCAAGATACTCTTGGAATATCTTTTAGTCCTTTATTGTAACTATATTGTAGAGCTCGAGACAAGCTACTCTTATAAAGGAAAAAGATTTATTTCGGCTGATGGTTCTATGATTCATAGTCCGAGATTTTGCAGTTTCCTTTGGTTTGGCATCTAGTGGCCAAACCCTGAGATTATCAAACTCTCAGGGTAGCACAGAACATCCTATGGCAAGAGAGAGGGAGCATGCACATCCTTCTTAAAATCCTGGTGGATTTCAGCCATAGAAGAGTTGTCCTCCTGATATCTAGTCACTTTCCAAAGACTCTTCCTCTTCACACCACACGTGGATCAAGCTCCCGGTCTGTTAGTACTGTTACCATAAGACTTTGGAGACCAGTGAGTTTGGAGGTCAAATCAAAACACTGCAAGTTATGGCTAAGAGTGAAATCTGTAAGTTAAGGTAAAGCAGTGGATTTAGAGTGGATAAAGAGTCAGTATTATTGTGCTGGGGCAAGTTTACCTTTTACATCCTGGACAATGCCATAACCTGTAGCTGTTCTGACATGATGATCTAGCTGCATATTTGAAGCCAGTTAAAGACTGCACATTTACATAATTCACATAAAAACCGTTGACTTCAGTGATTAGGTGTGAAATCCCTGTCTGATTAGCAAATAGAAGCCTTTCAGGAAGTTTAAGAGCCCTGGTGCTAGATGAATTATAACCTCAGGCTTATTTCAATGAGTTGGGCTAAGCTTGAGTTCTGCTGGCAAGGTACCTTATTTCAGGGAGACATTTAGAGCTCAACAAGTTCACAGTTTTGAAAGAAAGCATTCATTTATCAATGTTTCAGGATACTTATTTTCTTTTCATTTTAAATTACCTCTATCTACTTATTGTAATTACTGATTAGTAATATTTTGGTAGACAAAGTTGTTGAAATTTTGAGATTATAAATTGAATATCAGTCATAAAATATGCAATAGTGAATCCATTTGTAACAAACATACCTTTAGCTTGGGACAGAAAATATCTTGCTGAAATATTAAATAATAAATTGGGAAAATTAAAATATTAAAGTGTTAAAATCGTTGAAACACCTACCAAAGTTTTAAAGGACTTCTGATACTTCTGGAACTACCACACAGCCAAGATAATTGTTTTTGACCTGAAATGAATATGTGAAATAAATTGAATGTGAATGTATTTTGAAGATACTTTATGGTCAATCTTTTCGAGTTTTAATCAAGATTCTTGGCATTTGTTAGTTAGCTTCTCCTGAAACATAGCATATGCAATGTTGTCTTTTAAGAATACAAAGATAAAGCCCATTTTGGGGAAAGATTTTATTTAATTATTTGAAAGCAGAGTTATAGAGGGTCAGGAGAGAGGTAGAGAGCAATCTTCTATCCACAAGTGCCGAAGGACGAGGGTCATCTTCCACTGCTTTCCCAGACACATTAGCCTGGAGCTTGATCAGAAATGGAGCAGCCATGACTCCAACTGGCACACATAAAGGATGCCGGTGTCACAGGTGGTGGCCCTATCTACCATACTACAGTACCATCCCCTAAAATCTATTTTTGTCCTCCTTTTAAAGTCTTGCAATTAGCTGTTACAGTAAAGCATTTTGAAGTAATTCAAATATAAAGAATACCTTTGAAAAGTTACTATTAATAAGGTTTCCTTTCAGGGGAAACTTCTATGAATTAAAAACAGAAATAATGAGAGACTGTTTCCATTTAATCACATTCATATTTACAAAATTTAAATTTTACCACATGCATGTATTACCTAGAATAAATCAAGAATAAAAATATATAGAAGAAAGGAAATATAAATATATATATATATGTGTGTTATATGTAAATATATGGTTATCTTAGATATGGACTTGATAAATACATGAAATCTGTTCTTTGTGGTAGTAAAATTAAGTATATTAGAACAATTCAAGTGTTGTTATGAGGAAGAAGGAAGCCTTTCAGACTCAGAAGATTATCTATGCCACGTGTACAAAATACAGCTCTTTTGTTTGTAAAGACAGTGTTAAATTTACTAGCATTTTTGGCTATAAAAATGGGAAAAAAAAGGTGTTGAGCTGTGCAAGTTTATCTCTATCTATTAATCATCCGTTTTGCCTTTTGGTCTGCTTCTTTTTTCCACTGGGCCATCTTCCAGTCGGTCTCTAAGGAGAAAATAAAGAAGATCAATCAATCTTTTCCCTCCACACTATGCAGAAATAGGTGTCTGAGCTGAGTCTCCTGGTAGTCAGGTCCCACCTGCAATATCAAGACACTCTTTTTGAGTCATTTTGATTTTCCAGTTGGTGAATGGTGTTTGCTTTTCGTTTGAGCATCCCTTGGCAAGCTACATGTAAATTCTTTAGAAATATTTAGCACCACATATGTTTAGAGCTGCTTTTTCAAGATTATCCAAGTGATTTTAAAGTTTTGTTTATGTGTTAGCCAACTGTGGTGGCTGTGTTTTATATGGTTACACTTTAGAAAGCTAGACTTCAACAGATTTAATCTAACATAGCCAGAGTATCTGAAAGTGAAGCATTTGGACTAAAAGCATTACTTCAGCTTGCTTGTACTAAAGTAGTGAGTTCTGTTGGAAATAATTAAAAAGTTAATTGCCCAAGAATGAAATTACATTTGTTCAGCTTAAAATTGTAGGTTTTAAATTATTGTAAAAAAATCCTTCAAGGACAAGGAAATAAAAATATAAAAACCAAAGCAAAGTAAATATACATCATCTACTTAAAATTTTACATGAATTTTCAATATTTGGAGAAGAATAATTTCCTATAGAAAAGATTGATGTTAGATAAAACAAAATATATTTCTTGACAGAAATATACTACTCAAGATCTTTATGACATTTTCTTAATGCCAAAGTGCTTATTTTCTGTCTTGAGTGAATGAAACAATTTTACCCATTAAAAATGCCTACCCAGGGTTTTGAGGGAAATTATATACCAGGAGTTCTGAATTCTGTTATTCATAGAAACTATTAGGAATCAGAAATTCTGCAATGCATATTAAGATCTAGATAGTCCTATTCTAAATGTGTATCTTTTTATGTAATCGTAAGTTAGACCGGTCACATTGTGGGTATTACTAGGAAATACAAAGGAAAAGATACTTCTGGATAAAAAGAGGAGTTATTGGTAGAACCAACAGCAGCTATCAAAGTTTCCTTTTCTGGTATGTTACAGGAAGAGGTTTATAGAGTCTGGAATACTGCGAATTCTTTTTCTCTCCTTTCTAGAAAGGCACTGTTTTTTTCATCTTAGCTCTTGCATTTTTGCTTCAGTGAGGATTTATAGTCAAGGGACAACTATTTGTCTTCTCTGTGAATCATGACCATGGCTGCAATAGTATCTAAGAATAGGTTTGCCTAATTTTACATCCGAAAATAGTATCATTGTGAGAACAAAGAACACTGCTTACACTAACCTGGGGCCCTACTCAGAATTAATCCACCCTGAATGGCAGTCTGCACACCTGTAGGTTTGTTTGATTCTTGCCCAGATTTCCTCTGCTGTCCCTAAACCACAAGGGCGTGGACAAAAATGCCAGCAGGGTTGTTTTCAGCATAGGGATGCCTTATACCCAGAGACACTGAAAATCCTTATAATAGCCACAAGTACTATGTGCCAAATATCACATGAAGACCTTGACCATTCCTGAAGTCTGTTAATTCTGTTGTCTCATTCATTTCATGCAGTGAAATAAAGAGGTGAGTGTTAGGATCCCTGCTTTATAAATTAAGTAGGTGAGAATTAGGAAGGCTAAAAAGCTTACTCAGGATCACAAATACAGTGATCAGATTAAGCTGTGTTTGTAAAATAACGTGTTTTGAAGGCTGAGTGGTTGCATGAAAGAAGTAAATAGTAGGGTTGAACTTTTGGCAGGTACATAGTGTGGCCCAGCAATCCAAAAACTCCATGTCCACTGTGAAAGGAAGAAAATCCCTCCCTGATCTCTAAGCCCTTTTTCTTGGTTTATCTACACTAACCTCCATTCGACACTTACTTGAATGGCTTGTTGTAAAATGATACATGTAAAATGTGAGAACCAACCTATCCTCTCAATGCCACATGCCTGCCCTTCCAATATAGGCTCACTTTTCACTTTTTGTCCCAGGGTCCCATTCCAGCCATGTCTCCATGGAAGGGTGTGCCCATCAGTTATAGGGTCACCTATCAAACACCATTTTGGGATTCCTTCCAGGTTGCTACTGTCCAGATTTTACTGCAGTTAATTTATTCAAGACCTAGGGCAGAGCTTGATTTTCTAGGTTAGAACAATTGTTTTCCATCATGCAACCCTGTGATTGAAAACATATGGACCAGAAAATGGGATATTTATTACCTGACTCTTCAGAAGATGTTTTTTAAAATTATTCATCAATGAAAAAAAGATAAAATAATAACAATAAACTAATTTGGAAAAATATGGATTATCTAGTTATGAAGGTTTTAACGAAGTAAACAGTGACACTGAGACAAATAATCCAATAAAATTATTAATTACTTTGGGGAAAAAAAGAAAACTAAGGAAGGTAAAACCCACACAATGTTGCTTGCGCAAGAATAATAATATACTCGTGATGGCAAGGAGTTGGCGGATGTTGTGAACTAAAGGTAGTAGAGCATGGAGATTTAGGTCTATGTGTACATTCAACATATGATTGTACAGCAGTCTTTTGTGACAAATGTTCTGTTGGTCTCAAGTGATGTTTTCTGGAGCATTTTCAGTATTGTTAAAATAAAATATGAGAAAATCAATAGTTAAGGATGTTTCTGTTAGCATAAGGAAACATTAACTGTATTTTATGAAGCAGAAAATTGCCTCACACCCAAATTCTTAAAAAGCTTTTTTTTCCTTGCTGCTTTTAATAAGACATAGAACATTGGTACACATGAGCTGCATAAAATTCTAATAGAATTAGCATACAGTAATTTAATACTTTATATGCCTGGCAAATCTGTTGTAAAATAAAGTAAGGGAACAAAGAAGAATGCACTGTCTTATGACAAGAACCATTCCTTAAAGGGGAATGAAAATACTAACACCTTGCTGATAACCTATAGAAGGACCTGGGCCTGGTACAGTCGAAGATGTCTTCTAACCTTGCAGGTGAGGTAAAAGATTTGTAATGAAGAGAGCTTAGTGAAAGTGTAGAAGAACAACAAAGCTTTGTGTCTTCTAAAGTCACCTCTAAAATTAAATAGCTTATTATTCAAGCATTGGTATTACAACTTACACTTCCAGAGGCAAATTGAATTCAGCATTATACACACATATTTACATACATACGCATCTATATTACCTGTACAACATATACAGTATATTTAGGTATGTATTTAAAATGATCAAATGTGCTATTTGAAAATGATAACACAATAACTTGGTAACATTGCAGCAAACTGTTAGTTCTATCAGAAGTATTTCCATCAAAAATAAATTTATTTTTTTTAAAACAATCACTTAGGATGCAGCATAATTTACCGCTACATGTAAATAGGAATAGATGTCTGAATGAAGTGGGATAATAAATTTTCTTCAATTTGAATTATTAATCTTAGCTAATGTAGACTATCACATATATAAAAAAAGGTATTTTCAACTAATGGGCATCTTAGGGAAGTTCTCCCATAAATACACTATCTATTGAAGAATATAGAAATACAAGGACCCAGCGTGGTAGCCTAATGGCTAAAGTCCTCAGCTTGCATGCATGAGGATCCCGTATGGCTATCGGTTTGTCTCCTGGTGGCCACTTCCTGTCTAGCTCCCTGCTTGTGGCTTGGGAAAACAGTTGAGGATGGCCCAAAGCCTTGGGACCCTGCACTAGCATGGGAAACCAAGAAGAACATCCTGGCTCCTGGCTTTGGATCATCTCATCCCTAGCCATTTTTTCCACTTGGGGAGTGAATCAACAGACAGAAGATCTTCCTCTCTGTTTTTCCTCGTCTCTGTGTAGCTGCTTTTCCAATAAAAATAAATAAATCTTTAAAAAAATGAAATACAATATGAAAACATCAGTCAATGTCTTTGGAGAAGCAGCACTCTGCTGTTCGTGGTTAAGTCTGGTTACTGCTATCTGGAATTATTGCTACCTTACACTGCAACATCTGGGGAAATAGCTACAGAAAAATTAGCACAAAGTGTTTGTCATAAGGCCCTGTCCTTGTTTTAAATAAGCTCATTGTACTTGTTTGAAAGATTTAATTGCATGATAAAATTGATAATAAGTCTAGACCAATTAATAAGATGAAATGTACAAATAGGTTTCTTAAATGCTTTGGAAATGATATCTTCTTAAGGAGAAGAAACTTTCTGGAAAGTTAAAACTCAGAAAGTGGAAGAGATGAGATTACATTGCATTGTGGACATTCTGTGGCAGAGGTCCCACAGCCTAGACCTTCCATCTCTTCACCGCTAGAGCACCCGAGAGCAGGCATTGAGGGGCTCTGCTAAAGTCAACCCTGACCACTGGCCCAAGCCTGAAAACGCTGGTGCATGTGTGCTTGACTGGTGGCAGAGCACCAACGTTCCCAGTCCACCCAGTCATGCTCCCTGCAGATCCGTTCTAAGGACTCAATTCACCTCTAATAAGAAACACTCTGTGTCTTGAGCAGTGAGATGGAAAGGGGAGATAAACACATTTATTGTTCAAAGACAGTTCGCTGATCACTCCTACTGAAGCCAGGGAGACAGTGGGGTGTTCTTTTGGATTGCTTTAGTCTTTGTTTATGGTTAGAAACAGGAATAGGCAAAGTTCATATTAGGATTTTCTGGGAAGCTGGAAATACCATCTCTATCCATTTCTTGGTAAATCTTAACTTTCCAAGTAAAACTATGAGACCAATATACGTAAAATAATGAGATGATGGTCTTGGCAAAGGGGTTTCTTGTGCTTGCCCCTGCTATCTTGGCAGGATGAGTTGAGTTGCCTCATGCATTTCTGGTGTTTCAGGCGGAGATGGAACACTGCAGAAGAGCAGAAACCATTAATAGGAGCCCAGCTGAGCAAAAATGCACAGGCAAAAAGGATCACATTCACTAAGGCTCAGCATATCTAAGCCCCTACGACTGCATTCCTTTTTACAATAAAGCAAAAATCAACAGCTCTGTTCTGTCCCTTTTATGCATTTGAAGGTACCATTAAAATTTGGCATTTGATATGAAGACAGGAATTTTTTAGAGTGTCAAAACCTGAAAACTGAATCTGTCAGTAGTTTTTCTTGTTGTTGTTAATTGTTGCTTCAGTGTCCCTCAATCATGAAGCAGTTTTTTTTTTTTTTTTCACTTTGCTTTAAGACTCTGCTCTTTCTACCAGGACTGAAAAGTTGGATGCCATAAAAGAGCTTTTAGATTCTGCAAGAACTTACCTCGTGAAGGTTTTTGTTTTATTTTTACTTCAAAAAATTATTTGAAAGACAGAGTTACAGACAAGAGAGAAGGAGGCTCCAAGACGGAAACAGATCCTCCATCTGCCAGCCCACTCCTCACATGGCCACAGTGGCCTGGGCTGAGCCAGATTGAAGCCAGCAACCTCCTCTGGGCCTCCCATGTGGGTAGAGGGGCCCAAGCACTTCAGCCACCCTCTGCTGCTTTCCCATGCTCATTAGCAGGAAGTTGAATCTGAAGTGGAGTGACCAGGTCTTGAACCTGTGCCCATAATGGATGCTGTAGGCTCTGGCCTTACCTGCTACACTGTAGCTCCAACTCCTCTCCAATTTCGCGAAGTTCACTTTTTTGGCTAAAGAAACTGAGGGCTTGGTTAGCACTTGGAGGATCCAAGGTTACTTCCGCAAGTTTGTGGGAAACAGAATTAAATGTTTCAAAATTAAACACATAATAACTTAAAAAGTATAAAATCAAGTGATGAGTAACTTTAAAAATAAATTAATTAAGTTTATTCTTAGAATATTGAACACCCATATGAATGAGGGTCGGAGGTTTCAGCAGATCTTCTGAACACGCATAGATTTAAGAAGTTTGCATCCAAATCACCTGTTAGCTCAATTTCCCGGGGACACTTTGCCATACTATTGTGTTATTATAGTTTTTTTTTTCATCATGAAT
Source organism: Ochotona princeps (assembly GCF_030435755.1). Taxonomy (NCBI): domain Eukaryota; kingdom Metazoa; phylum Chordata; class Mammalia; order Lagomorpha; family Ochotonidae; genus Ochotona; species Ochotona princeps. The sequence goes on from NC_080841.1 coordinate 36,994,619, forward strand.
TAGATTACCATTTCTTTTTGTTTTCCAATGTGATCAACAAATAAGTTTACTGAGCATTTACTACATCAAAGTGCAATGGAATGTTTCATCTGTCTGATTTAATCAGCACCACAGCCTAGCCAAGATATTCTATATTCTCCATCTTATAGAAACCGAGTCTCCAAAGATAATATTCCCTAGATCCCAACCTAAATCCCACCAATATGAACATGTTAGGAGTGTCAGCAAAGGGCTGACCCCACACATACATTTGTTATATGCAGCTGTAAAGTTCATGCTCTAACACTAAGTCATGCAGCCCCAAGTCTTTGAAATGGGAATAACAGTGAATTACATTGCCAAGTTGGGGTAAGGGTCACATAACTGAAAGTTGGTGAACAGTGCTCCTGTCAACTGCTGCATGCTCAAGTAAGTGTCAGCCACTCCACGTTTCACCTTTCCTTTTCCAGGACAGACATATGAAATAACATCATGTGTTTTTCTCTGGACATATTCCAGAACAGACTAAAAATTGTTATCTGCCATTCATTGTCAGTTTAAGGTGGGAGGCTCATATTGCCTAAAGTTGGGGAGGGAATCAGGTGTGGCAAGGTAGCATAATCTTACCAAACATAATACACTGTACCCTCAGGAATCCTTTGGGTTAGTGAAATGATCTATGTTATTAAAATGGTAAGCTTTCCAACTCTCCAACATCACAACGAATCATACTTTGCCCCTCTAGAGAGAGTTGTCAGGAATCTCAGTAATTCTGTAATCTGATATAGTTTCATTGTTTTCCCACAAATGATCCAACTCTGAGTTGATTTGAAATCTCACTTTGCATTCACATATAAAACAAAACATATCAGATAGGAAATATGTAGCCACCTGTTCTCCCAGAGCATAACTTCTGGAATTCTAACTTTTTTGTCTCTTCAGGATACAGTGTTGATGAGCAGAATGAATGGCTATTGTACTATGCTTCTGATTTTAGGGAGAAAACATTGAGTTTTTCATCATTACATGTGAGGTTAGCGGTAGGTTATCCGTGGATATCCTTTATCATTTATGAGTCTAGAATGTTAAAACAGTAGTGGCTAAAGATCAAATTCAACAAAAAGTTCAAATTGTTAAAATATAATTAACAGTAAAATTATTCCATGAATAAAAATATGTTAACTTTAAAAATGCATCAATGCCATCATTGACATTAAAGTGTTATATATATCTTGACAATAGGATGCTGGGGTTTCTATCATTGTCCATACCTGCAATGTCAGAATACACTAAAATAGCAGAATGATGGGCCTATGATTGATTATGAAGAACTATACTATTGTAATGACATAGGGGAAATCTGTGTGTGTGGGCAGGGGACAGGACTTGGGAAGGGGAGAAGGGAAATGCCAGGGCCCATGGAACTGTATTATAAAATAATAAATTTAATATAAAAGCATATCAATATGATTAGTAATGCTAGTATTTAAAAATTTTGGTGATTTTAATAGAAAAAATTGTTTGGTAAAATCTGGCATTTGTTCCTAGGTACAAATGTTAGTATGCTATGATAGAATGGTAGTCATTAAATGTAATAATTATTGTTATTTCATAATAACTTTAAAAATTTTATGGAAAACTGAAGTCCTAGAGACATGCCCATTATAATTAGGAAGAAGGCAAGAATGTGATCACCTCCGTGATGTAACATGGTTCTACAAATTCCTATTAGTACACAAAGAAACACAAATGAAAAATGGTATTATTCAAAAGAAGAAATAGAAGTCAACATCTGTAAATAAAGAGGATTATTGCAAAATAATCATGCAGAAACCAGTTACTTTCTGTCAGAATGGATGATTCAGCAAATGCAGGGATGAAAATTCTTAACAGCAGAAATGGATGAAATAGTTATGTAGACACTTAGACTGACAGCTGAATAAACATTTCAGAGGATGGAAACCAGAATGTGTTGTCAGTTATTTCTACACCAGATCTCTCAAATTCACAATAGGATTATTATTTGGAACATGATACTGTGATTATGAAATTCACATAGAGTAAATAAGTATTCAAAAACATCAATGACAGACATGATCACATCAGTCTTGACATTCTATCTGAGAAATACAGTTCTTCTTTTTTTTTAAGATTTATTTGAAAGTCAGAGTTCCGGAAACAGTGAGAAGGAGCAATTGAAAAAGGTGAGAGTGAAAGAGAGGAGGGACCGAGATCTTCTATTCATTTGTACACACCCCAAATGGCCACAAGCTTCTTCCTGGTCTCCTCATGTGAGAGCAGAGGCCCAAGGATTTGGGCCATCTTCTGCTGCTTTTCCAAGCCATTTCCAGAGAGGTAGATTGGAAGTGGAGCAGCCAGGACTCAAACCAGTGAAGCTGAAACCGTAGGTGGTGGCTCAACTCACTACTCCATGGCACTGGCCTCAAATATATTAATTTTAAACTTTGATTCATCCTTTCCACTATATGCCAAAATCCGTAAGAGTTTAGAAAGTTTAAGTGAAAAATAATAGGCTAATGAGATAATATATAGGGGAACCCTTAACCAGCAAAACAAAGAAGAAACAAAACTTTTTCTTTTTTTATCTTTTTAATTTATTATTATTATTATTATCATTTTATGATACAGTTCCATAGGCTCCTGGCATTTCCCTTTTCCCCTCCCCAACTCCCTCCCCCCCAGTACCTTTATATCATTACTAAAATATACTTCTTCATACACAGTCATATGTCCATCATTGCAGGCATGGACAATGGCATAGAGTCCAGCATCCTATTGTCAAGATACAGTAAACAGTTTCATTGTAAGTCCATCTTTGTCTGGAAGTAGAGATGTATACTACATTGTATCCTCACATCTGGATATGATGGTCTCCATTGCACAGTTACTATATATATCCCCTTAAATGAAAAGCCACAATGCAAAATCAACAAAGGAAGAAAAATATAAATTTACAATGTCATGAAGTTAAATAACATGTTACTGGATATGACAGTTTCCATTATACAGCTACTATAATCCCCTTAAATGAAAAGCCACAAAACAAAATCAACAATAGGAAGAAAAAAATTAACAACACCATGAAGTTAAATAACATGCTACTGAGTGATTAAAATCAGCGAAAGCTCTATCTCATGGATTTTGATGTTTTTGTTTTTGTTAGTTTCATCTCTTCAAAACAGTTTCTTATTAAATTATTCAATGACTCATAGATCATACAGTAGCATCATTTTCTTCAAGAAGAAACAAATTGTAAAAGGTTGAAAGTTTCATGACAAAATATGTAGCATATGTATATTCCTGTGTAGCAAATAAAAAGTTATATTTAGAATTAAAGAGAAAATTGTAAGTCAGGTATAATGCTGCAGAACACTTAAAAAAAAAAACTAAAAGGAATAGGATGAGTATGTAGTACAGTGGCAAGGCACATTTGGAATACCCACATTCCATGTCACAGGACCAGTTTAAGTCCCACCCCTGCTTCTGGTCCAGCCTTCCTACCAATGTCCACTCTGGGAACCAGCTAATGATGGGACCTTGCCACCTGTGTTAGAACCCTGATGGAGTTCTTGTCTCCTACTTTCAGCCTGGACTAGACCCAGCTGTTGTGGGCTTTTGAAGAAAGAATAGATGAAGATCTCTCTCTTCTGTGTCTCTTTCTCTCTCTTCCAAGCCTTTAATAGGAATAACCCAAACGAATAAAGTGAAATAAGTAAATGGGTATACAGGTCAAAATATGGAAATATGTGAGGTCAATAAGCATCTTTTAAAGTGTAACTTATTAATAATAGAATGCTAATGAAAACATGGTTTGTCATTTTTTATCTAAATGCAAAATTGGCATATATCTTTATAAATTAAAAAAATGTAGATATTCTCATATATAGATTAAATAAAATGTCCTAAATTCATATAATGGTGTATATGCTATCCTTAAAAATTGTCAGGCAATATTCTTAAGAAGCTATGAGAAAATACCCAGACTGTTGTATCAACTATGGAAAAGCAAGCTGTTGCATGTAATAATTCCCATTTGATGAATAGAAAACATACATTAAAGGCTAGAAATAATACTAGTAATATCTTAGAATTGTGATATACTTACTCTTTTTAAAAGATTTATTTATTCTCTGTGAAAGTTCAGTTACGGAGGGAGAAAGAAAGGTAGATAGAGTTATTCTATTTGCTGCTTCACACCCAGATGGTCTCAACAGACAGGGCTGGGCCAGGCTGAAACCAGGGACCCGGAAATTCATCCAAGTTTCCCACATGGAAGGCTGGGGCTCAAACACTTAGCTGAACGCATAGACCATTAGCAGGTGCTGGACCAAGTGGAGCATCCAGGACATGAACAGGTGCCCAGATGGAATGCCTGCCCTAAAGATAGTGGATCTGTGCACTACACTAAAACACTGCTCCCAGTGCACTGACTCCTAAACAATTTAAACCATGAATATGATTTAATTTTAAGTATTGGACAGAGTTTCTCAAGCTGAGAATTAATTCAGGACAGTAGTGATGTCATTAGCTACACAGTGGGTACAACCAGCATTTAAATGAAATGGAATTGAATAGGAAAATAGATGCTGCATTTATATGACTCTTCCCCCTCAAAAAAGCAAGAAGAAAATGTTGCACAACAATTTAGCTTTAATATATATAGATTATATAATACATTTTACTATGGTTTATTTCAAACAAATTTTAAAGTTTCCATATAGCAATAATCAATTTTTGGTAGAAATTAAGATTTTTAAAATTACATTCTGTTGCTAATGTATTTACATCCACTTGGTTTAGTTGAACCAGCACAAAATTGAAAGTCATTGAGGAATTCAGATTTAATTATTTCTGCCTCCACTGTTTTTTTTAATCAGCAAACTATTTAAGCAGGGAACATAAAGTTGTAAAATTATAGTTGATAGGACACTGTACTAAGATTGTTCAAGTGAGTACTTAGCCAGTCTTGATTCCTGACATTTTGAAAAAAAAAAAAAGGAAATTGAGATCACTCTGCTAGGTGAAATAAGCCAGACCCAAAAGGCAAGCATCACATATTTTGTGTTGGCGGTAGTTAACATCCAGAGAAAGTATAAAGATTGTGTGGATGTTATCACTTAGTTATAAATATAATTATTTACATAAATGACATATAAATAACAATATATTTCTCTCTCTCATGTTTTGAAACAGAAGTTGAAGAGGAGAATATTGTGGACTTTTGGGCTACTAATAATGTTTTGTCCTTAATTTGTGTGTTGGTGATGAGTGTAGTCAGAGAAACAAAAATGCACATCTGTATGTGCCTTTCTCGATAGGTGTACTGTGATTCAATAAAGCATTTAAAAACATTGTGGGTGAGGAAAGATCAAGGATTTGAAACATCTTGGATCCAATCCCTGTGTTAAGGAAATCGTGATGTGTATAGAAAAATATTTAGATTTTTTAAAGGAATAAAGGAATGAAGAAATGAAGGGAGAACGGAAGGAAGGAAAGGAGGGAGGAGGGAAGGAAGGAAAGAAAAAAGAAAGAAAAAGAGAAAGAGAGAGAAAGGAAGGAAGGGAGGGAGGGAGGGAGGGAGGGAGGGAGGGAGGGAGGAAAGAAGGATGGAGTAAAGAATAAAACGAATCATGTGGACTCCCTGAGCCTGTTGATACTGTCAACACTTTCCCAGCCATAGCAAAGGCACAAAGTTAATGTTACTACAGTGGAACAATAAACAGTCACCACTTATTAAAATACTTGTTTACTGCTTTGACTGTATTGTTTCAAATTGTAAGTCCACTATGAAGGCATTACTATTGTGACTGCTTTAATTTTGACATTTGGGTTAATCAACTTGACAAAGGTTATTTATTAATAAATAACCAATTTTATAAAGGTCATTTAATCAATAAAGTAGTTTGAAATTCTCTAAACCAGCCATGCTTAAAAGGTAAGCGAGGAATAAAGGCAAAAATTGGAATTAAATCTGAGAATAGTATTGCAAGCACATCTCCTGAGTCAAATAGCCTTTAGCTATTTCCAAATGAGTGAATGCTCATTTGGAATGAGCATCATGCTCTTGCCTCTTAGAATTTTAAATGTAAATATATAACAAATAGCAAAGCATGTAATAATCAAGGAACAGTTGCTGTTTCGCTGATTAAAATATGGTGCGTGGTAACAGCTGCAGGCTATTACTAATTACTTTGATCCAACAGGAGCTAGCAGACTGTCCAGTGTGTCATTGACCTTGTGTGCATCACAGTAAGCGTATGTTTCAGTCCACTGTTTTATCCTCTTTATTCCCTTGAAACACTGAAAATGCTCAAAAAGGGCATTTTATCCACAGTAGCAGTGACTTTTCATCAGAATGATTTCAGAAAGGTGTAGCACATTTTCAATAAACCCAACAGTCCTTCACTGTCTGTCAACTTTTTCCTCCTGAGTCCTGGTTCCAGCTTGGGATTTCAGCTTCCTGCTCATACAGACTGTGAGAGGAACGAGTAACGACTCAAGTAGTTGGGTTCTGGCCCTCCAACCGCCAGATTTACCCTCGACCAGCCTTATCTGTTGTAGTCATTTGGGGAAAAAAAACTCAAATATTCTTATTTTCTCTTTCTTTCTCTATCTCTGCCTCTAAAATAAATAAATAAATGGTTTAAGGTAACGTGGTGTTCTGTTTTCATTTTTACAAGTATTTCTTTTTTGCCAATTATTTGAAAGATAGCAGCAGGAAGTGAATGTTTGAGTAGCAAAGCAGAATTAAAAAATGAAAGTTACTACAGTTTTTGTTTTGTAAACATATACTAGAGCTATAGTAGATTCTAGAAATCCTGCAGAAAATGAAGACTTGACTGAATGATCTTTAAGAGATGACATATGTATGAGGGATAAGGTTCAGGATATGAGATGATTTGATCCTAATTTTTCAACTGAAATTCATTTCAGGAGAAAAGTTCCTGTATTCTGCATATTACTATTCTCGATGACACTGGCTTTTAATTCTACCAGTAACATCAAGAGTTTTAACTAAAACAAACTCTATTTAGGATGATGATTAAAAAAAAAAAAACTTTTCACTTGAAATTGTTACAGAGAGAAAGGAACAGAGAGATCTTGCATTCACTGGTTCACTCCCCTAAATGGCCCCAATAGCCAGAGCTGAGGTGGTATGAAGCTGGGAGCCAGTAGCTTCTTCCGGGTCTTCCACATGGGTGCAGGATCCCAAGACTTTGGGCCGTCCTTTGCTGCTTTCCCAGGGCATTATCAGGAAACTGGATCAGAAATGGAACAGCTGGGACATGAAACAGCACTCATGGGATTAGGTCACTGCAGGCAGAGGATTACCTGCCACTGTGCTGGCCCCATAATGCAAATTTTTATAATTTATCAACTGTATTGCCTTTTAAACAGATTACCAGTAGATTCAGGTGACATTCCCAGAGCTATGTTCCATGAGACAATCAGACACAAGAATTCTGAAAAACTTAAAGCTCAAATTTACTAATTCTAGAAGCATTTTTAGAGGTAAAATGGTTTATCACATGCCTGAGGCCAATTGGGAACAGGCATGTCTTATAAGGAAAATGATATGTAAATTTTTACTAAGTTATATTGAAATTATTGATCATTATTATCAATTATTTAAATGTTATGAATTGCCTTTCAAATTACATTTGTTTCAGGATTTCAAAGGAAATTGATTTTCTGTAACCTTATAACTTGGCATCTGTGTTATTACATGGTAAATTTTATATTATTAGTTACAATCACTAATGTTTATCATCTCATGTAAAATATTAAGACATCTTGTTAAAGCATGTTTCCATTTGTAAAATTCTATTGGACCATTTTTTGCATTTTTGTCTCAATATGTAGCAAAAAAATTTACTAAATTTACAATGGACCATTCTGTTAAGATAGCTCGTTCTGGAGGTTTTCATTAGTCCCTAGCAGTTAACTGGGTTCAATTACTGGCTCGACTTCCAATACACACTGCTGTGAATGCAGAACCTAACAGGCATTAGTAGTGGCACAAATCCTTGGGAGACTTGAATTGAGTTTCTGGTTCTTAGCTTCAGCCTCATCCTGTCCTGCCCACGCTGGGCATTTGGATGGTGACCCAGCAGATGAGCTCCTCAAGTACATGAACACTAGTATTATTAAAAACAGATAGCATACCCTGATATATACTTTTGAGGCTACACGGATCATACACATCAGGTTCCAGCCATATCTCCTCTGTTTATTTATCTTTCTGCATTCAAGCTATAATAGTAAAGGTTGTCCACAAAAGAGCCCAGTATTTACTGTCTGGTCACTCCTAGAAAAAAGTTTGCTGAATCTTGGTCTAGAACTTGATTTTAATGAAAGCCTTAGAATTCATTGAAGTTTCTTACCTAAATTTTCTTTTGTGGATATTTCGCATCTCTGGTAAAATGATCAGTTGTTTAATTAAATGTGCATCCCATTTTATCCTTATGAATATGTATTAGGACTCTTTCCTGCCTAGAAATACATTAGCCTTGCAAAAAAATGTCTTATTTCCAAAACCTTTCTATAAACAAAGATAGAGGTGTGATGAGATTTATACTTGGATCTTTTGATTTGAATGATGTGCTATGAGATAGGAGAATACTGTTTGCTTCCTCAACCCCCTTATTTAACATGGGTCCTGTGGGCTTTGAAGTCAACATCCCATTAAAATTGAGGGGAAAATAGAATTAAATTAAATATCTATCTATTAGTTTGTTTTGGAATTATCTTATTTATTCATTCATTCATTCGTTCATTTCATGATACAGTTCCATAGGATCCTGGATTTCCCTTCCCCTTTTCCCAAATAGGTGTAACCCCTACTGATATTCCCTATATCATTACAATAGTATCGTCCTTCACAATCAGTCCTAAGTCCATCATTGTGCTGTTTAAGTGTATCTTGACATTGTAGCCATGGACAATGGCAGAGTCCAGCAGTTTCATTTGAAGTCCATCTTTGATTTGGAATTAGACATGTACACTGCATCTGTATGTGATAGTCTCTACTACACAGTTCCTATACGTCCCCTTCAATGAAAAGCCATACAACAAAATCAACAACAGAGAAAAAAACAGAAAATTTACAACATGAAGTTAAATAACATGTTATTAAATGATCAATGAGTTACTAAAAAAATGAAAAAGAAAATCAAAGTCCTTTGTGAAATAAACAATGCTGTTGGATGACCTATGAGTCAGTATTGAAATTAATAAGAAAAACAAAAACTTTTTTTGGATGAATGAAAGTAAAAACAAAGGCCAGCAGATTCTGGCAAGACCAGCACCCAGTGATGTAGGACAACTGGAATATTACTGTGTTTAAAAAAGAAAAAAAAAAGTGGTAGCTCTTGGGACAAAGAAAAGTATTCCCAAAAGAGACTCCAGGCTTATTTAAATTAAATAGTATGAACATGGGCTTTCTTAATGATATAACACACATATTCTCTTTTCATATAATTGCTTTTTCAAAGATAATATGTATTTTCATCTACTGGAAAGAGAGAGAGAGAGAGAGAGAGAGAGAGAGAGAGAGATCTTCCATCCATTGGCCAACTCCCCAAGCCCACAAAAGCCAGAGCTTTTGTCAAAGCCAATTCTAAATTTCTCATATGAGTGACAGAAACCCAAGTGCTCGAACCATCACCTTTGTTCCAGAGTGTGTTAACAGGAGGCTGGATTAGGGCCCGGCAGCGTGGCCTAGCGGCTAAAGTCCTCACCTTGAATGCACCCGGGATCCCATATGGGCACCGGTTCTAATCCCAGCAGCTCCACTTCCCATCCAGCTCCCTGCTTGTGGCCTGGGAAAGCAGTCGAGGATGGCCCAATGCATTGGGACACTGCACCCGCGTGGGAGACCTGGAAGAGGTTCCTGGTTCCCGGCTTTGGATTGGCGCGCACTGGCCCGTTGCAGCTCACTTGGGGAGTGAATCATCGGACGAAAGATCTTCCTCTCTGTCTCTCCTCTCTCTGTATATCTGACTTTGTAGCAAAAATAAATATTTAAAAAAAAAAAACAAGAAACAGGAGGCTGGATTGAAAGAGGAGTGGCTAGGATTCAAATTAGCACTCTGATTATGGAAGAGTGGGTCTCAGGTGGTGACTTAACATGTAGTAACACGATGCATAGTTTGTAATTGCTTTTGGTTACTGATTAAATAATTGAATTACAAATGTACTGAAAATTAGTATCCAGTTTTACTCATTTTTAAAGGAATTATAAGTTTCAAAATATGTGAACTTTTTAAGCAAAATCCTATTTGCTTTGCAAGCTGCAAATCAATTAATATCAAATCTGTTGTGAATACATGAATGAATGCACATTTGGCTGGCAGATCCTAATTTTACAAACTTTAACGTGGGGGTTATTTAATAAATTAAGTAAACTGCAGTGTTACACTACTCTTTCTCTGATTAACAGTTTAAAGGACTAACTTTTGTAAGAGAAAGTTTAAATCAACATTGAAGTCTTAAGATTTGATATAATCATGTTATGAGATAAAAGTAATTCCCTTGCCTTTGGGTACATTGGGAGTAGAATAAGAAAAAAAGACATTGTTTTAGATTATCTGCTCCATTTTATTACTTGTGATCAGATTTCTCCTCCAAAACAATTTTTTTTTAGCAAATCAGTAATTCCCCATATCCCAAAGGAGAACATCAGTACATTCTTCAGTATTTGAACAGACTTGAAAGGCAGAGAAGAGGAGTGTCAGCTAACTGCTCTAGGAGTAAATAGATGTCCCACATCAGTATGTCATCGGGTAGCCAGAGATGGCCTCCACCACTGGGGATTCTCAGAGTCAGGATGCCAAATCACCCGCTGATGTTTATTCCATACTTAAGCTTGTACAACACAGATGGTAGGCATAAAATAGCTGAGCATCAATGGATCATGTCTGTAGAGAATGATGGATGCGGTCTATTTTGTTGAAAGTGGAGTTGTTTTCACATTCCACTTGAATTGGATTATGCTCATTCATGACATGGTGCATAATCTGTAGCAAGGAATCTCAGAAAAAAAACATTCTGTGGACACAGTGCAAATCAAACGGGGATGGGGGAGTTCATCAAGCAAAACTATCAACACTGTAAGGATTCTAGATTGAAAGTCGAACAGATTCCAAATATTTTTAAAAATATATTTCTACACTGTGCATAATAATGTGCATTTTATGTAAATATACATTTAAATATTAAAATTCCAAGACAATATGAATTAGTAATTTTAGTTAGAGCATTTTGAGTTTTTTTTCAATGTTTTGATATAGTTTATTTGAAAGGGAAAGAGGGAGAGAGATCCCATGCAATAGTTTATTCTTTAGTTGCATGATGTAGCCATGACTAAGCCAACTAAAGCCAGGAGCCAGAAACTCAATATACATTTCCCATGCAGGTGACAGATCATTAGTGCTAGGGCCTTTATGGGGTGTGAAGTGACAGGAAGCTGGGCTGGAGAATCAACTCCAGGCATCCCAACATGGGAGTCTCTTCACTGATGCGCCAGATGCCTACAGCCTTCCCCATACTGTGAATTTCTAGTACAGAACGTGTGTCCATATTTGTCAGGTATATTACATAATTCATTATAAAACTCCAACCTTTAAAATATCCCTCATCATATTAGTAGGTATGAGGTAGCACATGGAATGTTAGCATTGACTATTTAATAGTGAGATAAGATGATAATTATGATGCCTTCCCAGAAGACGTTCTGCATAGTGATTTCTGGGCTGTGTCAACAGAGATACGGAGAATAGGAAGTTATTTCAGACAGGGGAAATAGTATGAATGAACTAAACCTTAGCAATGTAGCACTTGCTAAGTCACCTTTCAGAATGTGACCTGAGCATCCTGGTGCTGGGCATCCCCAAGATCCCCCTCAGGTACACTGATTTGTGGGAGAGTCACATAGCACGGGAAAGCTCTTCTTTCTGAAGCTGCCACCTATCATAGGAATAGAAGCTAGATTCAAACCAGCTGGCTCCTAGGCCTGGAGGCAGGGTGATTGTTAAGGTTAGTCATGATGGGTTGGGCCTTCCTGTGTCTGACCTGATCACCCCTGGATCCTGAGCCACTCTGGCTGAATAAAATCAAACACTGGCAGTCAATCACATTGCCATCACTAATTACCTTGCATAAAGCAAAAAGCAGTATACTCCATCATCAGCTCAGCTGTTCCAGGCCTTACAGCATTTGTCCAGGAGCTGGTTGAGGTCCAGATGTTTTCAGCTTTACCCCAGAGGCAGAGTGAGGGAGGATCTTTGCTTTTGAGTGTGCGGGATTTTGCAACCTTCAAAACTGTTTACCAAAGATAGTTTGAGGGACTGTGAATCTTTAAAAAATAGCTGTAAATACGTCTGCAACTTTTATAAAGGACACTGCAAATTGTATTTGCTTCTTTGTTTTGGTGATGAGAAAAAAAAAATAAGAGATAAGACAAGAAAACCTGCTTTGTAGAACGCCCTCTGCACAAGGATCTGGGTGTTGTCTTTCAGGTGGCTGGCCTCAGCCTGGAAATGTGTTGGTATCCATGGTGCTGAGGGTGTAGCAGCTTAAGACATGGGTGGCAACATGGTAGCACTAAAATGTCAAGTTGCTTCTCCCCTAACCAAGTGTATGGAGGAAAAAGAATGTTGTTGTTCTAAACTGGAAATTTAAGAATTAGTACTGACCAATCTCTCTTCTTTCCTTTTTGTCCCCACCCTGCGCTTTGTTTACCGACTTGCAATGTGATCTTTGAAGATGTTCCAGTGGATTTGACCGCCATCGGCAGGATTGGGTGGACAGTGGATGCCCAGAAGAGGTACAGTTGCTTTATTACAAAAAGCTGTCTGGAACCAAGTTGCCACACATTGTTGCTCCAAAGCAATGAAAATGCTATCTAATTTAGCAAAAAAAATGGCCAACAAATACTGAACCCCTAATATATGCCAGACACTGGCTTTAATATGTTATCCAAATTTGTTTTCCTATGCATGTTGTGAGGTAGGCACCACTGTTACGCTCTGACTACCAAGAAAAGATGGTAGTGGATGCTTAGAGCATTAGGTATGTGACCACGGAAGCTGAGAACACGGGCTGGTTCTCTTAAACACGTACATCTTTCCTGAGGTAAATCAAGAAAGCCATTACAAGGACAGATTGCAAATCGATGTATTACAATAAGGGAGAAATGCTATAATGCAGCTCACATAGAGAAATATTACATTAACTCTAAGGCAGATGTGATAGACAGTGATGCAATGCAGTGATCCAAGCTGTTGTATAAGCAACTTGAAGTGTTTACAGTTCTACTGAATTGCATTTATGTAGTCATTTCAGGGTCATGTCAAAATATCCTATAGGGATCATAAAAGTATTAGTCATTACACATGTTTTCTCATTCAGTAAAGCTGGTCACACAGCAGTGCTATATTAAAAACTCCTGATCTGTGGCTAGCAGAGGCTTTTTAAGAATTATCTTGATGGTGGGAGGGGGACTAGCGTGAATATCTTGAGAAATACATCTTGAGGAACAGTCTTGAACTTTAGGTGTAGTGTTACTAATGCACTGTTAACGTGATGTTCCTTGGGGGAATTACAGTGCTGTATACTACTCAATCTATTTCAATTCACCTGTGGCAACCTACTTCAAAAAGACTGTGTATTGATAGAGGTATAGATGAGGTTTCTGGTCACAGTTTCCATCGTTTCACTGTAGTTACTTCAGGAAGAAATGTTGAAAATGGAGATTAAGATTTGTGTAAAGGTAGGTGGTGTAGTTGAGGTGGTTTTAATCCCCTTCTTGCTGTGCAGGTTCACCAAGAACCACATGAGATGGATGCATCCTCCTACAGCCTTCCTAAGTCTCTTTGCAGTATACTAACCATTAAATCCACAAAGGTGAACTGAAGTCATCCTTCTTCCAAAGAGCTCAGAATTTGGTGTATTTTGTACTATTCAGTATTTCCTTTTTGTCCTGCAATTAAATTATGAATAATAGCTAGCTGGGTTTTATTTTATTATATTTTGGATGAGTAATTCTACCCTTTTTACAGGTGAGTAAACAATATCACCCAGTCTCTTACTGCTGCCTCATTCTAGGGTTAACGTTTCTTGTAAATTAGCTTATTCGGTAACTCTGAGCCCTAATATGAATAGTTACCATGTATGTTTATGAAGCTGGCCAACGTGGTGCTGGTTGCCAGCTTAAGCCTAACTCTGGTGACACAGAACACCACATGTAATAGGTGAATTTGTTGCTTCCACATAGGCACTGAAGAACAATGGATATGTAGGGGTCATTGTGAGCTAGTTTCATGGGCAGGCAAGTCAACCCAGAACAGATGAAGTCTCATCTTCAAGGGCCCCTCTGATTCTGTGCAGCCAAAGCATTCTGGAAAGTGTCCTGCCCTTGATTTACCTCTTGGGGTGTCTGGAATTGCTGGACTATAGCTTTGAAGTACCTCTTAGGACGGACTGGGATAGAGCCAATATGATTCCAGCCAAGCCCTCCCCTACCACCTATCTGAAGATGTTGTATCCCAGCACATTCTGTAGTTACTGTTGAGAACTAAGAGTGGGAAAGTGGGGGCAACGTGGGTCTGTTCAAGACCATTCAGAGAGCTGTCTGGCAGCAATCTAAACCCTCATAACTGGAAAGTGTGAGCAATGGGTCCAGCAGAATGGTTAGATCGCTGTGTCTACCAAGGTCCATAGATTGCACTTGGAGAATAACATGGACAAAGAATGTAACTGCAACTGCATTATCCTAACAAACAGGATAAAGAAAAAGTAGTCTAAGGAGATGATATTACAGAGAAACCTGAAGGATATCACTGAGAAGAAATGACCCAGTGAAGGTGGTGATTGGTGAAGTAAACTGGATCCTAACTGTGACAAGTTGAAGGCAAGACAAGGTTATTTGAGTAACTATAATAAAAGATATGATATCCAAATAAATGGCTTTTTGGAAAATCACCCTGACTGGGTGAACAATGGATTATGAGGCAAGAGGTGATTGCATTGATTGCAGCCACAGCCTGGTCTGCAGATGTTGGATCTGGACTAGATCAGTGTCAGGGGTGACATGCCTTCCACAATTTGAGAACAAGAATCATCAGTAACTACAAAGATGGTTGGTTTATTGCATACTCATCATGTCCCATGTACTTTGAGGTAGAGCAGCAGTTCAACAGGGTCTTTCATTGTTGTTGGTTTTTTTTTTAAGTGAAACAGACAAGCAAAGCATCACAAAACCCTGCCTTTCAGGAACGTACATCCTTACAGTTACATTTTAATCATTCAACTTTTTTAAGAGTTATCTTATTGGGAAGGCAGATTTACAGACAGAAGGAAATAAAGAGAGAAAGATCTTCCATCTGCTGGTTCACTCCCTAAGTGGTTGGAATGGCCAGAGCTGAGTTGATCAAAGCCAGGAGTCAGGAATTTCCTTCGGATTTTCCATGTGAGTGCAGGGTTCCCAGGCTTTGGGCCGTCCTCGACTGCTTTCCTAGGCCACAAGCAGGGAGCTAGATGGGAAGTGGAGCAGCCAGGACATGAACTGGTGCCCTATGGGATGCTGGTACATGTAAGGAGAGTTTTTAGCCATATGCTACCACACTCAGCCCCATCACTCAATTTTTGTTTCTAAAATTAACAAGTGTAAATTTGGTTAACATTTATCTTTGAAAAGAACTCCAAAGTGCTTCCAATTTATTTATTTATAATTCACTGCTGTAACTTGTGAGTTCCTATTAATTTATGTGCCAGACCACCCTGGTACTCAGATTTTTCCTCTCTGCATATCCAATGAATGTGAAATAGTTTTTAATGTGAATGTAATGGCATCAAATATAATTGCATATGCCTGTTGGCATCTAAGTTTTTACTTGTGTTTTTCCTCTTTTATGAAATGTCTAGTCATGTCTTGCTATCATTTTTAAGAGAGTAATAAGAATAGTACTTATTATTTACTATTGTGTCCAAACAGGGGCTGAACCCCATCAGTGCTCAGGCTAGTTCTACGCAAACCCTGCCAGAAAGATGTCCTTTGCAGCACAAAGGGTTGGATTAAGACAACAACTTTTAAACTGGATAAGATTTGAGATTGTTTCTGGCAAAGATTATCCAGTTCATTTATATATAAGTTACCCATTAGAAATACAATAGGCACCCTTTCCTGGCATCTTCTGTATTATTTTGCCTGGGAGGAGGGGAAATTGTTTAGATGACGTGTGAGCTGCTTAGACCTTTGCCGTTCAATATTTTATTAAAGAAATCTAAGTATCCATTTAACCTGTAGCAGATTATTTCAAAGCAACAATGTAATAACCAGCAATTGACAAATATTTAGGATTTAACACTGTCATTTTGATATGAAAGGAGTATGTTTTAAACATTATCTGCATGCATATGTATTTTATCTGGTGTGAATTTTTCTCTCTTGATATCATGTCTTTTATAAGTATATTGGCATAAAATAAGCCATACTGAGAATTCTTAATAGCAGAAAATGATGGAATTCAAGTATCTGAAAAACGGTTTAGTACAGGCATTTTCCACATACTTTATGGATGTTGTAAGTTAAAAAATCCTCTACATCTGTATTTCTTTACAAAAATATTTTATTACTTATCCTTATTGAAGAGCTTCCTGTGTTTCCATGAAATGTTTGAAGAATTACAGTGTGGGCATGGGTATGTAGTCTGGCAGTTGAGATGCCCCTTTAAGATGCCCACATCTCATATTAGAGTGCCTGGGTTCAAGTCCAGATTCTACTCCCAGTTCTGGTGCAGTAGGTGATGGAAATTCCTTTAGAACTCTGCCATCCACAAGAGAAATCCAAATAGGAAACCCAGCTCCTTGGTCTCAGCTTGAGCCTTGCCCAACCCTGGCTGTTTGCAAGCATTTTGGAGAATGAACCAGCAGGTGATAGCTCTGATATCTCTGTCTTTACCTGTCACTCTGCATCTCTCATGAAGCAAAACAAATATTTTCAAACTAAAGCATAATAAAAACATATTGAACTTACTCCGTTTATTATCATTTTTGTTTCTTTTTCTAGTCCAAAGAGAAGATGTGTGAGAATATGGGGCCAGTGGAAGGTTCTTCTCAAGCTACCACAACCGTCAGAGCAACCACCACACATTTCAGGGTCTTGACTACCACCAGAAGAACAGCCACATCCCAGCTGCCCACCAGCCTACCCACAGAAGGTGCCCCAAACATAGCTGGCTTTTCTCCCAAAGGAGGGGAACATCCTGGACTGAGAGACCCTGGGGTAGCTTTCTAGACAGACAAGTTACTCCTTGACAAATTGGATTTCTAAATGATGTCCAAAGGGAAATAGACTGACACACATAGCACACTTCTTTAATTTACTCTGCCTTTCAACAAGATTCGGCTTTTAGCAGTAATTCTAGCCTATTGTTTTTCCTAGAGAAGGCATAGATTTTGTTTCATAAGATAAACTTAATCATCAATGAACTCAACTTTGCAGTCACCAGATATGATGGCAAAATGCATATAAAATTGTCTGTTGGATTGATTGGATATTCTAAATGGTAGATAATTCTGTTTATATCCAATTCAAGAATCTCCCTGAATAAAATGTATTGGTCTATAATTCAACAAGGGTACTGTATAGGTTACTAGAATTGTTCCTGAAAAATACTTACTGTTATTAGGGAAGAGAAAAATATCAGAGCATGTTAATGCATGGGCACAGCTCATGGGGAAAGATGGTCTGTTAGCTAAGATGGTCTGCTGATAACTTTCTGTTGCAGCTGATACCACAAGGAAGTAAAAAAATAAATAAATAAACCAGTTCACCAAAAATAAAATTTGACAGAAAAAAAATACTGTTGTTCATGGTTGTAAATCTTACTGTTGTTTGAATGTAAAATTAAACTTTAGACTTTGTTTTTAACTGAAATTTAATTGACTATTAAAAGGTGACTGGAATAAAGTGAAGAGGAGGGCAGCTAAATGGATCTGATTACTTTCTGTAATAAGCAACAGTCCATTTTACTTTGGACTGGTATTTTAAAGCCTGTGAAAATATTTTTATACTTTAAACTCCACTTTTTAGAATGAAATATAGCTGCTAGAACTAAAAAAAATGCACATCCTACTATTTGTTAATTCTGGAATCTTTTAATGTGTGATTTCAGTCATATTTGTTACCAATGAATAAACATATGACTTGAAATTAACTTTGTAAATAGTGATACATCGAGAATTCCCTCTGTTAATTTGGCCTTTTTATATCTTGGCCTTAAAAATAAAAAAGTAAGGTCATAATTATAGAGTAAAATTAAAGTAAATTATGATAGAATATTAGAAATAGATATCTTACAGTTTGTCTTCCTCATAGAATTTAAAACTCATATGGAAATTCAGTGAAATTATAATCTTAAAGTATTGTAAGAAATTTTAATGCTAGATCATGTCTTAGAATGACCTTAATAAATTATACTAATCTGGCCATTTAACAGGGAAAGTAGTTGGGGGAAAATGACTGGTCATAAGATTCATGCAACTTTAAAATCTTCTGTTATAATAATTTTGAATTTCTCTTCCAGATGATACCAAGATAGCACTACATCTAAAAGATAATGGAGGTAGGAATTGACACTTTTATTAACATACTCAGATACTAACCCGCTTCATTTATTCTAATATGAGAAAAAATTTGAAGGGCTTCTAAATAGGCAACAAGTGTATATTTCATTTTTTGTTGGTGTTTAACATGGGAATACTGTGGTGTGTTGGCTTGCAAAGTAAAATGAAATCCTAAATGTTGTGTTTGTAAAATTACATGGTATTAATGACTGATTCTGAAGCCATTTATCCATATGTCTTGGACTTTGCTGTTTTTAATGTGTGTACATGGTTATTATCTACATAGCTATAGGTGTTAGGTTCAGTCACTTTGACACTAAAGTGACTTGTGAATTCACCCTCTTTATACATAAAATTAGCAAATGAGAGCAATATGTGTGGAAGTATACTATGCTGGGGTGTTGGGTTTTTTTCTGCAGTTTTTTTTATGTGTTCTGTGAACCAAAAGAAAAATGTTAAATCTTCAAAAGCCAGGCATATGGCAGAGTGATTGCGATGCTACTGGACATATTGCCTTCCATATTGAAGTAACTGGGTTCAAGTCCAGCTTTCTGCCAGTGCACACCCTGCCGGACAGCAGATTATGGTTCAGGTACTTGGGTCCCTGTCACCCATATAGGAGACCTCCACATATAGGCTTCCAGCTATGGCTTGGTCCAACTCTGGCTTTGGCAGGAATTTAGGGAATGAACCCACAGATGGAAGACTTTTTTTCTTGTCTCTGTCATTCAAGTAAGCAGAATTGATACTTAAAATTCACGTTTTATTAGAAAAAACTTTACAATTTTCCTAAACAAATTAGAAATATCAGTCTAGTAAGTACTAGAAAATTTTGAAAAAGAGATTTCACTCAAAACAATACTGTGAAAATACTGACTCTACTGTTTTTTTTTTTTAAAGTGGTTATTTTCTTACTGTGCTTCATTGGCCCATCTGTGTTTCCATGAAGTGTGCTGGGTCTCTGTTAATGAGATAAAAATCTTGGGCCCTGTGCAGTGGCCTAATGGCTAAAGTCCTCACCTTGCATGAACCAGCATCCCATATCGGTGCCAGTTCATGTCCTAGGTACTCCACTTCCCATCTAGCTCCCTGCTTGTAACCTAGGAAACCAGTAGAGGATGGCCCAAAGCCTTGGACCCTATGGGGCAAGCTCCAGGATCCTAGCTGTGGATCAGTTCAATTCTGGTCATTGTAACCACTTAGGGAGTGAACTAGAAGATGAAAGATCTTTCTCTCTGTCTCTCCTTCTCTCTGTAAATTTGACTTTCCAATTAAAAAGAGAGAGAGAGAGAGAGAGAGAGAAATAAAAGTGTTTAGTATCTGTTTATTCAACTCAAGAGGGTCTTCTCCCAGCAGCATCTGTTGTATAAATGTGTATTTCTATAAATGTAGATACACAGGAATGTGACATTCCTAATCTAGTGACAATCCAGTGTATACATTGTTAAGAATGTTTTCCCTGAATTACTTAACATAGGTCATGGAGTTAATACTTTTCATGCTGTAGACAACTCCCCCTCACACGCACACATACACATATACTCAAGAGTTTTCCACATGCTATGAGAAATGGGTATCATAAGGAAATCGATGCATAGATTCAGTTTCTATTTCTCAGCAAAATAAGTTTGTCTTTTTTTTTCACTAACTGAAAGACCCTCAGTTATCTTTAGATTCCCCATCATTCTCTGAAAGAAAAGTTACTGATGCTCTTATTCATCAAATATTAGTATTACCTCAGCTGTTTGTTGTCTTACAGCTGTACTGTGATATTCTGTTTCACTCATCTTACATTTAGTATTGTTTCATGGCAGAATATGGTTAGCTTTCTAGATGGGCATTGGAAAAAGCACACTGGCCTGAAATAAATGAAAAGCTTAGTGCTTGAAGAGGCCTGATCAATCTTGAAATTCAGGAGTTGCCTGGGCAGAAGTTTAGTATTAGGTAAACAAATGCCTCAGTATTGAGGTTACCTCATTTTCAGGAAGAATCTGGGATATGAGGGAAATAGAATGAAGGTGGGCTCTCTGAAAGGCTCCTGGTTTGTGTTTGTTTGTTTGTTTGTTTGTTTGTTGTTTTATTTGGACCAGCATTGTGGTGTGGTATAATAGGTAAAGCTGCTGCCTGCAACATCAATATCCTACAGTGTTGCCAATTTCTGTTCATTTTGCTCCACTTCTGACCCAGCTCTCTGCTGAAGGCCGAGACAAAACAGCAGAAGACAATCCAGATCTTTTAACCCCTGTCACATATATGAGAGGCCCTAAAGGAGTTCCTGGCTTCAGCTAGGCCCAACCCTTGCAGCCATCTAGAGAGTGAGCCAGTGAATAGTAGATCTTTTTCACTGTCCCCCTGTCCCCAGCTTTGAAACTTACGCTGCTCCATCTTCAGAATTGGGCTAAACCAAAGCCAGGAGCTAGGAGCTACATCTCTAGCCACATATGATTGGCATTAGCAGGGAACTTGACCAGAAGTGGAACAGCCAGGAAACAAACCAGCATCTGTATGTGATGGCCTTGTCACAGGCAGTGGCTTTACCCACTAAGCCAAATTGCCGGCACCTCCATTTTCACATTCAATATCTAATAAGATCATAGTACTATGCATGTTCTTTTTTTCTCTGTGACTTTATTGTAGTTTTCTTTTCTATGTATACAGTATTTTGTAGTACTAGTAAGAAAAAAAAATACAAAGAATGCTTCGGATCATACAGATGTGAAATATGCTTGAAGAGAATGAAAGCTTCTTTTCTGAAGAATGGCAGAAACCTCAAGTGTCCATGCATTTGTTCGTTTGTCCTAAATGCTATCACAGCCTACGGGCTTTTACTGGAAACAAGGCCTAGATAAATTTTAGCTTTCAGAGAACATGCATACAGCATCTTGGAGATGGTTATAAAGATTTCATATCTGGCATTTCTCCATCATTTGGTCCTAAAAACTTTTAACGTGAACTTAATGGCTTGTGGAATAGACTTTGATGGAGTGTTCAAGAATGATAGCGAGTTATCCTAAAGAAAATCCTTAGTTTTGTTTAAAGTCTCAAAGTTCAAGCTTTGATTCCATAAAGCAGTGCAATCAAACCACTGTACGCTGCAGAGAGATCAAATTAAAGTAAATCTCAAGAGGTAAGTAGAAAAATTTTGTTATACTAAAAACTGTTGGATTTTCAGATGACATTTAGATAATTGGCATGCATTAGGTATTCAACAGTATTTTAAAATATCACAAAAGACTTAAACTCTTTTCATGCCCAGGTAATTTATAAGGTACTTTTTTTTGTTAAGAAACATTACATTGAGGTTAGAACACGCCAACCTGACAAACATTAAGATGAATGTTCCTTCAAAAGACCACTTGAAGAAGTCAGACGTTATTTTTTAAAAACCTATGTTTAGACAGCATTGTATTGTGTTCCAGAATGTGGAGATGCCAGAAGCATTGCCAGTAGAAATATAACTTCACTAGTTAATTAAGCATATTACAAATATATTTCAGAGTTTTCATTCTCCTGCATCCTAATATTTTTTGCAATATTAAAGTAATAATGAGTAAATACACCTAACTTACATGTTTCCTAATATTTCCTGAGAGTAATTTTTACACGAAGAAAATATGCAAGCCAACACATTATTTTTATTTTTTTAATTATATATATATATGTATTTTTATTATTTTTTACAATCTTGACACAATTAGGGTAAAAAGGTTCAGACACTATAGGAAGATGGGCAAGACAATTACTTCCATATTGTTTCCTTAATATATCTGATGTAAAAGGGGATTTTAAGGGAGAAGCCCCACCCAGTCTCCCACACACCCCAGGTCCCAGATGTGGAGCATGCTCCGAGGATCTTGCTCAAGTGGTTTTGATAGTTCAACAGTTCTGAATTGCTGCCACTCTCACCACTCCAAGCACGATGTGGTTGTTGGAGAATCCACTGATTGACGTAGTCCATCTTGGAGTCTCTGTTTGCTCAGTATTTTCATTGCCAACATGTAGCTGAGGTGGTTGATTGACTTGTTCTGTCCTCTGCCTCTTGATGGTTAGCGTTCTGAGTCCGAAAGCTCGATTGGGGGGATCCCCAAAGAAACTTTGTCTGAGGTGTTCCCAGACCAGATTCTTGTATGTACTAGCAAGCACAGGGGCCCGGCACAGTCCATCACCCCGATCAGCTGGTGGATGCAGTTGCTGGGTCGATTCTGTTTCCCTCCCGGTCTTCCACTGGTACCAGTGGGTGTTTGCAGTCCAGCCTGGTTCTGCCTAGCACATACTCAGTCCTCTCATAAACCAGTGGGAGCTGCAGCCTAGTTGGAGTGACCCACAATAACCCCCACCAGGCCTGCCCCCTACCCTGGTTTGCCAGTATGTGTGGCAGACTAGTCCAGTCTGTCCCACATCCCCTTCAGAACCACCTGGAGAGTGCATAATCTGGGAGTGGGAGTGGCCTGGGAGGGAAATAGTGGGCTCCTCCCTCTTAGGTTACCACCCCCCACAGGAGGGCATGAAAACTAGGACAGGGCTGGGTGGCTAGACAGAGACACCCAACAACATCCGTGAAGGCTGGATAGTTAAGCTGGTTAGATGGAACAAGGTTTTAATACCCATTGACATGTATGAGAGCTAACACATTTTTGTGAATGGTGCAACAATAGTTCCAGAGGAATTCACATTTTCTTTCTTGGTTTAATTGGAAGTTGTTAAAAGCATTTTAATTTAAAATTCTGCAGTTCTCTAGAAAAGTGGAAGGCATACTTCAAAGTAGTCAATAGCTAGAAACCAGAGACTTTGCCTTTCCACACATTATCTCCTTACTATGCTAGATTGCCTTGACTCTGGGACATTTCCATGGGCTGAGGGAGTTGAATTTCATAGTGGAATGCACTGCTGAAGTGATTATACATTCACTTTGCAGAAGATTTTCCTTCATCTTGACATGAAAGCATAAAATACTTCTGAGCAGCTGGACACTGAAGTCACTCAACAGGGTTCCTCTTGCCAAGGACCCATCTGAGTTCCAATCTACCCAGTCACTCTTGATGAATCTTCAGTCGTGCATTGCATTTTCTGAAACATTTGAATTAGGTCTAAGTAGAGCCCTCTTGAAATGTCAGACATGTTGCTGCATTGAACAAGTGTTGTTAGCCTTCAGGGTCAAGTGCAAATTCTAAACTCTCTAATTTGGAGATAAGACCATAAAGAAGTTTAAACACAAGGAGGGACAGCTAATGAATGCAAGCCTCCTTAATAAGGATTGGCCCTTGAAATGGCTGAATGCAGAAGCTCAGGAGATCCAATACATAGACAGCATTTGATCTCCAGCTGACATATTGTCGGTTGTATGCATATAACATGAACTTCAGACTCACATATAATTCTAATCAAATAGCATACTGTTTCCTTGTTTACATGAGAAACAGAAGGGGTGGGGTCGGGAGAGGAATACTGAATGCTTACAATATTCTAAGTATTCTACTAAATGTGCCACATATTTTAACCTATTTAATTTATCCAACACTCTTACTGTGGTGCTATTAATATTTCCATTTTCTATTGAGGAATGAGGAGTACAAAAATGTTTAGTGCCTATATGGTGTGCGACAGAGCTGAGGTTGATTCTATTTAGCCTTTAGTGCCTAACAAGTTCACAGTAATAATCCTGTCTCACAATCTAGTTCCTTTTCAAGCTAACTGCACATGGGAAGTGCCACAGTGTGCTATTTTACTCATGCCTACTTCATTCCTCATTTTCTATAACACCTGCTGGTAATTGTAAATATTTGAAAACTGACTTTCTTTTTCCAAGGTAATTATACTTTTTCTTCTATTCTTTTATCCTTTATGTGAGAAATCACAATGTGGTAATTCTCCTGTGTAATTAAATAGTCAGGATCCTCCAAACTGTAGGACTAACCTGGAGTTTATGTGCAAATCCTTATTAAAACTTCTTTCTTGGTTCTCCAGAAATTTAGATTTCATTCTAGGGCCACCTAGAAGGTATTCTTTAAATTTATTATCTTGTGGATAATTTTTAAGTACATTTGAAATCTTTTCAAATCTTGGCAGTTTTCAAATCTTAGCAGTACTGGATTAGAAGAGTTACATTTTTTTAAGGAACGAGCCAGCTTCATATTTTGGCAAGTACAACTATGAAAAGCCTTCTTTGACATTTGGTTAGGTCGATTTCAAATGGCACTAATTTGAAATGTGGATGGCTTCAAGCTGCAAACTCAGTTTGCAGGGTTGACAAGAGGATTGCAAGTTGAATCGATGGTAAGGGTTCCTAATTCAACATTAAAATTTTCAACCAGATCCAACTCAATCTATCAAATTTAATTGTGCCTTTCTGTGACACTGCAGATGTTAAAACTTTTTCAAGCCCTGAAATCTTCCTTTGATTTTATTTTATAAAACCAGACTCATTTGACAGATTTATCAAATCACCTAAATTACATTCCCTGTGGTTTCCTTTGGAAGTTCTTCCCTCTGAAAGTTATTTCTTTTCAAGAAATATGTGAACATAACTTTTTAACTGCTAATAATATTTAAAGTGTTAGTACTTCAAGCAAGAATGCCATAGAATAAAGGTGGCTTTGTGTTTGTTATTTCTCTTCATTGTAGAAATTTAGTAAATTGACACTCCTCAAGGATGCATTTTTGATTAAGAGGTTAATGTCTGTCAAGGCGCTGCTAGAATGGCTACATTAAGCAATTTGCATGACATGAATAAGTTATTTCAGGAGTGCGTGTCTGTAGACTGATTTGTTTCAAAGAGCTAATGTAAATATACTTTGAAATCCCTATGGGGTGGCTGCTCTAAATTCTAATTCTGTTGTATTTAGTTTTCTGTTTACGACCAACCCACAAGACTTTCTGTCCAAAGAAGAGATGCTAGAGCACAGTTTTCTCTTTCGCTGTACTATTTCTAAGCTTATATTTTTGCTACCTAGTCTATACTGACAGATCAAATGTTTAGTGTTTCATTTATCATTCAGTTGAATTATTTTTTTCTACTTTCATGCATAAATCATCAAGGTAACACATCTTTCACTACTTTTTCTGACCTTCCTTCTGTTCTTTTTTTTCCTACACCTCTTCCATGTAGATCACAAGCTTATAAAGCAAAGGGAAACCATTACTTTTCTTTTGACAGGTATTGAATTTCTATCACTTTCTGTATCCAAAACTGTGAGATGCCTTAGTGTTTAGTTTTATCTTTTGGTTTATTTCCCTACTTTTTATGTTAGCACTAATTCTGTGTATGTATATAAATAGTGGAAAATTATTATACTTACAGTGTTATTTTAAGATTTCCTAGTTTTAAAGATTTTTCTCCTAATTTTTTCTGGAGTAAGGGTTCTCAATTTGGTCTGTACATAGCCCTTATTAACTATTCTATATAAATGTATCATTGTGGTTTGTAAAACTCCCCAATTCAGACTTATATGCCAATTAATTCTTAATTTACAAGGCCGGAACCCAGGCGTCAATCATTTGTAAAGCTCCTCCTACACTCCAGGTATTTCTAATGTAGTGTTAAGAATGATGGGCCCAATCAATCTTTTATAAAGATTAAGGATCATCAAATTATTGGATGTAGGCGTTTTATTAAAATGTTGTGTCTTGATGTAGTCATTCCACAATGAAGCCCAAACTTTTGCACTGCATTGCTTGCAGGCACTCATGTAACAGTTACCATCTGTCCTCAAACTCCATTAGGGGTGTCAAGAGTTCAGTGGATTCTTGGTTTCTTTCTGCTGGACTCCCCAAAAAAATGATGATATGTCCTACTACAAATCTTAAACTCTTGGCCTCCCTGAAACAAAATTTTGGCAGGTGGAACAGGAAATCCCTTCCATCTGCACATAGAGAATGCATGTTGTTCCATATATGCAGGAGAATCAAGAGTCATAACTGTTCTGTCTCGTAACTCATTTGAAAATGGTATATGAAAATTAACCCATTTAAACTGTTGATTATGGCAAAGAGTTACATTTGATCCAAGTATGGGTAGAATTAATGTAGAAATTGCCTCACAGAAGAAGGATCATCAAACTGTTTTGAGAAAAATCTTCACAATTTCAACATCTGATTTGGTTGAAGTATAAATAGTAGTTATATGTGGCAGACCTGAGAGGTAGTTAGAGCATTCACCATTCATGACCAGTGCACGGCAAGGAAGTTTGAACTTCATGAAGACATTGGAAGCCTTTGATCTCATTTATATGTGGAAGGGAACACATGATAACAAAGTCAGACTGAGCCCAGGAAAACCTCTTAGAAGATTGTCCTAGCAAACCATGAAAGAAATAGTTGGAGCTAAACTAAAGTGTTGTCTGGCTGACATTGGGGATAATGGAAGAAAATGAATAGGGAAAATATGTTGTCAAAAGAATAAACTGTGCCTAGTTGAATGTGTGATATGTGAGATAGGAAAATGAGTATAAACTCTTCCAGCACCTGGGTTTGAATTATCTGAGTAGATGATAGTGCCATTTAATAGGAAAAACAGCAAAAGGAAAGGGCTTTGAGGAAAGGCAATGACTTTACTTTAAGCATGTTGACTTTGAAGTGACTGTAGTACATCAATAGGCATTTTGTTAATGTAACTCAAATTCACAGGAGACATAGAAACCTGAGATATAAATTTAGACATATACTATTAGGAGGTAAATGAACTCACAGAAGGCATAACATAAAAAAATGTAAGGCTGAAAACTAAAGAGGGAATATAACATTTGTGGTTTTGTGGAGAACACTTAAAAGAGGGTCAAAGAGACAAAAAGAAAATCAGAAGACTTTGGGTATCTCAAAAATCAAAGGAGAAGAAAACTCAAAGGAGATAGTAGCATACAGTATCAATGCCACAAGCAAGTGAAGCTTAAAAATAACAAAGAGGAAACTTAACTTCAGATCAAGTGATAGGATGGAAATAGTTGATTCTGATCTATAAGCAATCCTCTGCCAGAATCTGAGAATTCTCTGGGGATGGTCAAGAAATTCAAGTCAACCACCAAGACTGCTCCTCCAAGAAACATCCTGAATGAGGTTGTGGAGATTTTGTATATTGTGGATGCTTTATACAGGTGTTGAAGACAAAGTAAGCGTAAAGAAAGAAAAAAGAGTTAAAAGATAACTGAGGAAGTGATCTATCTATAGGCCTATGTGGTGGTAGTCAGCATTTATGAACAGAAGGAGAAATTAAGGGAGTTTCTTTTGACATTGATGTTTTCTCAGTGCACTATAGTCATTGGTGGCTTCATGCACATGGTTTCAGTCACCTAGGGTCAACTGTATTCTGAAAACATTAAAAGGAAAATTCCAGAATTAAGCCATGCATATGTTTTAAATTGTGTTACATACTGAGTAGCATGATGGAATCTTTTTTATATATTTTTGTTTTGAATTTTTGAATTATGTGTTATAACTCCATATAGACTGGGTTCCCCCCCAAACTCCCACCCCTCAACAGATTTTCCCCATTTTGCTACAATGGTACAGTCCTTCGTAAGATGAAATCTTGCATTGTGCTCCATCCTACATGGAAAAGGTATGATCACTTTGTCCAGTGTATCTGCACTGTGTACTCCTCATCCTTTAATCACTTCATAGCACTGTAAGTTTGAAGATGTCATAGTGCTTGTGTACAGATAATCCTCAATTTACTTGATAGTTGTAAGTGTGAGAGTAGCGGTAGTAGTGATGTGAAGAAGACATCCAGGTGTAAAATGGATGGACAGATTAACTCTGGTGATATATGGAACATATATGGATATGTATGCTCCACAGGACATTAAGAGGAAACTCATACTGTACAAAGGTTTTGAAATCTGTGAAGTCTCAAAAAGCCACTGGGAGTCTGGGCATGTATCCCACTATTGTTAGTAGGTAACCCACAGAGTCATAGAGAGAAAGTGAACAGAGAGGAGAGGAGGAAGCAAAGAATGAGAAAGAAATCCTGTATTATTTCTAAGGGTAGTGTAAAAGGGATCCTCCTACTGACAAGGTAATTGGAGCCCTGGGTCCTTGGTGACCATCCTACAGTATCTAGGATAAAATAGTAAATTCTGTTCATTTGTACTGAAATCACTAACATTTACTGGTTGTGTAATATACTGATCCACTCTAAGCAAAACACAAATAGATAAATGTAACAGAAAAGAAATGATGAGATGAAAATATGCTGTTTTTAAGAGCTGTGTGATCCAGTAGATGGTAAATTGAGTTTAATTTTTTTCAGCAGCTAGGTTCATTACTTGTTGTTCCATTAAGACTAATTTTTGTTTCAGTTTTATTGTGCATTGCTCAAATAATACCCTGCAAAGATTTAAAATGTGCCTTGAGTAGTAAGGGCAGGAGTAAATTATTTAACACTAATTCAGAGCAGTGTCATAAGCTACTGTGACCAAATGTTATTATTTCAGTTACAGTAATGAATTAATAACTTGCTAGAAACCATTTCAAACGTAATTTGATTTTAACACATGTTAACATTATGCTTAGCAATCACTAAAGAAAGAAAATATTAAAATACCGAGTTAAAACTGTGCTGAAGGGATTTATGTGGAATTCCATGAAGTATTTGTTTAATTTAAAGAAGAAATAATGAACACAGAATGGGTGGACAAAGAAAACAAATAGTAAAATGTAGCCTAAATCCCACTGTACCAATAATTACATTAAATATGAACAAATACTCTGGGTTAAAAACACAGATCACCAGCCTGACTTTTTCAAATATCAAGATCCTGTTATGCTGTGTATAAGGAATGTACATGAAAGAAAAACATAAAATCTAAATGCTTGCGTGTAAAATGATAGAAAACATTACACCGCAAACATAAACTGAAAATCTGATACGGTTATATGAGTTCAAATTAAATAGACTTAAGGAGTGTTAACAGAGGCAAAGAAAATAATATAAAGGTGAAAAAAATCTGTTCACCAGGAAGACATTGGATTTTTTTTAAAATCATACAATTTTTTTAAATAAATTAAGGAGTACAAAGCTATGAACCGAACTGTCAGCCACCTTAGCATGATCGATATTCATGGAGCACTGTTCTCATCAGCTGAAAAACAGTTTTTTTCTCAAATATGCATGACTTGATCATCAAGATAGAACATATCCTGAGTCAGAGAAATATCTTACATTTCAAAACATTGCAGTCTATGTTATTTAACTACAAAAGAAACTGATAAAGACAAGAAATTGCAGTCCTCTACCTACATAAGCTCTGATTACTCAGAAGAACATTGTGTTCTCTCCAGTCACACTCAAAAAAGCAAAGTATGTGAGTTGATAAATAATGGAAGAAACTGTTCTGCTTTAATCATTTAAAAATATATGCATACAGCATCACCTTGAACAACACAAATACATACGGTTTTTATGCATTATTTATACCTTAACAAACCTTCCAGGAAAATACACCTAAAGAATCCTCAAATAGCTGAAAAGGAAATAATACTTCCAAATAATATTTAAGTCAAGAAGAAATCATAGGGAATGCTAGAAAATACTTCAATGAAAAGATAAAGGCTACAAAATGCAAAATTTGTTAAATGCTTCTAGAAATTTTCAGAAGAAATTTGTAGTTCTAGATGCTTATTTTAGAAAGGACAGAAGGTGTCAGGTTAATGAGCCAAGACTCCAGTTAAATTTTTAAAGATTAGGAAATTAAACCCCCAGATGATTAAGAGTATAAATTATGTGTCAGCTAAAATAACATTAATTTTAAAAAGGAAATAATAATAAAGATTAGAAAATGGAAAACAAAATAGATAGGCAATGGAGAACATTAATGAAGTCAGAAATATTTTATTAATAGATTTAGCATTTCTAACAATTGATGAGCATTAAAATTAAAAACCATTGCTCATCAAATACTCTACTTAGAAAATAGAAAGTCATACGCAGGAGAAATGTTTGCCAAATGCAAGGATTATGAAGGACTTGTTTCCGGAAAGTATGAGGAACTCCTGAAAACTCATAAGAGACAACCAAACTAAAACCTGAATGAGATGATTTTTCACAGCCATGAAGCAAAGTGTTATAGAGCATTAACCTTGATGAGGCTGAACTGACACTTAACTGGTATAGATATCAAAGTAACAGTATTGGTGAAGATATTGTGCTTTTAGACGCAATGTTTCACAGATAGGACTGCAATATTGCACAGTCACTTTAAAAAGCTACCAGTTTTCTTAAATTATTCCTATCTTCCAAGTCAGAAATTCTACTTGTATTTATCCAAAAGAAGAGTTCATACACAGTTGTGCTAGAATAACCATGGCAAGTATATTCATAATTGTCAGTAATTGGAAACCATCCAGAGGCTCATCAGTAGAATAGAAGCATTTTACAAAAGGGCAGTTAGAATCCATGTGATTTAACTGATTTGTCCTGGATGCCAGGCAAGGAAAAGTCAATAAGGAATGTGATTCTCCATCAGATTATCCTGCCCATAGGGATACACCTAATGTTGCCCAATTATCTGTGTCAACTGTGGACCGTTCTTCTGTTAAAGCCATCCAGAATCTCAGCAATTCATTATCACAGGGTTCTAAAGTCAGAAGGGGCTTTACTGCTGCTCTCATCTCATCACCCTAATGCTCTGAATCCAGAGCTTGTAGAACTGCACAGCCCAAGGATACGCTTTAGGCCGCAGAGCAAAAACTTCTGGCAAAGCTGATTGGGTGGAAGAGGTCACGATGAATGCTGCACTCTCTAACTGACCATACTCTATGCCGCATTCAACATGTTGAGCATCCATGTCAGGATGCCTGGAGTTCCATGACCTTGCTTTGTCATACTTTTTGTTCCCAGTTGTTGATTCTCCTCGACCATAGCACTTCCATAGTAATCTCTTTGTTGTCATTCCTAGAGAGCAGTAATTCATATCAAACCATGACAGATAATAAAAGGGTTATACAGTTGTTAAGAACATCGAGAACTAACGTAGCAATCCAGAGGTACACACATAAACCAACTGGGTATCTTTGCCAGCTACAGGGGAGAGCCACCGATTTTTGTTAGTTTTTAGCATACACTCAAACACCAAAGTACTTTTGATTGATGGAAAATTCTTCAGTATTTAAAGGAAAGTTCTTACAAGTAACCAATGGAGCATTGGTTTTCTTTAGATGAGTTATGAAACCTCAGCAGCTAAACTTTTAGTTGTTTTTGTTTGGTTGTTGTTTTTTTTTTTATTTTTAAAATAGGCTGTATGCTCTGTCTCCCATGTCAAGCCACTGCTTGGGACAGCATGCTTCCCTGGAACAGCGGTGCAGTGCAAGTACCTGTGAGGTAAACTTTGATCCTTCACCGGAAACACTGTTCAGTGGAGTGTGCTTGCTGTCCCTCACTGTGCCTGTTAACTTCAGTGAAGGAATAGAGTCCCCATTTCCATGAATATTTTTCAAAAAAGCATCATATTGTCCTAGTAACACAGCCATCACTGAGAAAAATGAGGATAATGATCAATGGAATAGTCAGTGGTGTTAAGATTAATGCTCATGAACTCCATGTAGTCAAGTACAATAATCAGTAGAATGACAGTCTGAGTACTCCTGATAACAGTCATAGCACTGAGCATTTTCTGTACTTTAGACATAGTACCAAGCTCTTTTATAAGATATGAGATATCATGTCTTCATAACCACCAGGAAGCAGATAGAACCCTCATACATATTTGCAGAAGAGAAAACAGGATTGGAGGCCTGTTAACATGAGGTCCCAGTGTTACTCTGTGAAGCTCAGCGGATGGACATACATCTGTCCTTCCACAGTGACAGACAGGAACAGGATGAGAAAGAATTTTCTTCCATGATCCAAAACCTAATGGAGTGGATAGAATGGTAAATATTCGTTGGGAGGCTTATTCATGTAAAGGATCTATTTTAATATATGTTGATTTTCCTCTGGAATTTATAGGATTATTTAACTTAAAGAGTCCTTATGTTTTATATTCTGAAAGTACTTTCTCAATGTTATTTTTAGAATTCCATACACACTGTGAATATACTTGTTAGGAAAACTCTACTAAATTATTTCTACTAAATTTAAAAAGATCCTAATGTATTATCTATGCAAGAGTTTGGCATGGAATTAATGATAGGTCTTTCATGAAACCATTTAGTTTACTTTTAGCTGAAAAAATTATGTACTATGGTTTCTTTGGATTATTATGTGAAAGTGGAGACATGTTTTTCCAAAATAACTTAAAGTGTATATTTAAATAGAGAAAAACCGCTTGGTAAAGAAAGTTGGTGTTAGAAAAAGTTAATTCTTAACTAAGATCTTGATTGCTGAAAATATTACAAGCAGTTGCAGATTGTTACAAGGGTTACATGCATGTAATGGAAAATGGTAATGCATTATTCCAAAGATGTAATTTTACTCCTCTGGTAGAGGCAAATATGTCAAATCTGTTCTTTTAAATGCACCAGTCACTTAATGAGGCTAGAAGTAGACTATCACATGCTGCCTGCTACTCCAAATCCCTCATTTGGATGGACTCAGGCATTTTTCCAATACGATTTCACAGAAACATTATTGAGCTTCATTTTTTTCTGAGATAAGAGGTAATGGATTATTGTTTAAAAAAGAATTGTCAGACCCTAGGCTCTTTCAGCCCAGAATGCTTTATATGTTTTTCCTGAAAGAAATTTCACAGCTGCCCTGTAGTAGCACAGGCTGTGACAGGAAGCTGAGCCAGCTGTCCTGGCCAACCGTTGTTCTACTATACATGATGCACTTAGATGGATTTGTGCATCTAATTTTATATCTCTTCACAGGACTCACCCAAATCCCTCCCGTGACAATGCGGCAATGTGAATTATGAGTGACTGTCACAGTGGTGTATATTGTAAACTAGGTCTACCTTATATGCAATTTCAAGGCAACTTCACACTCAGATACCACTGACTGGTGGACATCTAATAAGTAGTAAAACCATGGTTACAAAACCAGACTAACTGCGAGAATTACTTTAAAAGGAAAGTAGAAAATGCACAAAATACCAGGAGAAAACTGAATTAACTCAACCTCATGATCATGTCCATACTCAGAGAGCTAAGAGGGAAAATGTATGGTACAAATTGAAATTGGTTATAGGAAGAATTTGTAAGAAAAGGTAATTTAGTTAAAATTGTTATTACTTGATTTTCTTCCAAAACATGGTTTATTTATAAATAGATTTAATAGTCACAGAGAAAATCTTGTGTCTCTGTGTGTGTTTTTAATCCAAAACTGGAACACTAATATTTTAAGCATTTATAGTTTAACTTCATTATGAAGTGTTAAAAAGAGGGAACATTTTGGCATGGTCTGTTCATAATTTATGAATTTTGAACAAATTTGTATGAGACTTTGTCCAACTTGTCAGCTTCTCAGTCTCCCAAAGCATATTACTACATTATGGAATTTATGGGTCATAATGTTTCATTTTTAGGCCAGGACAAGAGTTCTCAAATGAATAAAATTTTAAACATGGAGTATTTTAGTTTCACTTTATTCATACACTTTAATTATTGGCAAGATTTAGTGGTAGGTACAGATCATCTTAGCAGTGTGTTAAAATATTTTACCACATTGAAGAATATGAACTTTCAATGCCACATGCATCTACATCCAGAAAAAGGAAAAATAAAACAACTCATGGAAAGAATGAAGAAACAGGAAAAATATTGTTTTAAATTAATCATACACTTGGAAAAAATTAGTTTCCTTCTTTCTTCTTTCTCCCTCTGCCTTATTTGTTTTAGTCTTTTCTTCTGTCAGTATATTCTTTCATGAACTTTTCATGAAAGGCAGCAAAACAAACATGTAGATATGAGCTCTTGAATACTTTCTACTTTGCACTTTAATGCTTTTTAAAAATCTGTTGGTTTTGCTATTGTGGTAGCTAAAACTTGCCTCAAGCCTAGCAAATTATTTTGACAGATCTTACGATTCTTGCAGTCCTTTCTGTGTCTAAATATTGATCTCCATTTTATAAAGTATTTAAAAAGCCAGACACTACATAAGTCCCTTGGAAGATCAGATGAGAGTATATTACCTTTGATACCATTGATTTTCTGCACTTCATTTATGTGTTTGAAAATATGTCTCAAACAGAGTGAATGTAAGGCCATTACTCTGAAGACATCTAAAATACATTTTTAAATGTACCATAGTGTTGGGCTCAGACATTCAATTTTATGGTGACTTACTGTCCTTTATTCACGATTCCCCTTTAATACACAACGTAAGGCCAAACAAAGATGAAACGTTTGAATTATCCTGCATGTGGTGATATGTGGATAAAAAGGATCCTTTGGCCTTAGATCGTGTTGGACATGAATGACAGCACCTTAGAGATCTGTAATAGTGCTAGGAGGGTGGGCATCATCTCCACTGAATATTCTCTTAATTCCTCTAATAGACTGCAATGAACTTACTAAGAAATTTGTACCCGAGGTATTCTCAGGGTTTTCTTTTGCTCACTCCCATCTTCCAGTTTAATAGGACAGTTTAGCTACAGAAGGGCTATTTCCAAAGTTGACATTCTGTATGTTGTCTTCTCTGAAGGAGTCAAATCAGTTTATTTGTCATTGAGGCAAATGAAATACATTTCAATTATAGGAGCCACTAAGCGTACTATATACTTTTTAAATTTCAGTTTCGCATTTGAGGTTTTCATTTTTAACAAAGAGAATGCTCTGTATTTTGTCTGAAGATACCTGTAAAGAAGGGACTTCAAAATGCCTGGGAGAAATGGAATTAAATGATAACATTTTAAAAAGACAATAATTGAAAGAGTGGCAGAACAATTCAGAGAGAGAGAGAAAGAGAGATCTTCCAGTCTCTCGTTCACTCCCCAAAAGATTCTTCCTGGCTGGGCCAGGCTGGAGCCAGCATTCTGGAACTCCATCTGGCTCTCCCACATGGTTGTCAGGGACCCAAGCCCTTGGGTTATCACCAACTATTTTCCCAGGTTCATTTAGCAGGAAGTTGGATCAGAAGTGGAGCATCCCGGACCCAAATCAACATTCTGATTTGGGATATTGGCATCACAAACCACCTACTTGCACCACATATAAGTTTATATTGTTGCCAAGCAAGAAAGAATGAAAGAAAGGAAAGAGGATAAAAAGGAAACATTCTGCAATTGGCATAATACATGTTCTCTATGAACTTTGTGAAGGCCTTTCATAGGCATAGATTTTTAAATTTCTTGCAATAAAAGACATGTACATTTTTCACAAACTCTTTGAAGTTGTATACAAAGTCTGTGCCATGTGATTGAGATTAATGTTCAGCTAAAAGTCAAATAGACACACCTTCAGGCTCAGCCACCGTTAATATGCCCTAACCAGGTCTGTCACTGTATGATCACTTAAAGACTGCAGAAAGCAGCTATGAGAGAGATGCTGGTCTTGTCAGCAATGACTAGCTTTAAAATCATTGCATTAGAACAAATGGTTAAATAATTTAAAAAGTTCTCTAAAACTTTGTGTGAACCTTTGACTATTCATATAATTACTCTGAAGGATTTTGTAATAAGCAATTTATGAGATTTGAATGCCTTGCAATATTTCACAATTGGATTTGCTATATGTCTCTTTAAATGATCTGCTCATTACAAACATGTTAAAATCATATACTTACCAGTCTCTAAATATTCATTTATGTATTGGTTGGTGTTCAAGAATCTGAAGATTGTTTATTGTATTGAAGTTATCATCTTCTCAATGATTATCATCATCTTGTAAGAATTTGGGCTAATGGTTAGGCTGCCAATCGAGACTTCCACATTCCACATCTTGATCCCCTTTCCAGCTCCCTGTTAATGCAAACCCTAGGAAGCAACAGGGATAGCTACCACATGGGAAACCTGCATTGAATTTCCATTCTGGCTTTGGCTTTGTTCAGCCCAGGACATTACTGGCATTTGGGAAGCTAACCACTGGAAGAAGTTTCTCTCTCTCTCAGCTAATTAATTTATGCCATGAAAATGTTATAAAATGCTGATTTGCAAAGCAAGAGATTAGACTCCCCAGTCTACATTTGGCTTAATATCTAAAAGGAAAAGGGAAGAGAACATTTAGAAGGGAGATAGTCTAACTGAACCATTATTGGAAGCATAAGTAATAATTGTAAGATAAACATTTATAAATTAAAGTAGTAAGTGAAATTTATTGCATTCAAGGTATGAATCTGGTCATGATTTTATATTCCAAAGACTAGCAACTTACACCCTACAAGTCAAAGAACACTTTGGTTCTGAAAAGCGATGTTGAATAGGACACGTCTCTTGTTCTGTTCTTCCTTCCTAGGAAGAGTGGAAAGTTGATGTGTTAGCTATGAAAGACTGCAGAGCCCAGAAACAGAGCCAGATGGTTTGGTGGATTGCTTGGTGGGTGAATAAATAGATGGATAAAGAGATGAGTGAAGAGAGGGGGAGGGAGAAGGAGGAAAGAGGAAAGGATGATGCATGGAATGGATGAAATTACACATGGAAATGGAAGAAAACATCAAGTCTTCTTTGTTGGCTCAAGCAGATATTTTTGCCACATTTTCCCAAAGCAACATTTTAAATTAATCCTGTTTTCCCATGACAGTAATATGTCATATTCTTGTAAAAATAATTTTAAACAGCCAAATTCACAGGATACAATGATATAAGCATTCATAAAAATTTAAATCCAAACTTTTAAAAGAAACTAATGTCAGAGGCAAAAACTTAGTTTACAAGGCATCATGAATGTGAAAATTCCTTCATGTATCTCACATAAGAAATATAATAACAATGTAATAGTTTAGTATTAGGTGTTAATTACATGCCAGTTACTCTCCTAAGACCCTTACATATATTAAACATTAAATTCTCACAGCCATGCTCTGGAGTAATTACTGTTATTGACCATGTTATGAAGATAAAATAACTCAAGACCAAACCAGTGAAGTCATATATTATCACCTCATTTAATTTTTATTAGAGCAGTGGTCACTGCAACAGCTGAAACCATTTGCTGTGGACTTCATTTTTTTCTTCTTCTTCCCCTCTTCCCCGCTTCCTTTCCACCAGAAATGGATTTGAATGTATATGGGCAGATGGTCACCTAAGTCCTGGCCTGGAGAAGAATTAGGGCAGACATGATTCCTGCCATATGGGAAGCACAATGTTAATTCTTGAACTATCTTTTTAATTAATTTTCCTTTCGTTGAAATTATCATACTCTGTGAAGAACTCTGTGACTAAAGAACTCAGAACATGAAATAACTGGAAATCTTAGTGCCTACAGCTTAGTGTTAATCAAGGAGGTCTTGATGGGAAGTTGGGAGATCAGGTTCTGAGACCATGACTGCTTTTATCTGAGCCCAAATCCACCTTTACCCACTAAATCTCAAGTTCTCAATTCCAGATATTTCAATGAGATAATATTTATTTTAGACTTACCAAAATTGATGTATTTATTATTCAAGCAAAGTTTTCATAAATGCCCTGTGTGTAGGACAATGGGGCATATTGAGTTGGTGCATTTGCACTTATTTAGCACTAACCTTAATTCCTTATGCCTTGATTTGCACTACCAAAGGACATATTAATAATAATACTGTTGATCAATTTTTGGAAGCAGTACAGATATACCTGGTACGTTATAAATACATTTTGTATGATGAATTACTCTTTGAATATGCTATTCTTTCACAAGTAAATTTCTGTTATGTGATGGAAGCCTTTAGGACTTTTAGCCATGCCAATTTGGAAAAGAATGATTGATCACCAGCAATGAACTTCAAGAAGAAAAAAAGAAAAAAGTAACAAAAGAATAGGCAGGAAAAATTAAGAAGTCGTGTTTTTCACTTTAGCTGTAATTTTGTAAGTTCATGTGGCGTACCCTTTCCGATAGGCAGTCATGTTTGGTTTTTGTCAGCAAAAGTTTTGAATAAATCAGTGCTTGTTAAGTAAGATTGAGCAGACCAGAAAATGTGAGGCAAAGGGTAAAAATAAGAGACAGACTGGTAATGAGAGGATTGGGAACCACTGTTCTGGAACTCCTGTGGGTCTTAAAGAATTATGTAGTTATTCAAAAATACCATTCATGCTCTGCACGAAGATATAGTTATTGTGCATAATTTAGGAAGATCTCTAAATGACTGAATAATCATGAAAGATTGCATAATTTTAGAAAAGGAGACTTTAGCGATTAGTTTTGTTTGGTTGATTGACTTTGGACTGGGTAGTTAATGCTTTAGAAATTCCTCCATTTTGTAACTCTCTACAAATGTTATTACAGTGGAAAGTAGCTCAGTAATAGTTACAGACGATGATATTGATTTGTAACATAGCAGAGTGTTTTTCAGTGCTGTGGTTTTTCCTTTTACATCATGAGAAAACTTCCCGAATCATTCAGCATCCATCTGCTAGACTTTGTAAAATTTTCTTATTCTATTTATTAAGAAAAAAGAAAATCTGCTTGAAAGGCAGAGGGGGCAGTGGTTAGGGGAAGAGAGAGAGAAGGGAAAGGAAGGAAAGAGAAAAATCCCCAGTCCCTGGGTTACTCCCCCAAGTATCTACAACAGGCAGGATTAGAATGTGCCGTTTTACGTCTTTTATATAAGAGATAGGGCCCCAATTACCCAGGTACTCCCAGGGTGTACTCTGCCAGCAGAATTGGGAGTGGAGCGAGCTCTTGAACCCTTGTTCACATCCCAAGTAGAAGGCTAATTGTCATGAAAAATGTCGCGCCACCCACCCACCTACCCCACCACATATTCAAAGAACACTTCAATTTAATATAATTTGGAAAAATTGCTTTGAGTTTATGTAAGACTTTCTGAAAATGTCTATATACACCAAAACTTACCTGATATTATTGTATTTAAAATTCTCTGCCCCAGAGTAATGGCTTTCTGCAAATAATGCAATTGGTTTAATAAGAAAAAGTTACATTTGTTGTATAGTTAGAGTTTGGACTTTTTCCATGGTACTTCTAGTACTTCTATTCATTTTGTTTATTCATCTGGAAATTAAAATAAGGTTTTGAGTGTTTTCTTCATCAATACTATAGATTTTTCATTGCCCAAGTGAAGGGCACCTATCGTCTGAAACTGGTACATAGGGAAGCAGCATTGTAAAAAGAGTGGCATTTTATTATTATCCGCCCTAAGTGAACCCACAGCAAGAGCCTGACAGCTGGAATGTTCTTGCAGCCTCTACAGATGACAGTGCAGTTGAGAAAAAAGGGGGAAGTCTCCATGCTGGCCTCATCGTGGGAATCCTCATCCTGGTGCTCATCATAGCTGCAGCCATTCTTGTGACAGTCTACATGTATCACCATCCAACATCAGCAGCCAGCATCTTCTTCATTGAGGTAAGCATCCAGTTCAGCATAGACCATGCTGCTTGACAAAGCGTGTCCCTGGGCTAATGTGGCCTGTGTTTGATATTGAGCATCTGATTTATCCATTTCCAAGTGGCTGAATTCACACATGCCAGCACACACATACGTAGGGCTAGGCTGCTTTCATGTGACAAGTACAGTTAGAAGATTATAAAGAAGCTGTTTCGCCTCTTAAAATCCAAAGGAAAATAGAAACGATACTTTCCTGTCCTCTTATATCAAGTATGTTGACCAGCTGGTCTCCTGATCCTGGGAGCAAATTTAACATATCTTGGAGGTTAGAGGATTTGGATGAAACAATTGACCAATAATTCCTAGTTGAGTATTGATTGTGGCTATGAAACAAAATGGTAGGCCTGCTCTCAAAATGGTCCAAATCTGTTTTTTTTAAAAATAGCATATTTACTACTAAATACAGATGACAAAATAAGGCAATGGCATATGCTTTACTATTTTGTGTAATGTTTGTTTATTTTTACAGTTTATATATATATATATATATATATATATATATATATATATATATGCATACACACATATACAGACATACACACCTATGAATGAAGAGAGTGCTATGTAGACCTGCTGATGTGTTCTTGTGTTCAGAAATGCTGATTAGTGCTCATGTCCAGGAGAAGAACTAGGGACCTTATGTAAGGGGGCAGAGCCCACCAAGCCCTGGAAACAAGGAAAACTGGCTTCTGTCCCTGGGAAGGCTGGGTTGCCTGAGCCACTGTGCGTGTAGCTCTCACTCTGACACTTCAGTGAGCCAGTCCTCTTCCAAATGCAACAGTAAGTAATGAAGCAAATCTTTCACTTGTACTGTTTCAAACACGTAAGAGTTCAAATCTGATTTATCGTTTGGGGCACAGAAAGGTTGCTTGGAAATTTGCTCACTTGCTGAAAGAGA
This sequence comes from Ochotona princeps, assembly GCF_030435755.1. Taxonomy (NCBI): domain Eukaryota; kingdom Metazoa; phylum Chordata; class Mammalia; order Lagomorpha; family Ochotonidae; genus Ochotona; species Ochotona princeps. The sequence goes on from NC_080841.1 coordinate 37,035,549, forward strand.
GAGTACAACGCCTTTTAAATTAGAGTGAAATGACGTTCGCCCCTGTATTAGAAAGGAATGAAGGCAAATCAATGAAAAAATTGCCCCAAGGGTGGATATGGTTGTCTGCTGTCTGTAAAAACAAGTGCAGCTTCCTTGTGTGGGAACCCAGCACCTTGGCAGTCCCCATCTTATCAGTCATTTTCTATGTGTCCTGTGGCTTGCCACCTGGAATTGGCACTGCTGTAAAGTTTCACAATTTGCTCTTTTCCATACACATCCTAAATACTCTATGCCATGCTTGTTCTAGTTCCTGCATCCAGAAGCCCTCCCCTCCCAGCTCAGATCATTCAGACTGGCTGCTGCCAGTCTCTGATGCCACATGGTGCATAGGGTTCCCAAGTCCACCCCACTGGCTACGGATGGTGTTTGTTCTCACTCCGCTTTGCCTCTGCCTCTCCTTTTCACTCTCTCCTCCCTCCTGCTCCCTCTTTCTTTATCCCTCTCCCTCTCCCCAGCTCTCTCTGCCACTGTCTCCCTCCCCCAACTTCTGCCTCCGCTCCCCCTCCCCCTCTCCTTCTCTCTCTCTCTCTTTCATTCCTTCTTCTTTCTTTCTACCTCTCCCTCCCCTTTTCCCGTGTTCTCTGGCATTTGCCTTTCTGCTTTGCATTAAAAGCTAAATCTGTATATGATTCATTTCAGCTTTCTAAGTCCCTGAAGGTCTGCATTATGTAATTTAAGTCTCTTTCAAAATAATTGATACTCCATCCCCATTTCCTGGGGAAAAAATATATATAATAAATATCTTAGGATGTTTCAGATTTCCAGGGAAGTTTCACTGAAAGCCCGTTCCAGAAACAACACCGTTGCTCAATATCATAGCAGAAACGATCAAGCAGTGCGTTGAGTGGAAACGCTGTTGTAAAATGGTGTCAGTGTGTTAGATTTTCATGGCAGGAAGTAAACAGCTTTCCTAAGATTGTGTGGTCATTCCTCAAAAAGCTGACAAGTGACAGGCAGAAAAGCCTCCGTGGCCACCAGACAGACTGCCACTGCTGCTGTCACCCGACACATGCCTAAGCCTCGTTTAATAGTATGCTAAGCAGTCTGCTTTCTGACATTGTGAAAAAGAGGCTAGTGTGAAATCACGGATGGTGGTAAGACCAGCAGCAGATTACCCAGTGTGAAGGATCTGCTCAGTGCTCCTGTGCGACTACAGAGTGAACCTGCCAAAGAGAAAGAGCGCTGTGCGTCTGCACTTACATTTTCAAATGTGTCACATCGTTTGATAGAGGACCAGCCATCTACAGTATGTGAGGTGGTGTGCACCCCTACATGTATTTATGGAAAGTTAGAACTAAAAGGAAGCTTAGCAGAGAATTTACTCCTATTCTGTTATAGCACAGAGAGGCTGTGACGTGGAGGGAGGAGGGACTCAGCCAGAGTCAGCCAGCTGGAGTCCTCCAAGTAGCTGTGCCCTGTCCACGTTGACATGAAGCAGAATTCCACGCAGGCCCCAGATGTTCTCCTCTCTGCTTGTTTCCTTCCCATGGAGTCGATTACCAGTGTCAGCTGACAGCACTGCCTCACCCACACCCTGCTCTGGTCTCATAGCTCGGAGTATCTGGTCAGCGAATGGTTTTTGGGAAAGTGCAATCATAACTTATTCTTCCTAAAGCTAAGCAATGTTTGCAAACTCAAAACACAGATCCTTGATGGCCCCTCAGTGTGTGGATTACCAAATCTATAGTGTGAAGATTTGTAAATGGATCTTTAAATTAAGATTGCTGATGCGACATTAAAGGAACAGAGTATAACAATATTGTGTACGTTAGATGCGGTATTCCTTATTATTCTTCTATCTACTTTTAAATGAAATAGAGGTGTTTTTCTCATTCTGAAAATAATACTCTTCATTATGGAAAATTAGGTCACTCACTGCAGGAAAATGATTCACAGTCCTAGCATACATAATTATTATTAATATTTTAATTGACTTTGGAAATGTTACATATATAATTGATGTTAGTCCATTAGATGCAGCTCTGATTTCATTGCAGCACAAATTAATATCCTGTTGTAAAAATGACATAATTCTATTTTACTCTGAAATATCATTGGAAATATCTCAGAAAATATCACTTTCACGGCTGTATGCTTTTCATTCAACGTGTCATTTGGTAGCTTTATGCTTCTAATGCTATTATGAGGCAATTCTGAAAATGTGAAGGCCTAAAAAGTTTCTAGAAGTCAAGACAAGGTAGTTGTTACCTATTGCGGCTGTAACAATTTATCACAAAGGAGTCACTTAAACAGCTTTCACACTGTCGAGAGGTCAAAATCAGTCCCACTAGGCTAAAGTTAGGGTGTCAGAAGGGCTGATTCCTTCAGGGATTGTCAGGAGAGAATCACTTCCCTGAGATGTTCAGCTTCTCCAGGCTGCACGCATTCCCTGGTTCATGGTCCCATCTTGTGTCACTCCAACCTCTTCATCCAAACAGACTGTCAAGAATCTTTGTGTCTGAACTTGCCATTTACTAATATGTGGCATTACCATCAACAACAATATTTTATCATTTAGGGCTTTTAGTGAAGTTCTGGATATGTGGTGGTAAAAAAAAAAAAGTAAATAAGTAAGACTGTTGTCTTAAACATTTAATTTTCCTGAGAGGGGAAACCAGTTTCATCACCTTGAATTGTACCTAGTGGTGTGAATTAGACGCTCTGAAAGTTCCAAAGTGGTTTTCACCATGCAGCCTTCATCCTACATTCCCCTAAGCGGTCACTGTTTTCGTCATGCTTCAAAATTTGTGTCGTCCCTGGAAGAGCAAACTTTGCACCTTGAATTGGAGTGCCCAGTATTTTCAATCAGCAAAATCATAGGCTGTCAGAACGGAAACCATCCTCAGTATGCTTTTAACCTAGGATTACTGCAACTCTGCCAAAATCAAATACAAAAACTCCTAAACTAAGAACCACTAGGATATTTCCTTGAGGATTTTTTGGTTTGTTTTTTCTTAAAAACTTTTATGAATTGTCTAATATTCTATTGTATATATATATATATATATATATATATATATATGTTAAATGTAAAAAGGACAATTTTTTTGTGTAATTTGGTATATCTCTGAAACCCAGTTGTATAAAATAAAATCCAGATACATTCAATGCAGCCAAGACCTCTGTGCCTGCCACCACTCCTTCCCTTTTGATTGGAGTCCAGGACAGAAATGCAGACCCAGGCTGCTGAAGGACCGCTCAGTGCAGGTGCCACGGAATTACTAAGCCAAGGCCTCAGCATGGGGCTCCTCGTCCTGGCCCTGCAGCCTGGGCTGCCACAGCAGCAGCTGCATGTCAGGAGTCTTTGGAGTAGTATGCCATTGTTGGGAAATGCACCCTGAAAAATGCTTGTGGCAAACAAGGGGTCATGGAGAGTAGGGTGGAAGGAGTCAGGTCAGCTGTGGCACTGCGCTCTTCCTGGCCATCAGCAGTGCCACCAGCAAAGAAAGCGGAGGAAAGGAGCAGGTAGAAATGAAAGGTCTGCTGCTAAGAAGAAGAAAAAAAGCCCTTCCTGAAAGCTGGGGCATCTTGATTTGTTGCTGGCTGTAATGATAGCATTTGGAACTCAGGAACATGATCCACTGACACATCCATAGAATGAAGAGAAAAATCGTTCCAGAGAACCACAAATATCTTTTACACTTTTTATATAACTGAATCTTGCCCTAAAGATCTTTCTTAATCTTATTTCAGACTTAAGATTAACTCCAGGGGAAAAAAATGATTTATTGAAATAAAATACATCTTGTTTTTGTTTGTGAGCGGAGGCAAACAGTGGTATTTACTTTTGATGTACTGCTACAAGAAAGGAAAAAATTGAACAAAATCAATTGAAAGAGTTTGACCTCCTCTGTGAAAAAGGTATATTTTATTAGATGACAGCTTTCCAGAAATAAAGGAAAATAAAAAGAAAAGTATGTGAAAGTGGATTATTTCTTTAAAAGAAATTATTTGTATTCCAGTGATTTTTTCCCTTTCTTCCTTTTTTTTTTCTAAAGTTCCACAATTGTATTCAAGTACATTTATGAATGATTTTGAAACATCAGTTCAAGTTCATAGTGATTGCCTTGTACATACACTCACCAAAACAAGATTTCTTTTATAGATGTTATCTTCAATTTGGTTAACATTTTCATTTAATTCCAAAACTAAAGTAGTGTTTCTAATTTAATGAGATTTTTTTCTTTCCTTCATTGATAAGAATTATTAAAAATATTTACTCAAATATCTTATTCTTCACTCATCCTTCTGCTCCACGTCCTTCTTAATTACTATTCTCTAAGTGTTTCTATTGGGAAAAAAAGACCATGGAAATAAAGACAGCTGGCAGATAATAGATGTAAGGACAGATAAACAGGCAGGTTGTAGGTGGATATAAAGACACTTCTCAGGAAAGCTTGTAAGAGATGAAAGAATCAAATGAAAAGCAACAGAAAGTGCACACTTAGAATTTACCTAGATACTTATGAACCCCAGTTATATCTTTTTAAATGCATACTGTATGTTTGAGGCGTCATAATCCTTTTCTTCTTTGCCTCCTACACAGAGCACTGTTATCATTACTGACAGTGGCAGCTGTTGAGCAGTGTCTTCCTTGTGACTTTGGTGATTGTCCTTTGTTAAAATAACTACTTAAACCTTTCTTTTGTGGAAAGATAATAGAAATTTTAATTTTCGCAGTTATTATGGCTCCACAACAATCATGGATTAATTTAGTTATAAGATTATTTTTTGCCTGTTCCACATAGCATAGTTTTTTTTTTTCTGGCAGAAATATAAAACAACTAAATAAGCCAATTATGGCATACTTTGGCTTATAAATAATACCAGATTTAATGTGATTGTAAGAAAAATTACTGCGTTTCCGTTTCAGAGATCATATTTTTAAGAATCTAGGGAATATGAAATATAAAGAAATTTATTGCAAAGGATAACAGTAATCTTGCTTTATATAATTCTATTAGAGTGCTAACCAAACATGCTTTTAACTTACATATGTGGTAAAGTTATTTTGCCATATTTCCTTGTAGTAATCACTCTATTAAAAACTTTCTTAAATTTCTTAAATAATGAATAAAATTATGTTTAATATCAAAATTAAAACAGTTTTTCTTATGTCATTTAGTAAATGAGTATGAGGTAGTTATTTGTCCATGATTTTCTATATTTAGTTTAATTAATATAATAATTAAAATTATGGATGAGATAATTTTGAAAAGATAAAATAGCACTCACCTATATAAAAATTGAGCAAAGACACTAGTTTTTTTAACACTAGTTATTTTTCTTGTATTTGCTTTTTCAAAAGAAAAAATTTTCTATTATGATAGGGCAATATATGTGTCATGATTATTTAATCTTAGTGCAGCTTAAATTAAATCCTGGTGCATTTTATTAAGGGCTGATTTTCTTGTAATAGCACATTACCTTTTTTTCCTTATTTATGTCTAAATTTATGTCAGTCATTTTCCCCAAGTTTTCTTTTCCCTTGGTGTCTACTTGGCAATCCAACCTCAACAATTGGCAACTAGAACTTGAATCTTAAATATATACAAGTTAAATGGAGAAAACTTGATGCAGAGTGAAAATAGATAAATATTCAATTTTATCCACAAGTAATCTAAATTTATAATGCACAGTATGTGGCTGTCGGTTTTCAAACGTATCAGAGGATTTATGAAGAACAGGGTGGTATACCATAAAAAACAGTGGGCTGCATTCTGCACCCCAGTGGAATGGAACCTTAAATGTTTCTGAGAAATTATGGACTCTAAAGAGGTGAAACTCAGGGGAGGAGAGAATCAAGAAAAGGAGAGGTCCATGGGAGAGCCACGTGGGAGTGGGGGAAGCCTTGGAACTCTCCAGCAGTAGCATCTTGTTCTGCGTGGAACTGAGGACTGGCCTTGAGGCTCTGTGGGGAAGCTGCTGATTGTAAAGACAGTGGCCATCAGAGGGACTCAGGGAGGTCACCGCCATCCTGGCAGGGTGGGGGCTACTTGTAAAGACAGTGGCCATCAGAGGGACTCAAAAGAGGTCACTGCCATCCTGGCAGGGTGGTGCTAGGGGACTCTCATCAAGCACTATGCAGTATTTCAGAAATCCCTCTCTCAAGGATCTTGCAGGTGGTATTTAAAGGCTGTGTTTGGGGGAAGCTGGAATGAATGTAAGGGTCTTCTGTCTCTGCCTGTGGTTTCTTCCTCCTCCCAGAATTATATGTTGTTCAGAAAGATTCAAAAATTGCAAAGTACACAGCAGTTTGTGCAAGTTTAAATGATATGAAGACATCTTATTGTGTAACTCAAAAAGAAAACAAAATGTGCTCAGAGAACAAAGAAAAATCTCTCCTTTCTAGACAGTAGAATTAATAATGAGATAGGCGAAAACCACCAGCTTTTACCATTTTAAGCAGTTCGTGGTGTTGGTTTAATGGGTATGAAGGGCAGGGTAAGCACGCTTCAGTTCTGCCTGCACTGCAGTCCACATAAAAACAAAGGACTGTATTAAAACAGCAAGTGAAGTGAAATGCCTGCGAACAGTTATTTTCCAAGGAGGCACTTCCTCGAACATCAGAAGGCAGTTTGGAGCCAGAGGAACAGAGGGCTCTTTGCTATCCCCCAGAGTCCTCATCGAAAACGAATTTGTTCAATTTTACTAGGAAGAAAAATTGACAGCTAAATACGTATGCTTTCCTCAAATAGGTAGGAGCAGCATCCGTGACATTGTCTACTTGCAAATAAGTCCTTGTGTGTTTTTCTTTCTATTCTATCTTTTCCTTCCCTTCTCCTGAGGTTGACTGCTGTGAGGGCTTTGGCTGTAAGTTGTAAGCTCAAGGCACTCCCCATCTCTGCTGCACAGCTTCCCTCCCTCTCAGCCTCTGCCAGGGAGACTTTGGGAATTTCTAAACATTTTCATAAGGAACTTTTCTGAAATTTAAGTTGAATCTTCTCCACTCTTGTTCTGTGAGAATCTGTTCATGAGTGCCTTCATTGTATAATCACCGCTATTGGACAACATGCGTTTTTCTCTTCTTACTTTCTCAACTCTAGCAAACACAGACCTAATTCAAGTTGACCTCCAATGTGCTTGTAAATGAGACAACTGAGTTACATCAAGGCATGGGCAGTTATGTTTCACTGAAATGATCTCGTTTGATCAGGGGTGGCCGAGAGGAATGTACAAGTTCTTCTTAATCTTTCCCCATGATTCTCCACTTAGGGAGATGTATCGTTTTATCACTCACTGGCCTCCAAGTTAAAAAAAAAAGTACATGCACATGTTCATTCTTTAAAGAAATTTCTATTCAAGTCAGTTGCCCATTTCTAATTGTTCATTTCGTCAAAGGCTTGTGTGAATTTCTTATATTGTTAGCCCTTTAACATTTTTATGGTTTGCAAGTTGTTTTTTTCCAGTGTGTAGGCTGACTTTTTATGTTATTGTTTGTGTTACACAGAATTTTTTTTTTAGTTTGATGTCTCTTTTTAAATTTGTGTGTGTGTAGTATAAATTTTTAGTGTGAGATTAAAAAAAAAAAAAAAAAAAAAAACTCAAGGCCAATACCCAGGACCTTGCCCCCTGTTTTCTTTTTGGAAGTTTTATGGTTTCAGGTCTTATGTTTAAGTATTTAATCTGTTTTGAGTTGATTTTTTCTGTGTGTGGCATAAGATATAGATCCAGTTTAATGGCATTGTTGATATAAGAGGAATCTTAAAGAGATGTGACTAGAGCCAATCCTTCATCTACAAGACATGAAAATGAGCAGAACACTTCAGAGGTGAAATGTAAGGATATTTCAAAGATATCCAAATTTTAAAGAGAATAAAGAGCAGATTAATAATATCCTTGCGAGATGTATTTATTTTAATTGGAAAGGCGGATTTGCAGAGAAAGATACATAGAAAGATCTTCATTCGCTGGTTCATTCCCTAGGTGGCTGCAGTTGCCAGAGCTGAGCCAATCTGAAGCCAGGAACCAGGAGCTTCTTTCAGGTCTCCCACGCGGGTGCAAGCTCCCAAGGCTTTGGGCCGTCTTCTGTGGTTTTCCCAGGCCACAAGCAGGGAGCTGGGCGGGAAGCAGAGCAGCCAGGACACAAATGGGAGCTCATATGGCATCCCAGCCTTTTTAAAGCCTCCTGGCTGTTGGTCTCAGGTCAGTTCAGCTCTAGCCTATGTGGCCATTTGGGGAGTAAAGCAGCAGATCTTTCTCTGTCTCTCCTTCCCTCTGTAAATCTATATTTACAACCAAAAGAAATCTTTAAAAAATTTTTAAAAGGCTGAGATCCTTTATAATGAACATTCTAAATGTAAAAGTAATTATTATTGAATGAAAAAATAATGGTTGGAGGTGTTTGACATAGTTGTTAAAATGCTAATTCATGTCATATTAGAATTCCTTGGTTCAAATACTGTCTGTGCTCCCAATTCCGAATTCCTGCTAACACACGCAAGGAGAAGCAGCAGTTACAGCTAAGTACTTAAGTCTCTGCCACCCGCTTGAGAGACCTGGAGTGAGTTCCTGGTCTTGGCTTGGGCGTGGTCCAGCCCAGCTCTTCCATCAATTGAATACCTCTCTCTCTTCTCTCTCTCTCTCTCTCTCTCTCCCCCCCTGGCTTTCAAGCAAACAATGCTTTTATAACTAGCAAGAATGAAATATGGTTATTCAGTAAAGATTATTGTTTACAAAGAATTATGGAAGTACAGAAAAGAAAAAGCAAAATATTTTTCAAATGAAGATTTGTATTTAAATATTTCATCATTCATAATAATGTCTGCTTAGCAGAATTTATTCAGAAGAGCTTAAAATTCAATGTGAGTTTGATTTAAGATGAAATGATTTAAAATGTTTCAGTGGGCCAGGAAGTAGCCAGAGATTATGAAATTTAAAATTCTTCTCCACTTGTTGAAGTGGGCAGAATTTTGCTTAATAGATATAATTTGCTGATACTTCTTTCCAAGGGACTGACTTTAAAATGAAGTCATAAGACTTTCTCCATTGTAAGCATCATTTTATTTCACTTCTTGGATAACTCTAGTAACAACATGGAAGCTACAGAGTACAACCTTATCTGTCTCATCCATCATCTTTTTCCCCAAGGATAAGCATAATGCCCAGTAAATACTCATCTGAAAAAAAATGTTTTCATCTAAAGTAACCCGAGTGGAGCTTCAGTAAACAGAGCCACAACATGACGGAAAGGTTGGGGTAGAAAGAATTGTAAAGAAACATCGCGCACAGTGGTTCACAATTCTTGCGTTGTATGTGTGTCATCTAAAGAGAAATGAAACTCCATTAGAAAATTTGTGTTCTCAATATTTAAGCAACCCTTGTGTTGCAACACTGAATTTATAGGATTTGGTGTCATTTAAATCATACACTACTAGAACTATTTTGCTACATTCATTCACAGGGTGTTTTAAATGTGTAAGATTAAGGCAGCATTGTTGATAAATGAATATTAGCATTTTTAAGTGGTTTATTTATTTGTATTGGAAAGGCAGATACACAGAGAGCAGAAGAGACAGAAAGGAAGCTCTTCAGACTGCTTAATCACACCCCAGGCAGCTGCATTGGCCGGAGCTGCAATGATCCGAAGCCAGGAACCAGGAGCTTCTTCTGCATCTCCTACACAGATGCAGGGTCCCAAGGCTTTGGGTCGTCACTGACTGCTTTTCTGGGTCATAAGTAGGGAGCTGGATGGGAAGCAGGGCGGCCGGGATTAGAATCTGTGCCCATTGGCATCCCAGCATGTGCAAGGCAAAGACTTTAGCCGCTAGCTACTGGGCCAAGCCCAAATATTAGCATTTTAAAAGTTAGCATGATGTCTCAAAGGCTGCATGGAGGTTGTAGACTCCTAGTGTAGGAAAGAACAAGTGTTTGTTTACTTCGGCATTGCATATACAAGAATATAGTCAACATGATATCAGAAATGATTTGCTGTGGCTTTGGTGCTTCTTGGTGGCAGAATAAGGAGCCAGTAAAAATGTGGAAGAGTGCAGGTCTTCTGTATATTCCAACTTTTACCTTACTAATTTTACTGACTCCCATACAGCCTTCATCTGTTTTAACAGCATGATTTTAAACAGAAGTTGTTAAGTTTCAACCAAAAATTGGATAAATACCAAAATTTACCACAGAGGTTCCTCTTCTCCCATCCTTACTCCATTTTCTTATGCAGTAATTGGTGGTTAATTCAGATAATAAGAACAAAAGAAAATGAATAAGTGAGTCAAGTGTTCCACAAACCGTATTATGATCCTCTGGAGAGCATAACATTGATTATATAATAAAAGTGGTTGTTTTTAATTGGCTCTAATTGGTGTATCTCAGACATTTCACTTTTTAACTTCTTTTTCCTCATGTTTAAAACATAGCAAATTGAGTTACTCCAGAACTGTAACTTGACTCATATAAAACTCTTACAAGGCCTGTCTGGACTTCTTTGTCCCTGGGCGAATGTGTTGCAGTCTGAACAAAGCTCTGGTAAAAATGGCGTGAGTCTTTATAAAGGAGGGTAATGAGCACGGCTGGAGGCCCTGAGAGAGGAATGATTAAACACTGCTATTACTCAGTTACAACGCTGTGCTAATAGTGTGCAGTTACAAATGGACCTGTAACATCTCTACATTTGACCCTCAACATCGCAGATCTCCCTGTATTCCTGGTGAACTAGTAATAAGCTTTTCCCTGCTCAGTCACTATCACCTATTTATTTTAACCTCTGAAACGATTTAACAAAGAATCATAGATATACAAAATGGCAAAATCAAGCCCCTCAGATTTAGAGAAATACACCTTTGTGAATACTAATTTTTCAGTACAGACCCTTTCAAAGGAAAAGGTTTCCAACTTGTCTTTTAAACTCTGAGATTTTAAACTCCATCTTAATATACAAAAATTAAAAATGTGTCATGAAGTACTGGACACGTAGGAAGATCTACATTTGCTTACTACTATTCTAAATTCCTCAAGTGAAGAGAATACACTCTTGGATACGTTGCCATAAATTGTTCTATTGTCTTCAAATTGTGTCGTTAAATAGGGTTACAGCTCACCATTTACCATTCCTAAATAATGAGGGCTGAAGCTGCCAGCTTTCATTTACTTCCCTTAGAAACGCATTGGTTCCCTACACAAGTGATTTTATACGAAAGTTCTATGGAGGAATACAGCCAGACTTCTGGTCTTCAGGAGCGTATTACCTCACATTTGACTTTATTAGAAGATTTACTGCTACAAGAGGATTATCTGGTCTTTTAGTTCAGTGATTCTGCAACAGTGAGCTGACTTGTTTTTGCATCCATGATAAGTTACTTTTCCTTAAATTACCTGTCCAGTAGCAAATTATTGGTCAGTTCTTATAGAAAATAATCAGTTGTGCCACTGTGGCTCAGGAAATCATGAGATTCTGCAAAAGTGGTATCAACATTTGAACTGTACCAAATGCTAAAGAAGATTAGAATGTTCTCAGCTTGTACCCTGGAAAAATAAGTCAAAACTAGAGTGTGTTGTGCAATCTGGCAGATGCTGTAAAAGTCACAACTGTGTGACCTAGGTATATATACATCCTAGTTTAATGAGGCCCACTTCAGTGTGTGTATCTTATTTGATATAATTAATAGTTCCCTCATTCACTCTCCAAAGTATCTTAATTTTGACCAAAAAAAAATCATGTGGTAATCTTATTTGTAATTATATTCTCAGCTTTGTATGTATTCAAAGATGCTAAACATAAAAACCTTTTGCCAAACAGCTACATAAGAATATATTAACAACAGGAATGCCAAGGATAAGATGAATGCTGAATAAGGGTGAAGTCAAGTGTTATGAAGGATTTAGGAGATCGACCTAGAGGTAGCTCATAAAATGTAATACTGGGGGAGGCTTGAAAAGATGCTGTGTTGTAAATAAACAGCAAGAGGAAAAGACAGTTCAGATGTAATAAGGACATACTTTAAGGAAAAAAAAAAACTATCAAGGCCAGCATTGTGGCAAAGTAGTTAAGCCATCTGCAGTACCAGCGTCTTGTATGGGCAGCAGCTCGAGTCATAGCTGCTAGATCCAACTCTCTGTAATGCACCTGTGAAAGCAGCAGAAGATGACTGAAATACTTGGGCGTCTGCATCCACTCGGGAAACCCAGATAAAGCACTTGGGAGGCCAAAGTGAAGCACCTGGATTTGACCTGGCCCATGCCATTGCAGCCATTCTGAGAACAAACAAAAAGATGGAAAATACACACACTCTCTCTCTTTCTAACACTGCCTTTCAAATGTACCCCCCCTCTCCCCCCAAAATAGTTGAGTGTAGGAAGCTTTGAAGATCAGATCACAGAATCTGGCCTTCATTCTGTAGACAGGAAGGACCACAGCTGGGAAGAGCGTTATGGAGTGAGTGCACAGTCCTTGATAAAGGAAAAGAATCCCAAGAACAGAGTTAGATGATGCATTATATCTGTCATCCATGGGTAGGAAGGATGCTGAGAGCTGGATTTGGATCTTGATAGAAGGAACTGTGGCTGTCTTCATTGCCTTGTGAAGAAAAGTTAGATCTAACCATTTTATCTGCTAAATATTTGCGTTAGAAAGCACTTCTGTCAGTTACCTGATTCTCAGATTTGGGTATTATTATATCCAAGAGTTACAGACACCCAAGAATATAAGAAATTAAGCAATTTCTGAACATCCTATAGTTAAATAGGGGTGAAGAAGAGGAGAGTAAGGATGCCTTGTTTCATTGCATTGCATATGTAGAATAAGAATGAAAGAATCAAATAACTAAAATGCATTATCTAAGCTGCTGGGAACTTAAATTGTCTGGTAGCAGAATTAGAAACATCAAAAGTCAGACTTAGTTGAGGGAGGAAAATGAAGGGTTGCATTTTTAATGTCTTTTCTGTCTTTTCATGTTAAATATTTACAATAATGTAGAAAAGCATAAGGAAGAATTGAATAAGCATGCATATTTAACCATTTTAACAATTTGCCTTATTCATACATGAGTATTATATACATGCCTGTACATATAATGTTATGAAGTAGAGATAGCTGTATTAATATTACGTAATATGACAAAAATCATAAGATGAAGAAAGAAGCAGATACTATTATGTAAGAGGAATAATTCAGTGAAGACAACGTGTCTAACTAGCTATATTAATTTTCAGCCACACCAACTGTGTATAAGAGTTTCAGGGGTTGGATTGTAAGCGTATTTGGTCTGGGTTAATAGAACACAGCTAGGTCTCTTTAAGCAAAAGCATTTCAGGAAAGAAATACATTAAGGTAAAGCAATGAGGTCAGAAAATATGGGATTACAATAGTGTGAGTTGACAAGCAGAACAATAAAAGGGAACCTATGGAGAAGAGAGAGATCAGAAAAGAACATTCGCAATAAACCTATAGGAAACATTAGTATTTAATATTTAGGATCAAGTTAGAGGAAAGCAAAATAAGAAGAAACAGAGCAAGATGCAAGAGAATGTACCATCCATCCTAGAAAGCCAGCCTGGGGAGAGGGTGATGCCAGGCAGCAGTGTAAGATGCTAGGAGGAAGTCACAGAAAAACAAACAGTGGTAGTTTAACAGTATGCTCTGTTGGTGACCTGAGAAAATGCAGTTTTGAGGAAGAGAACAAGTAGCACCAGATTAAAAGGGAGGAAGAAATGGTTTTGTAATGTAAAGGCTTCACATTCAGAGAGGAGAAATATGGAATAGGAGCATACAGATTAGTATCACATAAAGGAATTTTTCCCCCAATTCAAGTGTAGGTATCAATTTAAAAAGCAAAGGAAAGTGTGTTTTAAGATGATGAATGGTAAAGAGGAATGAAGTAAGCTCTCATCAAAGACAGGAGTATTAAGCAAGAAAAATAAAGAACTTGCTCCCCAGGGCACCCTACCTCAGGTATGAACAGTTACAAGGGCACTGGGGGGAGGGGACGGATAAATCTGTTTGTTTAAGATCCACATATTTGAAAGAGTCACAGAGAGAGAGAGGGAAGGACAGAGAGATGGTTCATCCACTGGTTCCTTCCTCAGAAGGCTGCGACAGGAGACTGGGTCAGGCAAAAATCAGGAACTTCAACCAGATCTCCCATGGGGGAGCAGGGGTCCAAGCACTTGGGACCACAGCTTTTCCAGATGCATTAGCAGGTGGGTGGATGGGAAGTGAGGCAACCAGAACAGAATTCTGCACCTTTTTGGCAATGCCAGCACCACAGGTGGCAGCTTTATGCTCAACACCAGCCACAAAGTTGGCCCCAAGGATTAGCGTATTCTTAATGTTTTCATCTTGGGAATTTAAAAAAAAGATGGGTGGAGACGTGCAAGACTGAAGGAGAGCTGCCTGGGACTGGTTGCAGGAAAGCAAACTGCTGTGGCTCCAGGTTATTATTGGGATCCCACAAGAAAAGAGTGAATTCATGGCTGACTCCCCAGTGGAATCAGAATGTGATTCTTTGGGACTGGTTTAGCCTGAATGTGATGCTTTTCTCTGCCCTAGTTGAGATCTCAGCTAGGAAAAAAAATGAGGGTTTGGGGTAAGGGTAGAGGGAATATCCAGAATTGATAGATGTGAAAACAGAATAGATTGGCTGAATGTAGGCTGTATGGAATTCAGCTTGGATGAACTGGAAAGACTGACAGAGTTTCCTAATGTGAGGCATTCAGAGGCAGGACAGTGCTGGCTGATGGCCAGACCCTGGAGGTGACTGGGCGGAGGAAAGACAGAGAAGAACAATTAGGATGAGAAAGAACGATCAAGGAGGAACAAACAGGGAATATGAAAGTTATTAAAGTTGCTAGAAGCGATGAAGCAGAAGGAAATATAGCAACTGGGCCTGGTGCGGTAACATAGTGATTAAATCCTCACCTTGCAGGCATCAGGATCTCATATGGGTGCTGGGTCATGTCCCAGCTGCTCCACTTCCCATCTAGCTCCCTGCTTGTGGCCTGGGAAAGCAGTGGAAGAAGCTCCTGGCTGCTGGCTTCGGATTGGCTCAGCTCCGGCCTTTGCCAGTGGATGGAAGATCTTTCTCTCTGTCTCTCCTTCTCTCTGTAAATCTGACTTTCCGATAAAAATAAATAAATTACTAAAAAAAAAAAAAGTCACCCATCACTGGTGGCTGACATGTCCTATGACCTAAAGTGGCTCCTACTGGTGACAGTAGGGCTGCCTTAATTCTGCCATTGTCTTTATATTCATTCCTCTTGTGACTCGTAACAGTTATAGTCAAATATTTCCAGTACGTCCTGAATTTTATATACCATCTTAGTTTGTGTTCTCTGCTGTTGGCTTACACTATGAATTGGATTTCATTCAAACATTCATTTGCCAATATGTGATTTCCTCCCCAAACACACTATACATGCCTTTACTTGAGTGCTGCATTCCACCGAGAGGTATACAAACAATAATCATGCCACTCCCACTGAATTAGCTAATATTCACTAACACCAGTCATCCTCAATTTGAGCGACAAAGCGGCGGATAATGCACTGAGGTACAAAAGAGGGAGTACGGTGGGAAAAGTCAGAGCAAGAGCTTGGCCCTCAAGAATCAATGCCGTGTCCTTCACAGGGCATAGACTTGTCGAGTAAGAGCGGAAAACGATACTGACACTGAGTCTCCTTGTACCTAACACTGCAGGGCAAAGCTGCCTGCTCTAGGTGCAGGTAATAAAGAGGGCATCATCGGTAGAAAATGGCAAGTTATCATAAAGCTGAACAAATTAAACTTGGCTCTCTATTACCAGCATGCACCAAAATTTGTGAATTGTGTCAGTAATAAAATATTCCTTCCCGAAAGAAATTTTGCTGATGCAAGTACTAAGGAGTGGAGTCACTTACTCTATAGTCTGCTGACATATATGTGCATGTATGTTTATGTGTGTAGATATGTTTATGTACATACATGGCTTCAGTGTTTACCATTTTGTAAACATTGTAACCCAGAGAACTCCCAGTTATGTACTTATGTACTTGGGCCCGGCAGTGAACTCCACTGCGTGCAGACATTTAGACGATAAGTTCCTATAAGCATTCAGTGATCTTCCCAATGCTCAGTGCAGTGTTGTCTTCAGCCCACGTGACACTTCCAGTACTTGTGTTAAAGTAGTAGATTCAAAACATAAGAATGATAGCATTGTGGTTGTAAATATGAAGAAACAGTGCAAATGGCTTTAATGCTGTTATTACAAGTGCAGATCATGCTCAGCCTAGTGGAGGTCCCTCAAGTCGCAGTAGTCCCTAGCGTGCCTTGCCCCCCTTTTATTCAAAAGCACGTTTGTTTACCCTGTCCTGTTTCTATTTTGTTTGCAATTTTGTTTTGTTTTGGTTTTATTCTGCTTTACTGTCATGATTTCATCTATGAAGTTCAAAACAAGAAAATGTTTATTGTCTACATTTCTCTATTGGTCATTGTTTTCCTTCCACAATTCTTAGTGATAATAATGTCATCCGATGGAGTAGGAAGGTGTTACATAAAGGACCTACTCAAGTATCTTCCGTTCCCAACTGCTGAGATTAGTTCGCAGTTGAGCAGGATATGGTGCTTCACTCCAAGGATTCATAAAAACAGAAGATTATACATACGTTTATGTATACACACACATATACTCTTGAAGATACTTCAGAAACTTCTTGGAAAATATAATGAAGATTGTCTCAGTAAAAACTATTTTTAAATTCATGTGTTATAGCTTATAATTTTAATGAACTTTTTGAAAATTCCTTGTACCTGTGAATTGTATCTTTTGCACATGAGCAACCTTACCTTTTAAATTCATTATTTATAAATTTTTGTCTCCTTATGTATACATATACGTATATGTATATGTTAGACACATATACTGCATTTTATGCAAACACATAAACAACTATAATCTATGTTAAAATGTGACAAGAGATATTAATAAAAACACCAGGAAACATCTGAAATAGCAGAGATGGGGATTACCAATTATTATTTCTTGGAAATCATGTGAAATGCATGGTGCCTGTATAAGAGGAAGAAGTGGCCAAACTTCAGAGTGGGATGTGATTAGGCGGAGAGGAGGACAGTTGGGTAGTGATTGGCTCTCCGCGCTTGATGTGCATGTCTTACCTGAATAACGTTTGTGAATAGAATTTGCCTGGGCTCTGCCAGGAGATCCTGACTCAGTTGATCAGCGTTGCCTCAGCAGCAGTGTTATGTTCCATTGTTTTTTCCATCTCTCCAACTTGTTTTATTTTCAGTCGTCTTTGAATACCAATAGACAGTATTTAAGAACAATGAACATTAAATATTTGAAATGTTTGATTCAAAGGCACTTCCTCCCTTTTGAAGAAGTTCAAACTTGGCAGCCACTGGAGAATCATTTCCTGCTTTTAACACTTTAGCATTTAGAAAACTGCATGAGGGCCTGGCATTGTGGGGCAGTGGATTCAGCTGCCATTTAGAATGCTGCATCACATGTGGAATTCCCAGGATCAAACCCTGCCTCTGATTTCCGTTCAGCTTCCTAGTAATAAGTGTACAACTTAGGAGGCAACAGACGATGACTCAAATACTTGTGTCCCCGATGCTCTAGGGAGGGAACCCAGATGGATCTCCAGCATCCTGGCTTCTGCCTGACCCAGCGCTGCTTCCTTTGTGTGTTTACAAGCTCACTCTCCCACTGTATGTTTCTTGATTGTTTTGCTTTTCAAATAAATGAAAAAGAAAGAAAAACTTTTTAAAAGCTTGTGGAAGGTGAAATTTTGAGATGTTTGTTTTTAAAAGGAAAATCACTTGACTAGTACGGTTTTTGTTATTCTCATTAAATAACTTTTCTGTATATGCTTGGGGACAGTTTTTATCTTTTGTATGTACTGGCTACTGGTACAGTCAGTTCTTCAGGATCATTCCCAGTCTGATTCTAGAATGAAGGCTGGCTCTCTATGGCAAATAGTCCTTGTGGGTTGGAGAACAGGTAAATGCAACACGATCAAGGGACTTCCAGACTTCCACAAAAGAAAGAATTGAAACTGTAGAAGCAGAAGATATAAAAGAACACCCAGTTTTTGTTCCCTACCAGGGCTGCTACTTGAAATTCTCGGTTGTACCAGAATAAAAGAGACAAACCAGTGTGAGCTCCTGTTTTTAAGGAAAAAATGATCTGTAATTCATGAAGCACAGGAGTTGTTTATTTTAATTAGGTTGCAAATTTTCCTGGCCCAGGCCCAATGCCACTGTGTTTTCCTATAGATAGAATTGCCAAGTGAAAGAGCATTCAAATACATCTGAATTTCAAATAACAAGTAAGTCGTTTTTAGTATAGTGTCTCATGAAATATAGTTTTAAAAAATGACTCATTTATCTGAAATGCAAAACTAACTGGTGGCTTCTATATTTATTTGCTAAAGCTGGCAACCGAGCCATATAACTGTTAAGACTGAAGAAAATATTGAGCACAACATAAGGAAAATAAAGCAGAACTTGTATTTTGGAGTTTAAAAGACAAACCTATGTTTCAGAGTTTTGGAGAGAAAGATAAAACACACACACACACACACAGATGTACACATCTTTCTTTGGGAATTCAGACTTCATCAAAGCAAATATCGAGAGGTCAATTCAGCTTTGAGGACAGGCACTCAGTTCCCATGAAGGCTTGTGGGAGGTACAGGGGGCAGGTCAAAGTTCAGGGTGTTGTCATGGTTGATGGCAGGTCTGCCATTTTGCATGCTCATGTATCACAATGAACATGTATAAGTCAAGCCAGAAGTTTGAAATCTTTGAGCACATACTACACTCGAAGGTAACCACAGCCTCTACCCACCTCTACCCATTTCACTTAGGAAAGCAACACAGAGTACCAGAAATTTTGCATGTCAAGAGTCTTTCTACCCAACAGGTACCCTGTGCCAGTGCCCTGAATTTAAAAAGTAACCCTGTCCTTTCTTGTGTATGCCTCTCACTTCCCTTCAAGGACTCATTTATCCCAGCAAACATTGTCTGTTTTGCTCTCTGAACTAGAAAACAGGACTCCTGCTGCAGTTTTGTGTACGCTGCTAACTGAGTCTACCCTACAGGTTTGTTTGTGGATATCTCAGCTAATTATCTTGCCACGGACCATTGAGACAGATCTAGATGACGGATCAATTAATACTTCTGAAGGCGTAATTGGGAAGAATTCCTACTTGTGCAGCCTACCCCAGTGCTGACATGGTGCTGTGAACATTTTCTTCTGAATGTGATTAATCACATAACTAATTCTCAGAAATGAAATTAGAGATCACCCACGCATTCCACCCAGAAATAAATGTTTTAAGGCATTACATCCTGAATTGCTGTAATGAATTAGCAGTACAGTCTGGTTTGAATTCTTCAGTTTTCAACATATATCCTGCTCTGTGAGCGAGTGGGCCACTTGAATCCTCAGGCTTCCATAATAATTTGAGTCAGCTAATCTAATAAAAACACAGATTTGGGAATTTCTAAACACTGCAGAAGAACATTATATACCTTCTCCAAAACACTGGACTGCTCCGTTACACTTGTTAGCCCACAGGCAGATTTCCATACTGTGTGCTCAGGCTCTTCACAGTCCACTGGGTGAATGGCTTGTATGAAAGCACCCACAGTAGGGACTATTCCATAAGAAATGACCAGTCATTCTGTTAAAGCCAGACATAGAATTGTGCAGTTACTTTCACCAAGAAAAATGTGTGGACAATTGCTCACAAGCTCAGAAAAGCAATTTCATTTTGGAATGCTTTATATAGATTTTCCTTAAATTGGAAGGAAGCAGAAGGAAAAATGATCAGAATAGCTAAAATATAAACTTTTTTTTAACATGACCTTCTCCTCAATTTTAAAATCAGTTATCAAGTTGTCAGTTATCAGCAGGCAAGTATAATGACCCTGGAATTTCAGAAGATAAATTTAGTGTCATTTTACAGATGAGAAAATAAAACTCTAGATAAACCAAGTGCTTCATGCATGATCACATAATTGTTTTCTGATACAGAATGACACTATTTCCTTGTGAGAATATTTTATAAAGAAAACAGAATTTTGGAGAATTGTCGTTTGGCACGTGGCCTTTGGGAGGCTAAAATTGAGGTATCAAAGCATAAATCAAGGAATGTAAGATAATATCAACTGTGTATGATTGTTGTCAGATTTCATTATAAAAAGCAAACATTATTATGAAAATGATCCTTTCCTTTAATTGAGCAACAACAAGGAAACACTACAGGAGAAAAGGAAATCTTATTTAAAAAAAATCATTTAAAAATGAAAACTTATCTTTTCAAATACGTAACTAGTTCAGATAATTTGGGGTTGTGCTAACAGAACATGCTTCACTGCCCAACATTTCCACATTTTAACACCCCTGTGTGAGCTCATATAGTACATGACAAACACTGTAGTAATCCTGTGATCTTTTCACCTAATAATTCTGACTTAGGAAGAGTATTAAAGTCATTGGTAATGCTATATTATTTTAAGACTGAAACAAAGTTAGAATTGTGTTCACAATTGTAGAGTAAGGGATCCACAAACCATGGAATTTTGAGATGTAATTTCTATAGTGGGCAGAATTACTTTGAAATTAGAGTGAGTTCATTTTACTTCTTGGCTCTGTGCAAAACGTAAATGATTGAAGTGTAGATAGGAAATGAGAACACATATGCAGATCAGACACAGAGATACCTCCGTAAGTATTGTCATCAGTGTGCTTGCCAATGAGAAGTCATCCACAGGCAATGCATTCAAGAGCCCAGCTTAGAACGTAGTGCCAGTTCCCAGACTCATACAGGTCAGCTGCATCCACAGGCCTGGAGAACTTTGGGAAGGTGGGGAAGTCACCTGGGGGTACTGCTTATGAAGGGCAGCAGCGGCTTCAGAGAGGCTGGTTGTTGTGAAATTACAAATCTGAGTGGAAGTTACAGAGAATGAGCCCTGTGGCACATGGGCCTGCTGTTGTAGACGGGAGATACCCTCAGCTTCAGCACCCACCTCTAATGAGGTGCCCACCATCCTCAACGTTCAACCCTACCACAGGCACCTTGTTTTACATGTCGTCTTTGCTGTGTGGTCCCGTCCTTAGTTTGAACTTACCCTTTTGGAAAATAAGGATCATTCCATTTCACTGACCTCTTGGGACTTAAACAGCTAATAAAGAAAGTTTTCTGACCACACAGTGGTGTCCAGACAGCCCATATTATTAGCAGGCAGAGTGTAATTATCTGATGGATGTTTTTCCCAAAATGTAGAACTACTTGGGTCCAGCGCCGTGGCCTAGCAGCTAAAGTCCTCGCCTTGAACATGCTAGGATCCTATATGGGTGCCAGTTCTAATCCCGGAAGCTCCACTTCCCATCCAGCTCCCTGCTTGTGGCCTGGGGAAGCAGTCGAGGACGGCCCAAGGCTTTGGGACCCTGCACCCGTGTAGGAGACCCAGAAGAGGTTCCAGGTTCCCGGTTTCGGATCGGCACAGCACTGGCCGTTGGGGTCACTTGGGGAGTGAATCATCGGATGGAAGATCTTCCTCTCTGTCTCTCCTCCTCTCTGTACATCTGACTTTGTAATAAAATAAAAATAAATCTTAAAAAAAATGTAGAACTACTGAGTCCTGACGTGAAGAATTTCTCCCCTAGCCATTGTTCACTGACATTGACATGTCATTGGCAATCCCAGAAAATACCAAATGTGTGCAGGTTTTTAACCTTTATTTTGTGTTAAAATTCTTCAGATAGATAGACACTTCCTTCAGTATTTATTGTTTACCCCACAAACTGCAGACAGTTTGATACATGGAATAAGAGTTCCTAGTGTCACTGTGACTGTGAGATACATTTTAGTGTCTTCTGCTGCTGCAACTTAATTATTCAGCCCAGCACATCTTTTGGTAAATCACAGAAGATTTATTTGATGGACAGAGCGCTGGGGGAGAAATGTTCTCCTTTTGTAAGTACAAATAACCCGTGAGTGCAAGTGTCTCCTGTGCCATTTTCACTGGCTTGAGATTGTCCACACCTCCTGTGATGGGTTCTATTTTCACAGTGTGACATTTTAAGTTTTCATACACAAAAAGTCCTAAATGAATATGCTTCTGTTAAGTAATCATTTAAGATAGGAAGTCGTATTCCTCTGAGCTTACAGCCAGGAAGTCTAGAACCTAATTGGAAGCACACTTTCTAAGCACTGCAGAATTTTATGACCTCACTTTCTGGGTGAAATAATAAACAAAATGAAGTGATATCAGGGTTGACTTCTAGAGGAGGAAAAATGTGAGTGACTAGAGTCATTTATTAAGACTTTTTTATGACTCTTCATTTTTGCCTAGATATATTTAAGCACTTTTCAGACATAAATATGCATATGTCTTTGAGAAACTGCTACTCTTCTGGGAGCAGGTATAGCGAATACCAACCACGTGCTGGGCAGATAGTGGGCACAGAATGTACAAGTGCTGCAAGGGCTTGTAGAGGGGAACACTTAATTCTAACACTTCATAGAAGATCGTTTAATATAATACTCTCTGTAATTGAGAAGTCAATCTCAACTAGTTATCAAATATAAGTCCTCAGAGATAGGCTATCCCCCTCACGTTTATTCTCTGCATTTTCTCTTGTAGAGACGCCCGAGCAGATGGCCCGCGATGAAATTTCGAAGAGGTTCTGGACATCCTGCCTATGCTGAAGTTGAACCAGTTGGGGAGAAAGAAGGTTTCATTGTATCAGAGCAATGCTAAAATTTGTAGAACACAACAGCACCAGTACTGGCTTACAGGTGTTAAGACTGAAGTTTTACCAGTACCTTTAAAGTGCGCGCACACAAACACACACACATACACACCTGAGCCCTGAGCTGCTGTAGCCCAAAGGGAGACGAGATTTCTAGACAAGCCCAGCCCAGGAAGGGTACAAGAGAAACTCAAGATTTACACAAGGTACCATTTACACCAAACACAGGGTTCCCTCATGGGACAGCATCTGTAGCTCCCAAGGGACAGCTCCTGTGGATTTATCAGAAGTATGACAAGATTACAATGCTTTTGCTTAGGTGCAGGGTTGCAAAGAGATCGAGGAAAAATAACAATAATAAAGCTTTGGTTCGCAAGGGATCTACCCCTCTGATTCAAATGTTCTTCTCTTATGTCTCAAAGATAACTATGTTCCAGGCCTGAATCCTTTCACTCAGACAAGCAATGATGAATGTTTCAAGATTCTGCTAAGAAAAATAGCTCTGTAAGGAACAACACAAACACAAAATAAGGGATTTTCTATATTTTCCAAACAGGTGTGTGGCAAGGGGATTTTCTTTTCCTGCTCTGGACCCATTCGTCCTAACAAATGTTACTTTACAAGGTGACTTTTTGATCTGTACAGGAGGTTCAAATATGCCTGCCTTTTTCTCAGTCATGGAAGCTCTGACTGCGAGCTGTGACAACATTTCCCAACTTTTAGCTAAGCACAGGGAAAGTAGCAAACGAGATTTGCCATTCTCCTGGCTCAGAGTGAGACATTGGATTTGGTCTGAGAAGATTGACTCCCATCTCCCAATTAGGAAGTCCCAGGAAATCACTGCTGCTCTTGGCTGAAGACAGCAAAAGGAAACAATAAGAAGAATTTCTTAATCATTTTTGGAATGAAAATATTAAGAGGCTTCCAGCAGATGGGTTCTTCTGTTTTGCCATTTCAGTAATTTCCTTGTTGATTCCCGTTCAAGTCAGCATTTCCCTGGCAATGGAACGAATGAAAGAACCCTGCTGAATCATTCAGTAATTTTCTTTAAAGCACACATAGTAATTACATAAATATATATATATATATTATATATATAAATATATTTTGTTTATAACTAACACAAGGCAGGCTCTTGTGACTCTAAGAGTGCATTTTGTCATCAAGACAAAGCAAATGCAAGATGTATCACTGCATTACTTCCATAGAGTTGTAAAATAGTCCTTAATATCAGAATATTTTTGTCACTTAGCGTAAGTGGTTCATAGTTGCAGTACCCATCCATTTTCTGCCTATTTGTTCCACTCTTTGATTCATATCGCTCTCCTTCTTTTACCAAATAAAGCGGATGCAAGAAGTTCCTCCCTTGGGGTTATCATGTGTCCTCTCATCACAACCCATATTTTGAAAATCCCTGGCAAATAAAGAAGGCAAGGCAAATGCTTGAGGATAAAAGCGGTCAGTGC
Source organism: Ochotona princeps (assembly GCF_030435755.1). Classification (NCBI taxonomy): domain Eukaryota; kingdom Metazoa; phylum Chordata; class Mammalia; order Lagomorpha; family Ochotonidae; genus Ochotona; species Ochotona princeps. The sequence goes on from NC_080841.1 coordinate 37,059,763, forward strand.
ATATACTGAACTCCCAAAGTTGAATTCGGGTACTGTATGTTTAATTTCATCCACGCTTTAACTCATGACACTCTCATACTGTGTGCTGGCAACTGTTGGTTCTTACAAAGTGTGATGCCCAACATTTGCAGATGCAGCCTCCCGGGAGCAGACATGTCTCAGGGAGCACTTTACAGACAGCTTAGCATCTCTGTGCAGGGTCTGAGCTGGATGATATCAGTCCACTAAGTTTCATTCTTTGCCATCACATTACTATGATGTAAGCAAGTGCCCTTTGCAGTTGCACACATTTTGCTTAATTTTTGAATTCCTGATGAGGCATTCAAACTTTCTCCAATTTCCAGAGTTAAAAATAAAAAACAAGATTATAGAAGGATGTGATGACAATCTTTATGCTGTGGCTGTGCTCAATTTACATTAAATATCCCTACTTACCCATGGAGTAGGTTTGTTCAGATAGCAATAACCAAATGACTTGCCAGTGTAACTGGTTCAATGGCATTCTACAGATATGTAAGGAACACGTGGATGACTTCCGTCTTCTGATAATACAGTGCTTGTCTCACTAGCTTTTTGTGGCAGATGTGGCTTCTGGTAGCAATTGGTTGGCATCTATATGTGTCTTGCATCTATATTCAACTCCTCATACCATTCTTTTAAGTGGTCATGGTACCCTTAAAGCTGTCAGCGTCCATCTGCCATTTTAGATGAAAAACAGTTGGTAGTTCTATCTTAAAAACAGAACAAAACAAAACAAAGAAAAAAGAAAAGCTGTGAAACTGAATTGTTCAGTGAACCAACGAACCAAGTAAGAGGGGAAACGTTTTCAAAGTAAAGACAGCTAAAGATTTGGGAGAGTTCACAACAGAACTAAGAGTTAAAAGTGGTAATAAATTTCTGTTGCATAGAATTTTGTTTGTAGTAAGGAAATGGCCTGAGTCCCCATCTTGTATAGAGGCATTTGTTTTATTCTGTATCTCTGTTTCTGGTTCTCATTTTCTACAAAGGATAAACAAACAGAATCAAAGTTTCTGGAAGTTCAAAATAGAAACCAGTGCTTTGGATACTACAAAACTATTTCTAAAGATGCATGTGTATTGTACTCAATATATCATGAGCAACAGTGAAAAGAATAACAATGAAGATTAAAGAAAAGGGACATAGGCAGATGTTGAGTGCTATAGAGGAATTTAATTAGTTATTTCATCTTAATTATTTTGAAAAATAGTAGCAATTGAAAGTATGAAAAGTCAAGGAAAATCTGTTCCACCAACCCAGATGTTATTGACTGCTATATTGGTTTGTTGATGAAGGCTTGTTTAGACTTTTAAATATACTAAAACATAGAAGACAGATGATGAAGTATAACTGAAACCCCACTATTTAGTTTGAGATACCTAGCACACCTGCTAATCTCAGATTTGTAGCTTCTGTAGCTGAAAGTTGTCAATTGAAATTTAAGATTACATAAAATTTAAAAAAAACTGTTTCAAGTACTCCACAGCCAACAGGGCTGTGATTACCGTGTTGGACAATACAGAGCACTTCAATCAACACACAAAAAATTCTATTAAATGGTTCTGTAGAGGTATTTCCTTTGAATTTGTTCTCACTGAAGAAAAAGGATGAGGCAGAAAAAAAAATGATATCACTTGCCCATATCCAAGCTTTTTTTTTTAATCTCAGAGAGCACCCACAGAATAATACAAAGAATATCACCTGGCGTGGGTTTGAGACTCCACTGTGTCACTTTGAGGGAATTACTTCAGCCTCCATTAGTCTCAATGTACAATTCAAGGGAATGTGAAATTTTTTTCTTCCTTGCAAGATCATTACAAAGATGGGTAAATACACAAATGTGTAGAATATAAATAGCTTAGGTCAGTGTAACCCATGCAAAGCACATTCACTGGTCCTGGAGAGGCACAAACTTGCATTCAAAGAAGTCCATCAATAAAGTTCACTCAGAGGTAGTTCAGTGCATTTCATGAGAGAGTGTCAGAGGAGAATGTATTCAAAGTTCACAACAAATGTATGTCTTTCAGTCTTAAATTTCCTGCTAATTTTTGTTCTACATAAAACCTGTTTCAAGTCTTTCTCTTCTCCCACCTCATTTGACTAACTCAGTTCATGGTTGCGTATACAGTCCATTGTTGCACACAGTTCTCTGACGTCCTGTGTATCCCATTTTACAGCAAAATGAGACCCATGACCTGACCCACTTTTCCTTAGAAGTCCATATCACAAATAAGTTCACATTTATTTTACTCCTGGAACAGAAATATAAGGGGCTGTGATATTAAAATAGAAAAATATGTAGCACTTAATTTTAAATGTAAAATTTTTCAGGTGCTGACTATGAAAGCGATAAGATTACTTCAAATTATTCTAATGCCCAGATATTCTTAGTATGATTTAACCAACTTTTGGAAAAATTTCTGACGTTATTTATTCATGAACTATTCCTAATGTCTGTTGCCCATTTAAGGAAAAGTTCTGCTAGATTCTTTAGTTGGAGATAATTCCATGCTATGATTTTTTTAAAGGTAACATGTAAGACTAAAAAGTAGGTCCTATGGTTATGATTGCTTCCTCTTGTGAACTGTTGTTTAACTTTATATTTCTTCAGGCAGTTTCCACATATTTTATTATAGTGTGCTTTCTATATTTTTTTTTAAAAGAAAAAACTTCTTTTGATTTTACTTTCTCACTCCTCTCCTTTTAGCATCAGCATCATAATGTCTGAATCTTGGATGGTAAATGCAACTTCTTCATTTTAAACAAATTTAGACCCAAAGATGTGTCATTTTCCCAGTGTCAGATCTGAGTCCTGAAGTTAACACTCCTGATTGGTCATTACCGTTTAGTTCTTAGCTCCCACATCCATTTGTAAACAATTCAGTCCAAGCAAGCAGTTTTGAAAGGCATAGTTCATCTTGAAACTTCTATCTTGTGCTGTATCCAGTAATAGGCAACATTGAACCTGTCTTCTATTGTGTTGTCTTCAGAATGATGTTAATTTTATATCTTGCATTGATTCCAACTTCTAGCTTTTAGAGGTCTTTCATTTCTCCCTCCTACTCCCATGTGTTGTTGCCACCTGAGTTACCAATAATATTGATCCCCACAATTAAAATTGTCTCTGTTTTCATTTCTTCCCAAATGTAACTTGAAAACTGATGCTCTTCATAGTGGGTTTTCTTGCCATGTATGTAATCACAATGTTTATTTGCTCTTTAAACTGCTTCAATATTTTTGCCCTAAGATTTTTTTGAGCATCTATTGAGAGATCTGTGGCATCAGCTATTATAGATGCATAGAATCTTGTGTTTGGATAGCACTTTTCACTTTACAGAGCACTTTGATCCATTTCTTTATTTGTTCATTCATGCAATGACCTCATTCCTTTAAATCTTGATTGAGCATCCGTTGGAATTGAGGTATGGTGCTGGATGTTGTGCTATATTATGACAGTTACAAATAGTGACAACTCAGGCCTGTCGACTGACAAATAATGCAATGTAGTAGCCAAACATACCTTTTCAAGTCGATAGGATCAGTGTTACTCTATCAATGTCTAATTCCAGTTTCCTACTTGGGGAAGGTTTCTGAAACATGATACATCATTGCACATCTGCGCTGTTCTGCTCATTTTGTTTATGAGAAGAAAAGTTACTCAGAGTTGTCCCTGTCCAGGAAGTTTCCAAGTTGCTTGAGTTCTTATTCAACACATGCAGTGATTGAAAGTCACTTGCTTCACCTACAAGTCTGTTGGGACCTTTTGAATTGCCAGTACCAATACTAGAGTATTAAGAAGCACCAGTTTTTCAAGGAAGAATTTGCACTTTAGATGGATTGTGATGCCATTTTGTCAGACCTCAAGCTTTCTCAGTTTTGGCACTATTGATATTTTGAACCCATTAAGTCTTTTTTGGTAGAGGATATGGGAGGAGGCATATGGTTCTCTGTATTGCAGGTTATTTGATAGCTTCTATTGATTGGATAGTGGTACACAATACTCCTCCCTTTGTAACAGTTAGATAGACTTTGCCTTGTCCCCTAGGGCGGGCAGTGGGGAAAATTTGCCCAAATGGCTCTTGGTTAAAACCTCTGTACTGTCTAGCAAGCAGAATATATCCAAAGTAGGAAGGATTTTTTTCTCTTTGTCTTTCCATTTAATCTTATCACATGTAGGTCTTCATTTATAATAAAACTTAGAGCCATAAACTCTAAGAAGGAACTGCAAAAGCCATGCACAGCCCAATCTCAACCCAGCCTCATTCTTATCTATTTTTCCATCTCTCAGTTTTACAGATCTATTGAGAGAAGATGAGAAGCTTGATTCTCTCTGGAAATGGGAATTGGTTTTTTTGTGGCTAACACTAAGGCTCTTTAATAATGGTGCATTGGCTGCAGGTGCTGTAATAGCTATTACAGTGATCTTTGCAATCAAATGGGGACTTGATCCCAAAGTCATACAGCTTCTGCATCTCAGAGACTTTATTTGGGGGCTTTGTTTGGTCATTTTGCACCTTTATAAATCTTGTTCCTTAGGTTTTTTTTTTTTGTCTCAAATGTGCATAATAAATGAAATTCGGTATCTCTAATTTTAATTAGGCTTCAATGAACTTCTAATTTCTATTTTTAATTCCTGAAGACTTTCTTTTTGCATCATTAGAATATTCTCTTATGCAGTTATGGACATATAGCAGCTGTTTTAATACTGATTTTTGTGTTTGTTTCCCCGTGGGGTGAGAATGGGGGAATTTTTTACTGTTCCAAGTAATTAAACATTGGAAAATTCAGTGTTGGAGTGTTGAAATATGTCACGCCGAAGTTTGTGCTCATGTAACGTGCCTTCCGTCAACCTTCCTCAAGTCAGTGATTGCCTGGGGATGATAATGAATCCAGTGAACATGTGCTTAGGACTGTCTTGTACCAATTAGAAAATTTGATGTCATTATGTAAAGATCTACATGTATTCTGTCCAAAATAACAGCAAACTTCCAATTGAAATTTCAGGGCCCATGCAGACTTTGAAAACACTCATTATTATTAACTGAAAATTGATTAATGAGAATATCCAGCTGAAAGCCTTCATTGCAAAATCCATAGCTATAAAATGTTGACAAGCACACCCAGAGAGAACTCTAAAATGATGGTCATGGGATTCAGAAAGCTCCAACCTAGAATACTATTTTCTGCTCTTCCACATATCAAATTACTTGGTCTTACTTCTTACTGTTTTGATTTAGTTGATATCCTAACTTCAACTTCGTTGTAATACTCAGTCTAATTATTTCTAGGCATACTTTTTGAACCATCCACTGCCTGCTGATCTCACAATGATTATTGTAAAGAAGCAAGATAATAATTATTAAAGAAAAAATCCTATAATTACTCAAGTCAGTTTTCCATAACAAGTTAATGACTTCTCAATAATACATTTATTATAAATGACCAAATTATGCCTAAAGGAAAAAATTGCTGAAATTTGTTATTGTTAATTTCTAACTCAATGTCAACACTGAAAAATTGTTCACTACTTTAAATCCAGGATAAAAGACTGGAAAAAAAATTAAATGCAAATCATAAACCGGCACTCATCTTTTTCTAAGATTTATTAACCTTAGAAGATTACTTTTAAAAGATCTCATAATGGAATAAAATTTTAAAAATTTTGACTTGGCAGAGTGTGATATTCATTTTGACTCTGATTAAAAATCTCAATGACTTCTATCTGTCCCACTGGAGTTTTGATTTTTAACAGCAGTCTTCCCTTTCCCAGTAATTCCCTTTTCCCCAAAACATGTTCTTGACTAAATTAAAGAACCCATACGAATCATGCAGTTGTAAACCTTTTGTACTTGAAACTAATTTTAGACATTTGCCATGTGCAGAGAGGTAAAAACGGGAGTGGCTATAGATGATTCCTGGGAGAAAAAGAAATCTAAATATTCTGTCAGGGTGAGTTTTCAATTTCTTCAGACCCATGTGCATGTAAATATTCCATGAAATCAACTTGCATTTAGGTCAGTCAGCCATTCAAATGCTGGAGTAGATATTGCACCAGCAATGCGAAGATACATGGGATGAGCCGAAGGTATCAGATGCACCCAGTGAGTCCCAATCTCAGCCATCACCTACCTGTACCTCTTCCACAGCACAGCCTGAAGGAACTGAGTGACTATGGTCAGTGAATTATCGAGAAGAACTTTGCATCTCCTCCCTTCTTTTTTTTTTAAGATTTATTTATTTTTATTGGAAAGGCAGATATACAGAGAGGAGGAGAGACAGGAAGATCTTCCGTCCGATGATTCACTCCCCAAGTGACCCCAACGGCCAGTGCTGCACCGATCTGAAGCCAGGAACCAGGAACCTCTTCCAGGTCTCCCACGCGGGTGCAGGGTCCCAAGGCTTTGGGCCATCCTCGACTGCTCTCCCAGGCCACAAGCAGGGAGCAGGATGGGAAGTGGAGCTGCCGGGATTAGAACCGGCAACCATATGGGATCCCGGGGCGTTCAAGGCGAGGACCTTAGCTTCTAGCCCACGCCACCGGGCCTGGCATCTCCTTCCTTCTAACCTAAAAGACACAGCCACTCTTTTCTGTCAGAGACCCTGAGCTAGTCAACCACACATAAGAAATAAAATAAATATAATTTTGCTGAAGAAAGGATAAGCAAAGACATTCCTGGCTGTGAGCAAGCTCTCCGGTGATGTTTAACCATCTCTGGATCCAGCGTGCAGTGCTACTGTCTAGACACCAAGGTGACATCTAAGCAGCCTGTTCAAAAGTGGTTTGAAGAAAACCCTACTCAAATTGTCATTCTTATAGCAAGGAAATAAGAACTCCAATTCAGTGTCCTCTACCAGTCTATTCAGATAATAATGCTGGGTGAAATCACAGCTCCTGCCAGGACACATTAACATCAAGGAAGCATGTTGAGATACAGGAATTGGTAGAAATGGGAACCCAGTGCCAGTCCTAGCTGCGAACGAAGGGAAAAATCTTTTCTGTGTTTGTTCAGAACACATTTCGCATTTGCCTGATTTGAGGCATTTGGACAATGCCTGGGAAGTACGTTATTTTCAGGGGGAAAAAAAAGAGACTGTTTTGTTTTTGTTTTTGTTTTTTTGCCTGCCAGCTGGGATCATGGGAACTTCAAATGGCAGGAATTTGCCACTGTTTCTGCTTGTAGTCATTGGAAATGTTGAAGTGTGAAAAGAGAACCTGGGTGCTTAGGGGCGGGCATGGGGGCTGAGCACTCTCATGTTTGATGCCAGGGCACCAGCACACAGAATATTTGTGATGCATTTCAAAGTGAGTATAATTGTACCCTTTGTTGGAATCACAAAGCTCTCTGTGGTGCAGCTAACAGAGACACTGAAGAAAATCTGACCCTAGAAATCCAGTCAACACAAAACAAAAGGCAAGATTGTGTGAGTTAGTGGAGTGCCCTGCTGGTTCCTTTCCCACTGTTTAAGAAAGCCCTGCCTGGCAAACCAGGGCTGTGTCTTTCAGGTAAAGATGAATTTTACAGAGGTTTTCAAAAACTTCCTTAAGCCTGAGCTTGGCAAATGGAGCATTTTGACTTTATTCCGGTCTTCTGGGCATCAGTCTTAATCCTTCTGTCATGTCAGAGAGGTCCCAAGGCTACCTTCTGTCATACTAAAATAACACGTTCAGGCTTCACCAGGACCTTATGCTGCACATACCTGGGCCTGCAAATGTTGAAACAGTTGTATTTGAATTTGCATTAATGGTGTCAGAGAGCAAAACAAGCATGGCCTCCCTTGGAACTCAACATTTGAATTCAGTCCTTCAGGCACTGCCTCAGCAAGCTTCACAAGGGTTTTCACTCTACATATAATAAAGTGTGTATGTATTTGCTTCACTCTGCTCATTGGCCATTTGTCTTTTACCTGGGCATCATAATGATTGCAATAATTCATTACTGTTCTCCCCTCACAGTTTCTTAAGCCTTGTTCTATGATTCTTCTGGTTCTGCTCACAATGTGTGGGGAAACTGGGGAAGGGTTGCTTTTTTTTTCCCCTCCTAATGATATCATAAGAAAACCAACAAACAGGATGTTGCGACAATGACACAGTTTATCTTTAAAGATCTGGAATCTGGGAGTGATCAAATGTTATTCATATTCTTACTGTAAGATTACCATGTTCAGAACTAAACCATGTTTGCTTTTTTTTCTCACTTTCAGTTGAAGTCAATAGATTTGGGATTTTAGAAGGGGGAGAAGGGAACTATTTGTGTAATACTGCTGTCATATTTGACTACATATTAAAAACAATAAATGAGCATTTTATTTTAATTTCTTAAATACTTTTCTTTGTCTTTGACCTTATTTTCATTTCCTTCCCCCCAGTGGTTTCAAAACATTTGGTCTATCGTGAAAGGAATCTATGTGCAGAGTCCAGAGCCACAAGACTACTGACTTAACAGAAAATAGTTTTGCTTCTAAACATGCCCTGACCTGGGGACTGATGCCAACTCAAGTGGGCAGTAGAAAGCGAAGTGTGCAAGATGTTATGGCACACAACCATGTAGAGACTTGCCCCGTTATTGAGTTTTCCTGAATGAGACAGATGGACTTTTAGCTGCCATTCTGTGTATTTATGTATGAATGCTTATGTGTATGTATGCATGCATATATGTATGCATATATTTTTGTGAAAGGCAAAAGACATAGAATGAGCCATTTGCTGGCTCATTCCCCATTTGCTGGATCATTCCCCAGATGCCTGTAACATTTGGAGTTGGATCAGGGCAGAGATTGGGAGCTGGGAACTCAATCCAGGTTTCTTTATAGTGTGAGAGGTGACTGCATTGGCAGGAAGCTGGAGTGAGAAGTCAATCCAGGAACTGAGCCCTTGCTGTCTAATGTCAGATGAGGCATCATAGCTGGCATTTTAACTGCCAGGTGAAACACCCACTCTTGTTTTTTGCTGTTGTTTTTTTTTTTTTTTTTCAACAGTTCCCCTTTATTGCCGGTGGCTACTAGAAGGGAGTGAAGCAGAAAACGTGGCAGGAGTAGGTGAGGCCAATGCTGAGAGGTTGTGCTTGATGGGCTTGTGGGTAATGGAGAACTCACCATCATTTCAGGCTTGATCTCTACCCACTCTTAAGCTGCTTCTCTCAATCCTAGTACTTCATGAAGTCCAAGAGCTTCACTCCCGCTCTGGCTTTATAAGCACCTCAGATTTTCCAGATGAGTTCTACAATGTTCCCTATCATTCCAGCCCTTCTCCCAAGCGAAATGATTGTTCCTAATTCTCATGTGTCTTCTGTGGGGTGTGTGAAGTGAGATACTGTGAGTTAAGTTTTCCTGCCCTGTTTGCTGACCCACCATTCCTGTACTGTCCATATTAGTCATACCCAGGCCAAGAAGCACACACAGTACCTCGAGCTGTCAGCGAGTCCTAACAGTGGTCTTTGCTAAGCAATTGCTCTGTGCAATTAAATTCCCTTTTTTCTTTTTAATATTTGTTTTTATTGGAAAAGCAAATTCACAGAGAGGAGAGACAAAGATTTTCCATCTGCTGGCCTACTTCCCAAGTAGCCACAATGGACAGAGCTGAGTCAGTTTGAAGCCAGGAGCCAGGAGCTTCAACTGGATATCCCATAGGGTGCAGAGTCACAAGGCTTTGGGCTGTCCTTGACTGGTTTCCCAGGCCACAAGCAGGGATCTGGATGGGAAGTGAAGCAGCCAGGATACAAACTGGTGCCCATATGGGATCATGGCACATATGAGGCAAGGATTTAGCCTCTGAGCCAATTGTGCCAGGCACTCAACCATGTTTTTTAAACACCCTGTTTCTGTACAGTTATTTTGGACTATATTTAATATATATGATTGTGATAAAGCTAGAAAACAACACCGGACTCTGATTTCCTTCTGGTCATCATATACTTCATTATTAATTAAATTGTCTGAGGCTTAGATGGAGAGGTTTGAATTTGAGGTGTTGTGTCTGAAATAAATGACCTAAATTGTTCCTTCCTCCTTTCCTCTTCCTTCCTTCCTATTAATTGTTGGTGCTTAACCCATCAGGTTACATTCAAAATTCAATAAGTAATAAATCCCAGTCAGGACTCTCTATGTTATTGCAAAGCTTAACGAATATGTGTTAAGGAAAGGAACTGGAAAGGCAAAGGCTTTCCCACTGAGATGGAGACTAGAGGCATAGTGAGTCCTCCGGGATGGGGGCAGTGAAACCAGGCCAGAATCAGACTTCAGGTCCAGTGGGATCAGACTGTCATGACTGACAGAACCTAAAAATCGCATCTCCAAGATTTTCAGCAGTCTGCAGCAGGGCGTTTCAGAGGGTGGAAGCAAGCTGCCTCTGGATGATTCGAGAGCGTATTGAAGTCTTGCAAAGCTCTCCTGATAAACACCTGATTGAATCACTGGGGAAATAGGGAAATGTCAATCATAAAAGAAGCCAGCTGACTCCCACGGCCCTGACTTCATATTTAAAGATTACTTCCTTGTATTTCAGGTGCGTTCCTGTTGCAAAGGAGCGTGTTGTGCACCTTGGAGATGTAGGGAGCTGACAGAAGAATAGAAACCAATAGATTTGTTAGAGCCTTTCAGGCCTCCCATTTACCGGGAGCCAGAAGTCCTCTGTGGACTACTCTTTTGGGGCAGTGTGTGAGTGCTGGAAGGGAAAAGATGAAGAAATAGGAAAAAAAAAAAAGATGAAAATGGGGACAGAAAGAGACTGTCATACCCAGTGCTGAGTTCCCAGGTCCGTTGCCAGCCACGTATTTGTGTTGTCCATGTCTAAATGTAGGACAATTGTGGATTTTGGAGATTGCAAAAGTATGTCAAGGAGAGAAAACAACTGAGAATCCTGTCAGGGCTGCAAGTTCAGGACATATAGGGATCGCAGCCTCTAGGCGGTGTTGGGTTTGTGATTCTTTTTGAGTTGTTATCACTTTGAAGAAACACAGATGCACTTGGCCTCCCTGAGTTAATACACTTTAGACATGCCAACATCTCTTGATAAATGTTAATTGACCCCTTTTTAATGCACATTTCTCTAATGGCTGCCACAATCCGTACTCAGAGCCTTTGAACCTTTACCAAATGCTCTACTGGCATTTTGATGGTGAACTTTACAAACATTTTGGAAGATGTCGAATCACACTGGACTTTTTTCTTTCTCTCCCAGAATCTCTTTGCACAATTACAATTTAGATTTCTTTCCAAAAGCATTCATTGTGTTGCAAGCCTTGATAGAATGTGAAGTAAATTTCCCCCAGTGGAGTTTGGCTGCGAGCAGCCTACAGGATGAGCTGCATAAATTATTCCAAACTCCAAGGAACCTTGCATCTGATTTTGTTTTCCAAGGTGTTTTCAATCTGTGTCAGGATGCCTTGAAGTGCGGTACTGAACAAGCAAAGAGCATATCACAAAAAAGAGAAACAGTGACTTGCAAAACACAAAATCAGACAACCCTTTTGTAAAGCGGTGTCTTTGGAATTTAATTAGCTGTCATCTTGAGGACATGTATGTTATTTTAACAAGCCTAGATCGCAGCAGGTTGAACAGCACTGGGGCATATAAGAAAGAAGTACTTCTAGAAAGAAGTTCAAAAAGGGATCTGATGTGTTAGGAACTCCCGGGGCTGGTCACATCTAAGGCAATGAACTCAGTGGACGGATATATGCTCTAAAAGTGGAGGTGGTCCCTGTGGATTTTCTATTGTTTTGTTTTACATCAGAAGTGGTGGGGTGCTGGCATGAGAGCTCAGTAACATCAGATTGCTGCAGCCAGTTTGAACTCCTTAACACAAAACCACCACAAGTGATTGACCTGATAGTCACTGTTCAGTGCCATGGGAACACTCAGTGTCCACTACAACAGGAAGGAAAGCTCATGTGCCAGTGCTTTTTGCCCGTAGCATCAGTGTCAAACTAGTACCCATAGCACAACAAGGGGCACCTGCTGAGTTCATTTTCTGAGACAGATTTTCTTTGGCAGTAACATGTGTCTGCTGGAACACTGACATATACTCAGCAAACATGCAGGGGACAAACTCTATCCATATCACGCAGCCGTTTTCCCAAAGCCTAGTTGTTTTCTATAAATTGGGGTTAAAATAGCATTGATTTCCAAGGATTATTATGATAAGTAAGTTATTTAAAAATCCAACGAGTGTTCACCATTATTGCTGTTAGCTGTGCTATCATTATTGTTGCCTACGAATGATGTGTCAATTTTGGTAGCAATATCTAGTCCATAAGCAGATAAGCTGATTGGCAAAAAGCAGAATAGGACAATTTACTGAATGACCTGAAAAATAATCAGCTGCTTGGGAGGAAGACTCCTTCCTAGACAGACTTACCCATCCTCCCTTGTACCAGTTCCTCTGCCAGCTCTGTCAGTGTCACTCTGCTGCATTCTAAGACAAGGGAAACAGAAAGCAAGAATTTTCAACCTTAAGAAACAAAAAATTAAGTACCTAAACACAGGTGTATATAAAGAACAAATGGTGGGTTATACACTTTATTTATTTTTTAAAAGATTTATTTATTTTTATTGGAAATCCAGATATACAGAAAGGAGAAGAGACAGAGAGGAAGGTCTTCTATCCAATGGTTCACTCCTCAAGTGGCCCCAACGGCTGGAGCTAAATCAATCCGAAGCCAGAGACTCTTGCTGGTCTCCCACACAGGTGCAGGGTCCCAAAGCTTTGGGCTGTCCTTGATGGCCTTCCCAGACCACAGGCAGGGAGCTGGATGGGAAGCAGAGTGGCTGGGATTAGAACCGGCAACCATATGGGATCCCGGTGCGTTCAAGGTGAGGACTTTAACCGCTACACTATCTCGCTGGGTGTGGGTTATAGACTTTAAAGATATGCCTACTTATTTGTCTGTTTATTCATGGCACTTTTCTTTTAAAAACTAATTCAAGATTCTGGGTGTTCATTCAACAACTTCGTTCATGTGTCACTACTACTTTCTCTGTTGCAAAATGAGGGAAGTGTTTACAATACATATCCACATGGATGTAAAATGTTTTAGGTACAAATCAGCTTTATATTGGGCACCTCTGAATTCTATTAAGAGAATTTCTGGCACCAAATAAGAGGGAGGACCTCACACCAGTCGTCTGTCCAAGTCTCAACCACTTGCGATTCAGTTCAATCCCAACACTAACTACTCAGAGTTAGCTCAGGCCCCCTGGGTTAAGAGCTCCATCTCACAAACCTGACACACAGGAATACTTGATACTTTAACTGGACCCCTCCTCAGGTTTAATAACCTGCTAGAACAACTGACAGATCTCTAGGAAACTATGTACTTATGGTTATCTGTTTATGATAGTAAAGGTGAGGAAATCTTTTCTTCTGCCAAGTGTCATTTAGATATTAAAGCATCATTTATAGCTCCTACAAAAGTCTCAAGCTAACAGTAACCCTGCTTGGGCTGGAGTTAAGGTACTGCTGCTTAAGCTGCCAATGACAACACTGGCATCCCATATGAGCTCTGTTCTACTCCTGGCTGCACCATTTCTCACTCAGCTTCCTGCTATCACACATGGAAAAGCAAAGTAAGATAGCCCACGTGCTTGGGCCCTGAACCCATGTGGGAGACCTGGATGAAGCTCCTGGTTTTGACCTGGAGCAGCACTAGCCATTGTGGCCACCTGAGGAGTGAACCAGTGGATGGATGATCTCTCTGTCTCCCCCAGTCTCTGTAACTTTGCCTTTCAAATATTAAATCAACATGTCTTTTTTTTTTTCAGATGTATTTATTTATTTTCATTGGAAAGTCAGATACACAGAGAGCAGGAAAGGTGGAGAGATATATCTTCCTTCCAATGATTCATTCCCCAAGTGACCGCAACGGCCACAACTGAGCTGATCTGAAGCCAGGAGCCAGGAGCTTCTTGGGCTGTCCTCGACTGCTTTCCCAGGCCACAAGCAAGGAACTGGGAAAGGAAGGCTGAATTAGAACTGGCACCCTTATAGGAACGCAGCATGTGCAAGGCAAGAACTTTAGCCTGTTAGGCTACCGCACCAAGCCAAGTCAATACAGTTTTTTTTTTTTTAAATAATTAACTTGCTATATAATTATTCAGTTTTGAGGCCCATGTGAGGCTGTCTTGGATCAACTCAGAAACTACCAGTGGAGGAGATGTACTGGGCCAAGTGAAGGGGAAGGGTATGAATCTCCAGTGCCTCTGAATGCTCCACCTACCAGCTGCAGTGTTCTCCAAAGAGAAGCATGCAGTTCTGTCTGTCTGTAAGTCTAATTACAAAGGCAAGATTGATCATAAGCTCACCGTCCAGTGGAGATTCATTCTGTCCTCAATTCTGTTGTTCCCTCTCCCTGGAGATTGTGAAGTATCTGGTTCTGGGACAAAGAGGGGAGTCTATCGAATGGAAGAGCCAATAAGGAAAGTGACCTTAACTGTGACAGTTTTATAAAAGGAACTGCTTGCCCTCTGGTCACAGTCACAAAACAGAATTAAAACAGCATTCTTAGCAAAAAACAATACGTTTTACAATGAAGTAGTGAAGATGGTGAGAATCGATCAAATTGTGGCTATCTTTCAAGAAAAAGCCAATAGAGTTTGCTCTTGGGTTCCAATTAGGATATGAAAGTCAAAGGAACTCACAGCTAATTCTAAAGGTTGGGACCTGAGTCTCGAAACATATAGTTGCCATTGACTAAGGCAGAAAAGCTCACAAAATGAACAAGTTCAGGAAGAACCATTAGAAGCTCAGTTTAGAGTATTTTGTGTTTGAAAGGTCTTTTATAAATAATAATAATCAAGCAAGACATCTAAATAAAGTTGTTGAACAGAAAAATTTATGGGTCTGAAGTTAAGAGAGGTGTCTGGATTGGAGACATAAATTTGGGGGGAAAGAGGGTTGACATAAATATGGCATTTAAAGCCAAGAGACCCAATGAGATCATCCAAGAAGTGAATGCAGATAAAAACAAAACATGGCCTTCATAATTGAACTCTGGAACCCTCCAAAGTGAAGAAGTTGAGCCAAGTAGCTGCAGACAATGGGACAAATGGAAGAGCAGCAGTGTAGTTGTCCCAGGAGCCAGTGAGCCAATATTTCAAGCACAAAAATAGTCAAAGTCACTGGCAATAAAGAATGTAGATTAGAAATGATATTAAGGAGGCCCTGTACAATGGCCTACTGGCTAAATCCTCACCTTGCACATGCTGGAATCCCATATGGGCATATGCTCACGTCCCAGCTGCTCCACTTCCTATCCAGTTCCATGATTGTGGCCTGGGAAAGCAGTAAAGGATGGCCCAAAACCTTGGGACCTTGCACCCACATGGGAGACCCAGAAGAAGCTCCTGGCTCTTGGCTTCGGATCGGCACAGCTCTGGCCATTGCGTCCACTTGGGGGGGATGAGCCGGTGGACAGAGGATAATTCTCTATTTCTCCTTCTCTTTGTAAACAAATCTTAAACAACAAAAAAAGAAGAAGCAACATTAAGGGACAGACACTTGACCCAGTGATTAAAACATCACTTGAGGGGCCCAGCGCGACAGTGTAGTGGTTAAGGTCCTCGCCTTGAACACACCGGGATCCCATATGGGCACCGGTTCTAATCCCCACTTCCCATCGAGCTCCCTGCCTATGGCCTGGGAAAGCAGTCGAGAACGGCCCAAGGCCTTGGGACCCTGCAACTGCATGGGAGACACGAAAAAGGTCCTGGTTCCTGGCTTCAGATTGGCGCAGCACCGGCCGTTGGGGCCACTTGGGGAGTGAACCATTGGATAAGATCTTCCTCTCTGTATATCTGCCTTTCCAATAAAAATAAATAAATCTTAAAAAAAAAAAAAGACATCACTTCAGCATTGGACTGGAGCCCTAGGGTTTGCATCCTGGTGATGAGTCCAGTTTCCTCCCAATGCACACCTCGGGAGGCAACGATGATGGATCAGATGGTTAGGTCCTGTATCACCATTTGAGAGACCCAGGTGAATTCTATTCTTCTGTCTTATGGCACTTGAAGAATGAATCAATGAATGGAAGATCTCACTTTGTCCCTCTTTCCTCTCTGGTAGTCTCTACCTCTCCAAATAATAACATTTTATTAATGGATAAATTGCAAATTCTGAAAATAAAATAAAGATAATATCTATAGTACTATTTTGACCAACAAAAGCAAATTCTTGAGGCAGGCAGGCAGGCATTTAGCTTAGTGCTTAGATGCTTATGTTATAAATCATAGTACTTGATTCATTCTCACAATAATGGAACAACTGGAATGTTCTGAAAAGCTGCCTAACAGTAGAAAACTCAATTTGTTTACAATGCCTATAACGTAAATCCAGCATCTCCTCTCCTAGGAACCTGTTCCACAGGGTAGACCTCTTGAATCCTGGACAGAGTTTCATGTATAGAGGTGTTCTCCACAGGGTTACATTTATTACCAAACAACAAGGAAAAAACTTCCATTTTGAAGAAGGAAAATGATTCCGTGAGTTACGAGTCATAACATAAAGCAAGCCTTACGCCCTGGAAAAGTGATGATTCAGACTGTATTTAACAGATGTGGAAGTTCTTATAAACATTATATTAACCAAAGAAAATAAGATAATTCTCTTTCTGGTAGTTAGTAACAAAATCGATAGTTGCCATTTATTAGGTACCTAGTATGTGAAGGGCAGTGCTAACTCTATGTATTGTTTCTAATTCAACGGAATAGGTGTCAAAACACCTGTCAGTTTGACCACAATTCATTTGCCTTTTATTAAACACATTTGGGAGCTAAAGGAAACGTGTGTACAGACAGATATCTGATGACTTTTCTCAAACATTGTTTTCCCATAAAGAAGTTTCAGCAACCTTTGGTGGAAACAGGGTGCAAATCTGAATTTACCAAGTCATTCCCAAAAGAGGTTCTAGATTGACAACAGAAGGAAGTAAACCCCCTTTTCTCTATTTAAATAGCAACTACATCCCTAACTGTCCACCACCCTAACAATTTACCTTCAAGGTCAACATGGCTTTAGAAAGCCCTAGGATTGCCGGATAACTTCAGCAGCCCACTTGATTGCATTATGATACAAAATAGGTATAGAAATCAGAATCTTCTTTGGAAAATTTATTTTGAAGATCAGAGTTCATCGCCTAAAAGGATCTTTCCTCCCTTCAATTTGTAACATATCTTTTTCATAGCTTCCTTTCTTTATTAAAGTCCCCATGAGGTGAAAATTGGTGTGTCCAACACTCTGAATTGAACAGAGCAGGAACAAAAAGCGGGCGAGAAAGACAATGGAGTAGATGTGGCAGGAACCACCGAGCAAGTATTCCCAGGATAAAAGTGTTTTTCACTGGCAATATAATATGCAGATTAAGAAATGGCAGTAAGGGGCAGACATTTGGCAAAGTGACTAATACACTTTTGGGGGTGCCAACATTCCATGTTGGAGTGCCTGGGTTTCAGTCTGGCTCTGATTCCAGCTTTCTGTTAATACATATCCTGGGAGATAGTTGGTGATGGCTCAGGGTAAGTAATCTTTCACCCATGTGGGAGACCCAGATCAAGTTCTGGGTATACCACCTACAGACACTCGGTGATATGGATTAAGCTTTAGGCATAGAGATACTCTGCTAGTCCTTTGAGGTGCCTGGTAGAGACACTCTAGAAAGATGGAATTAAAACCTAAGACAAGCATAATTCTTGTCCTGGACAGGCTCGGGAAGAAAAGGCAAACTTAGCCAAATCACATGTATCCCATTTAGGGTAAGAGCCAAGAACAAAGGTTTGTATATAAAGAACCAGAGGGGCAATATTTGAAGAGGAGGGGAGGAGGGAAACTTCTCAGGAAATGGGGGGGGAGGGAGGGTCACTTTGTCCTTAGCAAAGAAAAGGAGGAACCATCCCAAGAAGAGAACAGAATGTAAACCAAGGTAGAATCATTTCAGCCAAAGAGGGGGTCAGAATAGTAGGTAATTCGGTATAACTAAAAAAGCGACACATACAACAGGGTCAACACAGTAGATGAAAAGAAAGATTGTTTACCTGGAAATAAGATAAAATTAAATAGAATGCAAAATATTTTAGGGGCATCAATTATTAGGATGGCATAAAGGAAGAGACGACAAAAAGGAACAAAATAGGTAGAGGACCAACATGGGGAATGTCTCCCAAAGGGGAGGTGAGAAAAGTGATGAAGAGGTAACCTCTGTATTCAGCAGTAGTCGGCCATTAGTGAGCTGGGAGTGAACGAAAATGAGGACATGCAGCAAGCACACACAGACCTGATTTTTTCGGATTGTTGAGATTGAAGCCCACGTCCTTGTGCCATCTTTGGCTGCCTTTCTAGGTGCATTAGCAGGGAGTTGGGTTGGTAGCAGAGCAGCTGAGACTTCAGCTGGCCCTACAAGAAAAACACCATGGCAAGGGAGAAGGGGAAGAATTGTCTTTATGGCTCAGTGCCTACAAGAGTGCGTGCAGATACTCAGTAGACATTGGTTGAATTAGTTTAAATGGTAAATGGATGAGTAAATGAAATGCCCAGCTTTCATGTGGCAAGTAACTTTGATACTTAGTTTGGCCTCCTGCGCAGAGGCCATGGTCAAGGCTGCTTAAATAAAAGCCAAGAGCAACTCAGCGGGCAGGTCCACGATCCATGGATCTTGAGTCAGCTGCCCCATCAACATGAGTTTATAGAACAGCATCTCTTCTGACGATGGCATGCTTGTTGTGGATAGTCAAGGTCCCCGTGTGGATCATGCAGCATTTACTCTGTCTTCCTGCCTTGCCTTGCTTCCACTCCTCCCCTCTCTTACCTGGGAACGTCTTTTCAGATGGATGGAAAGCTTCTCTTGTGTTTCTGGCCAAGGTACTTTGACTTTCTATAATCAGGAATTCTGTGTTTTGCTGTTACTGATGTTGTTTTGTGTTTGTTTTTCAATCTCACTGAGAGAGTGATCAATACGTCTCTTCAGTAAAGAGGAGGCAAAAGTCAGAGGAGACGTGCTTTACTCTCCACTTGAATTTGCTTCCTCGTGACATGAGAGAAAGAGCATTGAGCAGAACTTGGCTGAACAAGGGAGAAGCAAAGAGGCAGCATAGTGAGAAGAAAAAAAGAAAACCAAAAAAGAGAAAACCTCATAAACTGTTCATACAAAACTAGCTTGGTGGGATGTTTACCCTCTCCTGATAAGTTACAGCCGGAAACAATTACTTGTCACATGAGTCCACATTTAATCAAATAAATGCATGAACTCGAGTTTGTTTTCCAACACGAAGCCTTATGATTTTACATAACTAATTCATTTCTTGCAAAAATACTTTCCTGTAGTTATCAGCTTTCCAGAAAATTGCCTCTTCTTAGCCTTGACATTTTAACAATTTGAGGTATTTCTTTAGAGAAAAACAATTCAAAGAAAGCAAACATTCTAAGATGTTTATCTTTCTGTTTTATTCTAGTTCTTTAAATCTTCAGAGCTTGTTGTTGTTTTGTTGTTTGGTTTGCTATAGTCCTCTTAGGAATTTCTTCAAACTTGACACGATAGAACCAGCTGTCCTTGATAAAAATTGCAGTTTGTCTAACTATTAAAAAAAAATGCACCCTGGTTTTTGTTTGAAACAAAGAGGCCAAGCTATAATCTCTCTCTCTCTCTCTCTCTCTCTCTTTTTTAGCTCTAAAGGGATAAGTAAATGATGCATATCTAATCAGATATTTATCCTATGTTTTTAGGACTATTCTGGAGCTTTTGTTTGCTCACTATTATAGGCAACCATAGTTGAAAGAAACAGAAGGCCCAGAACATGAACTGGTTATAAAAATCATTTACTTTCTTTGACAGCATGATGGTTTTGGTGTCAGTTGTGGGGAATGGCTGTATCTGGAGGCACTGATCATTTTGCCATTTTTCAGCTCAGGTTATGTTAAATCAACTAAGCACTGTAGTTTCAGTTGCCTTCATACTTTATAGCTGTCAAGAGAGATATATTATGAAAGGACATTTCATTAACTTTCAGCTCTATGTTCCCTTTTTCTTTGACATTCTGAAGAATTACATGACTTTCTAGCAGGCATGTTTATTTTCTGTCTTTTGATTTTACTCCCCCATACTTGAGATTAAAGTTCTAACCGATAGTAATTAAAAGGTCTCTCATGAAACACATGTGGCTCTAGAATGTCCACAGGACTTGGTCAAGCAGTGGGCAGGCTGAGTAAGGGAGAGAATAGGCCCTAGAGGTTGGAGCCATGGTCCTGCTTGTCAGTGCACTTTCCACATGAGGGTGGGCTCGGCTGCTTTGGAAATGGTTAGTGATCCCGTCTGAGGTTGTTGTTTATGACCCCCCAACACCTACTTTATGTCACCCTGGCTGGTAGATGAAACAGTTGTGCTGTGTAGATAGGGAAATCTAGCAGCTGGGATTAGATACAACGCTAGGGAATATATAAGCTTTATTAATCACCCTGATGGGTAATCAATCATTCTCAGGTTAAAGCTCAACCTGTGTACCTACTACTTGCCACTGGGGGAAGAGAAAAGCAGCATTGCACCTCATGTACAGCAACTGTTAATAAAGGTGAATTTTCCTCCAGCATCCAGGCCAGTGAAATGGTCAAGTAGGGAGAAAAAAGTTTTGTTGATGTTCTGCAAAGCAGTGACTATTGCAGGCAGATAATTGGGGGAGAATTGCCAGAGGGACATGATCTGTCTAAAAGCTCCAAACTACCACACGAAGTAGGTTAAACACAGAGAGGAGCAGGTTTTTGGTCTAGTAGTTAAAATGTTTAAGTAATACCTGGCTCCTTTTCCTGCCCACAGCATCTTGTGAATGTAAAGAGTCAGACTTAGGATCACAATTTTTGGTGAAATTTTCCTTTGAAAACATAAAATCTTGCTTCTCTACCATTTGATCCGTTTTGGAAAGGCAGGTCCCTCCTGGCTCCTGGTTTTGTCACAGGAATAGCAGCTGGATGGTTAGGTCAACACCTGTTGGAATGTAACTTCCACCTATGTGAGTTCTAGTTAAATCAAAAAGTAGGAAAAAGTCAGGAAATCTCTTTGAGGGAATGCAAAGGGCCTCCCCAAAAGCTATCTTTGACCAGACCAAGTGTCAACTCCTATCTTTGAGAGTTTCTATCATGAGGAAGCAAGGAGGTGGTGCCTGAGATTTCAGTTCATCGTGAAAATACAGGAGGAGGCTGCCACTCACACCCTGCTGATGGCCTTGGTTAGATAGGAGTGGAAATCTGACCTGTTCTATTTGTTTTTTCCTCTCTCAAAACCATGCTTAAAAAAATACCATTTCTACCATTTTCTATGGTCTTTCTCTTAAAAAAAAAAAACTCCCATCCTGATGCTTCAGCAGGAGGCTTCCATCTTCAACATCTTTAATAAATCTTGCTTTGCTCATTGAGTTGTCCACATGAAAACCGAGACTGCCTTTGTCTTTTTCTGTGATATTCCCTGCAACACGAATGCATCCACTGGGAGCAGCAGGGGCTGCTTTAAGTACTTGAGCTCCTGCCAGGCGTATGGGTGACCCCTGCCCCACTGTTGGGGCCTTAAGGAAGTGGACCAGTGGTTGGGAGTGAGCCAGTGTTTGGGAAGAAAAGCGAAGTAATGCTGATCAGAACTTTTCCTTTCTTAGCTGCAAAGTCTTGTGCTACATTATTAACATTACTGTTCCTTTAACAGTAAAATGAAGATAAAAGTATCTTCCTTCAAATTGGTGTATTAATATTTATAGAGGCTTACAATAGTGTCTGGCACATAATAAGTGAAAAAGGAATATTTGTTAAATAACCAATGTCTCTAAGAAATCTTTAGAAAACAAGTTTAACCCAGAGCTTACTGTGCTCTCTTTGACCATTACAGTGACCCGTGCGGTATGATCAAAGTTGGAGAAGGAGGCGACAGAAGATAAAGACTATAAAAATGGGTGGTCAAAGGGAAGCCCCTTTTTCTGAGGAAGGATGTCAACCCAGAAGGTTTGCTGCCTCAATTTTTTATTGAACTGCTTAGGGAGTCAAATCACAGGTGTTGATGTGGCATAAACATTGATGTCCCATATTGATGTTAACCAGCCAATGCTTGATGATGAGGAAGCAACAGTATGTCCCAAGTACAGAGGTCATACATGATTTTTCTCGGGGGTATCTTAAAGCACATTGTTCTGTGTCCTTGGACCATGGCCCAGCTGTGGAGCCTTGACTGCAGGCCTTGACCTTGGTCTTGGACTTTTGCCCACGTGTGGACCATTGCCTGTAGTTTGACCTTGGTCTCTGGCAAGAGCAGCCTGTGGACTCCTGCTCTTCTGGATCAAGTCACATTGCTATGTTTTACAAATTGCCTGCAGCAACCATCACACACAACCTAGCAGAGGACGTGAGACTTGATCCGTAGTATCCGAACTCCCAGGAAGGCTCTCTTTCCATGACATCTTCTTGCTACACCTACGATGTTGTAAATCTCTGGAATCTGTCTTCGCTGGTCTTCCAGATATTGACATTTGACAAATAGCACTAGCTGGCTGGTTGTGTTTGTCGGCTAATGCTGAGCAATATGGTGAAGTCCTCAAACACTGCACGTGTACCTTATTTTGCTTCTGTTTTCCTGACTGTGCTGCCAGCACACATCCTAGCCTGGGAAAGCACTGAACGAAACTCACTTCTGAGGATTGTGCGTCTTGCTTCACTCTTCTACCGTTTGGTCACTATAATACTCAAGAAACATTCTAAATAGGCCTTTTAGTAAGGAACATAGTAGCTGTTTTAGCTGTTATGGCTGAAAAAAATTTAATGCAATGACATTACTGTACTGAAATTCAACTCATCCCAAAGTGTTTTCTCTTTTGTGTGGCAAACATTCATATAACAGATGGGTTGATAAAATATATAGCTATATATAGATGATATAGATTTAGATTTAGATAGATATGAAAGCAGACTGTGCTTAAATGTACAGCGTAAAAAAATGCACTTTCTAAAAGAAAATCTACAATACATATATTTATAATACATAATCAAGTTTCTTATTTCTAACTTTGATAATTACATTATCTTGTAAATGTCAGTGTTATTTCTGATTTTGAGGGAATGTGATTATTCTCCTCATCTACCCTCATACATATATACGCCTGTCCATAGAAATCCACACACAAATCATGTAGACTCAGCACTCTTGGGCTGGCTCCTGTTTAGCAGGATCCACACCAACCTAGAATAGCGCCCACTGTCTCACCAACGACCAAGGGCTGGGATGCATGAGCCCTCATGTCATGATCTCAAATTATTTTGAGTTGTTTCAGGAAGAAGTGTCAAAAAGGTGCTTATGGTCTTGGTTTGGGTATCTAGAAACTGTGATGACACATCACTTACTGCACATGGCACAGGAGATCTGCAGTATCGGGGTCCTGGACAGAACCACAAACCTTAGGCAGGTGACAGAAGAGATTTAGCACCTGGTCCTGGCTCCGCCACCTAAGATTTCACCTCCTTTTTCCCTCAGACACCTGGATTGCTGCTCAGGTCTACCTTTGTTTTGTAGTTGTTAAGGATTTATCGACTTAGTAAAAGGCAGACCAACAAATAGAGAAAGATCTTCCTTCTGCCAGTTTTTTTCTCAAGTACCTGTGTTGCCGAACAATGCCCCTAACTGGTTGGAGGCATTGTGTCAAGATCCCCAAATTGGCTTTGTTTGCCCAACATACAGAAAGCCAATTACTAACATCAGGGTGGTGGAAGAAAGCAGGTCTCAATGACAAAGTGCAGAGTAAAGAGCCAGGCAGCTATTGCCTCATTCCTGGGCTCCCTGAGCAGTCAGGGGTGAAGGTTTTTATAGACAGAGAATTGGGTTGAGAGACATGTGTGCAAGGTTCCTGATTGATCTTTAGGGAATTTCTGAGGATCGGGTGGGCTCAACCCATGGGGTGGAGGTTACTTGAATGTGGCTATGGGATTTTCTTCCAGACAATATTGGCCATTAAGGTTCTTAGCTATTGGAGAAGCAAATGACTCCTGGGAATCACTCACTTAAGTCAGTGACTTTCCTTTGATAAAAAAGTGGGGAATGACAGGACACCTTGTACTAAGGGAGACAGACAGAGGAAAGGGCATGGGTGTGGACTGTTTTTACATTATAAGGATTTGGTTTCACCTATAACCATCACAAGGCCAGATGGAAGCCTGAAGCCAAGAACTTCATCCTGGTTTCTTTCATGGTTAAAAAAAAGAAAAAAGAAAAAAGAAAAACAAAAAGCAAGAAATCAAAACATGCAGGAAAACGCTTTTTCATTATACTCCATTTTTTCTTTCAGTCTCCATTTATTTCAACATTGTTTGCAAGCGAGGATCTACCTTCCTGTCTTTCAAATTCATCAGAGACTCTATCTGTTCAAGGTTTTACAATATGGCTAAGTTTGTTTTTTTTTTTTTTAATTTATTCAATAGCTAATTAATTAATTTACAAGGCCGAATGAGAAAGAGGGAGAGAGAGAGACATCTTCCATCTTGTGGTTCCCTTCCCAAACTGGTGCAAAGTCCAGAAGTGGGTGAGGCCTATGACAGGGCCCTGGAACCCTACTGGGTCTCCCAGATAAGTGGCAGCATCCATGTCTTTGGGTCATCTTTTGCTGCTTTCGCAGGTGTTTTCACAGGGAGATAGATCAGAAGTGGGGCAGCTGGATTTGATAACTGGATATGGTATACCACTGTCCGAAGCGGTAGTTTAATCCACTGCACCACAACACCAGCACCCCTCCCCCCTTTTCTTGGAAGCATTGAAGGCTAGAGAGCAGTATATACCTTTATCTAAGGGTCACAGAAACGTTGTACCTCATCGCATGTGTCTCTGGGCTCAAGCGTTTCACTCTTCATTTCACCAAGATCAACATATCATGGACTAGGATAATGGAATATGTATGCCTGTGTGCTCTGGATTACACATGAGCTGCCACACAATAGAAATTGTTAGCACTGCCGCAAGCAGTTCTGTTCTTCTATTGACCAATGGATTTCTAATGCAGAAACACGAAAATCCAGACCAACTCATACATTTCCAGGTTGTTTCCTACGTTCCCCTGTGGATCCGTTCTCCCCACCCACCTCTTCTCTTCCAGACTCCAATCTCAGCAGCCAGTAGAATCTCCCAGCTTTGTTGCTGCTCGGTGTAGTGTCTACTTTCCCAGCTGACTGTAATCACACGTTTTTCCTTGGCTACAGGGCCTGGTGTGGGTCTGTTCATGTTGGTTGGATCCAATTCCTCAAACTTGTTCGTTTCTTTCTGTTTTCTGAGGTAGCACCACTGCCAAACCTGAGTCCACCTGTTCCCAGCTCTCCCAGCAAGGAACGGAGATAATTACCCAGACCTGCCAGACAACCTCAGGATCTTCCTTGTCATGAAAATTTTAGTGCTTTCAATCTAAGCAAAAGCTTTCTTAGAGAGAAACCAGCATTTCTCTTCATTTTATTATTTTTTTAACAAGAGAAATAGAACTGTTTCTCTTCTTGTTCCTAATACTTTCTTGGTTGCTTTTTTTTTTTTTCTTCTTAAGTGGAAAAATCTAATTGCAAAGCCTTAAATTAGGGCTGTCAAATGCTAACATTTACTTCAGGGGTTTTGCACAGATATCATCCTCCTATAGGTGACTACAGCCTGGAAAGGGGCAGAATGACTGAGTGGAGGCCACAGCTGCCTTCACTGGCGGAGCTGAAGACGGGTTGGCCGGAGGTGCGGCGGATTCCACTGAGGAATGGCCGAGACAAGGCGGTAAAGCAGAGTTCAACCCTGCTGCAGCAAGTCAAGAAAACGTGATCTCTCTCATCTCTTCTTCCTGCTTCTAGTTTGTTGATTATTTTCCCAGATCCCCTACTCACACACCAATGACACCAGACTCTTTCGAAAATCTCAGCCAGTCTGTTAACTTCAACCCCTAGAAGGAAAAAGTACCCATATTTGTATCCCAGCTCACTTTCTCCACTAAGCTTCCATCCTCCCTGCACCCTAGAAGAAATCTTCCAATTTTTTCATCTTCTGAAGTCATTCTCTTCTGTGACCATTCTAACTGCTAGAAATGACACCCAAATCTAGAGTTTTTCATGGGAATCTCTTCATAGATCTTGTCTTTTTCTGCATGTGTGTACCCAGAACTTCTTTCTATGTGCATTCAGCTCTGAGCAATTATCTCCCAGTTGGTTTCAGTGCTGTTAGCCTTTTTCCTTTCATTGTTCTTTGCCAATAGGATCTTCCCAACAGCTGGAAAACAGATGGATAAGGCATAATATTTTCTCTGAAGAAGTGTTTAGTTGAACACAGGCAGGCGTCCATAGAGTTAGGCTTAAAACTACTACACAATTATAAATGACAATATTAGAGTCTTTGAAAAAGAGTTTACACATGTAAGACACATTTAGGGGTCTTATTTATTGAAAGATTTTGCAATAAAGGTGAACCTCCAAATGAGCTTTGTTTATTTGGTTCATTTATTTACTTTTATTTATTTGAAGGAAAGACACACATGCACATATTCATGGAGAGATAATTCTAATTTTTAAAAAAAAATTTTTTGATGACGTCTACATGGTTGATCAAAATCGGAAGGATCGAGGGTTAGAGAAAATTGGGTGTGATCATTTTTCTTCTTCCTATTTCTGGGGGAAAGGAGGTGATAAGAGGGAGAAGCCATACCCAGCCTCCCAACTGTCTCAGTACCGGGGAAGGGGAATGGCCACCCAGTATCAACCCAGGGTCCTGATTTGGTGCACACCTCAAGGGTTCTGCCCAGGTGGTTTCAATAGTTCTGAAACGCTGTCAATCTTGCCAATCCAAAGATGAGCAAACTATTCCAATGTCTACCAGCTGACATAATCAATGTTACAGTCTCCATTCAAGCAGATTTTAGCTGTTATCCTTTGGCTGAGATATTTGTCCAATTTGTTCTGTTCTTCTTCTGCTATGGTACTAGATGTCCTCTGCAGGTCCCAGTGGGCTACCATATCCTCCATGTGCATCATGGTCCGTTGTTCACCTCTCTGTCTTTTTCACTGGGAAGGACCAGTTCTTGTAAGCGGCCCCAAGGACCTGGACCAGGAGACCCGGGCCCCACCAAACCCCTGCCGCCAGGGCTCATGGACCTGGCACCCACCGCACCAAGACTGGCATGGCTTATCTCACCTTGGCATCCACCAGCAGGTGCTGTAGTCTGGCTGGGTCCAGCCTGCTTCCAGTTCAAGCTCCTGTTGATAGGTGATGCAGCCCAACCAGACTCAACCAGCCCTCAGTCCCAGCCCTGATGTTAGCTGGCTAGTGTTGCAGTCCCACCTGACCCATCCCGCACCTCGTCCTGGTTCTCGGATGTGTCATGGATGTTATAATATGCTGGTGGTTATTGTAACCTGGCCTGGTCTGGGTTGCTCCTTGCCTTGGTTTTTGCGCTCACCTGCAGGGACAGCATCGACAAAGAAGTTCCCCAAGCTCCTCTATCAGGTCTCCTCCCAGCGGTAGATCTCATGCACGCTGGTGGATCCTTGGCCCAGGTTGACTTAATCCACTTCTTGTCCTGGCAGGAACAGTGTTCTTACCCATGTGGCTCACATCCATTCCAGTTGCTACTCTTGGGAGTTACAGCCCAGCCAAACCTGATCCATGCCCAGGCACAGCTCTCATATGGTTCTGTGGGATCTGAAACACTCCAGCCCATTCTACACCCACCCTGGCTCTCACGAGTACCGATGGGTGCTGGAATCTGGCCCAGAGTGGTGCTTCCCAGACCCAGTCCACACCCATGCCAAGGAAGACTGCAGCCATGCCCAGACCAGACTACTGCCTCCATTCTGGCTCTTGCACTCAACAGTGGGAATCCTAACCCAGCCAGGCCTACTCTTAGCTCCCCAATCAGGATTGTTCCCAGCCACAGATCTTATGCATGCCAGCAGAAATTGCAGTATAACTGGAGTGAACCCCTAGACTCCTCCCCAAGAGGAGCAAGGAACTCAATTCAGGTCTCCCATGTGGATGGCAGGGACCCAAACAAGCACTTGGGTCATCATTTGCTCCAGGGTGTGCTTTAGCAGCTAGCATTGAAAGTGGAGCTGCAACTTCCAGCTAGGCATTCCCATATGATATGCGGGCATCCCCGGGCACCTCTTAACTTCTGTGCTAAGTGCCTGCCTGACTCTTCAAGGGAATTTTAAGTGACTAATATGTGAGGTTTATAAAGATTGGAGTGATATCCTTAAAGATGGGCAGCTTTGAACTGGCTGCAAGTAGTTGAACTGGAGCAAAGCAATCCTTAAAGATGGGCAGCTTTGGAGTAGCTGTAAGTAGCTGAACTGGAGCAAAGCATGCATACCAGAACCTGAGGAAGATAGGGCTAGTGAGTGGGCTGTAACTGGGGTCTAAAGAGATTCGCAGCTGGAGAAGTGTCACCAAATCCCGGAAGAGCTTGGTTGGAGGAAGCAGAAGTGAGGAGGCAGGCATAGGGAGGAGTGGATGAATCAACCCCTCCTTCCTAAAGTCTTATCTCCTGCCAGCTCTTCTTGTTGGACAGAACCAATCAGAGCTCACAGAGAAGGGATGCAGGCAGTCCTGGTAGGCCAGGCCTCCTGAACACAGAGCCCAGGGCAGAAAAGGAAGACAACATGTATGACTTGCGAGTGGAGGAACAGGCCAAGGCAATTTGTTGTTTCTGTTTCCATTTATTTATTTATTTATTTAAGTCTATGTGACATTTTTTTTAAAAGATTTACTTATTTTTATTGGAAAGTCAGATATACAGAGAGGAGGAGAGACACAGAGGAAGATCTTCTGTCCGATGATTCACTCCCCAAGCGGCTGCAATGGCTGGAGCTGAGCCAGTCTGAAGACGGGAGCCTCTTACAGGTGTTCCACATGGTACAGGGTGCCAAGGCTTTGGGTCATCCTCAATTGCTTTCTCAGGCCACAGGCAGGGAACTGGATGGGAAGCATGGCCGCCGGGATTAGAACTGATGCCCAAATGGGATCCTGGTGTGTGCAAGGCGAGGACCTTGACTACTAGGCTATCACACCAGGCCCATGGTCTTTGTGACTTAATTATCTCTACTTGAAATCTTTATTGGATCCATTTTTTTTCCCATGTAGGCATTCTTGTCCTATTTAAGATTAATTGGTAAAATCAAGTCATGTGTAGTAGCATGAATTTCATTTCAGTGCATTTTTTTAAGTTTTGCAACTTAAAAATTCAAGGTCACACAAATTTTGCCAGCAATAGTTTCCAAATTTTCATTCCATCATTTGGCTTAACAAAGTTGGCATTTTGACACGTTACAATAGAAGTCTGTGTTTAAAAACAAAACAAAACAAACAAAAAAAAAACCTTTTTTTTTCCTCTGGCATTCACCCCAAACCATCTACTTCTCTCTAAGTAGACAGTAAATGAAAATGGGGCACAAAATCACCCACCTAAGCAACAGCTGCCACCCTTGATAAATGGGGTAGCTGTATGTGGAATTCCATCTGTTTGACAAATGGATTTAATTTGGATAGTGTGTATTTCTCCACTTGGTGAAGACGTCAGTGTTTGCAGTTTTGTTTCCTGTTTGAATAGATAGAAATCCAAAAGTGACTCTTGGCTTTCCACTCAGAATTTCCAATGATTTCAATAAATCATGATTTAACATGCTTTCATAATAAATTGACAGATGTCCAAATAATGACTGTGAGATTTGCAAACATAAGAAAATGCAGTCGAGGGATTAGGGTTAGGGTCACAGAGCAGGGAACCGAAGAACATCAGCATCTATCCTAGAAGATGTAAAGAGATGGGATATTACCTCAAAATGAACAAGAAATAGTTTACAAGCTACACAATTCTACTTTTCAATAATATAGCAGATGTGGGTATAGACTAGACACATGCAGACATGCAATGTTTTTAGCCTTTTTAGGATTTTAGAAGATATAACCCACCTAAATGAGGATGACAGAGACACAGATACAAGGCACTACAAGCATGGGAAGGAATACGGAGAAAGAATTCCGTAATGTGTCAGATGTCTGTACCACTAAAACAGTGGTAACAGTGAAGAAACCAACAGATGACTTGATGCGTTTACATGTGTGACAACTCCTCTTATGTGATCTATTTCAGGAAAAATAGAAAAATAAGTTAATTCATATTATCTAGCTAGAGTAACACTGGTATTAAGAACATATGCAATCATTTAAAGATAATTATAGAATAAGTATTGTGACTCAGTAGGTTAAACCATCACTAGGGATGCCTGTATCCCACATCAGAGAGCTAGTTTGTGTCCTGGCACCTCAACTTCTGATCCAGCTTCCTGCTGATACAGCCTGGATGCAGCAGCTGATAGCATTCATGAAGAATTGGAAAAAAGCTAAGATATGTGCAAAATCTAGGTTATCAAAGACTTGTATCCAGGAT
Source organism: Ochotona princeps (assembly GCF_030435755.1). Taxonomy (NCBI): domain Eukaryota; kingdom Metazoa; phylum Chordata; class Mammalia; order Lagomorpha; family Ochotonidae; genus Ochotona; species Ochotona princeps. The sequence goes on from NC_080841.1 coordinate 37,090,171, forward strand.
ATATCAAGAACTCTGTAGTTGAAAATCTCTAAATAGTCAGACCTATTTGTCATTTGATACTCCAATTGCACTCCTAAGTATTTATTAAAGAGAAACATGCATTAAAAAGAAGTGAAATAATACCCCTATTAATCATGTTTTTTTTTCCAATATTTTTTGGAGAGTGGTGACATCTCAAGGCCTTACAAACCCAAGGTGGGCTTTTTCCTTCAGGCTCCCCAACTTCTGAAGATAGCAAACAACCTTGACCATGCTGTTGATACGTAAAGCAACAGGCCAGAATCCAAAGGTCAGGGGCATGGTCTTCCCCCGTAAGTTACCCCAGGGGCCACACATTAACACCATCAGAGACCATCCATGTAGCCCAGACCCTGCCAGACTATGTCTTGATGCCAGACACATTTTAAACATTGGTTAATACTGTCAACACACAAATGTCTAGAAATTGTGGAGCAGATACTACTATGCATCCATACGGTAGAATTCTAATCAGACATCAGAGGCAGGAAAACAAACAGCCACGTTGCTAGATCCCCGAAAAAAACAGTTACAAAAAGCTACACATGCTTTAATTCCATTTAGTTATTATTCTGGAGAAGACAAAACTGGGAGCAGAAAGCAAGGAATGGCTGGAGACTGTTGAGGACGAGACTAACTGCAGAGTTACATAAAGGCATGATTTGGAGTAAGACAATCTTTCACATCTGAATTGCACTAGTGGTTACATAATTCTGGATAGTTGTCACATTCTGTTAACAGGTAACATGATGGATTGTTACTATAGTTAACTTGTATTCATTTCCTCTTATTGCTGTGATAACTTGTCACAAGCTTTGTGGCTTAAAACAACATACACGTATGATTTTAAGTTCTTTATTATGGAAGTCCAACCCTGATCTCTCAGGGCTACAACAGAGAGCTGACTGCGGCTATGTTCCTTTCTCAAGACCCTCAAGCAGGAATCTGCTCCTTATTTGACTGTGACCATGACCTGTCTCTGACCACTCCTTGAGAGTATCCTGTTCCTATGGCCACAGCCTGGAGAGCTTCTCTGAATTTCAGAATTTATAGGATTAGATTGGACCCACAGGGATTATCTAAAATAATCTCCTCGTCTCAAAATCTTTCATTTGACCACATTCCGGTTTCTGGCTCAGAGAGCCAGCTTGGGTCTGCAGATAGCATGTTCCAGCTTCTCTGGATGCCAATCAAGCTAATTCAGAGACTAAGTTTTGAGGATCCTGATATAGGCATTCAAGAGAATTTGCAAACTACAGCTATCAGACTGCTGGATAGAAAGCCTTCAAAACAAGTTAGCAGCACTCTTTTCCTCAGCAACATTCAACTCAAAATATCAGTAAGAGGGCCTGGCGCAATAGTGTAGTGGCTAAAGTCCTCGCCTTGAACATGCTGGGATCCCATATGGCCACTGGTTCTAACACCGGCAGCCCCGCTTCCATCCAACCCCTGCTTGTGGCTTGGGAGTGCAGTTGAGGACGCCCCAAAGCCTTGGGACCCTGCACCCGTGTGGGAGACCCAGAAGAGGTTCCTGGCTCTTGGCTTTGGATCAGCTCAGCTCTGGCCATTGTGGCCGCTTGGGGAGTGAACTATCGGATGGAAGAATTTCCTCTTGTCTCTACTCCTCTCTGTATATCTGCCTTTCTGATAAAAATAAATAGATCTTTAAAAATATATATCAATAAGAGAAAGAACACATTTACAGTAAAAGACTAAATAGGATCCCTTGAAATAAGCCTAATAAATATATGCTAAATCCGTATTAATGAATGTGCAAAAACTTTTAAGGGACGTAAAAAAAAATCCAAGTCAATGAAAACAAATATCATGTTCATGATCTGGAAAAACTGTCAACGGTGGATTATTTTAGCTTAGTTTATAATTTTTTACACACTCTACTAATTGAGATCTCAATATATTTTTTTGAAACTTAAAAATATGCTTCTGAAATTTATATGAAAAATTATGGATCAAAAATAGCAACCACACTTTTGAAGAAAAAAATTAGAGAAACTTTCTCTGTATATAAAACCCATGGACTATCTTTCTGAATCCATCAAGAATTTGTATTACCTAACACAAACAAGGTATCCCAACCAGGGGAGGGAGGAAGAAACAATTACACAAATGTAAGGAGCATGGCCAATGCATTTATAAGGGCTTTCATCAGGATAACTCATAACAACAATTGATTATTCCGATATAGTTCTCTATTGGGAAAACCACAAACAACATACAGAATTATGTTAGCAAGGATTTGGAGAAAGAGAAGCTCTTGTTCTTGGTGCTAAGTGTCGAAATTCTACAAACTCTGTGGGAATCATTTTAAGCCATTAAATTAGTGTGGATGCTCTTGCTCAATGTTTCAGGAATCCTGCTTACAAGTGTTTGTCCTGAAGAAACTGGCACCCAAGGAGATTACCTGTGAATGAGTGGAAACCATCTCAGTGTCTGCTAGTAGGAACACAGATACACTGTGGCTTAGTCTAGGGCAGCACTATGTAACAGATAAAGTGAATAAATCAAACTTGTAAGTGCTGGCATGGGTAGATCTAAAAAGTACAATGTTGGTCACAAGGTAAATAGTAGGTCACAGGTTATACGGGTTTATCAGATCTATATAACATTTACAGTGCTATACCATAATTCTTTGCAATCATTATACAGATAAAAATGCAAATACATTTAAAAACTTGAATGAGAATAACAAACCCCGAGTTCCATTCTGAAGACTGAGTGAAGAACATGGATTCAAGAAATCTTGGATTGGTACTGGAAAATCTTGCAAAAACAGAGTAGCAAATATATTTGATGAATTGTTCAAATTAGTGCATATATTGTTTTCTGTCTGATATTATTTGTCAACAAGCAGTCCAGGTAATTTTTTGTTTCCTGATTTTCCATTTAGTAATATATTATGACCCTTTTTTCTGTAACATTAAATAATCTTAACATAACTCTGAAATGCTCTTCAGTGTATCATCTAGTGAATATTAGACCTTCTTTTTATATTTGCACTTATTTTCCATTTTCAATATTGTAATTTAGACTACAAGTCTTTTCATGAGAGGTACTTTGAAATGGGGTACTTGAAGAGAAGAGAATACAGCAATTAAAGACACAAGGATAAAAACTGTTCTTAGTTGCATGCTACTGAAAATAATTTAATAGGTTCTTAATAAAACTATAAACATATCAAAGGAAAAGGAAATAAAGGAAATTTAATCATCCTTCAAGGAAGCCTCCCATTCTCCCAAGTGCTATCGGAGAAATCTCACTGCATGCCAGTCAATAACTTTATATCACAAGACTTCATGTTATTCATACTCAAAGACCTTTTTTTCTAGTTTATCCGCCTTGGTATTTAGCTTTTCCACGGTGCACATACACAGCAGTTTCTTCCTATGTAATACTGCACACATAGACATTTTAGCTCTTAAGGTTGTCTCTTTGAGTTATCTAAATACAAACATAGCCAAAAGTTGTGGTTAGAATAGAAAAAAAAATATTTCCCTTTCATGCACTGTTGTTGATTATACGTTTCTGGGAGGAAAAATCACTTTCAGGCTGTGAACAAGCATAAAAAAATATCAATCTAAATTCTAAATACCAGTATATTTGAAAAAGGACATGCAGGAAAATGTGGTAAGGGTTCATTCTGACCTGCAATCTCTTGTTTTTCTTGGTAGTTCCATTATCTGAAACAGTACTTCCCAACACACGTCTATGAAGGGACTTGAAAAGATTCATGTAAAACTTATAATTAAAAGATCAGTTTATTTTGGTGCTAAAATTTCTTGCATCACGCATAACTTATTTTTAATATGATACATAGAGCATTCATTTTCAGAAACATTTTGCAGACCTCTCATACAAACAAAATATTCTCCCTCTCTAACATTAGTTTTAGTTTTGCATAAAATGGACCAGGAACCAGCACTGTACTAGCTTGAGTTCCATTTTTGTTACCTTTCATACATAGTTGTCATTTTTGCTTTGTTTCCTCTTTTGCCTTTTCCAGTACATTGGACAAGATTTGTGCCTCAGTTTTTTAAATGGAATGATATTTATAATGATAGAAGCACATCTGATCACCAGAGAACTCTTTGGTTGGGAGGAAGGATTGACCTCACTCCAGCCTGGTGGCAAAAGCCTTCAACCCCTTACACCAACCTTCAGGACAGCACAGGTCTCTAATTTTGTTTCTTCAGTAACCAGCCTTGGAAAAACAATTATCTTCAATAATGAATCTCCACATATTTATGAGCATAAGAAAGTGTTGTCCTTTGACAGTGAAGAAATCACAAATTACATTTTTTTTTTTTTAGGCTACATAGTACAGAAGGGGACTAGCTGGCTAGAGTGAAATATTTGGAATTCCTTGCATAGAAGTTACATCTGAACAGCTGGAGATACAATGACTTTCCAAAACAAAGGAAACAAAACAAAACAAAACAAGGCAAGGAGAAAGGTAGGATAGGCTGAGCTTTAAGAAAGGTATATGGTGTCACATGGCTGAATAAGATGTGAAAAGACACTGCCTGCAAGGGTTCGTAGTCACCATCCAAGTCCCTGCCAGGTTGCCAATGCAGTTTCTCAGAACTTCTCGATAAAAGAGGTCAATGGGGAAGTGCAAGAACAGGCTGTTTCAATAAGCCAAGTAGAAAGAAATGAGAAGGCCCCAGAGAGAATGGTGAAGGCAGGAAAAGAAAGGCCAACAGCAACGCTGCGAGAAGGACTAGGTGAATCAGGAGGAGACAGTACGTTCTGCAATCCTGAGTTGCAGAGCCTGGTGAGCCCTGGATAGGAACAGGTCTATCCTTGTGGGCCACAGATGTGGAGGAGACCCGGAAAGAAAGAGGAAGCAAGGCAAGACTGGGGCAGTGAATTGGGAGGTACAGAGTAGTCCCCACTAGGTGCTGCCGCTGCTCCTTGCGGTGCTCCTCCGCCCTGCGTGTGCGCAACTCTAACCTGTCAGACAACGGCGGTTTCTCCTGGCCTTCAGCTCTTGGCCACATTCGTTTCCTCTTCAGAGCTGCCTCCACCCTCTCCCTAGACTTGCCTTCTGCAGGCTCTTCACACTGCCACCCTTTGCCAGCTCTGGCTTGAAAGCTAACTAGTTTTGACAGGGGAGCAAACCCAGCCAACAGAGGCTCCCTGTTTTCTAAGCTTTCACACTGGGGATCCCTGCTCTGGAGTTTCTGATGTTCCCTAAAGAGTCCAAGGGGAGCGTGCCTGGAGACTTCATCACTCTCCCCTCCTCCTTGTTGATCCTGGGCTCAGGGCACCCTCTTCCTCCCAGCTGAAGCTGAAGGTGCAAGCCCCTCCCCTTAGCTGGTGGGTGCAAACCTGGCTGAGGTTGTCAGCAGTTAGACTCCAGATTCCAGTCTCTATGAAAGGATATATGTTTAGTTCTAGGATGTTAGTTAGTCCTCCTGTGGAACTTGTTCAAGGACCAGTCCTCCATTCATGGTCTCTCCTACAGAATTCAGTGGTCCCTCTGGATAAAAGACTAAATATTTTATTTCTGAATCTCTTATGCTAGTCACATCCTGCGCTGAAACTCAGAAAGCTGTAATGTCGTATAGTATTTCCCCCATAAAATTACTCTTGGACAATCTTCCTTCTACAACAGAATATAAATAGGTAGAAACTTCGGAACTGTGTAATTATGGGCCTTTCACGAAGGCTCGATTGGGTAGTTCTCCCCTTGCAAGGGCTGGGATCCCATATAGGCACCAGTTCTTATTCTGGCTGCTCCACTTTCCATCCACCTCACTGCTTATGGCCTGAGAAAGCAGGGGAAGACGGCTCAATGGTTTGGGACCCTTCACTTATATGAGGAACCAGGAAGAAGCTTCTGGCTCCAGGGTTTGGATTGGCTTAGCTCTAGCAGTTGCTGCCATTTGGGGAGTGAAGCAGGGAGTCGAAGATCTTTCTCTCCATCTCTCTTTCTCTCTGTAAATCTGCCTTTTCAATACAAATAAACAAATCTTTTTTTTTTAAAGAAAGTTCTTTTCAAAACCTGTACATTTTCCATCGTTACAGAACAAAAGCCCCATCTAGACTGAATCTAAAAAAGCTTTTGAACATTGAGGTTGTCATGTTGTCCCAGCAACAACCATGTCATCTCCTGAACATTCCCAGTGTGACCTCAGTAGATTCTTCAGTCTTTAGAGACAATCTGGATAGATAGAAGAAAATGAAAGTGGTCAAGATTCTTTTTGTTTTCCTTCTATGTTCTTCCCGGTTGACATATTGTACTGTGTTAAAGTGGCCTATCACATTTTCAGGGGCTGAGAACAGTTTTCTTAGAATGCTCCCATGGCATTTCATCTGTTTCCAATACAGATATGCATAAGAAGGATGTAGTGGTTGTCAAGGCTAATACATTTATTTTGTGTTAAAATGCAAAATTTAATAGGGCCCCTTAGGCAGGGGATTTCTAAATCAAATTATTATGCAGTGATGCATCGTGTGTTTTGTCAACATTTAAACTCACCAAAGATGCTCTGTTTATCCCCATGCACTTTACAGGAGAGCTTTAAAAGGCTGTCAGAAGAGAGAGATGCAAGATAATGAAGGTTTGTTACTCTCAGCTTTTGCTACTTTTGGCATTTTGGACATGAGACTAAAACACCCACAGAAGCTAAGTAACGACCCTGGAGGCAATTATGTGTGTGACTGGGGTTTTGAAGCTTAATGCCCGTGCATCTGCAGGACTTGAGAGTTGTCTCATGGCTCAAGTGAAAGAATGCAAAGGAAGATATCTTTGCAAAGAGTGTCACACATGGTAGAAATGCACCCTGTGCTGTGGCTGGAGGTTCACCACAGCTCCCTCCAAGCATTCCTCATATTTCTCAGGGTCTCAGATAAAAAAACAAACCCGATTACTAAACTACTTGGCAGTCATGCAAGGACTTACACAAGAAATAGCAACGTTGATGGCTGCCCCCCAGATCAGGCACTGGGAGTCAGGTGCTCACTCCCCTAGCTGCGGCGAGTGTTGGCTGCTGACAATTCCCAGTTGCATCCCTTTCCAGGAACTGCTCACATCAAAAGGAGCTGGTCCTTCCTGGAGCATTCTGCTTCAAAGATCGGCTGATGTAAGAGTGCAAATGCCTGGCTCATTGCCTCCACTGAGGATAATTTGAAAGAGTTGTCCAAGATCCCACTATCCACCTGGGTAGATTTCCAATTGCACAGACATCCTAGCCCACACATTCACCTGCCCCCACAGGGATTTAATCCCAGGTGCACTGCTCAAAACTTAACGTACACACAAATTCCACTTCAGGGGGTGCTATTATTTAAAAGCTCTTTAAGTAGACACACAGTGTCTATCAAACCTCTGGGATCTCTAGTTTAGTTAGCATCAGATAACATTGTTTTGAACACCAAACTAAATGTCCCTTCATTTACCTGTCATATTGGAGTGATATGTGTTTGTGCTGTAAGACATATATGCTTATATATGTGTTTGTGCTATAAGATATATACGCGTGTATATACATATATACACATATATATGAAATGTGATGTTCAAATAATGCTTTTGGTTATTTTCGAAAGCAATCAAGGTGAGCAAAAGTTACAGTTGTGTGATTGAGCTCCCATTATAAATGTGCTTAAACTGCATCTTCTGGAAGATATCAATAATGATAATAGTAATCACAATGATAATATTTAATTCTAGACAAATGTAAGAATAACTTATTTGAGTATTCTAAATGATGGACAGACATGGTAGGAGGTTATAATAGAAAGTGAAAAAATACGTAATATTTACTGTAGATATATTTTTATAGGAAGCACACACACTCACATATACACTAAATTTGCTGTTAATATTGTTTCAAAAGATTTGCTGAAGTTTTAAGCCAACATGATAGTCTGACAAGTTTATTATTGCTTAGTTCAAATCATAGAGATAATTAAGAAATCAAAAATCATAACTAAAAAGAAGAAGTGAAGCCTTTGGAGAGAACTGCAGTCTATGTAAGATTTTTTTAAATTGCAGTTATTTTATGGAAAATAGATATCAGCTTTTCTCTCCTCAGAGGGGAAAAAATGATGTCAAACTCTTGAATTTCTCTTGGAAAATGAGTTGTATCAGGAGACAGATAGCTACTCAATTTGTTCATTTTCCTGCTCATGTTCTTTTAAAAGGGGGACATTGTATTCCTCCTTCTGTTTAAAACAAATATTCATCATAAGAAGCTTGGTTAAGTATCCAAAGGAAATTGATTTTTGAGTCATACGATCAATGAAGCAAGACACTATCAGAACTAACAAAACCATGCCACTCAATGACACAATTCAGATTAAAGGCTCCAAAGTCCTTTTAAAAAATATATTATTTTCCTTTAATTACTTGCTTAAAAGGGAGATTGACAGAGGGCTGTAGAGAAAGAGAGAGAGATCTTCATCTGTTGTTTTCAGTCCCCAAACGGCTGTAGCAGCTGGACTGTTCCAGGATCTCCATCCAGGTTACCAACATGAGTGTCAGAGTACCAGGTGCTTGGGGCTGTCTTCCACTGTCTTCCCTCGTGCATTAGCAGGGAACTGGAATGGAAGTGAGACAGCTGGGACTGTAACTGGCACGCATACTGAATCCCAGCATTGTTGTAGGTACAGGCCTCTCAGAGCTGCTCTCCTCCCTCCAGAGATCCCAGGGAGGGCACACCTGCTTCAACACTGCTACATCCTGGAGTCCCACGCTTCACTTCCATGACTTCCCACCAGCTAGGTCCACTCCTGTGACCTCTCTTGGCTGCAGGCAGGACCAGGACATGCAGTTCCTGCCAGGAGAATCACCTGTGTGTGGCTTTTGAGCACACATCAAATATTTGAACATCAGCCAGATGGCCATACCACAGCTGATTATCTACACTGCACATTATAGTTTTAACTCTAAAATGTCAATGTGGTGTCTTTGGGTATGTAATATTTTGAATTTTATTGTACTGCATTTTCCCAAACTGGTCCTTTTTTTCTTTATTTTTAAAAAAAGGTTTATTTATTTATTTTTATTGCAAAGTCAGATACATAGAGAGAAGGAGAAAGAGAGAGAGGAAGATCTTCTTTCAATTGATGTACTCCCCAAGCAGCCACCATGGCCAGAGTTGAGCTGATCCAAAGCCAGGAACCAGGAACCTCTTCCAGGTCTCCCACACGGGTGCAGGGTCCCAAGGCTTTGGGCTGTCCTCAACTGCTTTCCCAGGCCACAAGCAGGGGTTGGATGGGAAGTGGAGCTGCCAGGATTAGAACCGGTGCCTGTATGGGATCCCGGTGCATTCAAAGTGAGGACTTTAGCCATCAGGCTTCTGTGCTGGGCCCCAAACTTGTCCTTTTTGATATGTATGTTCATTTGGAAATCTCTTTCAGAACTGAAATTCCTATATACATATATATTGCTTTGCTATTTTTCTGAAGCTTAAAAATCGTTTTCCACATTTGAATTTTTTTGCATACTTAGACTGTATTTCATATACCTCCATGAGATCTAGCTACTTTTCCCAACATGTGTCTTAACCACATGAAGAATGTTCCATCATATTTCTACTGACTTGTGATATCAAATTTGTTGCTCTCAGCTATCCATATATATTCTTGAGGGTCTATTTGTTGCTCAGTTCTGTTTCTTTTTAGTTTCAGAATTACTCTCCTAATAAGCTTGGATTACAGTAGCCAAGTTTCCCACTGTAGTTTTTCAAAATGTCTGGAGTATTCTTTTGTTATTTTTGTTAATTTTAAAATACTTTGCTTACATGCATGGAAAAAAAAAGCAGTGATTCAAATTACATTTTTGTTGCTCCTCAGAAGAAATAGATATCTTTTTACCATATTTTTCATGAATATTTATTTATCTTTTCTGTCTACTAGTTAACATATATCTCTTTTACATTTATTCCCATATACTGGGAACTGTGCTTTTTGTGTATTGAATATTTTTCTATCACATGTATTAGGGTAAATGGAACTTTTGTATTTCCATATTGATATTCTGTCAATAGATACAATAGAGTGAGAAACAGAGACAGAGAGAGGAATACACAGAGATCCTGTTTTCTGGTTTACATCCAAGATGCCTGCAATGGCTAGATCCAGGAGCCTGGAGCCAGGGACCCCAGGCCTCTCTGTGGGTGGCAGCAACTCACTTACTTGAACCATAACTGTCGCCTCCCATGCCCTATGTTAATGGAAAGCTGGTGCCAGGAGCCAGAGCTGAGATTCAAACCCAATTAGGCTGGTGTGGGATACAGTTGTATTAACTTCTAATGATAACGCTCTAGACTCTATTTTTAAAAAGTAAAACGTAAGTTGTGTTTTGGTCTAAATCCCTGTCTTTCATTCATTTTCTTCTTTTTTTTTTCTTTTCTGTTGATTTATAGTAGGTAAGATTTGGAAAACAATTGAATAGAAATGATGAGAGAAAGAATCTTTGTGTTATTTTCGGCTTAGCTTTAAAGAGCTTGTCCCATTTCACTGGTTAAATACGACGTGTGCTACAGAGTTTTGGCAGAATCTGTGTAACAGACTGAGGAAACTTTCTTTATATACATTTTTAGCTGGCTGGATATTTCTTCATGTTTTTGTTCATTTTACATTTATCTGTATATTGGTAGATAGCATTTTTAAAAAGTTTCTTTTGGAACCCAATTGGATAACTACACAAACTTGGTCCTTTAAAATGTTATATATTTTAAAGCTATAGTGCCAAACTTCAAGAGACTTTCACTGAGAAATATTTATAGGAAAAATGCGTATTGATAGCTCTTACACATGTATATAAGGGTCAATAAAATATATATATATATATAGAAATGGAATTCCTGGGGCAAAGCTCTGAAGTTACTGCTAATGCAATATTGTTCCCCCATTCTTTTGTTACCATCCTCGTTGATACCAATTTCCAAGACTCAGAACAACCATGTTCTCATTTTCTTTCTAATATGTAGTCTTCAGAGACCATTCACCTTTTCCCATCAAACTATCATGTGCTGTTAGCTACATGTTAGACAAATTACATTTCCATCATTTCCACTTATAGTGCTCACTTTTCATCTATTTAGTGGAATGAAAATAATTTCTATTAACACATTGTAGAATTTTTAAGGTAAACATTTTGTACTGACATGCATTTTTAAAGGCAGTTTGGTTGAAATTCACTAATATCTAATTGAAGATTTTTCTCTGTGTAAATTAGGTTATACATTTCCCGGCTGTGTTCTTTTTTACATATTTGATGTTACTATGGAGGCAGGCATTTGGTGTCAGGGGTAAGATGCCAGTTGGCTGCTTGCATCCTGCATCATGGTACCTGGGTTGGAGTTGTGGCTTCCAAATCCAGCTCCTGCAGAAGATGTTGGTTCAAGTACCTGGGTCCCTGTCACCCAGGTGGGAGATAAAGGTGGATTTCCTGGCTCAAGTTTTCAGCCTGGCCAAGTCCTGGCTGCGGTGAGCATCATCCTTAACAAATCTCCAAAATAATCACCTCAGTTTTCTTAGGACAAACATTTTGACTGCATTGATCATTTCTTTGCTTCTTTATTTTACATTTCATTAAGTTCTGCTTTACCTTATCACCTGATTTTTATTTACCTTATCATCTTCTGTCCTTTGTTCTCTTTTGTTCTGTTATCGCTTCCCTCAACTTTTGAGATCAAAATTAAACCTTGGCTTTAATTATTTTCTCCATCGGAAGGCAAAAATATGGTTCTAACTAACCTGAGCTTCATCTCACAGTTTTATCAGCTGTATTTTGGAATAACTTGCATACAATAAATTACAGATTTCCTGAGAACTGTTTGATCATAAAGAGATCAGGTATTCCTCCCCCAATTGTCTACATCCAGTAGTCTGCTTTTTGACACTCAACGTTAGTTTGTGTTTCCTAAGCATGGAATTATATGGTATACCTCCTTCTAAGTCAGACTTCTGCTTTTCAAAGTAAGTTTTTACATTCATTCATTCATAATGTTGCATTGATTAACTGATTTCTTTTAAAATGCAAGCTGTTTATGGGCATTTGATTGATTAGGGCTTCTGGCAATTACAGCACTAATCAAGCTGCTGTGAATATCTCTATAGAAGTTTTCTACAGATATACACTGACATTTCTCCTGGGTAAACACCAAAGAGTGACATGGCTAAATCATGTCTTAAGCATTGCTTAACTCTCAAAGAAATTGTGTGCTATTTTTCAAAGTAATCTAGTTAATACCAACATACCTACCAGAAGTGGATATGAGTTCCAGTTCTTCCATAACTCTTTGAACACCTGGGGTTTTGTAACGGTTTTCACAAAGATACAGAAATGTCTTGTAGGGGATTTTATTTGCATTTCTATGTTGAAGAGTGACAGTGTCCATCTTTTTCTGTTCTTTTTAAAGCCATCTTGGGTAAAGTGAATGTGTTCAGATCTCTTGTCCATTTTTTAGTAGAGGGTGGATAGTTTTTATGCATAGTTGGATAAAGCCTTTGTTATATATGTATCTACATGTATATTTAGTGAACATTTTCTCCCAATATATAATTATTTTCTTCTTCACAGTGTATTTTAAAGAATGAAAGTTTTAAATCTGAATAAAAATCAGTTTGTCAGCATTTTTATTTTATGGCTCTTGCTTTTATCACTGTAGCAAGAAGTTGTTGGCCCAACTCAAAATCACAAATATTTCTACATTTGTTTCCAGAAATTTTATTGGTTTAATTTTTATGTGTATTTAAGTAATATATTAAAAATATGCCATGCATTAGAAAGATACATATTTAAATGCACATGACATAATGTATTACTATGAAGTACATGGCACATTGAAAAGAGAATGCATTGTGCATTTACACAGTTTAGAATTTAAAAACACAGCCATATACCCATCAAGCGATGTACAAAGGAAAAGGTTAGCAGTGGGCATTCTTCTCTGATCCCAGTTCTTGCACATGCACCATTAGGAAACAATACTGCTTTTTTAATGTTTAGATTCCTCAGCAGTATATTATTTTTATATGTATCTTCATATCATTTGTGGAAATAGAATCAAGCTGTTTGCACTTGTATGACTTTTCTTGCTCACAGTATGGATTTGGGATTCATCCATGGTGGTTGTGAAATGTAATCGCAGTTCATTTTAGTTTGCTTCCATGGCTAAGGGTTTGTTATCTACAGTATAGATAGATAGATCCAAGCTATTATTTTTAACTCGATCTTATAAGACATTTATTTTAAACAAGATTACAATAAATATTTTAATGACCACCACTTGGACAATTTGTGATGATGCATTTAACTATTTTGAATCCTACACACATTCTCACTTGCATGTATAGATTCTAGACTTTGGAATTTCACCGACTATGTGTCATACTAAGATAAATTCAAATCCAATACTTTTCTTCAGATTCCCTCATGAACTGCATAATTAATTTGCATGCATAAATGCTTTGATTCCAAGATAGAATTCAAAGCTAATGCATTCATCTGAAAGGTTTTCTGTCCTCACAAGTGCACAGATTCAGGCTCCCAAAAAAGAGAAATGGTCCCCACTCCATATGACATAAGTTATACCTGGCACATGTACCAGACTTTTGAATGCAGTAATAGGAACAATATCCCAAGGGCATACAATCTGCAGAAGGAGCTTAGAATCCTGACTCTCTTCCTTAGACAGAGTGTCTTGTAATCTTCTGAGCCTTCGATGAAGGCCAGGGAACACTTCCTGAATGAGAGGCAGGAAAGCACCATGCAGGACCTAGAACGGGCAGGCTACAGTCCTCAGGCCCTGCTCTGTCAGAGCACACCCCAGTGCACCGTCCAGTTCTGCCACATATTTGTTGGGTTACCAAAGCCTTTTGAGAGTTACCTTCCTAGTCTGCTTAGTAATGCTTTTACTATTAAAATGTTGCTTTATTGCATATGGTAATATTTACTGCATAGATTTCTTGAAAAGTTATGTTTTTTAAAAAAGCTTCCTGTCAGACATTGAAATATTACATAGTACCTATTGTTATCTCTATTAATAGTATGTTTTATTGTAATTATTGTTGGCACATTTCTCTTAGCCATTACCCAGACAGCTTCCTTAATGCAGAAAGTTTGTCTTATTCATTATTCAGTCTTATTGTAGAAACCAAGAACTGCACATAATAGGCACAGAGAAAATCTTTTTTAGATTCATAATCAGGATAATCTTTGGAAATTATTAATCTACAGGAGTCATATAGGATGGATCAGAACATGGAAAGACTGGGACCAGGGAGATAAGTTAAGAAATAAATACAAAATGAGAACATTTCCTGAGCATACATGAGTAGAAATAAGAAGTGAAGATAAGCAGGGGGCCACAGACATCTCTTTGTGGTCCCCGAGGGAGCTCGTTTCTACAGATAGGGATTTTGAGCTTGACTTTTGATATCCTATTCCCTTTTATGCTGAGCAGCTGCCATTAACTCCTCATTGCCTGAAGTAGCCTGGTATTGTATAGTTTTTGAAGCCTGAGGAAGCTCACATGATGTGAGTGTTCTGGGGTGTGTGTGTGTGTGTGTGTGTGTGAACCCAGGCAAATCGTTCAAGTGCAGAACATATTGGCAGAGACTGCTCGGGCCCAATTGCTTCCTCTGAAGATAAAATGTTTTCAAGTCCTTTCGTTTGGGCTCTTTCACCTCATGGATACCTCACTTAGAACTTGACTCTTGCCAATCCAGTGTTGAGGAGAAGCACAATTCCTGAATTCATCAACTCTTCAAAGAGCCCTTGTTCTTGTCCAGCTGGCCATATTGCATTTATATTCACCTGCTTTCGAAGCTGCTGTTTGAATCACTGTCATTGTGGAGAATTTGATTTTCCCAGGTTGTGTCTTCTGAATCCTTTTTCTTTGCAATGAGTTAAGCCTGATGTGATGAAAAACCATAACCATCCAGAGAGCTGTGGTTACCGCAGTGCTGTGGCAACCTAGCAACAGCACTACAACCTAGCACACATGGGAAAACCAAGGATGTGTGGAGACAGAGCTACCTGCAAGGACATCTCCTTGTTGTCATTTATGCTACCTGTGAAGGTAGCCCCTAAATGTCCTCAAAAATTACAGACTTGCTTTCTGCAGTGCTAGTGGTGACCCAGGAGAAAATGTCAAGTCCTGTGTCTTGAACATGACTTTGGCAGAAGAACTTCCTGCAGCTTAAGCTGTTGTGTTTCTGGTAGCTGCAATCAACCCCAAGGAAGATAAAAGCTGAAGGAACTCCAATTGCTTGTGAATTGCAGTAATTACTGCCCACACTCTGCCCCACAACTTGCTGTTATTTCAAATCCCACCCTCTTCTGTCTGAAAATATTTTCTGTTGATTTTACCTAACCACTCAAAATTAAGCATAAATTCTATTTCCCAAGCAACTAGGATTCAATTCTTTAATCACTAACATTTAAAGAAGCCTGATTTTTTTGGTAATTCATTCCTTTATATTTCCAGCTATGAATGTTTGAAGGCTTACACCTTGTTTCAGTCATACTTTATAGAAAAAATATTATTCAATACTTAATGTTCTGGTTTTGATAAGACAAATTAGAGGCACTGAGTACCACTGCAGTAGAATTTCCTTTGGTTATTACCCAAGACACCAAGACAGCAAAGCAACAAGAGGATAAATGAGTAAGTCATGTTTCTAAAACATTGTGGCAAACAATGAATGGTTGGCTTTAACTGCAGTAAGGAGATTCTGATAGCTGAAAAAGCATCATTTATTCTCACTGTTCCAGTTTGCAATGAGCCCATCTCTCTTCTACCGAAAAGGAAATCCAAGTGGTTTAACATTTGGTTATAATGATTGGTCTGAGAAGGTGTTCCAAAAAATACTGGTATCTGACTTCATGGATCAGGGGCTTGATGTGCTCTCAAGGTGGACATGTCCCATTTGATCAGTAGGGGCTGACATGAGACACACAGGTGGAACAAAGGCCAACACTCTGCTTTCCCTGGATCTGGGATGTTTTCCTCTCCTGATTTGGGATAATAGGAACCTGTGGAGTTCAGGACTTGCAGCAATGGCCTGCGGGTTTTTGGGCATTCCTCCTTAGAGACTCATGCCCCTGGCTACCCCTATTCTGAGGCTGGCACTGTAGGCTCTGCAGCTGGACCAAGATGCCTGATTCTTCAGCTTGCAGGTTGCCCATGGAGGGAATTCACAACCTCTATACCCAAGTAGGCTGATCCTCCTAAAAAATCCTTCTCACATTTCTCCCTCTCTGTATGTCATGTTAATTCAGACTCTATGGAGAACACGGGCAAAAACATAATCATAACCTGAGGATTGAGACATTGCAATAACAAATACCTCATATTCTGGAAGTAATTTTGGAACTAGGACAATGAATAGAAGCTGAAACGGAACAGAACACTAAGGTTGAGTTTAGTGAGGGCTCTAAAGAAGACGTGAGCATTATGGGAAGTTTCAGTTTTTCTCAGATGTTCCTTAAGGGGCCATGTTAAGAGTGGAGATCAAAATATTGGCAGGAAAGACTAGTATAATGATGACTGAGACAGAAATGAGCAACTAGGTATTGAGAATGGAACAACATGCTCACTCATGTACACTCTACTGCTGTGAAACTAATGGATCCATCTTGCAAGAAAGAGAAGGTTCATTATTACATACGAAGAAGGAAACGAGCAAAGGACCAGTAAAGCCTAATTCAGTCTCCCCATTTGGAATGGGGTTTGGGAATTTGTGAAGTGGAAGTTAATGGGGCCTAACTGGCTGAAGCTAAGTGACAGACATGATAGGTACAGAGCACAGGGGTGTGAAGAGGCCTTGAAAAGGTGCATTAATAATTCATGCCTTCACTTAACATCATTTGCTCACAAAGGACTCTGAAATGTCCTTGGAGGCTTGTCATTTAAAGGGAACTCTCCAGAATGAGTTGTGGACCCCAGTTAGTGTTGTCTGTAGGCTGTTTTGCCTGGCTTTGTCAGAGCCCCAAAAAGACAACTCAGCAGATTTTTATCAACGACGTCTACCTGGGTTATCAAGCTGCCATGCCACAGATGGGAAAATGTCTAATACAAGTTGAGTGTATGTCAGCCAGATAAGGGAAATTCGCTGCTTAGCAAGGGGAAGAAGGCTTTTTACTGTTCGTGGTTTTCAAAGATCATCTTTGTTACAAACAGGCAAAGAGCTTGGCTGAAATATGCCCCGTTTCCACTACTTCAGGGAAGCAGAGCTTAAGAACTAGAACACTTGCAGAAAGAAATCTCTAAGCATCAAAGATGCTGCGTCACTTCCGTTAACGACTTATAAAGTTCAAGACGAGATAAATGATTTAATGACAGAAATCATTAAGTGGAAGCAGAGAATGATGATTTGGAACATACTCAGCCTGGTTGTGTAAATAAAATACACATTTAGGAGATAGAGTTTACCCCATGACTCTTTGATGAAATTAGTAGTCATAGGGTAAGAAAAAAGTCAGGGGATATTCTTCAGGACATTGAGAGAGCAGAACCATCACAGAAAATCTTTACCAGGACAGTGAGTAGTGGATCCATGAGAGGAAAGGCATCCACAAGATGCTGGAATTGTAGAATCACCTACATGTAACAACAATATAGCAAAGCTATAGGCACACGGTTTCAATACGTGGAAGATGAAGTGTGGGCTGTGCCCAGAGAAGTAATGGGCTGGGGAGATTGAAGTTCTTGGGGGCCAAATTCTACATAAATATGACAGAAGGTAAGAGATAGCATCAAAGGTTACTCCCCTGTCTCAAGATTTAAACTTATGAGGTAGGGCCCATTGTATTTACCCAGTGCCTAAATCTTCACCTTATATATGCAAGGGTACCATTTGGGCATCAGTTCATGTCCTGGCTGCTCCACTTTCCATCCAGCTCTTTGCTTGTGGCCTGGGAACGCAATGGAGGACGGTTCAAAGCCTTGGGATCCTGCACCCATGAGGGAGACCCAGAAGTTGTTCCTGGATCCTGGCTTCGGATCAGCTCAGCTCTGGTGGTTGAAGCTACTTGGGGAGTGGACCAACAGATGAAAGATCTTTCTCTCTGTATCTCCTTCCCTCTGTAAATTTGCCTTTCCAAAAATAACAAATCTTTAAAAAAAAATAGAAAAAAAAGTTAAAGGAGAGGCATTTAACTTAACAGTTGCGATGTTGGTTGGAAGGCACGTGTCCCCTTGGAGTGTCTGGAATGCATTTCCAGCTCTGGCTTTTGATCCCACCTACCTACCAATGTAGTCTCTGGGAGGCAGAAGAAGAAGGTTCCTGCCATCTGTGTGAGATATCTGGATTGAATTCCTAGCTCCTGGTTTTGGCCGTGCCAGAGGATATTCAGTAATTTGGGATAGTGAATAGAACACAGGCTCTCTGTCTCTTTACCTCTCAAATTAATCAACAATTTTTTTTTGAAGATTTAGTGTATTTTCTGGATTTTGTTTAGGATTCATTTCGGTTATTTCTTTTTTCTATTTTTCCTTCTTGGAATGTAAATGTTTATCTTGTGCCTGTTTCTCCATTATATTTTGAAATTCATTTCATATGCCCATGACTGGAGGGACATTTACCTCACAATGCATGGCGCCTTCAAAATTTATGTAGAAATTTAGTCTTCAAGGGAACAGCATTGAGAAATGATTTAAACACGAGGACCCCATCTTCACAGATGAGATTAGGAGGCTTCCTGTAAGGTTTTGATGGTGAGATTTCACCCTTTCTCCTTTTGCCACTCCTCCCCTGGGGAGCACGTGGTCTTGAAGACACCACCTGGGAACAGAGAGCCACTCTCACCACATGCTTGTCTCTTGACCTTGGATTTCCCAGTCCCCAGAACTGTGAGAAGAAAACATCTGTTCTTTGTCCTTGTTTCAGTCTGTCGCATTGTAAGACAAATGGATGAAGACTACTATTATCATCCAGTTATGGTTCTGTGAGTAGAATGGGAATTCCTTGAAAGCAGAGGTCATATCATGTAACTTTTCCATTACCTGGTCAGACCTGATAAAGCTCAGGAAGAGATTCATTTTTGGTGATGACTAGAGGTGTGAATGGTTGAAGGCTGCTCTCACTTACGTTGCTGTCAGTTGCTCTGCCTCAGTTGACCAAGAAGGCAGCCACCTTCCCACCCACCTTCTCTCCCATTTGAAGCTAGAAAGAAAATGGGCCAGTGCCTCCCACTTAGGTTCTATCTCATACATTGTGTTTTATAACAGATTCTGTGTTTTGTGTAAACTTCTAAAATGTCCTCTTTAACTAAATTTAGTTTATAGTTGGGTATTGGTGCCAAGCCACAAGACTGTGCATTTTAAGATGTCCTTGAGGGCCCAGTGTGGTAGCCTAGCAGCTAAAGTCCTTGCCTTGCATGCATTGGGATCCCATAAGGGCATCAGTTCATGTCCCCATGGCCCCACTTTCCATTCATCTCCCTGCTTGTGGCCTGGGAAAGCAGTTGAAAACAGTTCAAAGGCTTTAGATCCTGCACTCATGTGTGAGACCTGGAAGAAGCTCCTGGTTCCTGGCTTCAGATTGGCTCAGCTCTGGCCATTGTGACCACTTGGGGAGTGACTCAGCAGATGGATGATTTTCCTGTCTGTCTCTAATCCTCTCTGTAACTATGACTTTCCAATAAAAATAAATAAAAAAAGAGATATCCTTGAGATAATCACGTGCTGGCTTGTGCACATGGGTCTCACCGCTTCTTCCTCATCATCAAGCATTTGCAGGTTAACATCAATATGTGACGTAGCCATCAGCATCAACACCTGTATTTGACTCCCCAAGCATTTCAATAAAAGACTGAGGCAGTGTGTCTTCTGGGTTGACCTCCTTCCTCAGAGAAGGGGGTTTCCTTCCCCTCTGACTTCCTGCCTGCTAGCTTAATCTTTATCTTATGTCTATCTCTTATTTTCTCAAGTATATGTTGCCTCCTCTCCAACCCTGTTCATACTGTGCCAGTCACAGTACAAATCCCAGAAACCAAAATGATCTTTCGTTTATTATAAAAAGAAGGAATTTTGTTCTGGAGATTACACTTCTGGTGTTTTCAATACTGAATGTCACTTTAAGATATGAGATTGGATGGGATCACTTGAACAGGGATTACAAATAAAAGAAGGGCACCACGACAGAGTCCTGAAGAATTCTGCTGTTAGAGACTGTGGACAAGAGAACAATACAGGAAGCTGGATGGGTTCTAGAAGGACTGACTATGTTTGCTCAGACTTCCAGTGAGTAAACCTCAAAAGATAGGTTAAAAAAGAAAAAGCAGATAATTAGGGCCGGCATTGTGGCATAATGGGTAAAGCTGCTGTTGAGATGCTAGCATCTTGTATAAGTACCAGTTCCTGTCTTGGCTGCTCTAATTCTAATCCAACTCTCTGCTTGTGGCCTGGGTAAAGCACCAGAAGATGGCTCAAGTATCAAGCCCCCGGCAATCATGTAAGAGACCCTGAAGACACTCTTGGCTTCAGCTTTGCCCAGCCCTGGCCATTGCAACCAACTGGGAAGTGTATAATCAAATGTGTCTTTCCCTCTGTCTCTCTAATTCTGACTTTTAAATAAACAGATAGATCCTTAAAGAAAAATAAAAACAGTAGGAATCTGTGAATTCAGAGAATACTAGTGAACCAGTAAGCCAATGATGAAGAGAAGAGGATCATGTGGAAGAAGCCAGCCATTTCACCACTGACTATAGTTCTAAAATACATGATCATTGTATGAAAGAGACACTTGCATCACCATGGCATTTCAACATGGTTCACAACAGCCAAGATATGCACTTCACCAAGAGGCCCCTTGACAGCTGAACTGATGAAAAAAAAAAAAAGCAAGCATGGTATATACATAAGTAAATATTATTCCTCCATGAAACGAATTCAGTCCTGTTACGCAAACCAAAATGGGTGGAACTTGAGGATTATATTTGAAGTGAAATAAACCAAGCAGACACAGAGACAAATACCACATGCTCTCTCATAAGTGGAAGCTAGAACCTGTACATCTGAACAGAGAGCACTGATTGCTAGAGGCTTGGAAGAATGGAGGAAGAGAGGATGAAGGCAGATGGGTAACAGGTACCAAAACATAGGTAGAAGAATTGAGTTATAGTGTTTTAGATTAGTGTGGGGAGTGACTTAAACATCAGCAATGAAGCCCCCCACCATTTTGGACTCAGTACTATTTAAATATCTGCTTTCTCTAGATCTCAGCATCCTTAAGATTCATGTGTCTTTCACGGACCCATTTTTGCTTGTATGGTGCCATAGGCAGTATTATTTTCCTGTGGAACCAGTGCAATGCACTGAGCTCAATGAGTTCTTGTGGAGCTCAGCGCATGTGCAGTTCAGCACTGTCCCTGCAGTCTCAAGGCCCTTGCCACACTGTACAAAATGGCCCCTGATATGCCACTACTAGAGTTCTTGATCTGCTGGCCGCCAGGTCTGAGGGCTACCCAGACCTAACTTAGGTGGAACCAGTAAGATGCCACGTTGTTGCAGTTTGCTGATCCAGAAATTAGTTCACTCCCACTCAGTGCATGCATAGTACTGTCTATGGCCCTTGCTTCCTTAGACAAAATGGTGCCAGATATGGCTCTAGGGGGCTGACTGGGTGATGAAATCCACCCTGTTCCAGCACTGCTCATCTTGGATCTGCTCCTGGTCAAAAAACAGACCAGCAGGAAAAACAGTTCTTTGTCTGGTTTTACTACCTGAGCTCCCAGTAGACGTACCTTTCCACCTGGTGCTGGTGTAGTTCTGGCTGCTAGTGGAGTTTAAATCGTGGTTTGCTGGATGCTGCTGAGGTATCAGTCACTACAGCACCACACCATTGTTTTCGCTACTTTCCTGTGTCTGTCAGTCTCCAGGTACCGCTCAGCTGTTGTTCTGTCCTCTCCTATTTCAGGGAATGTACCCTCTCTGGTTCACACTAATATTTTTCTGTCTGTTTAAGCATGTCCTTATCCTATTCCACCATCTTGATCTAACCTAACAGCCAACAGGTTCCAGCAAGATCAGCACCAACAACAACCTAGTTATATAGGACACCTGATGTCTCCCTAATCCTGGGACCTGCTCCAACTGGAAATGGGAGAGAGGTTGGGTTGTACAGACAATGGTGCAGCCTAAGAACAGTATCACAGGAGGAGGAGACTGGTGAGCTATGAGCTGGGGCTATGGAGAGCATGGTGGAAATCTAATATAAGAAGGCAGACCTGGAACTCACTGGAGGGGGTGGCACAAGTGACTGCAAACAAAGAGCTGTGTACCAACTGCAATAAGTAAAATAGAACTGTAGACCTGTGGGTGACACAGCTTAGAAACCTGCCCCAAGGGGCCCGGCGGCGTGGCCTAGCGGCTAAAGTCCTCGCCTTGAAAGCCCCGGGATCCCATATGGGTGCCGGTTCTAATCCCGGCAGCTCCACTTCCCATCCAGCTCCCTGCTTGTGGCCTGGGAAGGCAGTTGAGGACGGCCCAATGCATTGGGACACTGCACCCGCGTGGGAGACCCGGAAGAGGTTCCAGGTTCCCGGCATCGGATCGGCGCGCATCGGCCTGTTGCGGCTCACTTGGGGAGTGAATCATTGGACGGAAGATCTTCCTCTCTGTCTCTCCTCCTCTGTGTATATCTGGCTGTAATAAAAAAATGAATAAATCTTTAAAAAAAAAAAAAAAAAAAAAAGAAACCTGCCCCAAGGAAAAGAATCTGCTAACCAGAAGTACAATGACCAAGAGCAAAAGAAGAGACAGAGATACAATGAATATTACTGAAGACTCCCCTGCAAAGGAACAAAACCCTTTGCCAAACACAGAGTTAACTGAGGAAGACATCAAGAAAATGGGGGACACAGAAGTTGTTATAAAACTTCTTATCAACAATGAGAAACACATAAAGCAGGCATTCAAGGAATTCAAGGAATATGTCACACTAGAAATGAATCAGATGAAAGCTGATAGATCGAAAATAAAGAATACAGTGGAGCAAATTAAAAGTACAGTGGAGAGTCTCAAAAATAGAATGAAGGAGGCAGAAGAAAAAACATCAAAATGAGATGATATTTCCTGTCTCCAGGGGAAAACAAACAAAAAGCTGGAAGCAGAGCTGCATCATGCCAAAAAAAGTGTCAAGAATTAAAAGACACTATCAGAAGGCCAAATAGAAGAGTTATGGGAGTTGCAGAAGGTGCAGAAAAAGAAATTGGGTTTACACATGTATTCAATGAAATAATAGGGGAAATTTTCCGTCTAGAGAAAGAATTTGGAAACAACATCCAGGAGGGGCACTGAACTCCCAACAGGCTTGACCAAAAGCGATCTTCACCATGACACGTGATCGAACATAAGGAAAAGATCCTTAAATGTGCACGTGAAAAAAAAATCAATTGACATATAAAGAAATGCCAATTAAACTCACAGCTTACCTCTCACAGGAAACTCTACAAGCAAGAAGAGAATGAAGTGACGTATTCCAGATTCTAAAAGCAAAGAATTGTTGGCCCAGGATAATGTACCCAGCAAAGCTTTCCTTTGTCTTTGAAAATGAAATAAAATTCTTCCACAGTAAAGAAAAGCTCAAAAAATATGCTTCTTACAAACCTGCCATACAAATGATACTTAAAGATGCTCTCTTGACAGAGAAAAGGAATAGCGCCCACCAAAATCAAAGCCAAATGTGAAGAACATCCTGGTAAAATAACAATGGAAAATTAAATCAATGAACAACCTGTTGCTAAAATGACAGGCCCAACTTACCACCTATTTATATTAACCCTGAATGTAAATGGATTAAACTCATTAATCAAACATCATAGATTAGTAGACTGGATTAAAAAACAAAACCCATCTACTTGCTGCTTACAGGAGACACATTTTACCAACAAAGATCAGCAGAAATTTTATCTCATGGATTCTGATTTTTTTTTGTAGTTTCACCTCTTCAAAACACTTTCTTCTGATTAAATTATTCAGTTACTCATAGATCATACAGTAGCATCATTTTCTTCAAGAAGATTCTTCATTTTCTTTTTCATTTCTTTAGCAACACATTAATCATTCAGTAGCATGTCATTTAACTTCCTGGTGTTGTTAATTTCTTTTTTTCTTCCTGTTGTTGATTTTGTTTTGTGTCTTTTCATTTAAGGGGATGTATAGTAATTGTGTAATGGAGACTATCATATCCAGATGTGAGGATGTAATGCAGGATGCATCCCTGTTTCCAGACAAAGTGGACTCACAATGAAACTGCTTACTGTATCTTGACAATAAGATGCTGGACTCTGTTGTTGTCCATACCTGCAGTGATGGATGGACATATGCCTGTGTATGAAGAACTATAATAGAGTAATATAGTAGGGGAACTCATTGAGGGGGGCAGGGAATTGGGGAAGGGATAAGGGAAATCCCAAGTCCTATGTAACTGTACCATAAAATGATAATAATAAACAGAAGTACAATTTTTAAAAAAGGAAAAAAATGATTCATGTACCTTTCAAGTTCAAATTTTGTTGTCTGCCAATCCGCTGTAACCCTGTTCCCACTTACATGCTGTAACCTGATGGTGCTGAACTTGACAGCCCTCTAGACCAATTCCTCACAGACCCTGCACCAAACCCTCAATCCCCTTGGCCCTGAAAGTCCAATCCACTAATCCCTCTTGGCCCTGTGATGCCCGCCCCGACCACAAAAAAGCACACGCCAGGGAGCGACCCGGACCTTTGTATGCTGCGTCTCCCTCCACCTAACCCTTCCCTGGTCTTCCTCCATCACACCCCCTATTCCCTTGGAGCCCTCTCCTGCCACTATGCCAGGAGACATCTTTCTCACTCGTCTCTTCGGCCTCCACTCCCACCCCATAGCCCCTACTCTGCTGGAATAAAGGACCTCTTGTATATGTTGCTGCTTCTGCTGTTTTGGTTTATGGCAGCAAATTTATCCTGAGGTGAGATTAGCTACTGCAAAAAGACCTAACAGTCTGACTGGGGCCATCTTGGTCTACAATGTCCTACTATTTACTTGCTAAGCAAATAGGAGAGGGATATTTGAAGATTCCAATCATAAAGTAATGACAAGAAGATGGAAACATCAATTATCCTAATTTGATTGAATATGTTGTATGCATTTATTAAAACATCACCTGCACTCCATAAATAAGTACCATTATTGAGTGTTAATCAAAATTTAAAAAGTATTTAAATAAATGGAAATGCTAACCTGATTTGATCCTCATGCATTAAACACATAAATTGATTGATCACATTGGACTCTATAACTAGAAACAATTAAAATAGTTTATAAATGGTAATAATAATTTAAGAAGAAATAAAAAAGAACTGGTGCTGGTAAGAGGATCCAGGGCTCTGACAAGATGAAGCTTTGAAATGCAGATCTTCAGCTGCTGTTGTGGGCATACTGGTCCACATCACCGGAGTAGACTTTCCTTTTGAGTCACTGCTTTGAAGAGCTTTCAGTGCGAAGGGACTTCAAAAAGTTTATGGAAAATAAAATGAAGAGTTGCTTCTTTTAACACAAAACTGTTTTGAAAATTTTGCATATATTTTTATAATGCATTTTGTCCTTGAGCCTTTTGAAGGTCCCTTGACTTTACTTTAGCTTTTTTTCATTGACATATACTTTAGCTCATTAAACGGTTAGCACACATTGCTTTGAGTGCAGTACTGTCTGTTCTGTTTTATCGATGAGGAAGCTGAGGTGCAGGGAAGTTATTTGCCCAAAGCTACATACTGCTCATCCAGTTGAATCTGCCTGTTTCTATTATCAAGCACAACCCTGAAGTTCCTTGGTCTCTCATATAAGCACTAAATCCTAGGCAAGGAGTTACTGTCAGTGAATCATAGAAATAAATCTGGTGGGTGAGTGTGGGCCTGAATTAAGTTCAGTGTTAAGAATGAGTGGTCTAGGAATAAGTGGCAAATGAAGGATTTCTAGAGAAGGCTTTAAAACGGAGAAAAGAAGGTTCATTCTAATAGCCAGTTTTTATTGCTATTTCTGCCATTGGTCTTTTCTACCAACTTTGCTTCTAAGCAAAGATGTCAGTTTCATCTCTAAATGCATTTCTCCAAGGCGGGCAGATGACTCATGTGCAGGTCTGTGCAGGTAGACCAGTTGAAGTGTCCAGCCCAACTTGATGATCAGTGATAGCAAACATCAAGGCAAGGAGTGTATGTAAGCAGAAGAAATGAATGGATGGGTAAGTAACAAAACCATATGTTGACAGCTGTCTGTGTTAGTACTTGTGAAAAGACAGGATATGGATGAATTGCCAAAACTGAGTATAGACAAACATTTGCTAGTTATATAGCTGCATTTATAGTATTGGTTTTTAAACTTACATAATTACAATACTGGTTGGCACCTAATAGATCATTTTTGTGTTTCTGACAGACTTCATCTAGTCTATGATACTACAGGTTTCTTAGCTTTTTGCTATCCAAAGCGTCTTCAAGAGGAACACATTTCACCCGTGGATAAGACAATGGTTAAGATGTTTGCATACCATGTTGGAGTGCCTGTGTCTGACATGTGGCTCTAGCTCCTGACTCCAGCTTCCTGCCAGTGCAGATCCTGGATACAACACAAATGGCCCAACTAATTACATTCTTGCCACCCAACGGGACACCTGAATTGACTTCTTGTCTTCCATCTTTGGCAGAGCCTTCATCTCTTCTTCAACAAAAAGTATGCAAATACAGAAAAGTTATGTGCCGGCCCAATGGGTTAAATTGACTAACCCTCCACCTATAAGTGTAGCATCCCATATGAATGCTGGTTCACGACCCAGCTGCTATACCTCTGTCAAGTTCCCTATTTATGACGTGGAAAAGTAGCAGAGGATGGCTGAAGTTCTTGGACCACTGCACCCATGTGGGAGAACTGAAAGAACCTCCTGGCTCCAGATAGGCTCATTTCTGACCACTGTGGTTGTTTAGGGGTAAACCAGAATACAGATCTCTCTCTTACTTCCTGTATCCCCTTCTTTCTGTAAATCTGCCTATCAAATGAAAAATATTGTTCTTAAAAAAGAAAGATTATTTATGAGCACTCTGTTGATATTTTGGGTCATTCATACCTTGGGTTTTATTAATAATCAATGAACTTTTTTCTTTTTTTAAGATTCATTTCTTTTTATTGCAAAGTCAGATACACAGAGAGGAGGAGAATTAGAGAGGAAAATCTTTCATCTGATGATTCACTCCCTAAGTGACTGCAAAGGCTGATGCTGCGCCATTCTGAAGCCAGGAACCAGGAACTTCCTCCAGGTCTCCCACCTGGCTGCAGAGTTCCAAGGCCTTGGACCATCCTTGACTGCTTTCCCAGGCCACAAGCAGGGAGCTGGATGGGAAGTGGAGCTGCCAGGATTAGAACCGGCGCCCATATGGGATCTGGGTGTGTTCAAGGCAAGGACTTTAGCCACAACACCGGGCCCTGGACTTTTTGTAACTTTCAATGACAAACGAAAATAGTGTAAAAATTACTCCACGTGAGGTTGTAAAAAAGAATTTCAAGAAAAATGTGGGAAAAAAACCCAATGAACAGGATTATCCACAAGCAAATGTGTTGCTAATGTCTTCTGACTTCCATGTTGCTTGAAAAGTGTTTGTAGACAATGATATCAGTCATGGAAGTCCTAAGAGGAACAGGTTCTCAAGCCAAGAAGCAAGTTCTAGTTAGGGAATACTGTTATCTTAAGCCTCTGGCGGAAATAAAAATGAAGCTGCATTATCTACAGTCAGTCATAAACTCTGTATCTCAAGGGAACAGCCTGAGTTGGAGGCAGGAATTTGCAAATCATCAGAGAAGATGATGTAATGAAAGGAGTTCATACACTGAGAACAGAAGAGAAGCAAGGATGAAACAGCAACAGACAAAGAATAGAAACATCAAGAAGATCTGGCAGAGAATAGTTAGAAGAGCAGAGCACCTAAAAGAGAGAATGGTTTTGTAATAATCGAAGAAGAAAAAAATTGAAAGCTGCAACTGGGGCCCAGAGCAATGACTCAGTGGCTAAACCCTCCTGCTACAAGTGCTGGGATCCCATATGGGTGCCAGTTTGTGTTCCGGTTGCTTCACTTCCCATCCAGCTCCCCGACTGTGGCCTGGGAAAGCAATAGAGGATGGTCCAAAGCCTTAGGACCCTGCACCTACATGGAAGATAAGGAAGAGTTTCCTGGCTTCATATCAGCTCTGCTCTGGTCGTTGTGGTCGCTTGGGGAGCGAACCATCAGATGGGAGATCTCTCTGTATTGCCTTCTTTCTGTAAATCCGCTTCTCCAAATAAATAAATAAATCTTAAAAAAGAAGGAAAGAAAGGAGAAATGAAAGAAAGAAAGAAGGAAGGAAGGAAAGAAAGATAGAAGGAAAGAAAAAATGAAAAAAGAAAGAAAAAGAAGAAGGAAGGAAGGAAAGAAAGAAAGGCGGAAAGGAAGGAAGGAAGGAAGGAAGGAAGGAAGGAAGGAAGGAAGGAAGAAAGAAAGAAAGAAAGAAAGAAAGAAAGAAAGAAAGAAAGAAAGAAAGAAAGAAAGATGGAAAGAAAGAAAGAAAAGGAAGGAAGGAAGAAAAAGAAAAGGAAGAAAGCTCTGTGTTAATGAGATTAGGAATGAGAAGATTCACATACTAACTTTATCACATAGCATGGAGGAAGGTTAAAAACACTTTTATCTTTCGTTTAGATGATCAAAAAGTACATCAACAAAACTTTCTAGGAATGGAGCTAAACTGAGCTTATTGAGGCATTTCAGTAGAAATGGGCTCTTTAGCACATGGAGGCTTCGTGTTTATGGATGTTCTGTACTTTGCAATCGTTTAGGACACCTTTATGTTTTTCATAACATTTTGTCATTTTTCCCTTATTAAGACACATTTTGCTAGTTTATTTCCAGCCATCTAGTTTTGTTTCACTCATGAATATTCTTTTTGTACTGTATTTTCTAATGAATGTGTTGGCAGTTAGGAATGTTTGTAATTCATATTTGTTGATCTTGAATCCAATGAAAGTCTAACTCAATTTCTTTTTGGTTAGAGTTGGCAAACCTGATTTTTAAAATTCACACAGCAGAATAAAAAAGCAAGAATAACTATTCCAAATAGAGCAATGATAAGCGATAGTCTTTCTTATTATATATAAAAATTTATGAAACTGCAAGAAATTTCTGAAGTGTGGCTTTAGCAAAGACATATACAGATGCTAGTCAATGAAATTTATCAGATTATACCTCTAATAATTGCACACACAATGTAAAAATATATTTGAATTGAAATTTAAAATGAGTATAATAAGACAAAGATTTAAGTTTTAGAAAGATATATGTGTATGCTAAAATTAGCATTTAAAATATAAAAGTAATTTCTGCAAACCAAGAGCAAATCAATTAAATCCTAAGAGGAGACCAACCAGCAAAACCTACAGGATTTCATTTTCAGCTTGTCCCTACATGCAATGCCAAGCAAATGAGAGCTGGGGGAATGTACCTAAAACAAATGATTTTAAAATTAGGACAAATTCTCAGGCATCAGAATAGAGTTGCCTGGCATGGAGCAGGAGGTGGCATCCTAGGGTAAGGGAGAAAGGTGCTGGACGGGTTGAGGACAGATTGGGGACAGGTTTCCAGTTGTACCCTCTTCTTTTCCAAGGGATCCCTGTGTGTGTACTTACTCCATCATCCTAATACTGCACACACGTGGGACGGGGGCCCATATGGTCAGAATCCTATGACACTCCACAGCGCTTATTAACAAGCCCTGGACATGTCCTTACCTCAGTCCCTTTACGCACCAGGCCAGAAGATTCCAACAAAGACAAAAGAGCCAGAGTTCATGGATAGAGTGTTTCCCTGAAGGCAGATTAATAGAGTTCATCTGGCTTGCAACGCCCGCTCCTCTACCCCCACCCACCATACTACTATTTCAGAAAGCTAATAAACTAAGACTCGGATTGTGTTTCCTATCCCCAGAGAGGCTGGTCTAAAGAATACAACTTCGGAGAGGAAAACATCTGAGATCATCTATCCCAGATCCTTTTCCAATACCTAAGACCTACAACTTGAACCTGAGAAAGACAACAGAACTATCCAACCTGTCATAGATGAAGAAGTATCAGCAGAGATGAATTCAAAACAAATGCAAGAAACAGTCTCTAAGAAATAAAGGCTGATTCTACTGACCAAAAAGATAAATAAATCTCTGTTTATTTATTTGAATGAGAATGAAAGAGCTGATACACAGTATCCTGCATAGGTTTTAAGTGGCAAAGGAATCGCATGAGAAGAATGAATGAGGGTAGGTGTAGAAATGTAAAGGTTTTTGAGAAGGCCTAAAAACAAGGAAAGTATAAAATAAAAATCTAGAGATATAGAGAAAAGAAGTAGAATTGTTGAAACAATGAAAAAAATAATACATTTTGGGGTTCAGAAATTCTTCATGTTAGAGAAGAGGCTGCTCATAGAAAACAGTACAAAACAGATTTTAAAAAATCTCTCAAACTAGAAAGCAAGAAAAACATACTTGCTCCAGCAAATAATAAGCAGTACTAAAAGACACAGGGAAACACAGCGATAATGAACAAGAGGCAGGCTAATCCATTAGCGGAATAAGAGTGAACCTGAAAAACTCTCAAATATAGATAGATGACTTTGAAAGAGAATGAGAAAAGATTAGGTTGATTAATAAATGCTTCTGGGAGAGCTGGCCTATTTCAGAGAAAAAATCTCCGAAGCCAGTTCCCTGTCTCTCACCACTCCATTCCAGACAAAATAAGTTCCAAGATAAGAAACCATAAGGCCAGTACGAGGAAAGACAAATTCCTGTAACTTAAGAGAGGAGACTATGTTCTTAAAGAATGTAAGAACATTAAAAACACAAAAGCCAAGGTTGAAATATAAGAAGGCCAAGTATTGATGAATTTTACTCTATTGTGTTAAAGATTTCTATTTAACGAAAGAATTATAAGATGAAATTCATAGCCAGATAACTGAACGCTAGAAGGCATCTTTCATTTTCACATTAATAGCTGAAAAGTGCATGAACTCCTGACAATTAATAAGAAAAAAATTGGGAACCAAGGGAAGAATTATTCAAGAATATGTATCAGCAATTATCAGAGGGAATCTGAGTAGTTAACAAGAAAGTATTATAATGAAAAAAAGAAAATTAAAACATCAAGCTTATTGCTTTATATTCATCTCTTTGGCAAAATTAGGATGATGAATAATGGCAAGTATTGGTAAACATATTGGGAAAAAATGTTTTTGTATTGTTTAGGCATATTGGTTGATTCTGCAAATCTGAAAAAAAACATGTTTTTTTTTTTTTTTTAAATGTACTTTGTGGTCCAGCACTGTGGGGTAGCAGGCTGAGGCATTGACCTACTGCATGGGTTCCAATTTGAGTCCTGGCTGCTCCATTTATGATTCAATTCCCTCCCTGCTTATGGACTGGAAAAGCAGTGGAGGATGACTCAAATCTTTGGGGCCCTGTGACCCTAGGGGAGACCCAGAGGAAGCTCCAGGCTCCTGGTTTTGCATCAGCTCATCACCTGCATTGCAGCCATTTAGGAAGTGAAAAAGCAGAAGGAAGATATCTCTAGCTTAGGTATAGATTAACTATAATAATTACATTCCATAGAAGCTGATCTTTGGTGTGGTGATTAGGATTTCTGCATGCAGCTGGATCGTATCAGTTTAAGTCTCAGCTCTGTTTCTGATTCAAGCTCCCTGCCAATGCTGGAATAGCAGTGATAGCTCAAGTAACTGAGTTCCTGCCACCCATGCAGAAGAACTGGATAGAGCTTCCAGCTTCAGCCTAGCCCTGCCCTGGCAATTGCAGGCATTTGAGGAATGGAGCTACAAATAAATGTGCTCCCTCCAGCCCTGCCTTAATCTTTTCCCCTTTTTCCATCTCTATTTCTCTCTCCCTAACTCCATCTATATTATCCTATCATACCTGCCTCCCTCTCTCTCTCTCTTACTGTCATCTCATCTCTGTCTTTCTCAAATTAATAAATATTCTTGTGCCTGACATGATGGTTCAATGGCTAAATCCTCACTTTGCAAGCTCTGGGATCCCATGTGGGCACTGGTTCAAGGCCCAGCCAGAAGATGATCCAAACCTTGGGTCCTTGCTGCTGCTTGGGAGACCTGGAGAAGCTGTTAACATTAGATCAGCTCAAATCTGGCCATTTTTGAGCCAGGAGAGGGAGGATTATTCTCTGCCTCTCCTTTTCTCCATATATCTGATCTGGCTTTCCAATAAAAATAAATAAATTTTTAAAAACATTACTAAATTTTTTTTTAAAAAAAGAAGAAGCAGAGCTTGTAGCAGTCACATGGCTCAACTCAAGCCAGGTTCACAATAGCACATTGTCCATTTCTAGATTAGGAAAACTATAACTCCCTGAGAATCAACTCTGAGAGCTGTTGTCTCTGCTGCCTGGGTTCTCAGTTCCGTTCAAGCCATAAGCAATAACCCTCACTGCTGCCAAATACTCTGAACTTGCTGCCTTCCATGGACAGATGGGGCAGGAGACCGCACCTTCTTGTTTTGTACTCTCTCCCCCTTCTTTCTAGTTCATACAGTTTCTTAAAATCATTCATGAGTTCTTTATTTACCAATTTAAAAACAATTCCCTTACATGGAAATCACCTCTGTGTTGCTTTTTGTGGAACATTGCCCTTCATTCCTAAAAGTCCCACGAATTAACCTAAAATAGCTGTGATTCCTCTGCATAAGCTTTTTCATTTTTTCAGGATTCCCACTAGGTATGTCCTTAAATCTTTCTGAAGTCATAACAATGGCTCTTTCTTAAAAAAGAATTTTTAAATTTTATTATTGATGATGTTTACGTAGTTGATCTGGGTGGGAATGGTTGAAGGTCAGGGGATAGTGGGCGAGACTATTGCTTACACATTTTTTTTTTCTTATTTCTGTATATGAGAGTGAGGGGGGTGTAAGAGAAGAATCCACATCCAGCCTCCCAAAGCCACACCCTCAAGATTTTTCTAAGAGATTGTGTTTTACTGAGAGAACACTGATTTGGTTTTTGCCTTAGAACCATTTCTTAGATGAACAATTTTTCCCCTTCTTGGTGCAAACGGGGATGAGAAACACTCATTTGTTTCTCAGAAAATTGTACTTCTTTACATTTCTTCTAAACCTAACTTATAAACAGATTTTCATTTTTTAAGCTTATCTCTGTCCTCTCATATTTTGTCATAGGTAGCTAAGAGAAAATAGCTGGCTGCTAAGAAAAAATAAGATTTATTCGAAAGGCAGAGTGGCAGAGTGGTAGAGAGAGGAGAGAGACTAGGAAATCTTCCATCTGCCGAATCATTCCTCTAATGTGCTCACAATAATCTGGGCTGGGCCAAGTCAGATTCAGGAGCCAGGAACTCCCTCCTGGATTCCCGCATGGTGGACTGGCACAGCCCAGGCGCTCACGGCATCCTCCATCCAGGTGTATTAGCAGGCTGCTGGATCAGAAGGGGAACTTTTGGGACATGGGACAAGCATTTGGATATGACTTGCTGGCAAGGCAAGTGACAGCTTAACTCATCTCACCACAGGGCTGGCCCTTGGTTGATTCTGCTGATTTTTCACATTGAAATCTCGTAACTCAATCTGTATGTTCATGGCAGACGTTTTCTGCCTTCTGTATTCTGTGGGTGACATTTTTGCTATGATTTTCCTCCAAGAAATGGCAAAGGTAACCCTTTTACTGCTTCTTGAAACTTTTCAAGGCTTCACCAACTGCCTCATTTCTACCTACAATCAAGTCCCCAAACAGAGGCTGCATTTTGATATTTAGTTGTGGCATCAGGCTACTTTCAAGTACGAGATTGTGTTCTAGGTGTGTTCCAGATATTTCAACAATATAACAGAGGGTTGTCAGCCTGTTAAAGGCTGGGTCCAGAATTGGCATAGCAGTTCTCTGATGACTTTACTTAAATTCAAGAGGAAGTACTAAGAGTCGTACTATACAAATTGGGGCATCTTTTATCTGCCACAAATGGATAAGAATACCTCGAGTAGATTTAAAGAGTAAACTTCAGTTAAGCACATTGAATTTGAGACAATCAGTTAATATTTCAAACATTTGGATATGAATTCAGACCCCCAAAAACAGATCTGAGATTGAAGACTAAACCTGGGAGCTATAAAGATGAATACTGTTACCCGCCCCCGCCCGCAACAAAAAGGGAGTGTAAAAAAAAAAAAAAAAGAGAAAAAGGCTCAAGAGAAAAATGTGAAAATTTCTAACAGTGAGATGTAAGTAGAGAGGTTCCCAGCACAGATGGTGGAAGAGTACCCAAGGAGGGAGGGGAAATACAGGCTAGTGTGTGCTTTGGGAGTCAAAGACCAGAACAAGGGATGTGAAATGGATCAGTGGTTGTTTCATCACTAGGACGTCCACACCCAATACTGGAATGCCTGGGTTTGAGTTCCCTTTCAAATCCAACTCCCTGCTAAAGCACACCTTGAAAGACAACCAATTATACCTCAAGTAGTTGGGTCCTCAAGTAGTTGGGTCCCTGTCTTACCTTTGGGAGACATGGATTCAGTTACTGGCTTTTAATTTTACCTGGGTTAGCCCTGGCTGTTGAGGGCACTGGGGATAAACCTGCTGAAGAGAGAATTCTCTCTGTTTGCCTTTCAAATAAAATTAAAAAAAAAAAGAATAAGAGAAAATAATTAAGAAAGAAAAGGTGGTCACATTACATACATACACTACTCCTAGGGCATCCTGCTACTTCTGGTCAATGGAGCATCCAGTAAAACACATAAAAAGCTACATACTTTCCTACTGGCTAAAAATTCCCGGCAGAGTTTTGGCTAGGCCATGAAGTTTGGTTTAGTAAAATTAAGACATGTTTAAATATTGTGAATTTCCAGACAAAAACAAAGGTATAAAATCCCAAAAGTTTGAGGCCATGACAGTTACAGGTTGAACAGAATTTACGCCTAATTAGGACAACATGAAAGAGACAAGCAAAGGAGCACCAAGCTGCCAGCAGCCCTGTACATTGCCCATCGCAGCCACAGACACCTCATTACTTCATTCATTTTTAAGGAGAAAGAGAGTCTTCCGGGAAAATTAATCACCAGAGTATATCCTCTCACTACATATAAATCAAATTAAAATGTTGTCAAAAATTTCCTTTTTGAACTATATTCCTAAAGCTGAATTTTGAAAATTGATTTCCTAAAACTGAGTTAACGATGGTGGCTGCCTGGGTGGTATCCCCAAACAAATTAAAACTGGCTTGCCTTGTTGGAAGCGACCATGAAAGTTTGCTTAAAATATACTTTCCTCTTGGGACATCTTTTTCAGCCTCAGTTGAGCTTTTGCTCAGCCTGGGTGTTGTGATTTCACCTTGCCTCGTTCTTGGCCTCTTGTCTACTGAACACACAGGCCTTTTTTCTTTGTGAGACTCCGGAACCTTCTTTCTAGATGATGGCCTGCTATGGAAGAAAATCACAGGTTTCATATGAATGAAATACAATGTCAGCATTCTTGGGGATGGTGGGTTTTAGCCCCTATGAGGAAGTACCTGTGAAATCATTCTTTTGTGGGAGCTTCCAAATTCCTGAAGCTCTGAAAGAAGCGCAGTGTGGGTCTTCCGCATTCAACAGAAAAAGCCAGTCCAGGGTTTAGCTGGCAACACCCATCAGGACAGGGGGTCACCTCTTTCAGGATGATCATCTCTGAAATCATCCAGGGAGGATCATGAGTCCTGCCAACAATTAAGTATAAGAATGTGGGAGAAACAGGCTAAAAGGGAAATATTCAGAGAGGCAAAATGTAAGATTCCAGGAAGGGTCTGGAAGTGGTGCAAGTTTTTTCCAGAAGGTTGATTTGAATTTTGGAAAAACCTTAGAACTGCCTGGACTTTATGCAAATCCAACTTCTGAATGCTTTTGAGATTTGCCCTATCAATTGTAATATATTATGGAAAGACCTAATTATCGTAGAACTGTGCAGCTGCATGCAACCTTCAGAGTAATATCAGAGTTCAAAGAAATAAGCAGATGTGTAAAGCAGAAGCAATGCCAGATATGTACTTTGGAGCATTAGGAAATATTTGGTTTGATGAGAGAGTCTTATTCAATAATAATTTTCCATCTCTTAACCATAGAGATGGGATAATATAGATCAGTCTGTCAACCGGGTTGCTGTTTTTCATTGTATTTGTTATTTTCCTATTTGGGGCTTAATAGACAGGAAATTGTAGCTTTTTCAGAGCTCATGTGGATTTTGTAAATCCCAAATGGAAGACACTCAAAAAAACAAATCCACATAAGATGCTTCTGTTATTGTCTACTGCCATTTATTACTCTCTTTTTCAACAGAACTGAGAATTACACAGACAATTCAATTTGCTGAAACTTGTCTCTTAATTTTTTTTATTAAATAGTTGAGGTTTGGCCATAAATTTTTAACACAGCAAGTGTATGTCAGCATTGTGCTCTGAGCAATCCTTCCAGATGCCTTGGAAAACCAACTCAATTTTTGTGGGCTTTGGAAAACTACCAAAGTCAAGGATGTGAAAAATTCACTTTGACTCTGAAGTGGCCTCACTTAGTGACTTTGTAGATCTTTACTGACAGCCAGCCTTCTATCAGAAAAAAATGCAAAAACATTTCACTTGGAATTGATCTAGTTAAATTTGTCCACAGGAAAACACGACCCAAATGTACAATAAGGTAAATATTGTGGAGGTTCATCAAAAAAACTAAAACTAGTTCTATGATGTATGTGGTCTCATAGGACCAAGCAATACCTCTTCTGTGTATCTACCCAAAGACATGATATCACTACCTTTAGAAGACATCAGTACTCTTATGTTCCCTGCACCATTTTCACAACAGATCAGGTACAGAATGAACATGCCAATCAGTGGACGGATACATGAAAAAAAAAAGTGGATTACCTATACAATGAACTACAACTTGGTCTTTAAAAAGAAGGGAATGGCCCTGGTGTGACAGTTCAATGACTAAATCCTCACCGTGCAAGTGCTAGGATCCTATATGGGTGTTGGTTTGTGTCCCAGCTGCTCCACTTCTCATCCAGCTCCCTGCTTGTGGTCTGGGAAAGCAGTAGAGGACGGCCCCAAACCTTGGAATCCTGTACCCGCATGGGTGTCCTGACTCCTGACTTCAGATAAGCTCAGCCTCAGCCATTGCAGCCATTTGGGATATAAACCAGCAGATGAAAGATCTTTCTGTCTCTCTTTGTCTCTATAAATCTGATCTGTCTTTTCAATAAAAATAAATAAATCTTAAAAAAAGGGAAATATGTCATTTGCAACTACATGGATGAATCTAGAGAACATTATGATAAATGATATAAGCTAGGAACACAAAGATAAATACCATTTAATGTGACTTATTTGTTAAATAAAAACGTGAAAGACATACAAACAGAGGAAAGAATGGTGACAGCCATGGCCAAGTAGAATATGAAATTTCATTCAGATAAGAATAAATAAGATGTGGAAATCTACTGTGCAGCTTGGTGGCTACAATTAGTAATCATTATGTTTGAAAATTGGTGAACAGCTTTTTATCTGATCATACAATAAAATAGTACTGATATATTAAAATAATACCTTGGGCATCATAAGCATATGATCTTTTTAAATTAAAAACAATAATATAAAGGTGCTGGAAGAAAATTCATCAAAATATAAATGGTCATCATTTGTAGATTGGAGGACTTTGACTTTTGATTCTTCTAACATCTCTTCTTGTTTCTAAATGTTTCTTAATAGGAATGGAATAGGGTTTAATTAGGACAAATCCAAGTGTTTTTAAATGTTCTCATCAAATTTTACATCAAGCAATTAATGGGATACCAGAACCTTTACCCAGTGAGTCTATTAACTAGTAGGTGGCTAGAACATAAGAGCGAATTTTTCAGTACTCTGGTTTCTTGAAATGTGTATTATGATCAAAAACAAGGTATCTAGAACTCCTGATATCACATATTTGCAGAGTATGAATGTTTTCTATTGTTTATAGTAACCGATGATAGGATTTTTCATTTTTGACAAGCTGAAGACAGGATGCTCAACTAGGAACTTGTTTTCGGTCATGTGTTCCAACTGTGGCTATGTCTTGGCACATCCTGGCTGTGACATACAAAGATACTGGGTTGTGGGGTAATGAATTGCACAGGGATAGAGCCAGGGACAGGCATTGGGAAGTAGCCAAGCTGACATTTTCTGGAGTCAACGTAGGGTAGGTGTCATGTGTAGTGTGTCACTTGTAGAAGACAGGGAAGGGCAAGTGGGATACACTGTCATCTGAAAAACAGTATCATGAAAACAACGACAGGAAACTTCAGCAACTCTACAACCAAACGCCAATGAGATCAGCAAGTTCTTGGACGTTGCTCCTGGTGCCAGGAAGGTGTGGTAGCAATGGTTCAATGCATATACGAACTGCCATTGGATAACTAGTGTCTGATAATCAAGCCACCTGCTGTATTTCTAGGCCTTTGCTCTGTTCCAGGTGAGCTAAATGTTACCCAGTCTTTAGCACTCACACCTTGAAAGTGGGCACTATCACATGCCTTTTCCAATAGTATCAGAGGCCCAGGAGGGTAAAGGGTTTGAAGTTCACAAATCTATAAATGGCTGAGCTGGAGTCAGAATCCAGGTCCATATGACTTCAAAGCCAGAACTCTTCAATACAATGCTGCCTGGGCTCCTAACATCTGTTTCAAAGCTCTTTCCACATTCATATCATTATCAAATAAGATTCTCATACCAGTGCTGGATGGTGTGGGTGGAGCAGATGTCATCCTTATCCCACACATGAGCAGAACTATTTAATGTTCTGTCCAAGGCCTTAAACCTAGAAGACTGAAGTTTGGCCACAGACCTAGAATTCTGCCTTTCTTCCTTTTTTTTTTTTTTTTTTTTTTTTTTTTTTTTTACCTATAACACATTGTGTTGGGTTTCTCTTTTCATCCATGAAGTATATTTATGTTTCAGAGAAAGCTATATGTTTTCTATCAGCTTAATGGGAAGAATGACCCAGCTGGAACATATTCAAGTCTTAGTAATACAGGAGATTGTCTTACTAGGACACAGGATTAACCCTTCTCACTAAAGCATAAAAACATGCAAACGCTGATGACCAGAAGGAGTTAGATTTGCATCTTATCCAAAGTATGGTTTTAGTTGCTTTACATAATGACTTTCTGCAAGAAAGTTGAACATGTATTTTAAGAAGAAATCATTTTATATGTCTGTGATCTAAGGTTTAAGTTCAATCATCAGGATGATAGACTCACTGCTCAATGATGTACCTGCAGTCAGTTTGCTTCTCTGAACCAAAATGATTTTGGTTGAATTTCCTTTCCTTGAGACAAGTTTTGAAGAAAAAAAATAGAGAAAGGTAAAAATCTATGTGTACCAGTCATCGCCACAGTGATGTTGAGTAGCAAAGTGATAAACAACATCACACTTTGACCTACATGCTTATGTCTGAGAGGTGGCTGTGTATCTTTGATGTTGAGTATGGTATTCTGGGCAGCTCTTCTTCAGGCTTGGTTGATCTGAGGACTAGAGTAGCCTTAATGTGTTCAGGCTCAAAGCTAGGCATGCATGTTTATTCTGGCACTTACTGAAGGGATAACTAATTGCCAAGGTAAGAAAAAATAGATATTTGGCGTAGTGTTTAATATATCTGCAATCTTGTCCCCTTAGGACTTTACTGGTAGAAGCCAACTCTGATTGTATCACTTTTGCTTAAAATATATCAATAGCTCTCTCATGCTCTACAAGATAAACTCATAATTCTGTGGGGGCAATCACTGGGCATAGAGTTTAAGCCAATCCTTGGAATACTTTCATCATATATTTGAGTTCATGCTTCACTCCCAATTACAGCTAAATGTGTCCCCTGAAAGACAGCAAGTGATGGCTCAAGTATTTAGGTCTTTGTTATCCATATGGGAGACCTGCATTGACTTCTGTGCTCCTGTTTTTAGTCTGGCACAAACCTGGCAATCACGGACATTTGGAGAGTTATCAGCAGATGAAAGATCTCTGCTCATCTGTCTCTATGCTTTTCAAATAAATTAAACAATGTTAGAGAGGACTCCAGCATTTATAAGATAGATAGGAATGTGTCAAGTATTGCTTGGCTATGTCTCTAAGAATTCCCTGAAGGTTTCAATCTCTTAAGTAGCACTTTGAGGGTAATCAACCAATTCGATACAAATACCTGAACAGCCTAAAACACCTGCTAACTTTCTGCTTGGGAGAGATGAGATGAGGAGAGAGGAGATTGTAGCATTCTCTACACCAAGCTGCATTCTGATCTTGGACTCAGGACAGCCCTAGAAACGAATGATGACACACTCCTTTGTTTTTGTCTGAACATCGTAATTTACATGAAGGAAGTCATGAACATCTGCCTTGTTGAGCAGACAGAAAAAAATAGCAATATTATTGCTTAACAATATCGTCGATTTGGGGGCCCTATTTCAAACTGACGAAATGACAGAGACAAAAGTGGATATTAATGATTGTTTGTCCACATTGAAACATTCTGCCACGATGGTGTTTTGTTTTGTGTAACGAAGGGATAGCACCTACTCCAGAGGTTCAAGTTTGCACTTGCATCTTGCAGACAGCAGCATTCATAATTTATGATCAACTGATTTACAGTAGCTTATTTGATTAGACAGAATATTCTCCTCATTAAAAATAAATTTCCAGCACATGAAAGTTTTATTCTTTTCTTTTCCTATGCAGGATTTATTATGTTTATAGGCTAAAGATTGTAGAAATGTCTAATTTTGAATTTGGATGCATTTTTATTTCTTTATATTAATCTCTCAATGCATATACTTTCTTTATTAAAATTAAGCTTTTTTTTCCATTAAAAAATTTTAATTTATTTGAAGTGCAAAGTGAGTGAGGAAAAGAGAAGGAAAGAGAAGAAGTTGTGCTTTCACTGGTTCACTTCCCAAATGGGCACAATAGCAAGGACTTTATCAGAGTAAATCCAGGAGCCAGGACCTTCATGCAAGTCTCTCATGTGCGTGGAGGAGTCAAAGAACTTGTACCAGCTTCCACTGCTTTCTCAGTGCCTCAGTAGGGAGCTGTATTGGAAGTGGAACATCCAGGACTTGAATCAGTGCTCATATGGAATGCTGGTGTGGCAGAAAGATGTGACTTAAATAGCTGCACCACAATACTGAATACATTTGAGTATTTATCCTTGAGTCTAGGAATATTATGAAACATACACACACACCAAAAAAGGTAAAACAAAACAATGTCAGATGACTGACAAGAAAAAGTGAAAGCCCAGTTATCACAGCAAAGTTCATAAAATTCCTGGAGTTAGTTTTGACCCACATTTCTTTTTTTAAAATATATTGTTTATTTTGAATTTTGAATAATGCTATACAATTTCATATAGTTTGGGACTCCACCCAAAACTCCTAGCCCCCATCAAATTTTTCCATTTTACAATGGTGTAGTCCTTCATAAGGAATCATAATTCTAATTCTATCAGTCTCTTATTTAAGTGTACCCCGACATTGTTGGTACAGACAATGTCAAACAGTCCAGCATCCCATTGTCTACACACGTCCAACAGTTTCATTGGGAATCCATCTTTTGTCTGGAAGCAGAGATGCATGTTCCATTATTCCCCCACATCTGTATATGATAGACCCCAGTATTCCATCACTATACATTTCCATAATTGGAAGCCATGAAATGAGGTCAACAACTGGTATGAGTTAGAACAGTCACCACCACCACCACAACAACAACAACACAACAAATTACAGCACCATGAAAAAATACACCACTGAGTAACCAACACATGAGTGGCAAAAAGAAAACACAAGTGTCTCTTGGGAAAAATGATGCCATTGTGTAATCCATGAGCCAGTGATGAATTCAACAAAAGAAAATAAATTATTTGGAACAAACAAAAATGAAATAAAAAACATCAAACATGGGATACAGCCAAAAAACAAACAAACAAACAAACAACAAACAGTATGGATCTGATTATTGAAGTTGCACTTTCCATGCTGATTTCCTTATATAAGAAAGAACATATGGTATTTGGTCTTTTGTGATTGATTCTTTTCACTGAGCATAATGGTATCTAGTTGGGACCACCTGGATGTAAATAGTATAATTTCATTCTTCTTAATAGCTGAATAATATTCCATGGAGTAGATGTACCACAGTTTCTTTAACCACTCTTCCTTGGATGCACATCTGGATTGTTTCCATGTCTTTGCTATTGTAGATTGTAATGCTGCAAATATAGGATTACAGATCCCCTTCTCACACGCAGATTTCACTTCTATTGGGTATATTCCTAGGAGCAGGATAGCTGGGTCATATGACAGGTATATTTGCAATTCTCCAAGCACTCTCCATTCTGATTTCCACAGTGGTTGTACTAGCCTACAATCCCAGCAGCAGTGAAGGAGGGTGCCTTTCTCCCCACATCCACACCAGTAGGTGTTGTTAGTTGAGTTCTGAATGTAGGCTAGTCTCACTGGAGTTAGATGGTACCTCAAGGCGGTTTTCATTTGTATCTCTATGAAGACTAGTGAGCCTGAGCATCTTTTTGTAAGTTTGTTAGCCTTTTGAATCTGTTCTTTTGAAAAATGTCTGTTGCCGATTTTGTTACAGGTTTTTTGTTATGTTGTTGTTTTTTCTTTTGCCGTCGCTGGGTTTCTGAAGCTCTTCGTAAATCCTGGATATCAGTTCCCTATCACTTCTGTAGAGTGCAAAAATTTTCTCCCATACCATTGGTTGCTTCTTCACATTGTTAATTGTTTCATTTGTTGTACAGAAGCTTTTTAGCTTGATGTAGTCCCATTTGTTCATTTTGGCTTTGATTGCCTTTACTTCTGGCGTCTTTTTTTTTTTTTTTTTTTATATTTCTGACAATCTTTAATTAGGGTAAAAAGGTTCAAGGGCTATAAGAAAGTGGGTAAGACAATTATTTGCATATTGTTTCCTTCATGTATCTGAAGTAAAGGGGGATATTGAGGGAGAAGCCCCATCCAGTTTCCCACCCACCCCAAGTCCCCAATATGGGGCATGCTCTGAGATACTTACTCAAGTGGTTTTGATAGTTCACCAGTTATGAATCGCTGCCAATCTCACCACTCCAAACACGATGAGGTCGTTGAAGAATCCACTGATTGACATAGTTCATCATAGAGTCTGCATTTGCTCAGTATTTTGCTGCCAACATATACTGAGGTGGTTAATTGACTTGTTCTGTCTTCTGTCTTTTCTTGGTTAGGGTTCTGAGTCCAACATTTCAACTGGGGAGATCCCCAAAGAAACTTTATCTGAGGCATTCCCAGACCAGATTATTGCATGTACTAGCAAGTACAGGGCCCGTCACAGTCCATTGTCCCAATCAGCTGGTGGTTGCAATTGTTGGGTTGGTTCTGTTTTCAGCCCCGACTTTCACTGGAACCAATGGGTGTTGCAGTCCAGCCTGGTTTTGCCCAGCATATACTTAGCCCTCACATAAACCAGTGGGAGCTGCAGCCTAGTCAGAGCTACCCAAAATAACCCCCACCAGGCCCACCCCTTACCCTGGTTTGCCAGTATGTGTAGCAGACTAATCCAGTCTGTCCCACATCCCATTTAGCTCTCGTAAATGCTGATGGGCATTGAAGCTTAGTTCCATCTACTATCTAGCCCTCATGGATGTTGTTGAGTGCCTCTCTGTCTAGCCACCTCAGCCCCTGTCCTAGTTTTCGTGTCCTCCCGTGGGAGTGGTAACCCAGGAAGGAGGAGCCCACTATTTCCCCCCAGGTCTCTCCAACTCCTGGATTATGCATTCTCCAGGTGGTTCTGTGGTTTGACTTGACAGAATTAGCCCCCAGTGCCAGTTTCTGCCAGCTGATGCTGTGGCTAAGCCCAAACAACCCTCACCCACTCTAATTTTGTTTGCACCAGTAGGAATAATCAGCCTAGCCTGGCTTCTCCCTGATCTAGTCCACATGAGGCCCACAGGTGCTGTAGCCTTGCTTAGTCTGGTCTGTCCCCATCCCAGCTCATGCTCTCCAGTGGGAGTAGCTGTCTAGCAAGGGAACCACCCATTACTCCCCCTGCCAGCTCTACCCACTTCCGTCCTGGTTCTCACGTGTGCTGGTTAGGCACTACGGTCACATCTGGTACAGGCAACCTCACCTTGGCATTCCGTAGTGTGCACTTGTTTTTGTCGTGACTAAACCTGGCTCGACCCAAACTCTGTTCTGGTGCTCGGATTTGCCAGTGGATGATGTGTACTGATTCAGCCTTGTCTGCCCCTGACCCATGCCAAATGTATGACAGTGAGAAACTTTCCATGGCCTATTCTGGGCTGTTTCCTTTCATGATTCTTGCACTTACCTGCTGGGTCTGTGTCCTGCCAGAGGAGTTGCCCAGGCTCCTCCATCAGAACCCCTCCCAATGCCAGATTTTGCGCATACCAGGGGGTCCATGGGCCAGCCCTATTCAGTTCACCTCCTGTCCTAGCAGGGACATTGG
Source organism: Ochotona princeps (assembly GCF_030435755.1). NCBI lineage: Eukaryota > Metazoa > Chordata > Mammalia > Lagomorpha > Ochotonidae > Ochotona > Ochotona princeps. The sequence continues at coordinate 37,134,740 of NC_080841.1, forward strand.
TTTTTCCTGACTGGCCTTCAACCCAAACTGGTTCTTGTTGTATGTTTCAGCCCAGTCATGGCTCGTCCATACCCACATACACATCACACATGGCTCAGTAGGAGTTGAGACCTAGCCTAATCCATCCCACATCTACCCTGGTCCTCCAGGACATCAGAGGGTGTTGAGGTCTGGCCTAGCTTGGTGCGTCCAGTCCCATTCCACACTTGTGCCAAGGGAGACTACAACTGTTTCCTGATCAGAACACAGCCCCCATTCCAGCCCATGTGCCCCTTGGTGGGAACCTCAACCCAGTTAGGGTGTCCCCTTAGCTCCCCAACTGGGCCTGTTCCCAGCCTTAGATGACACACATGTTAGTGGTTGCTCTGACTCAGCTTGGCTCAGCCCCTCACCTGTTCCGGCCTCTGCCTTAGACACTGTGGCTTAGTGTCCCTGACTCATGCAGACCAGTAGGTGCAAGAGCCTAGCTCGGCATGACCTGTGCTCCATCCTGGTTTCTAATTTCGCTTGTAGGCTAAGGTTTGCTCAGTCCTGCCCAGTACATCCTATTCCAATACCAATTGGCACATTAGCCAGCTGTTGAAGCTACTTTGCTCAGCTTGTCTGACCCCCAGGTCTGGACCACATGTTCCCCAGTGGGAGCTATGACTCGCCAGGGGAATTTCCCAAGCACCTCCACTAGATCTACTCCCAGACCCAGTTCTCATATAAGCCATTGGGTTTTTGGCCAGTGCCTGGCACAGTCTGGCCTTCCATTTGGCCTTGTATGAGCTTGTGAATGTTGCAGTCCGGCCCACCCCACACCCTATTCAGGATGCACATTCGGGCGCTGCTGCCTTGATCAGTCCAGACTGTTGTGGGTTCTTTAACTGTGATTGATGGCAAGCTCCTTGGTCACACCTAGCTTAGTCCATCACCACCCCAACTTTTGAGCTAACCAGTGGGGCTAGAATTTCCACAGGGTTTGGCCCACATATCCCCCACAGAATCTACCCCCAGATATGGTTCTTGAGTGCTAATTAATATCATGGCCCTGCCTACTGTGACCCTTCTGCTGATCCATCATCATGTCAGGTAATAGGACATCCTGCTGGACAAGCCACAAGCCTTAGCTTTTGTGTGAACTGGTGTTTGGTACTCAGCATTGTTAAGTGATTACAAGTTCTTCAGAGGAAGAGTTACTGTCATTGGGAATCTTTAGGACTGATTCACATCCCAGAAGCACTGTGGGTTCAACCTGGAGCTACCTAAGCAGCGATTCAAAGAATCGTGGTGGCTGGTGTCTGGGATCTGGGCATGAGATGCCCCATCCTGAGACCCACCCACAGCCGAGAGGCTGCAGGAAGTTTAAACCCCCAGGCCCAAGGTTGTGCCCCTCCCCAATCCCATCCACTGCTCAATGAGAGCGGCGGGTGGGCCCCAGGCTCCAGGCCTGCCCTGCCTAGTCATGGAGACCTCCCTCCTCGGTTGGTGTACTCACACCGAATGGAGCAGTCTGGCATCTTTTCTAAGAAGTCTTTCCCTGTTTCTATATCTTGGAGTGTACTTCCTATGCATTGTTTTAATAGTTTGATGATCTCTGGGTGTAGATTTACGTCCTTGGTCCATTTAGAGCTAATTTTTGTATAATGTGACAGGTGTGATGACCCACATTTCAAAACTATGTTCCATCAGCTCCCTTTAGCTAATCTCACTCCTGATGTTTGTCAGTTTTGACAACTTTGGGTCTTCTGCTCTGATCACAATGCAGTTCCGGTCTTGCTCTTCTAGAACATGGTTTCTCCTTGTACTTAACTTATCCATTGCACACCATGGGCACACAGAGCTAAGTTTCACAGTATACCTAGACATTCAACAAGATAAATACTGACTTGGCTTTAAGACCCAGAGAAGTTCCATGGCACAGAGATGCTACCATTGAGACTCACTGAGAAAGAAAGCCTGCTGTTGTCTTTAATTACCAAGTGCAATCAGAGCATCTCTAATTTTATCTGTTTTTATATATGAGTTCCATTTATATCTCATTTGAAAACAGGGTTATGCCGTTCTTAAATTCTTTTTGAAAAACATTGCATTATAAGCAGCTCAGAAACTAGGAAGCAATGACAACATTCCCTGAAGTGCTCTTCAGAGAGTCCTGTGCTTGGCAGTGCAAACCCTCCTCCAGTCTCATTGATGACAGGGCTAGCTAGCTAAACACACTGATGGGAGCTCCTGAGTGATCTCTCTGTACTCTCTAAATTTACACCTCAAGTTGCAGAAGTTTTGTATGGGGTATTCAATGGGACAATCACATCCTTTCATCTTGTGTTACTGCTCCTCATTAATTACTCAGTTACTCTTGGGAAAATACCAAGAACAATTTACTTCCAGTGGTCATGGGCTTCAGATCAATCTTTTTTTTTTCTTTTTTTACATTTTATTATTATCATTACCATTTTATGATAGAGTTCCATAGGCTCCTGGCATTTCCCTTATCCCCTCCCCAATTCCCTCCCCCCATCTAGTTCCTCTATATCATTACTAACATATAAGTCCTTCATACACAGTCATATGTCCATCATTGCGGGCATGGACAATGGCAGAGAGTCCAGATTCCTATTGTCAAGATATAGTGAACATTTTCATTGTAAGTCCATCTTTGTCTGGAAGTAGAAATGCATACTACATTGTATCCTCACATCTGGATGTTAGTCTCCATTTCACAGCTACTGTACATCCCCTTAAATGAAAAGTCATAATACAAAATCAACAATAAACAGAAAAATAGAAATTTACAAGGCCATGAAGTTAAATGACATGTTACTAGATGTGTCAGTCTCCATTACACAGCTTCTATACATCCTCTTAAATGAAAAACCACAAAATAAAATCAACATCAGGGAGAAAAAAGAAATTAACAACACCATGAAGTTAAATAACATGCTACTAAATGACTAATGTGTAGCTGAAGAAATGAAAATCAAGAACCTTCTTGAAGAAAATGATGCTACCGTATGCTCTACAAGTCATTGAATGATTTAATCAGAAGAAAGTGCTTTGAAGAGATGAAACCATCAGAAAACAACAAAACCCATGCGATATAGTTTCTGCTGATTTTTGTTGGTGAAGTGTGTCTCTTCTAGACAATAAATAGATGGGTTTTGTTTTTTTCATCCAGTCTACTAATCTATGACATTTGACTGATATTAAGCCATTTACATTCAGAGTTTAATGTGTATGGGTAGTACTTTGGTCCTGTCATTTTAGGAATGGGTTGTTCATTGGTTTAATCTTCTGTTATTATTTTACTGGGATGTTCTTTCCATTTGCCTTTGGTTTGTTGGGTACTATTCCTCTTCTCTGTCAAGAGAACATCTTGAAGTATCATTTGTAGGGCAGGTTTGGAAGAGGCGAATTTTTAAACTTATATTTAGTGCGGAAGAATTTTATTTCATTTTCAGAGACAAAAGAAAGCTTTGCTGGATATGTTATCCTAGGCCGACAGTTTTTTTCTTTTAGAATCTGGAATATGTCACTCCATTCTCTTCTTGCCTGTAGAGTTTCCTGTGAGAGATCTCCTGTGAGTTTAATTGGCATTTCTTTATATGTCTATTGGTTTTTTTCATGTGCACATTTAAGGATCTTTTCCTTATGTTCAATTGAAGAGAGCTTGATAATCATGTGTCTTGGTAAAGATCGCTTTTGACCAAACCTGTTGGGAGTTCTGTGCCCCTTCTGGATCAAGTTTCCCAATTCCTTCTCCAGATTAGGGAACTTTTCCTTTATTATTTCATTAAATACATTTGCAAACTCAGCTTCTCTTTCTGCACCTTCTGGGACTCCCATAACTCTTATATTTGGCCTCTTAATAGTGTCTTTCAGTTCTTGAATACTTTTTTGGCATGATGCAGCTCTGCTTCCAGCTTTTTGTTTGCTTCCCTCTGATGACAGGAAATGTCTTCCAATTCTGAGGTTCTTTCTTCTGCTTGCTTCATTCTATTTTGGAGACTCTCCACTGCACTTTTAATTTGCTCTACTGTGTTCTGAATTTCTGATATATCAGCCTTGATTTGCTTTATTGCTTCCTTAAATTCTTTGAACTCTTGTATGTGATTCTCATTGTTGATCAGAATCTTTAAAATGAGTCTTATGGATTCTGTGTCCCCCATTTTCTCAATGTTCTCCTCAGTGAACTCTGAGGTTGGCATAGGGTTTTGCTCCTTTGCAGGGGAGTTTTTGGTAATATTCATTGTGCCTTTGTCTCTTCTTTTGCTCTTGATCATTGTACTTCTGGTTAGCAGAGTCTTCTCCTTGGGGCAGGTTTCTAAGCTGTGTCACTCACAGGTCTACAATGCGATTTCAGGTGTCCTATATAACTAGGTTGTTGGAGGCACTGATCTTGTCGGAACCTGTTGGACGTTAGGTCTGGATGCCACACGGAACTGTTTTAACCCATATGATGCCACAGTCAGTATTATTTTCCTGCGGGACCAGTGCAATCCACGGACTCAGTGAGTTCTCGCGAACTCAGCACATGTGCAGTACACTGTTGTCCCCTGCAGTCCTAAAGCTATTGCCACAGTGTACAAAATGGCGCCTCACGTACCACTGCTAGAGTTCTTGATCTGCTGACCGTCAGATCTGAGGGCTACCCAGACCTGTCTTGGCTGGAACCTGTAGAATGCCATGTTGCTGCAGTTCACTCAGTCAGAAATGAGTTCACACCCAGCTCAGCGTATGCTCAGTCCTTTTCATTGCCTTTGCCTCCCCATGCAAAATGGTGCCCAATTCAGCTCTAGGGGGCTGACTGGGTTGTGAAATCCACCCTGTTCTCACACTGCCCATCCGGGATCTGCTGCTCTGTCTCTGTTCCTGGTCAAATCAAGTGGACCAGCAGGATGGACAGTTCTTTGTCTGGGTTTACCTCCCAAGCTCCCAGTGAAATTCCCTTCCCACCTGGTTGCTGGTTGATTTCTGGCTGCTGGTGGAGTTGAGATCGCCGTTAGATGAATGCTGCTGGAGTATCAGCCACTGCAACACCATACCATTGTGTCCGCTCCTTTCCTGTGTCTGTCAGTCTCCAGGCACCCCTCCGCTGTTGTTTTGTCCCTTCCTATTTCCTGAAATATATCTTCTCTGCTTCATCCTGATTAAATGCTTTTCTGTCCATTTAAATGTGTCCTTACCCTATTCTGCCATCTTGATTCTCTCTTCAGCTCAATCTTTACAAGTGCCATTTGTTTGTGACATCCTTTTGTTCATAAACTTATGTGTCTTCACATGGCTTATCTGACTACATTGATGTTACCCGCAACAATGCTTATTTTATTTTATTTTTTCTCTTTTTTTTTTAGTCATTAATTACATTGTATTATGTGTCACAGTTTCATAGGTACTGGGATTCTCCCCACCCCTCCCCAAACCCTCCCACCATGGTGGATTCCTCCACTTTGTTGCATAACCACAGCTCAAGTTCAGTTGAGATTCCCCCATTGCAAGCATATTTCAAACATAGAGTCCAGCATCTCATTATCCAGTCAAGTTCAACGGCTTCTTAGGTATACCCTTTCTGGTCTGAAGATAGAGCCAGCAGAGTATCATCCCGATCAATTAAAAACTCCAACATACAATCAGTAAAAATTTACATCATTATGGAATTAATTGACATAGTAATGAGTAGCCAATATGTTAAAAATAAATGCTAGTTCTTAACCACCTTCCGTGACCACCTCATTGACATTTCAATTTTAGTTTATACACAACATATAACATACATAACATAACATGTTATACATAACATCACATCATCTTCAATTAAGGCAAACATGTGGTATTCAACCTTTTGGGATTGGCTCGTTTCCCTTAGCATTATGGTTTCCAGTTTGGCCCATTTGGCCACAAAGAAGAAACTATAATTACATAAGAAGGAACATGAAAAGTAAAAGTACCTTTTATTCTTTTTTATTAAAAGCTTTTTTAAAATTGGAAATGCATATTTACAGAGACAAAGAGACACAGAGAGAAAGATCTTCCATCTGTTGATTTACTTCCCAAATGGCACAATGGTTAGAACTGAGCAAATACAAAGCCAGAAGCCAGAAGTGCCCCCCACTCCAGGTCTCCCTCCAAATTAAGGGTCCCAAGGTTTTGGGCTATTCTTTACTGCTTTCTCAGACCACAGGTAGGCAACTGTGTGGGAAACGGAGGAGCCAGGACACAAACCAGCAACCGTATGGGATGCAGGTGCTTGCAGGAAGAGGATTAGACAATTGAGTGATTGTATTGGCCCCACCTTTTGTTTTTTCATATAATTTATTTATTTATAGGCTCTGGGATTTCCCTTCCCCTTTCCCAAATTCCCTCCCCCCACTGATTTCCATTATATTATTACAATAGTATCATCCTTCATATACAATCATAAGCCCATCATTCTGCTATTTGAGGCATCCTGATATTGTAGGTACAAACAATAGCAGAGAATGCAGCACCCTATTGTCACATTCTTAAAGACCTTAAACTGATCAACAGCTTTTATAGTTAATTCATGTAATTGTCACACACATTTTGGCATGAAAAGAAGTGCTCTGAGAGCAATAAAATGGTTTAATTGAAAAGGCAACTGATTTTTAAAGTAGATATGGCTCCTAATAGCATCCATTTTGCATTTCTAAACAAAAATTATTTTTGAAAAGATCTTTACTTATTTATTTATTTGAGAATGAAATAGTCAGAGACAGATACATTTCCCCAAGTGACCAGGGTCCAAAGCTGGGAGCCAAGAACTCAATTCAGGTTTCCCATGTGGATGGCAGGGACCATTGCCACAGTTTCAGAATCTGCGTTAGCATGAATCAGGAGCCAGAGCTAGGGATCAAACCCAGTACCCTGATGTTAGACCTGATGTCCTAACCACTAATATAACAACTATGCCAAATACCTACCCTCATCTATCCTGCAACCATGAATGTATTTACCTGAATAAAAGGCCAGGCTGGCTTTAGCTGTCCCAGTTGTGACCACAGATGAGAATTCTCCTAACTCCCTGTTGGTTCCTATTTGCTGAGCTGCTCTTTTGATACCAATTCTCAGTCTTTGTCTACTTCACTCAGGCTTCTTTTGCTCTTCTTGTTTCTGGGATGGTGTAAAGGCACCTCACTGACATTTTCTACCAAGAGTTTGCGGAGAATGGAATTGAAGGATAAGTTTATCTTAATGCCCCCAATTCTGGAACTCATGCATAGTTTTTCTCTAACATATGCTTCCACAAACTTTTTGAAAACCCTTTTTTGAGGCACATGGCCTCAGCAGACACTGAGCCAGCTGGTGCCTCTAGCTTGGATTTCTCAGCCTGTCAGAGCTGTGAGAAATTATTTTCTGGTTTCTACAAATGGCCCAGTCCCAGGCATTTTGTCCACAGCAGGAAGAACAGATCAAGACAAAGAGCAATAGGACCTGATGATGCCTGCCTAGAGAGAGAAGGTGAGCAACACAGGGTGCTAGAGGATCCCATCTTTGAAGGGAGTTGAAGAATAGTAGGGGTGTGATGAGAAGGACAGAAATCCAAGGAAGCTCAGCTCTGTTGAGTCTGAGATGTCTTATAGGGAAAAACACCTCAAGCACAGCTGTGCCCTTGAAGCTTGGCCTGTGAATACAGCCCGCAGGGAACACCTGAGCACAGGTGTTTTGCCATCCTGGGGGACTTATAGAAGAAACTGTTGAGTTGCAGAAGAAAAATATTAGTGTGTTCACTTTGCTTATAAAGAACAATCATAAAAATCATGAGTTCTCTACTAGAGTTCCCGAAAGTAACTGATCTTTCTTGGTTCAAAATTAATGACATCTTATGTGAATAAAAACATAAAATATTAATATACTTTAATATTTTGCATTTAGTACTGCTAATTTGGGATGTTAAAAGCAAAAATCAACAAACAAACAAGCATGACTAACATTTAAACCAAGCAGGGCTCTGAGAATTAGTTTTAAAGCACTATTTTCTATAAAAGGAAAGTTTCTTATAAGATGTGAACTTTTAGAGTAGGAACAAATGAGAAGAAAAATTGGCTTGACATTTGGAACTGAAGACGTGAGAGTACAGAAAGTGGCCAAAGTAGCTGCCTTCACATTAGTTCTGCAGCCTTTCCAAGGGTGGAGCATCAAGAATTATGTAGGATGCAGCATGTTGTGGTAATTAGATAAAATTTTAGCTGGGTATGTGACTGATTCTTAAGAAATTTAAGGTAGTCAGCAATAACAGGGCCAGCTATTAAACTGATCCCATTTGACCACTGAGATGTTGACCCTTCTGTGACAATGGCAGCGATGAGACGATGGTTTGAAAGCATTCTTCCGATTCCCACCTCATTACTCTGCCATCTGATCTTGGCGTCCTGGCACTGAGCACTGAGGTTGCCTTTGTCCAGCCCAGGGAGACCTCAGACTCTGGCAAAAGAGTCTGGGAGCCAAACGACTGACCAGACGGTAGCTCTCAGAATTCTTTGGAGATTTATTCTCCCTATGAAGCAGAGGGACGTGGGCAAGTCCACCGAACATATGGAATTGTTTGTAATGGCCTCACATGAAGAAACTCCGGCTGGTCTTTTGGCAGGCAGAGAGTTGGCAGACTGGCAATCCTGGCAAAGTTATGCTGCTCACAAACTCAGGGACCCTTCAGCTCACGAAACAATTCTTAGAGTTTGCAAAAATCAGGGAGAAATAAAAGGGAAAAAATGAAATAAATCGTTCACTGAAAATACTTAAAGGCATGCTGGAAATAAGATCATCTCTGCCCAGACACGGTAAAAGAGAAAGGTAGATATCAAGACTTTCCAATGAAAACCTTAGTTTGAAAGTTTTAAAATCTTTGAATGCTGACTGTTCCATCCATGTATTAATTTCCATATATAGGGAGGGTAGAGGTTGAGGTTTGTTTCATAATTGTTATAATTTATACCTTTTCTTTTAAGAAAGAAGGCAGAAAGAGCACTAAAGTATAATATATATATATATATATATTTTCAGATTTACTTATTGTCATTGGAAAGTCAGTTATAGAGAGAGAAGGAGAGCCAGAAAGATCCTTTGTCTTCTGACTCACTCCCCAAATGGCCACAGTGACCAGAGCTGAGCCGATCTGAAACCAGGAGCCAGGAGCTTCTTTTGGGTCTCCTATGCGGGTGCAGGGCCCAAAGCCTTGGGCCATCCTCGACTGCTTTCCCAGGCCAAAAGCAGAGAGCTGGATGAGAAGTGGGGCTTCCGGGGCATGAACCGGCACCCAGATGGGATCCTAGTGCATGCAAGGCGAGGGCTTTAGCCAATAAACAACCCACTGGGTCCAGGGAAATATATTTTTTCTAAGCTGTAGTATGACACATAAATACATGCAAATATATAAAAGGATCTATTTTAATTATTTTAAAACACAAATTCTAGGGCATTAATCTTTTTCGCAATGTTGTGCAACCATCATTGTAGCTATTTGTGACACATGAGACAGAAGCCCTATAAACATTAGGCAGTCACCCCCCATTCCTTCCTGTCCTATGCCCCTAGTATCCTCTCACCTTCTTTCTCTACCAATGGAATTGGCTACCATAAATATGTAGTATAAGTGCAATCATACTATACTTATTTTTTTTGTAGCTTACTTCACTTTTAGAATAATATCTACCAAGTCTATCTGTGTTACACCAAGCTTCAGAACCTCATTTTGTGTTTAAGGTTGAGTCATATTTTATTATGTGCGTGCACATGTGTTTTTGTCTATTCTATCATCTATTTATATCTATCTGTAAATATATGTGTGTATATTTGCTTTAGTTGTGTATCCAGTCCTACAGTGATGAATAGTTAGATCGTGTCCACCTTTTGTCAGTTGTGTTAATCAGACTTTTGTGTGTCCAGACGAATGTTGGTATCAGTCACACATGCACTATCTTGCAATTGTAAAAGCTCTAAACATACCATGATCCAGCTCCCAGAACTCAGCATCAAAAGATCAGCTGGAGTAAATTGCACATACATATAATATCAAAGGCAGAGGTGCTGAACGCCTCCACTATCATAATCTTAGTGGGAAAAGATAGTATGTGTCCCCAGAGCATAAATCATGCCTGACTAATTGAACAAATCTCCCTGGGATGATAGACATTCATAAGGAAAAAAAAGATATTGTGCTTAAACTTTCATAATATCTTAGAGAAAGTTTTACACCAAAGATGTTATGTTTTAATTAAATCATGACAGACCTGGAAATAAGAGCAAACTGTCTTACCGTTATAGAAAATTCGCATTTCCATTCAATGAATATTCATCATGTGTTTACTTAGGAAGTATGGAAAATACAATGTCACACATACTCCAGCAATCACCCAGTTCCATGACTCAGGTGGAAAGGCAGCTCAGGGATTAGAATAAAATATGTAGGGCATAAAAATTCATGATTCTATGAGAAAAATGTAAGCAATGGAATTTTTAGAAAATCAGATCCAAGATTTCTCATTTTAAATGTATTTTAGGTAGGACCCAACGTTATTACCTGGTTTCAGATCAGCTTAGCTCTGACCATTGTGGCCAGCTAAGGAGTGAACTAGCAGATAGAAGATATTTCTCTCTGTCTCTCCTTCTCTCTGTAAGTCTGATTTTAATTAAAAAATAAATAAATCTTTTAAAAATAAAATAAAATATATTTTTAGGTAAACTGGTGGAGAAAATACTCAAATTTAGATCTGCCCATCAACATTTGATTTGTGAATGAACACCAACTAATGAGTGACTAATACATTCCATCAAACACTAAAATACCGGTGAATAAATAGAACAACATAAATCAGCTGAAAGGATGAGTTTTAAAAATGAAATTTATTTAATTTCATTAGAAAGTAGAGTTTACAGAAAGAAGGAAAGACACAGAAAAAGACATCCCATCTGCTGGTTCACTCCCCAAATGGCTACAACGGCAGGAGCTGAGGCGAGCTGAAGCCATGACCCTGGAGCTTCTTTTGTGTTCCTCTCCTGTGTGTGCAGGATTCCAAGGCTCTGGGGAATCCTCTGTTGCGTTCCCAGATCATAAGCAGGGAGCTGAATGGGAAATGGAGCAGGCAGAATATGAACCAGCAACCATATGGGATCCTGGCACTTAAAGGCAGAAGATAGTCAGTGAGCTACCATGCTAGAGTCAAGAATGAATTTTAATGGAACTATTATGGTCCATCAAATATAAGGAAGAATTAGTACATGTCCTTGTTTTCTTAAACTGAAATTACTATGGCATGTTTACATGAGTAGTTAAAAAGCAAGCAAACAAAAACCCACAATGGTCCATGACAATAAAAGGAAGACTGGGAATAGCTAGAATAATGCACCTTTAGACAGTCAGAACTACTATTGTAATCAGATGCTTGTAACTAAATAATTATGGCATATATATTTCTGCAGACTCATAATGTCCATTTCATTGAAAATATCAACTTAACAAAAATTTAAGAAAAATAACCCATGAATTAACATTTTTACACACTAAATGAACAATCCTATGGTAGAAATAGTTAAGCATTTTGAGTTAAGGTATGTTTACAATTTTTACATGAAAACCACAATGTCCAACAATTTACAAGTTGCTATCATCAGGTAGTAAAACCTGAGATACCAAATCATAGAAATAGCAATAATACAATATGAAAATATCATTAAACTGCAAGAGAACTTAGGCATGTTAGAATGTGCAAACAATGTCAAAACTATAAAACTGTAGACATAATGTACATTGGTCCAAATGAACCATGATGCTTAATACATTCCAAATTCTAACCATTTTTCTGCTCCCTAACAAAGATTTAGTAGAGTTCTTTGTAACAGATAAAATGAAACTGACCTGGAAAAAACCCAGAGATGGATAAGGAAAATGATCAGAAGACTGGAGGGGTGTCCACAAAGACAAAATTAAAAACATAGAGCTATAGTTAGAAAGGTGAAGAAGGAGTGAGGCTAGTTTTAGAAATCTTTTGAAAATTCATATACAGGGAGCAAATTTTGTATACAACCTTAAGAACATAATGATACTGGGCTCGGCAGCGTGGCCTAGTGGCTAAGGTCCTCGCCTTGATCCCATATGGCCGCTGGTTCTAATCCCGGCAGCTCCACTTCCTCTCTCTCTCCTCCTCTCAGTATATCTGACTTTGTAATAAAAATAAAATAAATCTTTAAAAAAAAAAAAAGAACATAATGATACTTCCTACCCTACCTTCCTTCCCTCTCTTCCTCCCACTTTCCCTGGGGGGCTATTACTTGATCTTAAAAACTATGAAAGGGAGAATGTGAGCATGTAGCCAATTATCTAAGAAACCTGTGACCTACATCTGAGTGCTTAATTTCGTTTCATAACTATGGCTCTTGACCCCAGCTTCTTAGTGATTTTGACTTGAGTGGCAGTATTGATGCCTTTAATGATCACATCCCTGTTGCCCATATGGAAGGTTTGGGTCTTGTTCTGGTTCATTCATTTAGCCTTGGCTTAACTCCAACCATCCCAGGCATTTGGAACGTGAACCAACAGATGAGAGAACACTTTGTCCCCATTCCTCTCTCTGTTTCTCTTTGCCTCTCAAATAAATACACACACAGGCAATGTTAGCTTGTGATACTAGGGTACTAGAACACAGAGAATATCTCTTCTATGGGTGGTGAGAATAGCTTTAAGATTAACACCTGGGTTATAATTCCACATAGGGCCAGGTGATTTAGTGTTACAGAGTTTAAACATGAAAAGACAAATAAAGCAATGTAATTGAAACTGATAAAATTAATCATTCATGACATGGACAGGAAATAATTGACATATTTTACTGTATTTATTATGTATATAGGAAATGCCCAGGCAGTTAAACGTATCTGTTAGAAATACATCTTTGGTGCCTGTATCTTTGAACACTAGATTGAATAAAGATAACAAGTCTGTACCACTCTTGAGATTCTTAATTCGCTAGATTTAAGATAAAATCCAGAGAAGCGTTTTCAATTCCTTCTAAGGAGATCCTAAGCAGAAAGTACAGGAGTGCTTCAAAAGTACATGGGAATGTAGAGTTACAGGTGAAGTTTACTTTGGTACAAAGAAATTTGAAATGTACATGCAAGTTTTCATAATAAGCTTCTGTGAGATTGAAAGTTGTGTTCTCCTGCAGTCTGGCATCATCGTGGCAATAGGTTTTGAGTGACTGTGTGGAAAGCCACTGACCTACATCCTCCTTACCTGTTGTCTCCAAGAGAGAAGGCAAGGACATCGAGCCATTGCAGGGAAAAAACGGCAAGAAGTTTCTGAAACCACTTAGATTCTGAAAATATGCATATGATATCATCACTCTCTTAAAGTCGTTAGAAAGTGGTTTTGTTTCCTTCTGGAAAGAAGAATGTTTATGAGTCTTATAATTTGTGTTTACTATTAGAACACCACTCTCATCACCATAATATTTATACAAGACTTTCATATTATAGCTTGTGCATGAAATGAGTTAGAGTGCAGCTTTCATCACTTCCATCTCTTTCCAAATGAAAACTAAATCCAAGTAAAAATATAGTCTAGGTAAACATTAGCTGGTTTGTGGTGATCCTTGTCTTTGACATAAACAGATAATGGAAAATGCCTATTCATTTATAATTTTCACTAGCTTAAGGAAAAGTTTAATAATTACATCTAAAACAGAATCAAGTCAGCATTTTATTAGGGTACCAAACAAATTAGATGAATAAAATGCAGATAACTCTGTACTTTATCAGGAAGTCACATTTAATTCTAGTATGTTCCAGCTGGAGCTGGAAGGATAAACACAGGACTCTGGTAATTTAGTGATAAAATAATGCTTGACTTAATTGGATTCAGAACTACTGCCCTTTATCTGCTTAGGTACAGATGCACTAGGTCCTCCAATTATGCAACTGGAATCAGAATTCATTCTTCCCTCTGGTAAGAAAATTTTAAAGTAAAATTGATGTTGCCCCTCCTTAGGTTTAATTTTGAAATATTTCTTTTGGAAATAGTGTGCTGGTGAAAAATGCTAACTATACCTCAGTTGAAGTGCTCTCGATAGAAAGTGGCACCTCGAAATCCATTATTTAATAGCTTAGCGCCTGGATCATGTGGGCTTGTTATCTGCCTACTGGCCAAATGCCAAAGCAGTGGGAAACAAACTCATTTTTCTTTTATGCTCGGCACATGCAGTAGTTGATATGTGAATTCTGTGTTCCATGGAAAGCTCTTGAAAACAGCTAGGGGATGGATTTAGGATTAGCCAAGAGGAGGTCAAAGATCTTGGTGAAAATTATTTTAAAATCTAATTATCAAGAGCAGGTGTTTAACCTAGTAGATAAAATTCCATGTTCCACAGCAGAGTGCCTGGGTTTCATTCTCAGCTCTAGCTGCTGACTCCAGGTTCCTGCTAGTACGTATCATAGCAGGCAGCAATAATGGCACAAACAGTAAGGTACCTGCCACCCACATAGGAGAGTTGCATTATAGTCTCAGCCCCTTGATTTGGTTTGACCCAGCCTCAGGGGTGTGTGTGTGTGTGTGTGTGTGTGTGTGTGTGTGTGTGCTTCTCAAATTAAAAAAAAAAAAATCAAATTAGCACAAAGTTCTTGCAGTGCACCAAATATCTGCAACTGGTCACCTCTGCATACTAGCAGGCACTGTTCTCTCTCATCCGGGCGATCTGGCATTTGGGGAAATAGTAAATGTCTTCTGAAATTGTACTGTTGCTGAGAGTGCTTCCAATGCAAGATCAAAGTTTCCTGCTTCCTCCTGTACATGTATTGAACTATATAAACAGATTTGATTTTGCAAATCACAGTTTTAATTATTTTGTTAACCCAGCCCCAAATCCACCATTTGATTTCTTTGGATTTCAGTATTTAAACATTTTAAAGGAGTGAAGAGTGGAAAAGAAAAAGGGAAACCTGGTGATTCACTTCCCAAACGTCTGTAACATCTAGGGTTGTGCCAGGCTGAATCCAAGAGCCAAAAGCAGTGTCCCAGGACAGGCTGATTCCGGCAGTGGCAGGACCATGGTTTAAGCTCTACATTTGCAAGGTCTGAAAAGCCACTTTTCTGTCCACCCGTATAGTTCAGTACGCAGCCCCAAACAACTCACCACTCACTATGAGGACCATGCATCAAGCAAATAAGGTCATGAAATGCAGTGGGATACTTTCAAATAAAGAAAACATGCTCTGTCCTTCAGTAAGCTTTGCACAGAAACAGTAAAAGCTGTTTTCTATTTTCAAGAACTTTTTGGCAAAAGGGAACGTCAATTGCTGTACTTTACAAAGGTCAAAACATTGGCCTTAGGTTTCTGAATCTGGAGAAATTCATCCCTGTCTAAGCTACTTGGACTTAGAACTGAAGTATCCACCACTGACAAGATCTATCTCCAGTATGGCAGGTTTTCAAAGTTTCTAAGATGTTTCTTGTTGGAAAAGGTTGTGAAATTCTAGCTATTGATTAGGGATGTACCTCGGACTACAGAATGATTCAGATAAAACTTTAAGCAGAAATAAGAATATAATAGGATGTAATATGCAAGAGATACATTAAAAAAGTAATTTGAAAGGCATGATTTCTAGAATTAAGTAGATGAATAGAGTTTTATATTAAAGTAAATTAGAAGCTTTTTACGAAAAGATACACATTTGTTAACATTCTAAATAAGGAGGAGATTTTAAATGGAGAAACAGGAAATAACTCAGAGAAGATTGAAGTGATATAGGTAAATATCAACAATATAGGCTAATGGTTTTAATGGGTGATGATGACAAATAATATTCAGTGGTACAGAAATTTTAAAATAGTGGAAAGTATGTAAACTTTGTATGTTATTTAAGAGGTAGATTTTGAAGTTAATGTAAATGATTTCTGGATATGAAGATATCGCCATCGCCACCTAATGATACTGCGAACAGTGTATCTTCTAATAAATCGAAGAATGATTAGAGAAAATAACAATTTAGACACTAATAGAAAGAATTAAAGATGATAACAGACCTGAGAGAGATAATCTCAAAGCTGTACTCAGTGCCTAAGGGCTGGCTCATATCTCCAGGAAATACTTATTTCTAATTAGGTTCAGCCATGAGTGTACAAAGTCAGTGCCCAAAACACAACAAATTTTTCAAAGAACCTTTTCCACTAACAACTGAAATGCTAGTCACATTAGATAGCAGGCTGTTAGTAATATTACGTTTTAAATCTTAAGATGCCTTTCTCTAAATGTTCTCAGACAATCTTTTCATTGCCCTTGACCTTGTTCTACCCACATCAATTTTGCTACTGATTTACCTCAAGAAACAAGAGTTCCCTGGTGACAAGATTCCAGTTAGTGGGAACTCGTGATTGCTTGTATCACTAGGTTTATGGGGAGGAAGAGGATGCTACTTGAATGACAACTCATCTCATTTAATTAGCAAGGGCTTTTCCGAAAGTTAGTATTCAAAACTCTACAATGAAATTCAGGAACACACTGGAGCTATTTGCTACAGACTGAGCATTTTGTAATCATCTTGAGAGAAGTTTCTGAATCATTCGGCTAGGTGGGTACTGTCCACTGACTACGGTAAAACTGCAGAGCCTGATTTAGGTTTAAGCTCACTAGCCAATGGATTTCCTGGACTCCCTTTAGCCCCTTTCCTAGGATCGTATCTGTTTTTAAAGAAAGCTTTCTAAAAATAACTTCGCTGTGTCATGATTTCATTTCATATCTTAATTTAGTAACTCATCCTCTTTTTCAGCCCATATTTCTGTCTTACATCCTTTATTCATCCACTGATCATTTGCATACCCTTAACTGTATTTCTGTTTGCTTCTCTTACTTCATAAAAAATGTGACATTTCAAAAAGGACCTTTTAAAAAAAGATTAATTTGTTTTTATTGGAATGACAGATTTCATAGAGTGTTAAGGGTGTGGAACTCCCCAAGTGGCCACAATGGCTGGAGCCAATCCGAAGCCAGGAGCCAGAGACTTGCTCTGGGTCTCCCACACAGGTGCAGGGTCCCAAAGCTTTGGGCCTTCCTACACTTTTTCCCTGCACACAAGCAGAGAGTTGGATGAGAAGTGGACCAGTGCGGACATCAACCGGTGCCCATATGAGATCCCAGTGTTTGAAAGGGGAGGATTAGCCAATTGAGCCACTAAACCAGTAACTGAAGAGGACATTGTTTATTTTTTTTATTGTTTTATGACACAGTTTGATTGGCATTGGGGTCACCCCCTCCTTAAGCTTCCTCTAACCTCCACATTTTTCTCCCCTCAGACCCTACAATAGGTATCTTTTGTGAATCTTCACAAGTCTGTCATGCTGGCACTTAGCTGTCTACCAATAATGTAGGAGATTATCAGCCATTTCGCTGTGAGTCCATGCCTGTACTGCAGGCATGGGGACATACTTCTATTTCCACTTATGAACATATTAATTTCCACTACACTTCCATTATGTTTCTGTAAAAATCTGCCTTTCATATAAAAATAAACAAACAAATATTTTTAAAAATACACATGTATGTTGATATGTAGGTTTCTACGTACTACTAGAAAAATCTTCTTTGGACTGAACTCTTTGGACTATTTTTTATTTGAGAGGCAAATCTTTACAGAGACAGAAAAAGAGCAAGAATTGTTTCTTCTTTTTAAAAATTTATTTATTTATTTATTTATCTATTTATTTATTGGAAAATCAGATAAACAGAAAGAAGGATATACAAAAAGAAAGATCTTCCATCCAATGATTCATTCCTCAAGTGGCTGCAATGGCTGGAGCTGAAGCAATCTGAAGCCAGGAGCCAGGAGCTTCTTACTGGGTCTCACACATGGGTGCAAGGTCCCAAGGTCTTGGGCCATTCTTGATTGCTTTCCCAGGTCACAAGTAGGGAGCTGGATGTGAAGCATGGCTGCCAAGATTAGAACTGGCACCCATATGGGATCCTGGCATTTGCAAGGTGAGGAATTCAGCCACTAGGCTACCACGCTGGGCCCATTGGTCTTTCTTTTGAAGGTTTGCTCCACAAATGACCACAACAGCCAGAAGTCATTCAATTTGATGCAAGGCCAGGGGCTTCTCCCAGGTCTCCCATATGGGCACAGAGGCTCAAGGACCTGAATTATCCTTTTGCTATTTTTTTATGCTATAAACAGAGAGCTGGATCTAAAGTATAGCAAGCAGAACTAAAACCAATGCCTACATGGGATGGTGGAGGATTAGCAGGCTAGCCCGTGGCACTGGCCCCATCATGTAAAGATTTAAGAACACATGTTTCTTCTGCTGCTTTTGTCTTTCGATTGTTAGCTGTCAACTAGCTCTTTGTGGTGAGGAATAAATGAATTCCACCTGGGGATGCTCCCTATACTATAGTCTGGCAGTTTGTGTTTCTCTAGAATTCATGTATTCGAATTTCATCCTCAAGGGGATGGTATTTGACTATGGAACATTGCAAAGTTGATTTGGTCATGAAGTTGAAACTTCATCAGTGGAATTACTGCCCCTAAGAGGTCCCTGACCTCTTCTACCACGCATGTCAACATTGCTGACTATGAACCAGGAAATGAAACCTTTCAGAGCTAACTCAAACTTCCCAACTCCATCATGGTACAATTAAACTCTCTATTGTTTATAAGCCAATTGGCTGTTAAGTCAGCCAATACTCAGAAGGTTTCTTACCTTCTTACTTGACTTGACATCTTCCTTTTTTACTTTTGTTCTTTTTTTTTTTAAGCCTTATTTATTTAGTGCCTGGCAAAATGGTATACCAGGCTGTTCCTCTATCTGCAGTGCTGATATTCCATATGGGCACTGGTTCATGTCCTAGCTGCCCCACCTACAGTCCAGCTCCCTGTTAAAGCCTGGCAAAGCAGAGGAGGATGACTCAGGTCCTTCCGACCTAGCACCCAGGTGAGAGAACTGTAATGAAGCTCTAGGTGCCTAGTTTGGATCAGCTCAGCTCAGCTATTGCAGCCATTTAGTGAGTGAACCAGCAGGTGGAGATCCCTTTCTCTGTAAAATCTGTCTTTCAAATAGAAATAAAATAAATATTTCCCAATCTATTTACTTATTTATTTGAAAGGTAGAATTACAGACAGAGGTGTTGCCTCCACTGACTCACTCCCCAAATGGCTGCACTATCCAGTGCTGGGCCAGTCTGAAACCAGAAATCTAAAAGTCCATCCAAATCTCCCACATGGTTGCAGGAGCGCAAGGACTTGTGCCATCCTATCATGCTTTTCCTGACTCTTTAGTGGGGTCAGGATCGGAACAGCAGGATTCAAATTGGCACACATATGCTATACTGACATTACAGGTGGTTGCTTACACTACCCAACAATGGAGACCCCTTGATTAATTTAAAAATGATTACTGAGTACTGCGTTCCAGGAGCTGTACTAGAAGTTCGAGGTATACAGTCTTTGGAAATACCATCCTTAATATGAAAGGACTCACAAGGTAACAGAGAAAGGAATATTCTCCCCCATAAGCACCTCATAACCAGAATTAAAATGAAAAGTGTATATACCTTTTGATTAATTAATTTGTTCATGTATGTATGGTGAACTGGGAAGATGAGGTCTCTGTTCTTGGGAGCTGGAAGCTTAACAAAGAGGGCCCATGTGTGTTAAGACCCACAAACACGGGCCTGGCGGTGACCTAGCGGCTAATGTTCTCACCTTGAATGCCCCAGGATCCCATATGGGCGCCGGTTCTAATCCCAGCAGCTCCACTTCCCATCCAGCTCCCTGCTTATGGCCTCAGAAAGCAGTCGAGGATGGCCCAAAGCTTTGGGACCCTGCACCCATGTGGGAGACCCGGAAGAGGTTCCAGGTTTCCGGCTTCAGATCGACACAGCACCGGCCGTTGCGGTCACTTGGGGAGTGAATCATCAGACTAAAGATCTTCCTCTTTGTCTCTCCTCTCTGTATATCTGACTTTGTAATAAAAATAAATAAAATCTTTTAAAAAAAGACCCACAAACACACAACAGAAACCGATGTACAGAGGTATGGTGATTGATTTAATAAGGAGTTTTATTTTTATATTTGTTTAATTCATTTTCACTTTACTTGAAAGGAAGAGAGAGAACGAGAGAGAAAGAGGGAGAGAGATATTGATATCTTCTATCCTCTACCTCACTCCTTAATTACCTGCCAAAGACCAGGCAGGGCACAAGTACGAACACAAGAGCTGAGAACTCCAGCCAGATCTACCATGTGGGTGACAGCAGCCCAAATGCTCAAGCATCTGCTGCACCAGAAATGGAGCTGGGACTCAAACCAGACATGCCACCGTGGAGTATGGGTGTCCTAAGTGACATCTTTGTCACAGAGCCAAACGACTATTCCAGATTTTAGGTATAAAGGACATATTTGCTTTCCCCATCATACTCACATCCAAAAAAAGATTTGCAGCTTCATGTTGTGCAATGCATGTGTCCCTAATATTAGCCTTAATATCAATCCTGTATTTCCAACTTAAAGCACTTATCCGGCGAACACTTCACTAACTACAGCCCTACGTGTATCTTCATTCTGCAGGCATGCAGGCACCCTTAGGAACAGTGCACTGCCGTGTCATCAATGCCTGTGTGTACCTGAAACCACTGGGTTATCTCTGTAGATCTATGGTTATGCACCACATAGGGAAATGAGCACAATAATAGCAACCAGTGAAATTTCAACAGAAATGTCTTGGGGAGATAACGGCCTAAAGGAAATCTGTCAGTATTTTCTCCCGCTGAATTTCGGATTTGTATCCTGTTTAAGAATTTTTCACCTTTTTGGAACAGAATCATCGGGAAGGCTGCAACAGTTTGTTTGCTCAAGGTAAGAAGGAGCTTCTAAAATTCATTAGAATTACGAAACGTTAAATCCCCTCAAGTAAGTGATCAACATCTTAGGAAAGGTTATGTGGATATACTTCAAAAACTTCACAGAAAATGGAATTAAAATATGTTTATTTTAGTAAAAACATTGAGATCCATACAAAATTAAGAGCTATCAAATAGTTTGATAAATATGAATTATAAAAAACTATTAATGGATTAATGGCCATTTGTGTCAAAATGAATTTAGATTTTATAGTTTATTTCTATTTATTTGGAAGTCAAAAAGGCAGAAGGAAGCAAAAAGAGAGAAACGATTTTCCACCTACTAGTTCAGTTTTAAAGTGCCCACAATAAGCAGGGGAAGAAAAAAAAGTACTGTAGTGTTCCTTTGTTGCCTCCCAGAGTATGTATCAGCAGGACCCTGAACTGAAAACAGAAGTAGGACTTCCACACACTCTGCATGCAAATGCTGGCATAACCCATTGGACCACAGTACTGGCTCTGATACTGTTTAATTCCATTTTTGATAAGTATTTCAAAATATTCTTCATGTGTATGTTTATTTTCCACATCAGTGTAGCCAAAAAGAGATTTTAAAAAGAGAGGGAATGAAACTTTGGAATTTATCAATCCAGTTTGAATAAAGAAAATAATGCAATGATAGACTAAGAAAATAGTTTAACAATCAGAATATCAAGTAAAAATCACAGCAAGTTCATGTGTGAGTATCAATAAATTGGTTCTAAATTTGTATGGGAAGCCCAAAGAAGTGCAATAGACAAGAAAATATTAAGAACAAAGTTAGAAGACAAATACTACTCAACGTTAAGACTTATCATAAAGCTAGGGCGATCAAGAAAAGGCAGTCCTGGCGAACAAATGGATCAGTGGAGGAGAATGGAGCTCAGAAACAGAAGCACATGAGTTCAATCAGCTGAAATTTAATAAAAGAGCCAGTTGATATGGATGTCTTCGCCTGCTCATCTCAAAACTCTGTCAGTGCTGCTTGTCCTCTTTCACTCCTAGTTTTTTTAGAAAAAAAAAATTAGTTTTTTTTCTCAACTCAGTAAGAATCAGGAGAGACACCAAAGAACTGCTGTATTTTGTGTAGAGGGTTGGCAAAGAGTATATTGTCAGCATTGTATGTTGTTAAGGATACCAATGGGATTAAACATTGGTGTAAGCTTGTGATAAAGATTGCAACTATGGATAAAACTCCATTGTTTTCTTCTAGATCACACAATTTTCTTTGAAAAGTGATTGCTGAATTAATGAATTTTTAGCTTTTGTTGCAGTTGGTATGGCATTGAACTAGTTTTTTTTTTTTTCAGTCCGTTGGTACCACTTCTCTTACTCCTTCCACCACCTGAATGCAGTGCATAGCAGGACTGTTAGTTGTTAAGAATTTAATTTCTGATTGCCTGAAACAGAATGAACAACAGACCAGAAATGCTGTGTTGCGGTATTATCTTTGGGTCTAAACATCATTACTGCAGAACCTATTGTATGTAATGCTCATGTTGAAAATAAACAAAAACTGAAAATATACATAATATGTCATCCAGTAATTTCATTTTGTTGTTTACTGAAGAAATGTATATGCCATGCATGATGTTCATTGTAGTAGCAAAGTACTAAAACCACACCAATATTAGTTAACAAAAGATAAATAAAACATCATGTGCTAGCAACTGTTAAATAACGTATATTTCAAGCTGAAAGAACTATGCATTATCATGAATAGGAGTCCACAAGTTAAGGATTGTAGAACAGAATTACAAAAACAATAGTTAATTTGTACAATACATTTCAAAAATAAATACAATGCAAAACTGATCAAAGACTGATGTGATTAAATGATGGGTGGCGGAAATAACAGTCCAATAAGCACATGCACAGGAACTGCCTATATGATTTTTTTTATTATTAACTACATTGCATTATGTGACACAGTTTTATAGGCACTGGGATTCCCCCACCCCTCCCCAAACCCTCCCCCCATGGTGGATTCCTCCACCTTGTTGCATAACCACAGTTCAAGTTCAGTTGAAATTCTTTCATTGTAAGTATATACCAAGCATAAAGTCCAGCATCTTATTGTCCAGATAAGTTCAACGGTTTCTTGGGGAGACCATTTCTGGTCTGAAGGTAGAGCTGGTAGAGTATCATCCCGATCAATTAAAAGCCCAGACATAACATCAACAACAATTTATAACATTATGGAATTAATTGACATGGTATTAAGTAACCAATATGTTAAAAAAAATGCAAGTTCTGAATCACATCCTGTGACTTCTTCATTGACATTTCAATTTTAGTTTATATACAACCGGGTTCTATACACCTTAAAATGGCTATAGATTACTATTGAGCTGTCTCTTGTCTATTTTCATTTCAGTATTTAGAAGTTCATAGCATTGAAGCATGATTTTGCTGAACCTGGCTGTTTTTCAGGTAGTCTAAACTGGCTTATAACTCTAACAAGACATGTGTCAACAGTTTAGGTGCAGAACAGTTTTAGGAGGGGTGTGCAGAGAAATCTCCAATGATTTAGAAAAATATTTCTCTCTTTTTTTTCTTATCCCAGGACCTAGGGGTCACAGCTATAAAAAAGAATGAATATTTTTATGGCAGACCACAACCATTTCTTAGTTTATATTAATAGCTTCACAATTTACAAATCATAAAATTCCTCCATTGTAAGTAAACAGGTAAGCAAGTTTTAGTAAATTTATGAGTTGTGCAACTATCACCAGCATCCAATTTTGCAGAGCTTCCATAACCCCCAAATTCCTTCATGTTGAGAAAGGCTTGGACATTGTTGAAAAAAGTATTTTTCACAATACAGGTGTTAGAATCCAGAAATGTTGTTCACATTTTTAAAAATTCTGCTCTAAATGTAGAGTATATTAATGCACTACTTAGTCTTTGATGTGTGAAAGACCTGCATTCACATTTCACTCTGTCACTCTCTCTAATGCACAGTGTCTTAGTCTCTGAGCTTTGGGGCTATTACCTTTAAAATGGCACACATAATAGCTAACATATAGTGTCGTCATTAGGTATATTCAACATTCTAAATTTCTTGTATGTAACAACACATAAAAATGTACAATATTCTTTTCATCCATTGATGTATTCACTGTTAATTTGATAAACAGAGTAAATTAATGAAAAGAATGCTAATCATACAATGCTGTATGTGTTAAAAGTCTATTTTTATACAGCTTGTATTCATACAGGGGGAGATAAGCAAAATGCAAGTAGAAATTGGGTTATTCTAGGTAGTGTTCATTGTTACAAAGCAAACAAAGCAAGATATTGCTGCAGAAAATGATCAGGAAGAGGAAATTTTGCCGTAAGGGCTCCTCTTTGAGGAGGTGACAATTCAGTTGGGGTCACTGGTGGTAAGATGGAACCAAGTATAGGAATACCTAGGGGGAGAGCACTTTAAGTAGAATCTATGCTAAATTCACAGGTGAATTCATGAATGTGCAATGCATAAGATACAAGAGACGAGAGAAGATCTTTGTGCACTACATAGGAGATAAGGGGCTAGTCTCCAAAATATACAAAGATCTCCAGAACAGCCAAAACAATAAAACAAACAAACAATTCAAGAAATGAACCTGGGAAATGGGAAGACACTTTACAAAGGAACAAATCCAAATGGCAAAAAACATATGAAAAAATGCTCAAGCTCTCTGGCAATAAGGGAAATCCAAATGAAGACATCACTGAGGTACAACCTAATGCCAGTAAGAATGGCTCACATATGAAAAACCGCCACCAACACTTGCTGATGAGGATGCGGGGAAAAGGGAACCCTATTCCACTGTTGGTGGGACTGCAGGTTGGTACAGCCTGTATGGAAATCAGTATGGAGAACACGCAAACAACTGAAAATCTGCATACCATATGATCCAGCAGTAGCACTCCTAGGAATATATCCAAAACACCTGTTACACAAGAAACCAACCTGCACCCCTATGTTCATAGCAGCACAATCAATAATTGCAAAAAACTTGGAAGCAACTGAAATACCGATCAATAGAAGACTGGGTAAGAAAGCTATGGTTCATCTATTCCATGGAATACTACTCAGCTATTAAAAACAACAAAAACAAACAAACAAACAAAAAAACAGAATGCATTTCTTCATGGCCAAATGGGCCCAATTGGAAACCATTATGCTAAGGGACATGAGCCAATCCCAAAAGTTTATATACCACAAGTTTACCTTAATTTAAGATGAAATGATGTCAATCCTAAAAATAGTACCTGTAAATTTTAATATTATTACAAACTCAAACAGCCTGTATCACACGCAATAAGATATTGTGATGTAACGAATGAACCATAATCAATGAGAGACAGACTGCTTATGATCTACATCAAAAAGCTGAAATGCCTGATATGCTTTTAATATCCTATGTTATTCCACAACGGGTTGGGAGAGCAGAGAAATCTTCCACCTTTTTAGAGTGTGTGAGGAAGACGTTAACTATAGCTTATCAAGATTGTAACATGTAACTTACAGATAGCAGACTCGAATCTGCATTAGACATTAGCAAAAACTATGAAGACATACAGTGGGATCCAAGAATGATCCTGAGAGCCTCTTAACAGGAGGTCATATGCACAGAGCAGGAGCGGACCCAGAGTGGAACAGAAGGACAGGAGGAGGCTTGTATTCCAACCCCGGAGACTCCTGGATCCTCACCAAAGATTATCAGTACGGGCACCCAGGACTATATCCCAACTGTTAAGGAGATCACAGGGAACTGGAGTGCCCTCGTAGGCTGAGAACTTTGAGGTCAACCATTCCCCATCAGATCTCCCACATGGGATGGAAGAAGCCTAGATCCTTCCTCACAGGATCTAATGTCACTGGAACAAAAGCCAGGATCCCCGAGCAGTCCTCAGAAACTGAAGAACAGTAAACTTCCATTGGGACTAGGGAGAGGAGCTTTTTCTGGTCCTTACTTAGTTTCAACTTTGGCTCCCACCCTCTCTTGTAATGACCATCAGGGTCACTCCGGAGCGCACCCCCCCACACCAAATTAGATCAGATAGACAGACAGAAAGCAATAAGGAAAGCTTAGAATAGACAGGAAAAAGCTTGGACTCCCACATACCTTACTAGGTAGGACACAAAGATCAGTTACTCCTCACTAAGGTATTGAAGATTTCTCTGCACATCCCTCCTAAAACTGTTGTGCTCCTCAATTGTTAACATATGGTTTTTTAGAGTTATAAGCCTGTTTGGACTATCCTAAAATTCACCAAGTTCAATAAAATCGTGCTTGAATACTATAAGCTGCTAAATATAAAAATAAAAATAGACACAAGACAGCTGAATAGTACCCCATAACCATTTTAAGGTTTATAGCAGCCACTTGTGTATGAACTAAAATTGAGATGTCAGTGAAGTAGTTACAGGATGTGGTTAAGATCTTGCAATTTCTTACATATTGGTTACTCAATACCATGTCAATTAACTTCATGATGTTGTAAATTTCCATGTTTCTTCCAGTTGTTGAAGTTGTGTAGTGGCTTTTCATTGGAAGGGGATGATATTCTGCCAGTTCTACTTTTAGACCAAGGATGGTCTCCCAATGAAATTGTTGAATTTATCTGGACAATAAGATGCTGGACTCTGCATGGTCCATGCCCGCAATGAAGGAATCATGACTGGTTATGATCTGTACTACTGTAGCAATATGGAGGAATTCAATATGAGGGAGGGCTTGAGAAGGGGTTGGGGGAAATCCCAGAGCCTATGAAACTGTGTCATAAAATGAAACAATAAAATAAAAAAGGAAAAAAAAAAGATATAGGAGACGAGGGAAAGCATACGTGGCTGGTGGCTGGAATAAATTATTGTAAACACACAGAGAGAAAACTTGAAATAGATGAAAGCCATTATATAAATGATACATCAGTTATCTGTTACTGCATTAAAGTCACTCCAAGCTTGCTGTCTTAACACCACAGTAATTGATAAGTTTTTGTGATACTGAGGGCTGAGAGGGCTTTTCCCACTGGTCTTTCCAGGCCCATTAATGTGACTGCATCCAGATGGCAGGATGGCTGGGAAAATACAGCTGGCATGAATGAATGAGAGGCTCCATCTCCACGTCACTCTTCACCCTGGAGTCTTCAGGGTGCCAGAAGAGCCATGCTCCAACTCAGTGAAAGTCACTTATAGTCTAGGGTTTGAAACACAAAATACCTCTTTCACCTTCAGAGAAACTTAAAACTGCAAATACTCTTGCTGTATTTTTGACCAACTGTTCTGTGCCTTGTGGCCATAATTGCTCACTGCTGTTTTATCATATTCAAAATATGTTCATCATCTCTCTGAAGTTGTACCCATCCCAGTAGTGTCAAGAATCTAAGCATTTAAGTAGAATTCAAAGGAGGATGAGAACTTTTTGAGGGCAGTTTGGCCATCTAGACTTTCTTTTTTTCCATTTTATTCTTCAAATCCTCCTACGTCCCCATTGACTTGAACATAAGATTTTGAATTTCTAACATGTCTTCTATAACCCTGTCTTGAGCCTGCCTTTCTGCTCCTCACTCACTACTCCTGTCTCAGGGGTAGGCACCTCCTCACCTTAGGCCAACAACCCTTGCCTCTATCCTCAACTATTGCTAAATCCCATTTTTTTCCTTGACTTCTCAGCATTTGTATTCAGCTCCAAGATCAGAGAGGTGTGAAGCCCAACTTTCCTTTTCCCATCAACATTTTGTTTATGTTCGATTTTTCTGTTTTTCCTTTCTTCATATGGCTTCTGAGCATCTGAAATCACTTTAGTATTTTGAACCTTTCCTTGTTAGTGGACCCTCCTGACGATCACAAACTGCATAAGCAAGCTTCTCAATCTTACTGACCATTTCTACTTGAAACAGCAGAGCAGGATGCATAACCAATGCTCCACAATGCACTGTGGGAACTGTGTTGGCATAAGACGTTTAAGGATGGCCTTGACCTTTCTCTGTGAGAACTTATTTGTAATGTTCTGCAGACATTTACATTGTTCTTAGTTTTTCAACAATTTTATTTAGAAGCCATTCACATATCATGCAATCAAGCAATTCAGATGTTACATTTGGAAAGAATCAAGATGGCAGAATATGGTAAGGACACCTTGATACAGATGGGGAATCGTTAGCCAATGTGAAGCAGAAAGGACACATTCCAGGAAATAGAAAAGGACAGGCCAACAGCACAGGTGCACCTAGAGACTGATGGACACAGGAAAGCAGTGGAGACTAAGGTGTGGTATTGCAGTGACCAGACACTGCAGTGGCAGTCAGTGAGGGGCACACTGAGCTCTACTGGCACCCAGAGCTCCTCCAGCAGCATGCTGGAAAGGGTTCACTGGAAGCTCGGGAGGTGAACTCAGGCAAAGAGCTGGATGTCCTGCTTGATTTGCTTGATTCAAGCAGGAGCAGAGAAAGAGCAGCATACCTCAAGCTGGTGGTGCAGGAACAGGGTGGATTTCACAGCCCATATCACCACCAGGTGCCATTTTATGTAGAAAGTCTAAGGCTGTGTGATGGAACTGCACATATATTAAACTGGGAGTGAACTAATTTCTAGCTCAGTATATTGCACTGATGTGGCAGATTACAGGTTCCACCCAAAATAGGTCCAGGTAGCCCCTATAATGGTCAGCAGATCCAGAACTCCATCAGTGGCACATCAGGTGCTATTTTGTGCAGTGAGGCAAAGGCTTTCTGACCAAGGACAACAGTGAGCTGTGCATGTGCTGAGCTGCGAGTGAACTCACTGAACTCAGTGCATTGCACTGGTCCCACAGGGAAAAAGACACCACTTTGGCATCTTATGACTCAAAATAGGTATGGGTGGCCCTCAGACCTAGCAGTCAAAAAGTCCAGCAAGATCAACACCAACAACGACCTAGCTAATTAGAATACCTGGTGTCTCCCTTATCCTGGAACTGTTCCAACAAGAAGTGGGAGAAAGGTTGTACAGACAATAGTGCAGCCTCAGCACGGGATCATATGAGGTGGAGAGTGGTGAGCCAGGGCTACAGAGACTCTGATGAAAGTCCAACACAAGAGAACAGACCTGAAACTCACTGGAGGGAGTGGCACATGTGACTGCAAACAAAGAACTGAACACCAATCACAATAAGCAAAATAAAACAGCAGACTTGTGAGCGACAGAGTTAACTGAGGAATACATTGAGAAAATGGGGGACAAATAATTCAAAATACTTGCTATGATGCTTCTTAGCACCAATGAGAAACACATACATCAAGGAATATGTTACATAAGAAATAGCAACATTCAAACAAACTCATGCAGAAGAAGAACACAATACAGCAAATTAAAAATTCAGTGGAAAGCCTCAATAATAGAATGAATGAGGCAGAAGAAATAATCTCAGAATTGGAAGATATTTCTTGCCACGATGCTGAAACAATCATAAAGCTGAAAGAAGAACCGAGTCAAACCAAAAAAAGTATCCAAGAATTAAGGGACATGACTAAAAGGCCAAATATTAGTTATGGGAGTTCCGGAAGTAGCAGGAAGAGAAGCTGGGTTTAAAAATGGTTTCAATGAAATAATGAAGGAAAATTTCCCTAATCTGGAGATAGAACTGGGAAACAGGATATAGGAGAGGCACAGAACTCCCAACAGGTTTGACCAAAAGCAATTTTCACCATGAAATATGATAACCAAGCTCTCTTCAGCTGAATGTAAGGAAAAGATCCTTAAATGGGCATGTGAATAAAATCAATTGACTTATAGAGGAATGTCAGTTAAACTCACAGCTGACCTAACATAGGAAACTTGACAGGCAAGAAGAGAATGGAGTGACATATTCCAGATTCTAAAACGAAAATATTGTTGGCTCAGAATAACGTACCCAGCAAAGCTTTCCTTTGTCTCTGAAAATGAAATAAAATTCTTCCACAGTAAAGAAAAGCTCAAAGAATATGCCTCTTACAAACATGCCATACAAATTGTACTTAAAGATGTTCTCTTGACAGAGAAAAGGAATAGCATCTACCAAAATCAAAGCCAAATGTGAACAACATCCTGGTAAAATAACAATGGAAGATTAAATCAATGAACAACCTATTGCTAAAATGACAGGCCCAAATTACCAACTATTTATATTAACCCTGAATGTAAATGTCTTAAACCCAACAATCAAACCTCATAAACGAGTAGATTGGATTAAGAAAACAAAACCCAGGCCAGGCATGGTAGCCAAGCAGCTAAAGTTCTCACTTTGCAAGTGCCCGGATTCTATATGGGCACCGGTTCTAATCCTGGCAGCTCCACTTCCCATCCAGCTCCCTGCCAGTGGCCTGAGAAAGCAGTCAAGGACGGCCCAAAGCCTTGGGACCCCGCACCCACGCGGAAGACGCGGAGGCTCCTGGCTCCTGGCTTGGGATTGGCGGAACTCCAGCCGTCGCAGCTGCTTGGGGAGTGAATCACCAGACAGATCTTCATTTCTGTCTCCTCCTCTCTGTATATCTAATTTTTCAATAAAAATTAACCTTAAAAAAAGGAAAAAAAGAAAACAAAACCCATCTATCTGTTGCCTACAGGAGACACGTTTTCACCAACAAAGATGAGTGGAAAATGTATCTCACAGGTTTTGATTTTTTTCCATTTATTAAAGACAGCTTTTTTTCTCATATTAAATTCTTTAGTGTCTCACAAGTTACTGGAGCATCATTTTCTTCGAGAAGGTTCTTGATTTTGCTTTTCATTCTTCAGTGACACATTAGTCATTCAGCAGCATATCCCTTAACTTCACGGCATTGTAAATTTCTATTTTTCTTCCTTTTGCTAATTTTGTTTTGTGACCTTTCATTTAAGGGGATATACAGTAACTGTGAAACGGAGACTATCATGTCCAGTAGCATGTTATTTAACTTCACAGCATTTTAAATTTCTATTTTCCTTGCTGCTATTGATTTTGCTTTGTGGATTTCATTAAGGGAATGTATAGTAACTGTGTAATTGAGACTATCACATCCAGACATAAGGATACACTGCAGTATACATATCTACTTCCATATCAAAGATAGGTCCCCATACAATTGTTAAATATACCTTGATAATAGGATGCTGGACTCTGCCATTGTTCGCGCCCTCAATGATGGACTATAACTGTTTATGAAGAAGCATACTCTTGTAATCACACAGGGGAATTCAGTGGAGGGGCAGAGTAAGGGAAATCCCAGGGCCTATGAAACTGTTTCATAAATAATAATAATAATAATAATAATAGATTTTAAAAATGAAAATTACATTTGATATGATTACTATATTTGCAGAATTATGTAATCATCACAACAAAGTTAGAACATTTTTATTACCTACAAAAGCAACCCTATAAGTCTTAGTATTTTTAACTGCTTTTTCTTTCTCCTGTCAGGCAACTGTTAATCTTGGTTCTGTCTCTATTAATTTGCCTATTCTGGATATTTTGTGTAAATGGGCTTTTAGTAGCACATGTGGCCTTTTGCTTTATCCACCTCCCATCTCACAGCATATATGAGTACTTTATTTCATGTTAATGCTACAAATGCCATATTTGGTTTATCATGCATCAATTGATTGATATCTGCACCGTTTTCAATTTGTGTTATGACATAGTATTATGTATTACATGCACTTTTAACAGTTTTTATATAAATGCATGTTTCATTTTTCAATACAAATCTAAGAGGGTAACTTATTTTTGAAAATGACTTATCATTTTGTATATTTGAAGCAGAGTTATAGAAAAAGGATTGGGAGGCAAACAGAAATAGGAAAATCTTTCATCCACGAGTTTACATCAACAAAGGCAAAACTCTGGAATTCTGTCTAAGTCTTCCACATAGATGGCAATGGCCCATGTAATTGAGTCATCAGCTATTGTTTTCCCAGGCAGAGAGCTGAGTTGGAAACAGGTGGGCCTTAAACTGGGAGTCCCATATGTGATGCCAGCATCACAAGCTGTGGAATGCCTTGCACCGCAGTTTTTTCTTCCTAGGAGGGTGACTATCATATGGTAGCCATGATGAATATTTTGAAGAACAGACAGTATGGTTTAATAAAGTTACAACACTTTGCATAATCACTAGTGAGTGGTACAGGAGGCCTCCAATTTCTCAACCAATATTTGTTATTATTAGTCTTTCTGATTGTGGCCATTCTAGTTAGAATAGTATCTTACAGTGAAACTAATTTTTTTTCCTAGAGGCATACAATGGAGAAATTATTTTCCATCTGATTATTAGTAATTTTTATGTCTTTTTGAAAGACATTCTTCTTCTTCTTCTTTTTTTAAATTGGAAAAATTTAAAAAAGAGGAAGAGAGACAGAGAGGAAGATCTTCTGTTTGATGGTTCACTCCCAAAGTGGCCACAATGGCTAGAGCAAAACCAAACCCAAGCCAGGAGTCAGGAGCTTCTCCCAGGTCTTCCACATGGGTGCAGGGTCCCAAGGCTTTGGGCCGTCCTTGACTGCTTTCTCAGGCCACAGGCAGAGAGTTGGATGGGAAGCTGGGCCTCCAGGGTTAGAACCGGTGCCCATATGGGATCCTGGCACGTTCAAGGCGATGACTTGAACTGCTATGCCATTGCACCGGACCCTGAAAAACATTCTTAATTGGGTGATTTATCTTCTAGTATGACTTTGCATGTTCAAGATATAAGTCTCTTTTTAGATACAGGATTTGAAAATATTTCCCCCATTCACACTGCACAACTGTGTTTATTGCAATCTGTCCTGTAGGTTCCCCGAGTCTAACTTGGTTT
Organism: Ochotona princeps; assembly: GCF_030435755.1. NCBI lineage: Eukaryota > Metazoa > Chordata > Mammalia > Lagomorpha > Ochotonidae > Ochotona > Ochotona princeps. Next base: position 37,167,376 of record NC_080841.1, read on the forward strand.
ATCCATGCAGTCAAGGTGATAATGTAATGGTCACAAAATTGTAGCCCCAGAAGCATTGGCTCATCTGCATGTATCAATCAATTGTCAATGAATTCTCAAAATAATTTTTCATATATATATTCATGCTAATATACTTTCAGACTACAATAATCATTAAAAATATGTGGTCACTTCTCAACTAAGGCATTTGATACAGGGTTTCAGGCATGGCTTCAGACACCAGGACTGCATGGTGGAGGCTGGATTTGAGTCCTGGCTCTACATCTCATTCCAGCTGCCTACAAATGTGCAGGCTGGGAAGCTATGGTGGAGCCTTAGTTAGGTTCTTTGAGCCTTGCCACTGACAAATAAGGGAGACTAAGACTGCATCTGAACCCTGGCTTCTGCCTGACCCAGACTTCTTTCTCTCAAATAATTTTTAAAAAGAAGTATGTAGACTATTTTCTAAACAAAAAACTACTAAGCCACTCTTGCAAGGTAAAGACTTGTGACAAATTAAGTCATTGGTTGTAATTCATTTTGCATTTTCCCCTCATGTCCTAAGCATGTACAGTCTTTCGCACTCATTACCACTCACTTTTTTCCAATACCAGTTACTGAAGTGGGCAGAGGTCAGGGCCCAGTACCACTGTCAGTGAGTTTGACCATTGATTGTCTCTGAAGGATGCAACAGGTGCAAAGTTAATGACAGGTAGTCCCATTTGAGGCTGATGATGCCATACTTGTTTCTGTATGAGCTGGATTTTAGGAGCACTTGTGGTAGCTCTTTGAAGTTCTTGTGCCTGCAGCAGCCACGGGACAAGGTGTACACAAGCACACATCGGCCACAGCAATCAGAATCCCAGTCAGTTCACTCCCTGTCCTATAAATGCATAAGAGGAGGAATTCATGGGTAAGCCATCGAGATCTCCAGGCTTGTTCATTACGGTGCAATACCTATCAACAGATACACCTCACTCTGTTCCTCGTAGGAAGTGTCATTTTACCAATTTACAACTCTCCACTTAGAGGTGTCAAAGTTAATGGGTGAAAAATGTTGAACACATAGGCTTCACCTCCTTAACCTGTGTCTCGTGCATTCTCTGCATCACAGTAAAATGGCACCAAGATCCAGCCAGACATCCAGGGAGCCATCCTTGCTCTTGTCATCTCCTCATTCATCACACCCCAACCACCAGCAGTTTTCTCAAGAAGTTTCTGGGTTTCTATCACTTCTACCCTTGGCCCTCTGCATTTTTTAAACTTATGGACAAAGTGATCTCTTCTGCTCATCAGGACACAACAGAAACAGAGAAAGGACAAGCCACAGGGCCCAGCACAATAGCCTAGCAGCGAAATTTTCGCCTTGCATGTGGCAGGGTCCCATATGGCGCTGGTTCATGTCCCAGCTACTCCGCTTCCCATCCAGCTCCCTGCTTGTGGCCTGGGAAAGCAGTAGAGGATGGTCCAAAACCTTGGGACCCTGCACCCATGTGGGAGACATAGAGAAAGCTCCTGGCTTTGGATCGGCTCAGCTCCAACCATTGTAGCTGCTTGGGGAATGAACTAGCCTATGATCTTTCTCTCTGTTACTTCTTCTCTCTGTAAATCTGCCTTTTCAATACAAAAAAAGACAAATCACAAAATGCAAAAATAAAAAATAAAAATAAAATAAAGAGGATACTTAATAGTCAGATATAAAGTTATAACACTGTTGTGCAATAGAAATATAACGTGAATCACATGTGTGATATTAAATTTTTTAATAGTCACATTAAAGAACAGAAACAAAATACATAGCATGTTTTAGTAATTCAGCTTATGAAAGATATTGTCATTCCAGCAAGTAAGAAGTGTAAAAGGAGAATCTTTGTCATTCTGTTTCAAAGTGTGGTCTTTTGGCTACACTTACAAAACATCTCAGATTGGACTAATCCCATTTCAAGTGCTCTGCGGCCACATGTGACTAGTCTGGCAGTGAGCATAGATGTAGAATGCTTGTTTATGCTTCAGTAAGAAGACGACAGTATATAAGGAAACTGAGGAAAATACATAAACAGAATTCCCATTTTCCTTTGTGTTCATGGATATTGTACATGTTTTAGTATTTTATTTTTATTTGAAAGGCTTTCCTGGGCACATTAGCAGAGAATTGCATAGAAGTGGAGCATCCGGGACTCATTCCGGCTCCCATATGGGTGCCCATGCCATAGGCTGCAGATTTACCACTACGCCATACATTAAATTGAGCATCTTGTCTGAGACCCAAAGTGAGAGACAGATGGTGGAGGGGAGGTTCTTTTCCCTACAAAATAACCAAAAATGGCTGCTGATTTTATTTCTCTGCACTCATGAGTTTATAATATAGAGATTAAGCAAAGTGACCTCCTTATCCATTGATGTGTCATGTTTAATTCTATTAGATGTTGATGGTCATTGATGTTCTTAAATTCTAATTTTCCAAGGTGCCATTTATTCTGATAGCTGACTCATTTCTTTGAGAAAATTGTGCTTCCATATGGCAGAATCTTCACTATTCATGTAATATTAGCGCCAGAATCTATGAGGGAGATTAGAAGAGCAGAACCACGCAGGTGTACAAATTTACATATTTTTCTAAAGTCGCAAAAGAGAAATGAAGCAATCAAGTTTAACTTCTAGTTTATTGCAGACAAAATTCTCAACAAAGGATTTTTCTTATCTCTTAAAAACATTCACCTTGTTAAATCCAGCATTTTAGTTGTGCCTGAAAGTGCTGTCCTTTCAGAGGCATAATTATCACAGCAATTGGACTGTGTGACTCGTGAGAGTTCCGGAAAGGTTATCCATTTCCTAAATGCTACCATCCAACTTCCTAGGGCTTTTTATTCACAGAGTTCTTGATAAACTTCCTCAGAGAAAAAAGGCAATAAGGGAAATAATTATTGAGCCACAAGAATTGAACTTTCCATAGTTTGAGGTGGGAAGATGACTTACTCTGGAAGGAGGCAATGAAACACTGGGGCTCCTCTTGGGCTAAAGTCTCATTCTTCGCAGAGACAGGTGCTTTCAAAGTCTGTGGATGTCATGATGAGTCGGATTATCCCTCAACAGCTCTGCGACCTTGACCATAAAATTTGGTGTGGATTTTCCAAAAACAGGGAGTATAACAAAGCCAATATCTGAACATAGAGTAAAACAACAATGCCCACTGTTGCATGTTACTCAAAATAATAACCAAGAGGAGTATGCCTACTGTACTAGGAAATTCAATAAATGACTTACAACACTTGAGGCAATGACCTAACATCATCAACCTAAACAGCCACATCACAGAAATAGCACCCCAGGAAAGCAATGATGACCACAGGATGAACACATGAAATATGCTAATGTGGGAATGAGCACTGGGCCTGAGTCCTTCCACCCCAGACAGGGAACATGGATGAATGCTATGGTGCAAATTAAGAGGGACTGGTATATGCTTGCAATGGGGGAATCTCAACTGAACTTGAACTGTGGTTATGCAACAAGGTGGAGGAATCCACCATGGGGGGAGGGCTTGGGGAGGGGTGGGGAGAACCCAAGTACCTATGTAACTGTGTCACATAATACAATGTAATTAATGAAGTAAAAATTTAAAAAAAAGAAATGAGGGAGGGGGAGGGGTGATCTCCTACTTATGGCAAAAATAAATAAATAAATCTTTATACATAAAAAAAAAGAGGGAGTGAGTCAACGCAAGAACAATAAGTTAGCACTTGGCGCCAGGAGCTGAAGAATATCATAGATTTTCTGCAAAGGGAAGAGAAGTGGTTTAGTGATTCTGGAGCCCAGGGAGAACCCTGGGGGCAGAGAAGGAAACAGAGACTATGCTTCTTTCTTGGGCGTCCTCATCCTTGCCACCTGGCGGCGTGGAGCCCACAGATGGTGAGGCATCCTGCTTCAGCTTGTTCTGAGTCTTCGTAAAGTTTTCAAAGCTTCAAGATCTTACTTTCCCTTTAGCGCTTTTTGAAACCTACTCACCAATTTCATGTGGTATGTAATTTATTCTTTTTTTAATACATTTTATTATTATTGTTATTATTTTATAATACAGTTTCAAATTCACTTATCCCCTCCCCAGTTTCCTCCCCCCACCAGTTCCTCTATATCATTACTAACATATAGTTCTTCATACTCAGTCTTATGTCCATCATTGTGGGCCTAGACAATGGCAGAGAGTCCAGAATCCTATTGTCAAGATATAGCAAACAGTTTCATTGTAAGTCCATCTTTGTCTGGAAGCAGAAATGCATACAACACTACATCCTCTTTCGTCTTTGAAAATGAAATAAAATTCTTCCACAGTAAAGAAAAGCTAAAGGAATTTGCCTCTTCCAAACCTGCCCTACAAATGATACTTCAAGATGTTCTCTTGACAGAGAAGAGGAATAGCACCTACCCAAACCATAGGCAAACAGGAAGAACATCCCAGTAAAATGACAACAGAAGACTAAACCAATGAACAACCCATTCCTAAAATGACAGGACCAAAGTACCACCCATACATATTAAGCCCTGAACGTAAATGGCTTAAGCTCAATTAAACGTCATAGATTAGTACACTGGATTAAAAATCAAAACCCATCTGTTTATTGTCTGGAGGAGACACACTTCAACAAAGATCAGCAGAAACTATATCACATGGGTTTTGTTGTTTTCTGTCAATTTCATGTGGTATGTAATTTATAATGTGAAAAATCCCAAACAGTCTTGTTTACGACCAGGAAGATGGTCCTACTGAGCTTTGGCATCACTGAGCCTGTTCTTTGAGCAACAGGTGTTTGGGGGAAGTTGCATCGGAATCCAAAATTTGAGCTGAAAGCAAACAACAAACACATTATTTTAAATTGAGTCTTACAACAATTTTTCTCTGTTTTCATTGCTTTCTTCTTGATCTTCCTCTAGGCAGTTAACAAAGTAAAAGATTGCTTTTGAAGATACATATTCAAATGAGATGGTAGGGAGCAGGTGATTTTAATTGAAAACACCCTAAATTACCTGTCCATTAGCAAAATTCAGATCTTGCACTCCCCAAACTATTTTGTTTAATTGAAAGTGCTCAAAGAGTAACCCTTCCATAAATATTCAAATTCAGACACTTGGACTAATTTAGCTCTATCTGACTATTCTGTCATGGGATGAAATAGAAAGCAATAAACCTAATAAGTAACAGTAATAGACTACCCTCTATGTGAACTAAGATAGATTAATGGATTCATCCACCTTGATTAACATAGAAAGCCAATCTGACTAATTTAAGCAAAATGACCTAATATTTTTCTTCTTGTAAGAGAGGATATTTGAAATTAAAAGCACTGTGTTGTTACCTTCCCTTCTCTACTTTGAAAAATTCTGAATTTATAGGAAAGTAGTTATAATAATATAATGATTATTCACATACCTTTAATCAATGTTCATCAATTATTAACATTTTGCATCATTAGGTTTACTTTTCTTTCTATAAATTAAATACAACTCATGCAAATTGCTTATTATAAAAAAAAGCCACTCACCAATTTCAAACATTTTTGGCACCCAAAAGAACCTTCTACTTACATTTTCCCACAGATACTTGAAAGTCCTCACATCTTGACATGTCATCTCTAAACACTTCAGACTCTATATCCTAAGAACAAGGATGTTTATCCACATAATCACAATTCAGTCAGCCTATCCAGAAATACAACATTGATACGTTTCTGAGTTTCACACAGATTCACACAGTCACAATCCAAATGATGTGCTTCTAACTTTTTAAATCAACAGCTTAGTAAAGGATCACACAACATACTTGATTGTCACATACTATCTATTTTAACATGAAGTAGTTTATCAGCTTTTAATTCATTTTTTAAAAATTTTAAACGTTCATTTTTCTTTTTATTTGAAAGACAGAGTGACAGAGAAAGATAGGGCAGGAAGAGGGAGAGAAATCTTCCATCCTGTTTCCTTTCCTAGTTGGACATAGTAGCTAATTTGGTTGAGGCCTAAACCAGGAGCTGGCAACTTTATACAGTCACCCATGTGAAAGTCAGGGCCCTGAGCACTTGGCTCATCATCCATTGCTTTACCAGACATGTTAGCAGCAAGCTGGGTTGGAAGTGGAACAGGTGGGACTTGAATTGGTGTTCTGATGGCATACGGCAGCTGTTTCAGAGAGAACTTTGCTCAGCGCACCACAGTGCTAGCCCCTCTTTTTATTTTTCTTATCTTTTGCTAAAAAGGCTATTTCACAGATTACTCATAGATATCTCAGTCCATGCTGGAGGAAGGTCATATCCTTAATATAATGTTTATAGTGCGTTCTTCCAAATCAGTGACTTCTTTTTTTCTTTATTTAATATAAAATGCATTTATTATAAAACTGCTTTTTTATATAAAATATGAGAAATCAGAATAGTAGAAGATGGGAAAAGGCATTATCATCACCTAGAGGAAAGCTATGGTCCTTCTGCTCCTTTTTGTCTTTTTTGGTACCAATGTTGTTTGCTTTTTTGTGCATTTTGCATTTGGAATCGTGTAACTGGAAATCTAAGTAATATGTTTTCACTTATACTTAACAGTGTCTCTCTAGCAGAACTAGAACATGAGATATAAGCACACAGGTTAACAATCCCAAAGCCAGTATCAAGATTGCATGGAATCCAAAATGCTGTGTTCAGTTGTGGCAATGAGAGACACAGAAAAGCTTTCCACTGTATTTAATTCTTATCCAACAAACCCGTCGATGGTTCAGATATGTGCTGACATATTCAGTCAACCTAATTTGAACTCCAGAATTTCCCACCAAGATGTCTATCTAATTGAGGAAATTGAATGGGTGAGAAAACATATGATGGGATTGGAAAGGAATTCCCTCAGTCATGTTATTGCAAACCACCCTAACTCCCTGTTGAGAAGTGCCTAAACGGTGTTTCCAAGGTAAAAGTATGGTTTTAAAGTGAACTTGAGGGCAACAAAGGGCACACAATAGAAAAGGAGTTGCTGCAGCCTTGGAATACATTCAAAATGTTCCATGTTCCCATTTTATCGTTGTAAATGTGCTGGATATTTCCCCAAGGCAGAGTCTTCTACACAGAACAGTTCAGAACACATTTCAAAGGGCCTGAAGAGATGCCCTTACTTGTACATCGACCTGAAGAGGCAGTGAAGAGTCCGGCAGTGCCACCCGAGGAAATAAAGTGTCTAGGCTTCTCTGGATATTTCTTTCAGCTAAAACTCTATGGGAAACGATGCCTAGATTTTTTTTCCTTTTGATTGTGACTTTGTTAACACTTTTCAAAAGAATTTCATTTTTAATTTTTTATGATACTGTTCCATAGGCACAGGAATTTCCCCTTCCACTCTTCCCTTTTCCTCTCCCCCCGCCTTTCCCCTATATTATTACAATACTATAGGCTTTCAACAACAGTCACATGTCCATCATTCTGCTGTCTAGGTGGATCATGACATTGTATGTGCTGACAATGATAAAAAGCCCAGGATCTTATTGTCAACATATGTTTAACAGTTTCATTGGGAATCCATCTTTTACGTGGGAGTAGAGATACACATTGAATTGTATCGTAACTTCTCAGTATACTAGTCTCCATTACACATTTCCTCTGGATAAGTATTTGTATATACATGTTCACCTATATATCTATTTAGCTTGTATTTTGCATGAAGGTTGCATTATATCAGAGAGAACATATTTGTCCTTCGGCACTGGCTTATTTCACTGAACATGATGTTCTCTAGCTGGGACCACGTTTTTGTAAAAGCTAGAATTTCATTATTTCTATTGGCTGAGTAGTATTTTATGGTGTAGATATACCACAGTTTATTTACCCATTCCTTTTTCAACAGGCAAGAATCCCACCAGCAGGAGGTATAAACCTAAGTGTAGGCTTAATAAAATTACAACACTTACTAAAGGATTAGATTTCTCTGAAAGGAAAGAGGAGGAAAGTTAAATGCAGTAAATGTAGTCTTGCGGTCTGCTGTGGTTCCCAAAGACATGTAAAATGAATTCAGTTGAATAACTTAGAGTCACAGATCCTTTCAGATGGAGAAACTGAGCTGTGCTTTGATATGTTCTGAGATAATTTTGCATGATAGTTCTTTCTGTGGTTGTTGAAAAGAATCATCTATTACTTTGTATGTGTATAATAAGAAGGGGCTAATTAAAATAATAAATTATAGATGAGAATTACTTTGAAAAAAGATATCATTTTTCCTTTTAAAAATAGTGTGGCTCAAAATAAAGTTTATGTTTTTATGATACCATTATATATGATGGATGCTCTTCAGCTTTTCCTGTTATGCTGTATTTGCTTTTAAAAAGCCATTTGTTGGTATTAATAAGTTTGGACGGTTTTAGAAGTCTGTATGAAATTATACATCATATATTTGATATTGTTCTACTAAAAAATCTATTTGGAACATAATCAGTTAATTAGCTCATCTTCAGATGCAAATGTAGCTATTATTTGACACTATAATGTAGCCCAAAAGCCAGAAGACATTTCAAGAAGCAAAGACATTTTAAAGGCCTAATTGCATAGAGCTCTTCCACAAGGGTAATAAAATCAGAAAATTAGATTTTCAGCAAAATGGGTAATATATATTCATATATATATATAGATATATATGCATGAAGTACCTGTTCTGTACATCTTCTCCATTAATGTAAGGAAGTAATAACACAAGAAATATATTATTTGCATGAGTCATCTCAACCTATATATGCACATTTATGTTACAGAAATGCTAAGAAACATTCCCTCAGCTGTGTGTAATGAAGATAGAAATGTGGTGTGCCCAACACCTATATTTAATAAGATACCTCATTCTGGTTCCATAAAGAACTTTCTAACGGTGTTTTCAAGTTATTCCCTGTAATCAAGTCCAGCTTCTTTAACATGTTGTCTCCATTTTTTTACCCTTGATCACACAACCAAACCTTCTGCTGTGATTCTAACTGGACTTGTAACCATTTTTTGTTTAAATTCTGGGATTCAGCTGTCATCATTTTAAGCGTTTTTACCAGCATATTTGAAATGATTTCTACCATTATTTCCGCACCCTCATCATAGAACCTTACTGACTCAGCAACTTCTCCTCCTAACTTCCAACAATTTAGGATGCCACTACGCTTGACACCCAAAAAGCAGAACAGCCATCATGAGAGTGTGAAGGACGCCGAGGCCTGTACCTCCAGCAAGATCTCCCTTGCAGTGGCCAAACTTTCCAAGAACTGGAAAATGCACAAGCATTTTAGATATATTTGAACCATGTTTCAGTCTCATTCGCTTTTGTTTTTAAAGATTTATTTTTATTACAAAGTCAGATATACAGAGAGGAGGAGAGACAGAGAGGAAGATCTTCTGTCCGATGATTCGCTCCCCAAGTGAGCCGCAATGGGCCGGTGCGCGCCGATCCGAAGCCGGGAACCAGGAACCTCCTCCAGGTCTCCCACGCGGGTGCAGGGTCCCAATGCATTGGGCCGTCCTCGACTGCTTTCCCAGGCCACAAGCAGGGAGCTGGATGGGAAGTGGAGCTGCCGGGACTAGAACCGGCGCCCATATGGGATACTGGGGCGTTCAAGGCAAGGACTTTAGCCACTAGGCCACGCCGCCGGGCCCTCATTCGCTTATTTTCATTTGTAAATAAGTATGGTGACATTTTAAGCGAACAATTCCAAAAGAGTCCATACATTTATTCTTTCTTTACTTAAAGTGTGGGGAAAAGATAAGAAAAAAAATAAGTAATCCACCCCCATTCTAGAAGGAAACTCTAGTCATGGTCAACAGAGAGGGAGACTAACAGGGCTGACCGCAGAGGCACTAATGCTGGTGGTGATTCCAGGCGAGGTAGTACATTTACTCTTTTGCTAGGCAAACTAGTTTGATATCTCTCTATTTTCTGAGCACCAAACTAAACATTCCATGTTTATTATCTCATTTCATATTTGCAATGATTTGCTGTGACAAACATTTTTGTTTTGTGCAGACGAGTCTAATGAGGCTAAAGAGTGAGATTCCAAAAACAGAAGGAGGTCTAATTTGACTTGAAGTCAGGTTATCTGACTTGTGCATGAGCTGCCATTCTTCCCCCAACCCCTTCTCCACTTGTTCCTCTGTGGTTTCTCTGTGAGGATAGAACCTACTTATCTGAGTTACACTTGTGTTGGCCATAAGGAAAATGCTCATTAAAATGGATACTTACTAAGTGAAGAGGACAAACAGAATGGCACAGGTAGGCACAGTTACGATGCTTGACATATAGAGGTTAATAAAAAAAAAAAACTTGGGCCAGGCCTTGCAGCTCAGTAGGTGAAGCTGTGTCTTAGAGGGCCTACACCCCACATTGCATGCCTGGCATGGAGTCCCATTTTTTATTCCCATTTAGCTGCTGGTTGATGCATATGTGAGACGGTGGATGGCTATAGTACCCACGTTCCTGACACTCATGTGGGACGCTGGGATGGAATTCCTGTCTCCTGGTTTTAGCCTGGCCTAGGCTCAGCTGCTGAAGGTTTTTGGTAAGAGAAACACTGTAGAGGAGCTTTCTTTCTCTCTGGCACTTCTCCTTTCAATTAAATACACAAATAAAAAAGAAAGGAAAGCAGGAAGAAAGAAAATCCTAATTTCATGCAAATTACATTCTATTGAGGAGAGACATGTGCTTATAAGCCAATAGCTATATGCTTATCATATATACACTTATATGTTTGTGTGAGTATATATATGTATATATGTTTATATATGTTTGTATATATATATATACATATATATGTATGTATATATATATATATATACACACACACACACAGAGAGGCGGTGGGTGGAGAGGAGAGACCTGAGCTTATAAGTCAATAACTATATGCTTATATATATGCTTAGCTATACATGCATATATATATATGTGTGTGTGTATATATAAAACTACATGGATAGTTATATAACTATACAAGGTGATAAGACATTTGAGGAAAAATAGAGCCAGACAAAGCAAGAGAGCATGCACTAGGTTTCCCCTAATAGGGGTAGTCAGGCAAAGCTGCTCAGGAATGCAGGATTTACTGAGCAGAGGCCCGACTGAAATCAAGGAATGATCCTTACAGGTATCCAGGCCAGAGCATCCCAGCCACAATAAACAGCAAGCGCAGAGCCTAGAGTCAGTCATGCTTGAGGGTTTTTTTATTTTCTATTTTTTTTAATTTGGAAAGAAAAAATAGAGGTAAAGATAAATAGAGGTAGATGATAGAGATAGATGGGTGATGGATGAGAGAGAATGAAGAAGTGAGAGCTGGTTATATAAAAAGAGATCTCTCATCCACTGGCTCATTCCTCAAATGCCTTCGATGGCTGGGGTTAGGCTGACCCAACCAGGAGCCAGGAACTCTATGTAGGTGTACCATTACTAGTGGAGAAGACCCAAGTGTTTGAGTCATCACTGCTGCCTCTAAGGGTGTGCGTTAATAAGTAGTTCTATCTGAAGTACAATAATAGTCATTGAGCCAGCATCCAATATGGAATGCAAGTGACTCAAGTAGAGTCCTAGCTGTTGGGTTGAATGTCCAATCTCTGTTTGAGGTTACTCAGGTAATTAAATCTCTATGACAGAAACAGATATGGTTGGAGCTGAAGTCAGAAAGTAGGCTACCATATGACTGGTGTCATGGTGCAGCAAAGTTAGCCACTGTCCGTGACACCAGCATGCCATAATTCTTGTCTCAACTGTTTTTCTTGCAATCTGGTTCCTTGTTAATGCATCTAGGAAAATAGCATAAGATGGCTCAAATGCATGGACCCTGTTACGCATGTGAGAGACACACGGGACTGCAGGATCTTGGTTTTAGTCTGGTCCAGGCCTGGCAGTTGCAGTTGCAGCTATCTGGGCAGTAAACAAGTGGCTGGTAGGTCTCTCTCTCTCTCTCTCTCTCTCTCTCTCTCTCTCTCTCTCTCCTCTTCTCCTTCTTTCTCTGTAATTCTGCCATTCAAATAAATACATAAATCCAAAGAAGAAGGAGGAGCAGGAGAGAAATAAGCAAGCAAGGAAGGAAGCAGGCTGCCTGGCGGATCAGGAAGGTTGTGCTGAGCAAGGTGAGAATTTCCCAGTTTGTTCTCAGGGATCAGAGGAGCTGTGGGAGGGAGCAGCCATCCCACTCCTGCAGGGTCCCTCTGGTCTCTGTGGACCCTTGTGACAGACATCAGTTGTGGCAGTCTGGATTGGAGCCTTTGCCTAGGCACAGGGTACAGAAGCTCTAATGAGGCGTAGGGGCTGATAACAGAGGTGGAAGACAGTGCTTTGATACTTTGGACATGGAGCTATTTCCATTTAAGCTGGTTGAAAGATTTGGTGGGCTGTTTGGACCACTTAGTAGTTTGAAAACCAGGAAATCCTCTCTGGGACATGGAAGCTTGACTTATATTCCCAGTAGTCTGTAGCCATAGTTGGGTACAGCATAAGAAGGCATGTTCAATTTTTGGAGGTTGATTGTCAGAAGGAATTTCACCTGTGGACAAATGTATGTGCTTTAACATTGTCCTATTTCCCAGACACCATTGTTTAGAGGTTGTTTCTGTCTGTCCCGAAGCCCAGAGTGTAATCTTTGAGAGTGGAGCCACAGTTTCTGTTACTCTTCCTTTTGACAAAGACAAGTTTTTGCTCTGCTTCTATTTCAAGACAATTTCATTGAATTACCTTTTCGGCTACTTCTAATTGATGTAAGGCAGAGAACAGGAACCTGATGATTTGATTCCAGGCCTTCTGCTTTACAAGAAAAAGACTTCAGTGCAAACAGGCACCAGGCCCCAAATATCCAAGTGCTTTGCCACTCCTTCAGCAAGATCTGCAGCTAAAAAAATAAATAAACAAAAGGAAAGGCAGGGGGAAGGAACAACAGGTAGATTATTTTCCTGAAGACTGTTTATTCTTCACCATGCTTTCTACATTCCATATTTCAGAGAACTCCTGGGAGTAGATCATTTATAGCAGAAGTAGAGCTAAGAGGCAGAGTTACTGAGCAATCTAGAAAGCTTTAAGGATATACTACTCTGTCTCAGTCTATATTTTAGTTCATTTTCAGTGATCCTTCACAGGGGTCCAATCATGTGGGTAAACTCAGTTCCCCTCAAATACCTTAAACATGCTGCAGGTGGTGAAGACGCCATGGGAGACCCTGGCTCAAGTTGGGGCTACTCTGCTTCAGAATTTGTTTCCTGCAAATAAATACCCTGAGAGGCAGTAGTGATGACTACACTACTTTAATCCCAGCCAATAGTAACCAGAGACCTGGATGGAGTTCCTGGCTCTCAGGTTTAGCACAGCCCCAGGCATTTGTAACCGGCACATGAGAGATCTCTCTGTCTCTCATTCTCTCTGCATCTCCTTCTCTACCTCTATCATTTTCATTAACAAAATTGTTTGAGATGTCTGTGTGCCTCTTAGGGCTCTAAGGTATGGGATTAATGAGATTGCAGGTGTGGGGGAAAGAATGAGTATGTTTAACTTTATCTTGAACATGTGCATAGCAGACAACGAAGAACTCTTCTCTGGAGCTGTGTTGACCACTGGCCTAAAAGTCCAGAGGTCAGAGAAAAGAAGTGAAGGGCACAGCCTATTCCCTACTGTGCACCTTCTCAATGCAGGGTGAACACTTGGTTGGAAGCCAAGAATAGCCTAGCTCTTACGGAGGTTTGCAACCCTGCCTGGCAGGCAGAGCAAGGCGAGGTGGAGTCTCACTCTGATGAGGAAGTCCACTCCTTACTCCCCAGAGTCTGGGAGCACAGCAGTGATAGAGCAAAGAAGAGTGAAGACTGGAGATGGGATTATTGTTGCTGGGGAGCTGAGCTTACGTCAGGGGAGAGCTTCCCAGGCTCCCCCACTGTGTTCCATGTGTCACCTAGCAGTCCTAACAAGCAACAGAAGATAAGGTGACTGGGGAAAAAAGGATCAGGGACACATAATGTTTGTTCTCAAGCTGCAGGAAGGCAACCACAACAAAGCACACAGGGGGTTCCCAAGAGCTGCACCTAAACTCTTGTCTCCATATCCGTGAAGTGAAGCAGCACTGCAGAGCCTATTACCGTGGTGCAGGGAGAAGAGCTGCCTGTGAGACCCAGGCCAGACTTACTGTTCTAAAGAACGGAAAACTGATGAATGTGTGTTGCTTAAGCTGCTGAACTTGTCATAATCTGTTGTAGCAGCAACGGAAAAATGAGCACACTTCCAAAGGAGATAAACAAAAACATGGTGTGAACCTGAGGCATTGAAGTTTCATTGGTGAACAATGGAGATAAGTTCACACCATTTGAAGGGTAGAGCCAATGAGAGAAGGAAAGAGAGAGAGAGAGAGAGATTTGCTGGTTCACTCACCAAATACCTGCGGCAACTAGAATAGACAAGACCTGGTCCAAAGCAGGAACCCATAAATCATCCAGGTCTCTTAGATGGCAGCAAGGATCCAAACACTTAGGCCACTGTCTGTTTTCTCCTAGGATGCATTAGGGAGCTGGACCAGAAGCAGAGGAAAAGAGACTCAAACCATCACCATGATAAGGGGTGTGGGCACTAAAACTGGAGGTTGAATCTGCTATACCCACAATGCAAGCCCCTTCTTGATTTCTGTATACTAGTACTACAGAAGGTCCTATTCACAAAAATTTGTCAAGTCTTCATTGGTTTTCTCAGGGAGTTTGCCTAATCCTTATATGATCAATTATTTTCTTTTGAGATACAGATTCAGTAGCCATCTTTGCATATCTTACTCCTTTTTTGCAGTCTAATTGTATCAGATTCTCATTCACTGATGATTCAGATTCTAATTAAAATACTTCATCAACTTTTCTTTTCATTGAACTTATAATTTCAATTTTGTTTTGTAATCTACATTGAAAGATTGATTGTTTAAATTTATAGAGGAATATTGAATGTTAATTATAACATTGTTTTTCTCATTTGTTAATAATATTTTGGTGATCTACTTCCTTATGTAAACTAAATCTGGCAAGAACACGGATAATGAACACTTAGTGAGACCACCTTGTCGGTAAATACTTTTTTATTTTATCTCTCTCACACACACACATAGACATATACTGATACAAGCACTCTATCTTTTATTTATTTATGTGATTTCTAAAGATTTATTTATTCGAAAGGCACGGTTACAAAGTAAAAGTGTGAGACAAGGAGAGAGAGAAATCTTCAATCTGATGGTTAATTCTTGAATGGCCATGATTGGGCCAGGCTGAAGCCAGGGGCTAGGAACGTCACCTACATTTCCCCTATGGGTGACAGGGCCCAAGCACTTGGGCTTTCCTAGGCACATGAGCTGGAAGCTGGATAGTATAGAAAATAGATAATAAATGTAGCAGCAGGGATGTGAACTTGTGCTTGTATGGGATATGGCATCACAGGCAGAACCCTAATCCATTGAACCATAGCATTGGCCCCGAATCTTATCTTCAACTATATGGAGTTAGAATTTGAGAAGTCTTCTGCCTCAAAATTTTTTAAAGATTTATTTATTTTTGTTGGCAAGTCAGATACAGAGAGGAGGAGAGACAGAGAGGAATTTCTTCTGTCTGTTGATTCACTCCCTAAGCATCGCAATGGCCAGTGCAGACCTGATCCAAAACCAGGAGCCTGAAGTTTCTTCCAGGTATCCCACATGAGTGCAGGGTTCAAAGACTTTGGGCCATCCTCAACTGCTTTCCCAGGCCACAAGCAGGGAGCTGGATGGGAAGCGTGGCTACCGGGATTAGAACTGGCGCTCATATGAGATCCTGGCGTGTGCAAAGAGAGAATTTTAGCTGCTAGGCTACTGCACCAGGCCCCTGCCTCTTCTTTTTGTTTGTTTGTTTAGAGTTTTAAAAATTTATTTGAAAGCCAGAATTACAGAGAGAGGGAGAAAGAAAGACTCTTTCATCTGCTGGCTTACACTCCAAATGGTTGCAATGGTAAGGATTTAACCAAGCTGAGAGTAGGAGCAGAAGCTTCATCCAGGTCTTCCTTGTGGGTAGCAGGGTTCCAAGCACTTGAGTTATTTGTCGTGTGCTGCTTTTCCCAGGTACATGAGCAGGAAGCTGGATCAGAAGTGGAGCAGCCAGGACATGAACCAGCACCCATTATATAATATGGCCATATTGTAGGAGGCAGCTTTACATGCCATCCCACAATACAGGTTGTTGCTGTGCCTCCATTTTTGGGGAAGAACTCAGTTGTGCACTTTTGCCATCCAGGTTGCCACACAGCACAGAACTCACTTTTGTTTTGTTTTGTTTTGTTTTGTTTTGTTTTGTTTTGTTTTGTTTTGTATTGCTAAGAATGCTTCCATTTAAAAATACAGTACTATTGGATTTAAAATCAATAATGAAAAAGGTAGGGTGACCAATGTCTGGATGGCTTCAGCATCATATTGGCATAGAAATTCTGCTGCATGAGAAGCCAAACCCCTCTCATTACAGGCACCACCCAGCAAGGCAGTAGTCCAACCAACAGGGTCTGCTTTGACCCAGGTTCTGACACATAAAGGAACTTGCAGCCAAGTGGGTCAATGAAGTCAAGCCTATCCCTGTTACTAAACCTTAGTAGTCTTTTTTTCTAAATTTGTATTAGTCTTTTTTTAAAAAATTTATTTATTTTGATTGGAAAGATATATTTACAGGAGAAGGAAAGACATAAAGAGAAATCTTCAATCTGCTCATTCATTCCCCAAATGGTCACAATAGCAGGAGCTGAGTCAATCTGAAGTCAGGAGCTTCTTCCAAGTCTCCCACAGAGTCCCAAGGCTTTGGGTCATCCTCTGCTGCTTTCTAAGGCCACAAGCAGTGAGCTGGATGGGAAGCTGAGTAGCCTGGACATGGTGTGGTGCGCATATGAGATAGTTGCAGTTGGAGGTGGAGGTTTAGCCAGTTGAGCCATCATACCAGCCCTTCACATCAATCTCTTAAAAACAACTGCTGGAAATGTGTGTTTTCCATTCTCACGGATTGTATCAGCAGCCCACTAGATGATGGTCTCTATCTAAAAGTTCAAAATTTCTTCTTGACTTTGGAGTTCTTGGTTCCCTGTCTTTCCAGGATACACTTCTGATACCTGGCTCCATAAGATTAGTTTTGCGACTCACCAGTGGCCTGATGCCTGCAGAGAAGATGGCCCCTCATGGCCTGCCTGAGTCCATGTTGGTGTGGACAGCCATTGGGAGTAGAATAGATAAAATAGATAAAATAAAAAAGTAATTTGTTACTTAATATAATTATGGTACTAATACACCAAATATGTACATTTAAGTATTTGTGTTAAGTCAATCTGAAGGCATATCCAATAAAGCTATAATCTGCCTGATCTGCTGAATTGAAAATCCCTAATTTTATTTATTATCAGTTACTGTTAAATCTAAGTTCATTAAATTTTAAAAATGTATTTCTGAGAGAGAGAGAGAAAGGGAGAGAAAAAGGGAAGGAGAGATACATCAAGAGAATCAAGAACTGGATCTGGGAACTGAACCCAGACTTTCATCCTAACCACCAGACCAGACAGCTGACCCCAAATCCCTGTGCTTTAGCGTGACTAGAAATGCTGCTTCACCCAGGAGCCAGGATAGGCCAGCCTGAGTCAGACGATGGGAAGATGCAGGAGAGTGTTTTCCAGAGATTAAAATGGAAACTTACATATTTTAACTTTGCAATACATATACTAATAGTCCCCTGTGTCCTTGATGCCTGGGCCTATTGATTTCCTGGCAGGCAGTAAGGGCTCTAGCTCATGATGACCTTAAGGGAAAGCAGGAAGATCCCTAAGAAGAAGCCTTGGGAAAATTTGTGAGTTGTGGGAAGCATTCGGATTAGTGAGGAAACAGCACATTTATCATTCATGTGTCTGTTGGTGATAAACTTCACCATTTATAAAATTTATCGTTTATAAAAATTTACCATTTATAAAATTTACCATTATTTTCTAATTTTAACTTCTTAGTGGGGAAGAAGAAATATTAATGTACCCAAACCCTGGTGTTCATTACCCTGCAACTGTTCATGGCTTTTGCTGCACTGAATTTCAGTAGTTGAAATGTGTCTCAATATATTTTAAAGATGACTTTATTTAGATGACAGTCTGTATAACTTTTCTTCTGAATTGGGCTCTCTGTCAGAGAGAAAATGCTGTTATTTAAACAAGTCTCCTTACTCTAATGATAGCTCTGATACAAGGAATAGGGCTGTAGGAGAAACCGGACTAATTCAGGCACCAAGGGCTATGAACTTGACCTTGCTTCTGGCCTTAAAACTGTTTTTTGGATAAATGATAGTTATTCATAGGGAAACATATATTAAAGCCACAATAAAGTATCATTTCACACCTATCAGAATAGATGAAATTCCAATTTGGCAGGACCATAGAGAAATGGGAACTTTAGACAGGGCAGATAGGGATTGCCAGTGATGTAGCCATTTTTGAAAACAGTCTGTCTATTTCTTGAAATACTGGACAGGTTAACCATGTGACATAGTCATTCAGCTTTTAGAAATGAAAACAATATGCCCACACAAAAACTAGTTCACCGTGGCAATGGCAGCAGCATCATTTATAGTAACTGAGAACAGAAACAATTTAAATCTGTATCAACTGGTAAAAGAATAAATTTTATATCGTGTGGTGTGACAACTAAGTAAAAGGAGTCAAAGCATGGCTCAAAGGTGGATGAACCTTGAAAATGTGAGAGTCGGGCCCAGCGTGGTAGCCTACTGGCTAAAGTCCTCGCCTTGCATTTGCCAGAATCCCATTTGGGTGCAGTTCATTTCCCAGTTCATTTCCCATCCAGTTCTCTGCTTGTGGCCTGGGAAAGCAGTTGAGGACGGCCCAAAGCCTTGGGACTCTGCACGTGCATGGGAGACTTGGAGGAAGACCCTGGCTCCTGGCTTTGGACTGGCTCAGCTCTGACCATTGCAGCCGCTTGGGGAGTGAATCAACAGACGAAAGATCTTCCTCTTCCTCTCTTCCTCTCTGTATATCTAACTTTCCGATAAAAATAAAAAGATAAATAAATCTTTTTTAAAAAGAAGAAAATGTAAAAGAATTACAAAAGCTCATACATTGCATGGCTCCGTTTACATGAAGAGTACAGAATATGTAAATTTATAGAGGTAAAACAGGTGAATACTTTCTGAGGAATGGAGCTGGGGAAAAGAGTAAGAATTCAGAGTGACTCCTAAGAGGTATTAAGATTTGCTTTTTGGTGGTAAACAAATTTTTAGGTTGTGCTGTTAGATCATAAACTTTAAATGTGTGAATCTGTGATATGTAAACATCTCAGTTATTCAAAAATTTGATAAGATTGCCAATAGATAGAAAATGCAAAAGTTGTGATTGTTAGGGGACTAAAGGGCTCTGTATATTACATTTTATATGCAACTTTCTTTCACTTAGGACGTGAGTACAGAGGGGTAGGTAATCTTTAGCTAGACAATTTTGCCCTGGTGAGTTTTCTCCAAAGTGATTTAGAGAGGTGAGAAAGAGACTGAAATGTTCACCTCAGCAAACATTTTTCCTTAGGATTAAGTCGTTTCTTTAAAAAAAACAAAAACAAAAACACGCATACACAAGTAGAAATCTTTGAATTACTGTACAACAGAGTCTGGTTTATTTGGACACTGCAGAAAATATTTGAGATTTTTACTCCTTTGGAATTCACAAGCAAAAAACATAAGAAGAAAAACCTTTTTATGCTTACCCACTCTTTTTAACTTTCTCTCAGAGTTCGCTAAGATGCACTTCCTCTGGTTTCCCCTTTTCTCTCCCCAGGGGCAACGGTCCCCATTAGTAAGGAGAAAGCCTGCAAGACTGAGTGATGAAAATTCATGGTCATCAGTGCTCACAGGGTGCCCAGCTGACAGTCCTAACAGGCCAAATGTCAAGGGTATGAAATAGAATGCATCATAGCACTCAACTGTTGCTAGCATTAATTCCTTTATTAAAAGGAATGTGGGTTGGGAGGAGTGGAATTGAAATTTCACTTACCCACCATAATAGCAAGAAATATAGCTTCACATTAAACAAATCATTTCAAAACCAAAATTGCATTAATTATTAACCCAAGAAGCAAATGAATTCCTTGATGCATAAATTATACCTCAATAAAGCTGATTTGAAATACGATAAGGTTTCCAGTATGGAAAGAATATCAGCACATAATGGACACACATTAATAACCTTACCATATTTTCAATAGCTTTTTTGACGGTTAATTTACATATCATAAAATTTGTTCTTCTTAACTGTACAATTCATTGACTTCCTTGTAAATTTTCAGAGTTGTGCAGTCATCAGCATAACCCAGTTTTCTCTACAGAGCACAAGTTTCAAAGCTGAAAAGCTGAAATAAATTGAAAAAAGGATTTATAGAAGGTGCAATGACCTGTTACTAGTAAGAAAATGTCAAGTTCAGAAATGTCTTAAACTTTTTAATTATCCATGTTAAAAAAAAGTTACAACTTTTAAGTCTAGTTCCAGGCTTCTTATTTTCAAATTGCTGCTACTCTTATTGGGGCAAATTAAGAGAAATCCTGGTAAGTTCTTTGATATTTGCTTCTGAAAGGTAAAAATCTTTAATGCATGAATTAAAAAAAAAGTTTAAAAACTTAGGTGTTTGAATTCTAGCTCAAAAATAATTGGATAAAGGAACAGCCTGTTGAGGAATGTGGTAGGACTTGGCTGCTTCTAAGAACAATGTCTTCCTTTAAGCAAAACAAAAACTGTATTCATAGGAGTAAAGCAAAATTGTTGGCCAAAATGCCAACAATTCCCATAAAATCAGGAAATCTGTGGCAGAGAAACAGCAAATAGATTTCATTACCCTTGATCTGTATTGACTGGATATGGAATGGAATGTGCATATTTTCTGAACTCCCTGGTTACTTGCTTCATTAGACAGAAGCCCATCCATGTTTCCACTTCACCTCCAAGTACCTCAAAAATCAAAAAGACTTGACTCTAAATGCAGCAACAACATGTCTCTGTGGTAAATATTGGAGTCACCCACAAAAACGTGCCCATAATCAGACATTGTATACAGATCTTGCAGCGATGTTTGATGGCACAGGTTTTGAGTGACCCAGACAACTGTTACAATCAAATTTTTTCAAGCTTACATATGGTGTCTAAGCAAATTACAACATCTTGGTAATTTTCTAGGTAGCTCCAGATAATCATGAAACAAGTAGAAGGGATATTAGCCCTAAAGTATTCTAGTATGGGCATCTAACACTGGCTAAATCATCTAGGTAGTAGCATCATGTTATATTCAATACAGGATGAATGGGTGCTGTTCATTCATTTAGTCAATGGATATTTAATAAGTTTTTATATGCGCCAAGATTTTTTCTTGTTAGTTTACATAATCTATTTATTTGATCCGGTAATACATGTGACTATTTGATCTAATAATGTGACTATTTGATGTAATTTCTTCTGAATGACATATCCTTATAATAATATCCATTAATAATTATAAAGGCATAATCACCTTCAAGTAAAAAAAAAGTTGCTGAGTTTATGCTATTGTGAGTACTCTGGATAGCTAAATAAGTCTATTACTTTTAATCTAAATCTGACACAATTCTTCTTCTTGTGCCATCTTTACCCAAAGGGATGACATCACTTCTGTCAGCTTTAAGTGAGTAGCCACACATGTTCTCCCAGAGCTCACAGATCTGAAGAGAACGTTTGTTTCCATCTAACATTCTCGAGCTTCATAAGCAAATTCTTCCAGTGACAGACAAGTTCAGAGCTGGAGTCACTCACTTCAACCTGAGTGAGATGCGAGAATCTGGGGTTCGTGTTGGAATTCGCCTGCAGTCAGAGAAACTAAACCAAGTGCAACCAATGAACTGCCCACCATAGAGGTCAGATCAGTCAGTCCTCAAGTTGCTGTTTAATCTACTGATTTCCATTGTTAGCATAGAAACTTTACATGGAAGTTGAGGGAAAATAGTGGTTTTTTTTTTCCACATAGTACTCTTCATGGTCCTAAAGAGTTTTAAAATTATACACAGTATTTTCATTGGTTTTATGGTATTTTTGAAATGTACTGAAGAGCTTGTATTTGAAAACACTTGGCAGGTTGGAGTGAAAACATTTGATTCTTAATAATAAACACAATAATGGATCAGTTTAAGAAAACATTGTTCTTAGTTTATACTACCACACATGTTGACAAAGGACAATAAATGCAGCAAAATGTTTACAAGTTCTTCATTTTTCTATTAGAAGGTGTATGGAAACATATACAACATGTGAGTCTCAATTAAAAGTACCTCATTAATTATTGCAAGTTACTAAGATTAAACCCTTGTATTTGCTACTCAAAACCCATTCACAATCAGAACAATTGATGAAAAGGGAAATAAGCCCCTGCTTTGATTCTTAAAGGGCTACATTCTTTCTTAAGGCTGATCTCCCCACCCATGGAGCATCAGTGCTGTCATGGCAACTGGGGCAGTGCCCAGCGACATGTGTACCATCTTCATGTCACTTTCAGGTTGAAAAAAATAAATAAAAAGATTGAAATGGAAGCACTTTTTGTGTTCCTAATCCACCTGCCCATCCTTCAACCTCTCTGTCTCCAAGGGCCATTTAATCTGGAAAGGCTTGCCAAGTCAATGCACATTTTTGGAGCCCACTTACCACGACAGCAGCTCTGCATTGAGACAGTTCACACATCCATTCTCTCTCTTCCTCCTCCCTCCACTTCAGGATGCCTGCCACGGAATTCTCAACACCAAGTAGGACAGGCCAGTCAGCTTCATCTGTGGCCCACCCATGAGAAGCAGGTCTCCATGGTTCTCTCTGCATTCCTGTGATTTCACTAAATAATAGAAAAAGAAACCTCAGGCACAAAAGGATCAAAATGCCTGTGAAAGCTCATTGTGCAGTGACCGTCTGGAGCATTCGTGTGGCCTGTTGCTAAGGTCATGGCCGCGAGGCTGAGATGGCAGGGAAAGGAATTCAAAAAAGAGGACATCAGGGATATTTTGCTTCAAATGCGCCAGCTTCACACAGGCTTTCCTTTCCAAAGACGTAGCTACGTTCTTTTAAGTACAATCAATTGCTCTAAAAGCATGCTGAATTAAAGTACAATAATGGACTGCACCAAATACATTCTCCCCAGTAGTATTCTGCTGTGGATGCTTAAAATAACTGAAATTTGAAAGGAGCAAGCTGTGACTTAAACAGAAACCCCTTTGAGTGGGAAAATGCTAGTCGTTTTAATAGCAAGTGTTGTTAAAGTCTAGCTCAATAATCAAGGATAAGAAATTAAAAAGACACAGACACATCCAAGATTGATGTGCCTGCAATATTGGTACAAATCATTGGATCATTATTTAGTGGCCAGGACCTACCCAATACAACCTCCTTTTTTTTTCTTTTTCTTCTTGGGAGAAAAATAATGTACAGTGATGTCAAAGTCTGCAATGATATAATGCCGTGACATTTTCCTCTTTATTTATGCAGTATCATCCCAAGGGATGTAAAGCTGCTACACCAAGAAAGAATTAAACATCCAGGAATTTAAGAACATAATGCAGGCCAGTGAAGTAATGGCCCATAAATCATTATCAATGTCAAAACACAATTGTTTGTGGCCACTGACCAAACACTAAATAGGATTAATTTATACATTTCAATGACCCATTAGGGGACTCATTCCTTTAGCACTTTCCATGCAATAGTTTATTTTAGTACTTCACAATAGAAAAGCATTACTAGAATGAAGTATAGATAGGAAGTCAAAATGCAAACAGAATAGTTTGAATTTTGTGGAGATCACCAATGTCAGCTAAAATCTGTTTTACTAATATCCTTCCTGGGTGCTCCCCTCTTCCACTTGTGTGGTATGGGATAGTCTGCCAGCTGGCAAATAGACTCTTGAGGTTAAAAAAATAAATAAAATTAAGATATCCTTCATGTGACAGCATGAAACAAGACAAGATCATACAGATTGTGGGACCATCTGTATGATCAGAAAGGAGTGTAACGGAGCCTGGAAGTACAAGGGTATGACACTCAGCTTCCTTGAGGCAGTACAACTCCATAACAGATCATGATACTGAGAACTGTTTACCATTTTCATTTAGAAAACTATGTAGTTAAGATCTAATGTGACCTACTTTCTGCCTGGTTCCATCTTACAGTGGGTTTTTCTTGTGATCACTGCTTTTGTAGCAGTAGTTCACTTTTTGTAGCACTAATAGTACATCTGTTTGAACTTGGGTCATAACTGCAAAAGGTCCTGTAGATGCATGCAGGTAGTACTGTTTAGAAGTGGCAATTAAGAAACAGAAAAAAAAATCAAATAAAGACTTTACTTTTATGTAATTGGCCTATTCTTGCACATTTAAGAACTCTTTTGAGAAAGAATGATCCCATAATTCATAGGAGCATCAAATGAAGCACTCAGTTAATTTCCAAGACGCTCTAGGGTCAAAGCAGGTTGACTGGAAGTGGGAAGGATATGCAGTATGAGACGAGAAACTGACTCAAACGAGCATTCTAAATGCAGATATTTTAATATTCCACAGATGTTCAAAGCTTATATTATAAGAATAAGTTGCTAGTTGATTGTTTTGAAAAGGGAGATGGTGGTTCAAAATTATGGAAACTTCTGTCTAGAACTCTGATTTAAGCAAGAATCTGGTAAAGCACATACTAAATTACTGAGCACAACAATTGTGTAATATTTTAGTTCAAATTAAGTTGAATTTATCACATGGATAGTAAAAGGTGCCATGAACAAAATGTCATGAACTTTATTATTATCATTTTTTATTGAACAATACCATACAGATTTTATATGAAACTGTTCACCCAAGACAGGTCATCAGATATTTTATAATGCTGTTTGCGATAATCTTTCCTTAGGGAAACAAATAGTTTTCAAAATCTTTGAATGTCCCCTAGAACCTGAATGTCTAAGGCTGTTCTTTTTCATTCTGTAGAAATACATTACTGTTTATTATTATTAGTAGTAGTAGTTTTGTTACATGATTCAGTGACTTTATCTAATACTCTCTTCTGTCATGATGTTCAATGAAACATCCAAAACAAAGGGCCACCGCTTGAAATCTCCACAAAGGCCTGTAGGATGTGACAGATGTGGCCATTGGATACAGTTTCCCAAATGACACAGTGCCAGAAGCATCCCCTGGAGTGTCTGAAATAGGAAATGTGGTCAGTGGCTCCAGTGGCACAATCGGTTAGCGTGCGGTACTTATAAGAAATTAATTGGTCAACTACCCCAGTGAAGTGTGGCAGCAGATTTCTGGGGAAATGGAGACTCAGAAGTGAAATATGTCAGCCAATGGGTATTGGAAGGATATCCTCATCCTTGCATCTGTGAGATCAACAGCATTTCAGAACAGTCAAAAGCACTTGAGTGGAACCCTTGGAGCATGTTCCACATCAGAAACCTTGGGGAGACATCGAGTGGATGTTCCCCATTCCCAGGTGGCCCTGCTTCCCATCCAGCTCCTGGCTTGTGGTGTGGAAAAGCAGAAGAGGACTGCCCACAGCCTTGGGACCCTGTACACACATGGAAAACCCAGAGAAAGCTTCTGGCTCCTGGCTTCAGATCAGCTCAGCTCAGTCCCTTAAGTCCACTTGGGGAGTGAATCAGCAGATGGAAGATCTATCTCTTTGTCTCTCCTTCTCTGTACATCTGACTTTTCAATAAATAAATAAATCTCAAAAAAAAAAAAAACAAAACAGAGATTAGAAAAAGAACGGGACTAGCATGGTGACTTATCAGGCTAATTCTCTGCCTGCATCACAGACATTCCATCTTGGTAGTGGTTCTAGTCCTACCTGCTCCACTGCTAATTAGTAGCTCCCTCCTAATGGGCCACTCAAGTGCTTTTGACAGTTCTGAAATGCTGTTTATCTCACAGATTCAAGGATGAGGCTATCCTTCCAAAGTCCATTGGCTGACATATTTCACCTCTGAGTCTCCATTTGCCCAAGGTATTGCACCCCTACACCCATGTGAGAAACTCAGAAGAAACTCCTGGGTTTCAACTTTGGGCCACCCCAGTTCTGGTCATTGCGACTATCTGGGGAGTCAATCAGCAGATGGAAGACCTGTTTCTCTGTTTCTCCCTATCTTTAACCCTGACTTTCAAGTAAAAATAAGCTTAAAAAAAGAAAAGAAAATGCTGATAAAAAATGTTAGAGACTTGATTCAAAATCAGAGACTAGGCCCATCTAGGTGCTAAAGTCCTTGCCTTACATAAGCAGGACCCCATATGGGTGCTGGTTCATGTCGCAGTTGCTCCACTTCCCATGCAGCTCCCTGCTTGTGGCCTGGGAAAGCAGTAGAAGACCTTGGGACCCTGCACCCTTGTGGGATACCTGGAAGAAGCTCCTGGTTCCTGCCTTTGGATCAGCTCGGCTACAGTCATTGCAACCACTTGGGAGTGAAGCAACGGATGGAAGAGCTTTTTCTCAATCACTCCTTTTCTATATAAATCAGTCTTTCCAAAAAAAATCTTCAGAAAAATTCAGAGACTATAACTCTTACTTTTTTTGACTCTTACTTTTAAGTAAAAATAAACAAATATTATAAAAAGAAGTATTTTTAAAAATCAGCGACTTGATTCAAAGATGCTTTCTTTAAACACAAATTTGAAATGGTTAACATTTGCAATCTTAATTTAATACATAAGGGGTAGTATCTCATAACTAAATTGAATTTAACTCAGGAATGTGATGTTTATCAAACATGTGAAAATCAGGGCCCGGCGGCGTGGCCTAGCGGCTAATGTCCTCGCCTTGAAAGCCCCGGGGTCCCATATGGGCGCCGGTTCTAATCCCGGCAGCTCCACTTCCCATCTAGCTCCCTGCTTGTGGCCTGGGAAAGCAGTCGAGGACGGCCCAATGCATTGGGACACTGCACCCGCGTGGGAGACCCGGAAGAGGTTCCTGGTTCCCGGCATCGGATTGGCGCAGCACCAGCCGTTGCGGCTCACTTGGGGAGTGAAACATCGGATGGAAGATCTTCCTCTCTGTTTCTCCTCCTCTCTGTATATCCAACTTTCCAATAATAAAAAAAAAAAATGTGAAAATCAATCAGTGTAACCCACATCACAACAAACTAAAAATGAAAAATTGGGAATGCATACACAGGTTTGGTACTAGTCTCTGGTTCTTTCAGCTTTCATAAAATTGCATAATGTAATGGATCTAGTAATTGAGTTTCTGACACTCATGTGGGGGACATAGACTAAGTTCCCAGTTTCTGGCCCTAACCCTGGCCCAGACCCATTCCAGTCATCCGGAGGATGAATGAGCAGATGGATGCTCTCTATCTTACTGCCTCTCAAATGAAAGTTGTTTGTTTGTTTATTTGTTTGTTTGTAATTACCTGATCATCTCACCAGATATAGTAAAACCACTGACATTGGACAAAATCCAACATACATTTTTAAAAAGATTTATTTATTAATTTGAATGGCAGAGTTACAGAGAGAAAGGGGAAATGGAGTAAGAAGAGAGAGAGATCTTCTATCCATTGGTTCACTCCTCAAATGGCTGGAATAGTTGGAGCTATGACAGACCAAAACCAGAATCTAGGATCAGAGAGAGAGGAAGAGACAGAGGTCTTCCAACCACAAGTTCACTCCTCTAACGGCCACACAGTCAGAGTTGTGTCAGTTCTCTGCATCTGGAAATCCACCTTGGTTTCCCACATGGGTGACAGAAGCCGAAACACTTGGGCCATTTTCTGCTTCTTTTTCAGACATGTTAGCAGGGATATGGATAGGAAGTGGAACAGGAACCTGAGCTGGTTCCCATAATTGATATTAGCTCCACAGTTGGTGGCTTTGCTCACTATGCCCCAGTAGCACTGCCCCAACTTGCATTCTTGATGAAAACTCTCAGACAAGTTGAATAGAAGTCTTTCTCACCCTGATGAAGGGCATGAAACTGGTACCACTGTATTTCATGGTAGAATAGCAAATGCCCTCTTCCTAAGATCCGAAAGAATGTAAGCTCGTCTACTCTAACCAGAATCTCCATCCAACAGTGCCAAGCAACAGCTCTTCTTCTTCTTCTAACCCAAGAATGAGAACTAAAAGACATCAGGACTAGAGAGGAAGAAGGAAATCTTAGTTCCCTGGAGACATGGCTATCTGCCCACAAAAGGTTACTAGAATTAATACGTGAATGGAGGAAAATTCCAAATACAATCAGCACAAAAATAAAATAGAGTACTATAATCACAAATTAAATAATCTCATAATAGCATAAAATTATTAAATATATGATATATTTGAACAATGCTGTATAAAACCAGGGAATTAAAATCACAAAATATTGTTGAGAAAAAAATTTAATATACAAAGAAAATGTGCTCATTGATTTAAAAATTCAACATTCCTTAAAACACAATTCTTCTTAAATTGATCAATGCAGTGAATGTAATTCAGCCAAAATCCAGCAGGAATTTATTCATAGGGATTTTTTAAATGGCTCTAAAATATATATGGGATCAAAGGACCTAAAATAGGGGGGAAAAGAAAGAAAAATGAAAAAGAAAACTCTGCAAAAGAGGAATAAAATTTGAAGATGGAATTATTCAACTTCAAGACTGATTGTAAAACAGTAATAATCAAGGCAGTGTAGTACTGCTGTCATGATAAACCAATAAACTAGTGGGAGAGACAAGAGAATCCAGAAATTCATTCAAACCTGGATAGGCAGAGCATAGGTAAGCAGTAAACAAAGCATCCTCTTCCGTGATTAGACAGTATCCTAGGGATACTCCCGTTTGTTGCTGTGGTCATTTTTCTCCTGACATTTCCTTAGATTCTGTTGTCCATATCCTAGGAAGAGGACAGTGGGATTTGTTACACAGCTTGCAGGTGAAAGGAAGCTCTAGTTTAAAAACTCCTTGGTGTTTACCTTAACACTTCTCCCAAACACATTCTACCACTCCTCCAGCGAGGGATTCATTTTACAATGAAAAGTAAAGTGAATAGCAGCTTAGCACTGGAAGCAGCACACAGATGGGAATCTGCTTGTTATCCTTCAATTGTAAATTAACGCACAGCTGCATGGTTGCGCTGAAGATAAATTTGACCCAAGTTTGATATGACAGCCCAGTAGTCATTTCCCAGAAACAATGTGTTTGGGAACCAATTTTGGCTTTTTATCACTCTTAGCAATGCATCAAAGGCACAAAGGAAAGAGCTAAGGTGACCTGTTTTGAGCACCCACAGGGGCAAAAAGGTAGGTTCTCAATAAGGTGAGACAACATGGCAACTCCATGTTCCTTGCCAATGAAAGTATTTAAATACTGTTCTAGCAAGGACAGAGCCCTAATTTGTATGGCAGAGTTCCTTGGCCTTCAACTTTTAAAATGCCTAAGATGGGGCCTGGTGCGGTAGCCTAATGGCTGCAGTCTTTGCCTTGCAAGCGCCAGCTCTAATCCCGCCAGCGTCACTTCCCATCCAGCTCCCTGCTTGCGGCCTGAGAAAGCAGTCGAGGATGGTCCAAGGCCTTGGGATCCTGCACCCATGTGGGATACCTGTAAGAGGCTCCTGGCTTCAGATTGGCTGAGCTCCAGCCGTTGCAACCACTTGGGAAGTGAATCAACAGATGGAAGATCTTCCTCTCTGTCTCTCCTCCTCTCTGTATATCTCACTTTAAAATAATAAAATAAAATAAATAGATCTTTAAAAAGATACCCCCCCCAAAAAAAAAGATACCCAAGATGTTGGGTAATGAAAGAGAGAGAGAAGAAAAGCCATGTTAGGAGCCAATGTTGTGGCACAGTGAGTTAAGCTGCCACTCGGAACATTGCATACCATATTGGGGTGAGTTCTGACTACTCTGCTTCAGGTTCAGCTCTACGTTAACGCACTGGTGGAGGCAGCAGATCCTTGGGATGCTACCACCCACTCTGAAGAATCAAATGAGGTTCCTGGCTCCTGGGTTTGTCCTGACCCAGCCCCAGCTGTTGCTGCCATTTGGGGAGTGAACAGTGGATGATCATCCTATATCTCTTTGTTACTCTGCCTTTCAAGTAATAAAGTAAGAGGGGTGCAAAAATGTATATGCGTTCAGCGAATTCAAGCTCTGTGTTATAATCCCACTGTTTGCTCCTGTTTACTGACATGGTCAATAGGTTTCTGCACAGAGCTCAAGACACTTGTCATCTGTAGTGCTAAATTTAAGAGCTAAGATCAAACAAAGGTGACTTATTCGTTAAGTAAGGAAGTATTTATAAAATCAGATTCTGGCTAATTGAGTCATTCCACTCAGACCATCCTTCTAGCAATGGATAGAAGAGATCCATGGGGATCTTCAGCCGCTATAATCAGCTAACACACTCCCTGGGCAGGACCACATCCCATCAGCATGAACACCACAACCTAAGTCCCTTGCACCTTGCAGCGCATCACTTTGCTGAGGGATATGATGCTGCTTCAGTTGTTTTCAAAGTAACTTTCTCTGGAACTTTTTCTCTCAGTTTCACTGTGTAAAGAACTCAGCAAGCTGAGTGACTTCATTATAAAGCAGTGCGCAGCAGTCACCTCACTGGATAGCAAATAAGATTGCCTGCATAGCAACAACAGCAAGATTAGGTGTGCTGAGCTTCTTACGCATTCGATTGATTGTCCACGGAATGGCAATGGCTCTTCAAAGTCATACTCATCTTGCTCTCTTGGGTTCTTAACATAGGTTAGAAATTCACCATGTATCTGGGCTCCTGTAGCCTGGGCTCTACAAGTCTGACTTCTAAATGACACATTTTTGGGGATTGCTAGTGGCAATCAAAGTGTTAGGAATTTCACCTTGAGAGAAATGGAGCAGTGGAATACTGATGAAGCATACAGAGGTGACTTCATGGAAGTAAGGGTCCTTCAGAGGTGGATGTTCCGGCCATGCACCATCACATCATTGACTTTGAGCCACCACTCAATTTACTGCTAGGAGCACACAGTGTTCATCAATCCACTCAAGAGTCACCTAGGGTCACAAAGACAAACGGCTGATGAAGAACATGATTTTATTGACTTTTCTTGAGCAAAAGTCATCTAAATGATACTTTCTAAATGTACGTTGGAAAAAAGAAGTAACAGAAAAATAATTACCCATGAATTTTCTATCTAATCCAGTCCATTCTCTGTGAGTTTTTAGAAGGTTAGAGTCATGTAGTGTGTGCAATTCTGCATCATGCTTTTTTGCACACAGCATTGCATCAAATGTTTTCCTGCATCATTAAGAATAAATCCTTCCAATAGACTGCACGTGGGCTCACCAACACATACTTTAGAACTCAGCAATAATTTTCCATCATTGCAGTCAAGTTACTGATGATTTTCTTAGTAATTAGTGATGTTTAACTTTTCTGTGCCTCAATTTGGTCATCGGTAAAATGAAATAGTAACACTGTCTACTGCTTTCATAGGGCTGCTGTGAGAATTAAAAGAGCTAATTTATGTATCCATTCAGAACAACCACCTAACGTTTATGAAACACTTGCTGATAATGTACTAAAGCTAATAATAATTTGATGGAAGGCTATATGCTTTGTGTAACAAAATCACTATTCTGATCATTTTCTTTATGATTCCATTGACTGACTTAATTTTTAAAACAATCCACAGGTGTGTGATTGACAAGCAGAAAGATGTGCTTTTTAATGTCTACAACTCAGGGAGTTTGGGGATAAGTATACAGTCATAAAACCATTACACCATGGCCATATCTATCACTTCCCAAAGTGTCTCCTGGATGTGTGTGTGTGTGTGTGTGTGTGTCTATAAAAGAAAGAGAGACCAGAATACTTAATAGAAGGTCTACCCTTTCAAAATTGTTGATTATAACTACTGTTGTTAGCTGAAATCACAAGGCTGTATCTCCCGAAGTCGTCCTGCCTGGCTCAAGCCATCCTTTGGTTATCACCTCCTGCTTCCTATCGCTGCAGGACCTAGTGCTCACCTCTCTCATCTCCTCTGAATGTCACTAGTTTATATCCCACACTTGTGGAACTCTGCAATAATTGTATTTTTGATTGACTTAATATTTCAGTTAGAATACCAGCCTCCAAGTTCAACCATGTCACATGGCAAGATTTTCTCACTCTTTAAGACTGAATAATATTTTACTATCTGTGTACCACATTTTCTTTATTCATTCATAATGGACACATTTAGGTTGTTTCTATATTTTCACTAATCCAAATAATGCTGCAATAAAAATAGGAGCATGGTTTCTCCAAGATCCTGATTCAATTGTTCCAGATAAATACCCAAAGTGGGGTTACTGGGTCCTATATCTTTATTTTCAAAAAAAAATTTTAAAAACTTTTATACTGTTTTCCACAACAATCATACAAATTTACATACTATGAAAAAAGTTTCCTTTTCTCCATATCTTCACACTTTTTCTCATTGTTAATAATAGCCATCCTAAAAATGGGTCCAATTGTAGTTATTTATTTAATTTTACCTTTTTGCATGTAGATATCCAGTTTTCCCACCATCATTTAGTGAAGAATAAAATCCTTTCTCTATTTTGCATTCTTTATCCTTGTCACAGAGTAGCTGAATTTCTGTATATGCTCACTTCTGGGCTACCTATTCTATTTAATTGCTGTAATTTGTTGTTGTCAGTATAATCTGAAATCAGGAAGAGTGGTGCTTCCAGCTTTGATCTCTTTGGTTGAAATGCTTTAGATATTGGTGATGGTTTGGTTTCAAAAAATGTTAAGGTTGATTTTTTTTCCCATAAAAATTGGCAGTCAGGGCTTTGCATCACTTTTCCAATTCATGAACACAGGTTATTTTTTATTTATTTCATCTTTAGTTTCTTTCATTACTATTTTATAGCTTTCATTGACTGATGTTATGTTGCTTCGTATCTGGTCCCCCTTTAAACATAAAGTGCACAAGAAAATTTGTACTGATTATTATTAATATATTCTACTAACTTACATTATAGATAAGTTCATTCTCTGATAAGTGGCCTAGCGGCTAATGTCCTCACCTTGAACATGCCAGGATCCCATGTGGGCGCCAGTTCTAATCCCGGCAGCTCCATTTCCCATCCAGCCCTGCTTGTGGCCTGGAAAAGCAGTTGAGGACAGCCCAAAGCCTTGGGACTCTGTATCCGCATGGGAGACCTGGAGGAAGCTTCTGGCTCCTGGCTTCAGATTGGTGCAGCACCGGCCGTTGTGGTCACTTGGGGAATGAATTATCAGACAGAAGATCTTCCTCTCTGTCTCTCCTCCTCTCTATATATCTGACTTTGCAATGAAAATAAAAAAATCTTTTTTAAAAAGTTGTAAAAAAAAGAAAAGTGGATCAACACATTTAAGTAATTGTCTAGATATTATTTGTCTTCTATTCCTTTCTGCTCTTATGGATTCTGGTTATATGAATTACAAAGTATTAATTTTGCTCTTCTTTGATTTTAATACTGCATTAATTTATTTTTGTAGCTTTACAATAACTAGCTATACGTTAGTTCTTTTAGCAAATTTTTCAGAACAGTTTCTTATATCTCTGAAGTCATTGTCATACATATGAATCAGAGTTTTAATTTTGAAGCCATCTCATTTTCAAAACATGATCTCTAAAACCCACTAAATGAAAGTTCAAAAAATCATCCAGTCACTTAATCATAAACCAACCTCAATTTCCATTATTCATTCAGTTATAAACAAGTATAAGTCAGGTCCCTCTACTACAAAAAGCAGTTATGAAATACATATTTGGCAAGTAAAGTCTGGACTATTCAGTGAAAATTCACCTATCTTGCACAAAAATGAAAGTTACATGATTATAAAATATTTGTAAGACTTAAAATTATAACTTAAGTCCAAGCTTCTGAATACAGAAAAATATTTAATATTCAGGGCTGTTTTATAAGTATGCTTGCTGCAAGAATCAAATGGCTGTTTCTTTCCTATCCATCAATATGTTATGGAAAATGACAATCGCCTACCTAGAATAAATGCACTGTACACACCACTTTCTTAGACATAAATTACAGGGCACGGTTTATATTCCGAAAAGTTTCAAGAAGTTTTTTGAGATAAATAAGAACAGACATAAAAATAGCTATGTTGAACAATCCACTTGGCTTGATGGTAAAGAAAAAAAAAAAAAGCAATGTATCATTCAGTGCAAAGCTTTGGATGGAATGATCAGCAAGCCGACACACAGGAGTGGAATTCAGCTAAGCAGAGGAACGGGCAAGTGACAGAACAGAAACACTGAATAGCATTCATTCAAAAGCTGTCAGCCTAATTCACTGCACTCGCTTTTCCCCTCTTTTTAGGATTCTTGTGTACGTTGGGCCGCATCACCCACTAGAAGCAGCCAATTAAGGTAAGCAACTGAGTAATGTCCTACATGGCTGATGTCTATCTCTATGATTCCTTGCAGATGTCCCCCTGTTCCAGGGCTTTTTGAATGAGAAAATGTGATCACTGCATAGTGTAGAAAAAAATGACTAAAAATCTGGCATTGGGAGGGGTTCTGATGGAGGAGCCTGGGCAACTCCTCTGGCAGGACACAGTCCCTGCAGGTAAGCGCGAGAAGCATGATAGGAAACAGCCCAGAATGGGCCATGGAAAGTTTCCCACTGGCATGCATTCGGCATGGGTCAGGAGCAGGCCAGGCTGAATCAGTTCATGTCATCCTCTGGCAAATCCGATCACCAGAACAGAGTGTGGAATGGGCCGGGTTTGGTTGCGACAAAACCAGTGCACATTCTGGAACGCCAGGGCGTGGTTGCCTGTACTGGATATGAATGCAGCACCCATCCAGCACACGTGAGATCCAGGAAGGGAGGGGCAGAGCTGGCGGGGGGGTTAAGGGGCTGGTCCCCTCGCTGGACAACCACTCCCACTGGAGAGTGTTGGCTGGGATAGAGACAGACACGACTAAGCAAGGCTACAACACCTGTGCGCTGCATGTGGACAAGATCAGGGCCACAGCATCAGCTGGCAGAAGCTGGCACTGGGGACTAATTCTGTCGAGTCAAATCACAGGACCACCTAAAGAGTGCATAAACCGGGACAGAGAGACCTGGGAGGGAAAAAGTGGGTTCCCCCTTCTTGGGTCACTATTCCCGTGGGAGGGCATGAAAACTAGGACGGGGGCTGGGATGGCTAGACAGAGGCACTCAACAACATCTGTGAGGGCTGGATGGTTGAGTCGATTAGATAGAACTAAGCTTTAATACCCATTGACAAGTACCAGAGCCAAATGGGATGGGGGACAGACTGGTCTTCTGCTACACAAATTGGCAAACCAGGGTAGGGGGCAGGCTTGGTGGGGGTTATTGTGGGTCGCCCCGACTATGCTGCAGCTCCCACTGGTTGATGTAAGGGCCGAACCAGACTGGACTGCAACACCCATTGGTTCCAGTGCAACTCGGGACTGAAAACAGAACCAACACAGCAATTGCAACCACCAGCTGATCAGGGTGATGGACTGTGCCGGGCCCTGTGCTTGCTAGAACATACAAGAATCTGGTCTGGGAATACCTCAAAGTATCTTTGGAGATCTCCCCACTTGAACTGCTGGACTCAGAATTCTAACCAAGAAAAGACAGAAGACAGAATAGGACAATCATTCATCTCAGCTACATGTTGGCAGCGAAATATGGGACAAATGGAGACTTCATGATGGACCATATCAATCAGTGGACCACCTCATCGAGCGAAACTGGCAGTGACTCATAACTGGAGAACTATTAACTCCACTTGAGCACATATCTCAGAGCATGCCCCACATCCGGGACTTGGGGTGGGCGGGAAACCGGGTGGGGCTTCTCCCTCAATATCCCCTTTTACCTCAGATACATGATGGAAACAATATGGACATAATAGCATTGCCCACCTCCCTATCCCCCTGAACCTTTTTTTTTTTCTTCTCTTTCTTGATTTTCCTTCAACTATAGTTAACTATGTAAAGATTGTCAACAACAATACAATAAAATGGATTATAAAAAAAAAAAAAAAAAAACTGACAAAAAAAAAAAAAAAAAAAAAAAAAAAGAAGAAACTTGACCTACAGCCCCTGCTCCTATCTGTGAATGACTTGAACCAAGTTACATAATGTCTTCATTTCTATCCTCACACTTGAAATCAGGGTCTGGTCCAGTGGCTCTCAACCTTATAAAGCAGTTGAGCATGTGACGTGCTCAGGGAATGAACCACATCAGCAGTGGCATCATTTCCAACACCGAAAAGTCATACCCACTCACTCTCATCTGGTCTAAGGAATTGTCCTAGTGGGGTTGTCCACTATGGTGAGAGTTGGTGACCCTTATTAACCTTTGAAACAAAGGCTGTGGGACTTGTCAGAGTGCTCATAAGGCATGATCAATCACTCCTGCCTCAGTGATAACTGGATTTCACCTGGCAAGGTGAAAAAGTTAGGCATCTTCCCAGGGAGAGCCTACTGTCTCCAGGTATTGGTAGCATGTTCAGTAGCTTTTTCAGAAAATGACATTTATTGTACCTCTCATCCTTATTACCGTACCATTCTGGGGTTAAAAATAAAATAACTAAAATATCTTAAAACCTTCCTCCTTTTCCTTTAGTCTGTTGTTTTAAACATATGTTTATTTTTTTCATAACTGCATTTTTTTTTAATTTGGAAAGAAAATGGAGGTCTGATAAAAAAAAATAACAGAGGTTTAAAGGAAGTCAGTCCATAGGGATTTTAAAGATCCTCACATTGGGGACATCTGAAAAAACAAACATCAAAGAGGGAGAGGAAGACAGACAGGAATCTTTCAACCACAGGTTCACTCACCAACTGGCCACAAGAGTCAGGGTTGTGTCAATCCCCAGAGCCTGGCAATCCACCCTGATCTCCCACATGGGTGACAGAGGCCCATGTGTTTGGGCCATCATCTGCTGTCTCCTAGGTACATTAACTTGGAGCTGGGCGGGAAGTGAAGCTGCCGGGACCTGAACTGGAGCTCTGATATGGGATGCTGGCATTGCCGGTGGTGGCTTAACCACCACTGGCCACTGGGAGCTGACTTTTGTATAGATTCAGTGCACATTCTGTAGGAATACACTTCCTCATTCTAGAAGAGAGAAATGAGAATCTATATGTGAAAGGAGATGAGAAAGGTCTTTGGTGAACACTCAAGACAAAGCAGAAATTTTTAAATTCAACTTAATTTTGATGGCTTAATTATTCCTGAGGTCTGAGGATTTTAGCAACCATAGAAAATGCCAACTATGTGAGAGACAAGACCCACGTCTGAGATTGTTAAATAGAAAATGATGTACTGTGAGGGCAGAGGAAGTTTCCAGGAAGGTTTAAGACATCAAGGTGGAACTCCAGACTACAGGCTCCTAAATAGGGAAACTTTAGGCTGGAGGTGACCACAGGATCTTTCTGCCTGGAACTCCTCATTGCCGTAATTGCTAACAGCAGGCTAAACCTAAGGATTACAAAGCAAAAAAGGCAAAAAAAATTTTTTTTTAATTTATTATTCCAAAGAAAGGTGTAGAAATGAGCCCTGGTGAAGCCGTGGCTGCATGTGAGTGCAATTTTGAGTTTCTTGTGGATTTGCCTGGGGAATCTTTTTTTCTACTAAAAGAGAACAGGTTTCCTTGACAGTGATCAACTGTGAGACCTAGTCTGATCTGCCTGCTAATCTTGCGTCAGCACCAGACAAAACGACTAACTAAATTAGAAGCACTAGAGAATTTCATCAGTAACTGAAATGCTAAGGGATTAATGTTTTTTTTTCTTAGAGCAGTAAGTAGTCCCAACCTTATTATAAATAAATCTATTATTGGTGAAGATTAGAATTCAATGATTCTTGCCAAGATTTAAAGCATGTGGAATATTGAAAATGCATATTGTTTTTGACTTAACAGCATTTAAGTTTTGCTTTTTTGTAAAAGTATATAGGCGCTTTGTCAAAAGGTTAGGAAATGGGTTCAGCTTTGTGTTGCTATGTGGTAAGCCATTGACAGCAAATGCCAACCCCACTTGGACACTAGTTGGAATCAAGCTGCGCTTCTTCCCATCTAGCTTCCTGGTAATATGCTTGGGAAAGCAGCAGAAGATGGTGCAAGTGCTTGAGTCCCTAGACCCACATGGAAGACCCAGATGAAGTTTAGCCTGGCTCAGTCCCATCCATTGTGGTCCTTAGGGGAGTGAATGAGTGGAAAGCTCTCTCTCTGTCGCCTTCTCTCTCTCTGTGTAATGCTGCAGTTCATATTAATAATAACAATAATAACTCTTAAAAAAACTTTAGAAAGTGTAGCTATGATGAAGAACAAAACAAAAATGGCAGAATATTGTTCCAAACTGGTTGGTATGATAGCTGTAAAGGCCCCAAACTGCGTCCATTGGCCTGAAGCACTGAAAGCCAATCACGGACATGAGGGTGGTAGAATAAAGCAGGTATTTATTAGACTACAGAGCAAGGAGTCTAGCAGGTGTTGCTTAATTCCTGGAATCCCTGAGGAGTTAGGAGTGAAGGTTCTAACACATTGGAATTAGGGTAGAGAGGTGTGTGATCAACTCATACCCAAGTTACTGGTTCATCAGTGGAGCTTGTGGACTTGTTTTGATTGTTCAGGGATGCTGTGCTCTCTAAGAAATTTCTGATGGCCAGTTGAGTTCCAGTTGATCTGGAGTTCCCTGATTCCAGTAGTTACATTGTGCCCAGATATGGGATTCCCCTACCCAAATCACTCCAGGATGACATTGACCACAGAGGTTTATATCTATTAGAGAAGCAAATGTTTTCTTGAGTCTGGCGATTAGAAACCAGTAAGACCACATGGATCGCTCCCATGAATCAATGAATTCTTTTTGTTAAAGGTTAGATAAGGACATTTTGTACTAAGAGAAATAGACAGGAGACTGGGTTCTGCTTTTACATTTTGGGGCTTCTGTTCCAAGAATCTCAGAACACAGTGATCATCAAGTCAATGCTCATTGCCCCAAAAGTTTTAGATTCATAAATGTAAATACATATAAATACAATATATTAGCATTTGCCAAAAGTGCTAATACAGGAAAAATCTCTGTGCTCTCATTCCTAATATCAAAGAATGTGATCGTGATCTGGGCAATAAATATGCTGTTGAGGTTTTTTTTTTTCCTTATCTACTTTAATTTCTGGAGTTTCAGATAAATCTACTTTGTTACTAAGATACAAGATTTATTCCATGTTTTTATTCCTCCCTCTGCCAACAGAATCACTCAACACCATCTGCTAACAGAACTGTTATAGGGATTACTTAATATGACCAGTGTGTATAATGTTTAACAGATTAGAGACCCTATCACGTTTAAGCCTGATCATCACCATTTGATGAAACATCAACTGATAAAGGTCAATTGATCATCAAGTATGAAGTACATCAAACCGAATTCTAACTTAGTGTTTTACTTTTCTCTTGTCTTTGTTCTGTGCGGAAGAAGCCTGAACAAAAACAAAAGCCATTCTATTATGTCAAACAGAAATAGGTACAAAATTTCAGAGGATACATCACTAGATGCACTTATTGGAAAGAAGGAGGGGAGAGTGTGTTGCAGAGTGCAAGAGAGATCACATTGGATCCAAATGTAGGATGTCTTCATTGCCCAAGCTAGGTGACAGCAGCTCCTCCTACACTCCAGGAGCCACTACACTGAGCAGTGAAAGGGGGTTTTATACTCACTTCTCCAATCAGATGGAGAGTCAGGCAGTACAAAGTTTCCATAGGCAGGATGCAGGAAGGGAGTTTTACCAGAGCCCAAAGTTTTCCTGTAGTTAATCTAACCTAGTACACTAGGAGGCAGTAAGGGCCAAGTGTGAGCAGCCTCCAGAGTCATTTCTGGGCTGTCAACTGTCCTGAATGGTAGAAGGCAAGAGGGGCAGGGCGTGCTAGGGGCCTCCAAACTTGGTTTTGTGCCTTCAATTAACTTGAATGGCGCAAGAGGAGTTAGGAAAGACAGGGTACAAAAACTCCATTTCCACGCTGTCCACTGTCAATTAACCTGTCAATTGGATGCTAGCCATCAACCGCTGCATCCCATTACAAGTGAAATCAGAAAGATAAAATGTAGAAGAGACTGGTCAGGGCAAAAGAGATACATGTGGCTTACCAATCACTTTGTCATGGTACAGTTGTCAGTTTTATTAGGTTTACATGGATCTGGGGGATGGGGCATTTGGGTTTGTATGTGTTCACATGACCTACACACTTGGATTAGTTCAGACTCCTATTAGTTCTAAGACAAAGTAAAAGGTCAGGCTATAGACCAGAGCCTGGTTTCCTGGACTAGAGTCCCCAAGGAGGTGCCGAGTGACTCACACTCTATTGAAAGACAGAAGCATTATAGTAACCACCTGGGGCACCCCAAATTGGCCTGGACCCAGGTCCTCAGAGTGGGGACCACAGGTTGACCAGAGTGAAGGAGCAGTCCTGGCTCCCACACTCCAGGCACTTTCAATGTGTCCTGTGACTTACTCAAAGCAACTGGCTAGAAATGATCTAGATGGTAAAACATCACAAGGGTAGGGCCTGCTTATTTTCCATTGAATTATTCCAATGTATATGGTACATAGTCAAATAATGTTTGCTGCATGAATGATTATCCTTAATGAATTTTAAAAGGGATCAACTGCATGAATCAGAACACCAATGTTAAAAGCTAGAGATAATTTTTGCTTAATCATATCACAAAAAGAATACATTGATTATGAAAAATTAGGAAATAGAGATAAAGTGAAAAGAATGGGAAAATTTACACACTAGTAATTCTACTGTGCAGATATAACTCCTAGAATTACATACATATATATATATGTATATAATGAAAGTTAATGCCAGATACAGATATAGATATATCTGGATGAGTATGGATATGCTTTTTTAAAAAGAAGTATTACACTGTATTGTTGTAGTGGCTCTTTTATTTGAAAATATATTGTTTCCGGATTGCCATGTGAAGAAAAACATTGATCTCAAAATAATTTCAAGAGAATTTAGACTTCCTTTCTGTTGTATGTCATAATATATGTAATTGATTCCCTTTTTCTATATTTTTCTGTGACAGAAACACTGCATAAATATTTTATAAGAAAAATATCTTTGCATAGATTAGCTATTTTATTAAATTCCTCAATTAGAAATCAACAGGAATCTTTCTTGAGGTTTTTGATAACATGGGCCAACTACAGATCAGAAGATTTGAGTCATTTATAGGATATGAGAGTGTGGACTTTGCTTTAAACTCCACTGTCCAAACTCACTAGATAGATTTCTTGAAATAATTTTCATCATCATTCTGTGTATTTTTCTTTAAAATGTGTGAATAGTTATCATGTAATTAATATAATAGGCCTGTACTGTAGTGACTAATGTACAAATCCCTCAGCAGAATACCAGGTTTTGAGGATGGCCTTGTAGCTGGCAGGTGAGTGACACTATGATATCATTCACCACTTCTTACATCCAGAATGCAAGAAAATGATGGAGCACAGTCCAGGGTACCCAAATTCTCAGGAGGGCGCAGCTTCACTATTAGGTTTGACTTACACACACCCCCTGGTGTACTTTAAATTATTTCTAGATTACTTTTCATACCTAACACAGTGCAAGTGCTATGTAAATAGTTGTTATGCTATATTGTTTAGGGAATAATGACTGGGGAGAGAATCTGTACATGTACAGCACATGTGCAATTTTTTCCTGAATATGTTCAGTCTATGTTGAGTGCATGAATCAGAGCCTGCAGATAGGAATGTCCTTGTGTACCAGCCCTGTAGCTTGTGGGAGTATTCAGGGGTGAATTGATGGAAGAGCCTCAGCATCAAGCATGGTAGACTCTCAGCCTTCCCTGTATGCTTGCTACTGTGATATTTGTAAGACAGTTACTGTAGGATTAGAAACAATAAAGGAAAACTGCATTACAGTTCAGATGGGACTTATAGGCAACAGTTGTTCAAATCCAATACACAGACAAGCAGTATGAAAAAGATCAATACAGAGGAAAGTGAGTCATAAAATAAATACAAAAAGTCATGCATCAGGCAATCTTGAATTTTCTTTCCCAGGCTGTGAATGCTGTCCTCATTCTTTTCTTACTGAGACTTCTCCAGATGTGTGGCATTAACTCTTCATCTCCCCCCAAGTCACCTTTGAAACACACAATATCAGTCTCTGCAAAAAGGCCCTCCAGACCTCCAAATGAGAGTGCTAATCCAAGCAATCTCTGCCCAGCTCTTCTGGGGATTAGAGAGAGGTGCTGCAAGTTGCTGAAAGCTGATGAGTCTGTTCAGAAGTAGTAATTTACAACACCCTCGCAGCCTGGCAGAGTTAACGCAGCTTTCGGCAGCCCCTAATTATCTCCTGGAAGTAGTTGGAGCTCTGAGATAACCTGACTTACCAGGAACACACAGAGAGGTGCGGGTACTAATTACCCCCATGGGGCATTTTTGCTTCTAGTTGGTCTGGCTGAA
Organism: Ochotona princeps; assembly: GCF_030435755.1. NCBI lineage: Eukaryota > Metazoa > Chordata > Mammalia > Lagomorpha > Ochotonidae > Ochotona > Ochotona princeps. The sequence continues at coordinate 37,209,871 of NC_080841.1, forward strand.
ATGCATGCCAGACCTCACTCTGGTGTTTGTCAGTGTGCCCTGCTGATCTGAAATTCCATCCCTGGATTTAAAGGCCCGGATCAATGGAAGATTAAAGGAAATCCGGATAGAAACACAGTTGGCAATTTTAACTTCAAATGAGAATGAATTTCCCTTCCTTCACTCTAGCCCTTGGTGCAAACATTCTGTTAGGAACTTAAAAATGACACAGTTGGAATTTTGAAGCTAAATGATTATCACCCAAGGAAGAACAGCGAAGTGGTTGAGAAAGACCCTGTAGCCACAAAGTTGAGTCTCTGCTGTGTGATGATAGGTAACTGATACACTTTCTCTGCTTCTTAAGTTACTCAAAAAAAAAAAAAAATAGCTTGTCCTTGGCCTTGTCATTAGTCTCCATGGTAAGACAAAGTACTTAGAACAGTGCCAGGTCTGTAACAGATTCTTTCTATGTGCTAGCTTTCCTAACGACTATGGGTATACCTAAAATACAACTCTGGCATTTTGTGGCTGAGATAACTGCATGTTTATTCCATAGAAGCGGGCTTCAAAAAGTTTGTTGAAAAGGCAGTTAAAAGATGAGGTTACTTTCATGCAAAATATTATAAATTCTATGACTTTTTCACAAAAGTTTTGCAAATTTAAGTTTTTAAAAAATGTATTGGGGAAGCAGACAGAGGAAGAGCCTGCAATGTCTGGGGCTGGACAAAATTTTGGAAGTATCTTCCTGTGTCACGTAGGCTCTTAGACCTGTGCTGTCCAATGCAGTAGGGGCTACTAGCACTTTTAGTGTTTGAGTTCCTGACATGTGGCCAGTCTGAACTGACATAAGCTTCAAGTTTAGTGCTGTGATGAGGTGCAGCCATTGATGGCTTTCACCTACTTGTCAGGTTAATTGACAGGGACAGAGCACCCTTCCTAACTACTCTTGCACCATTCACATTAATTAAAGGCTCCAGAAGTGTGCTCCTCCTGCCTTTCACCATTCAGGACAACTGACAATGCAGAATGACTCTGGAGGCTCCTCACACCTGGCCCTACTGCCTCCTAGTGTACTAGATCAGATTAATTAACTACAGGGAAACTTTGGGCTCTGGTATCTCCCTTCCTGCATCCTGCATATGGAAACTTTGTACTGCATGGCTCTCCATCTGATTGGAGAAGTGAGTATAAAACCCCCTTTCACTGCTCAGTGTAGTGGCTCCTGGAGTGTAGGAGGAGCTGCTGTCACCAAGCTTGGGCAATGAAGATTCCTCCTAACATTGTACACTTGGGTCCAGTGTGATCTCTTGCACTCTGCAAAGGTACCCCAACCCCCCCAAAAAGGTAAGCTGTCTAATACTTTGTTTATTATGTGTTTGATGATACCATGGATATATTGGGCTGATATGTTATTGGAATTGATTTACTTGTGTTTTTTTTCTCTCTCTCTTAACCATAGTTAGAGGTAAGAGAAACCAAGCTGTTAGTTTAGACTTAAGCAAAGAGCTGAGGATTGGGGGCAGCTACGGGATCAGAAGAGCAGGTCCTCGTAACTTAACAACACAAGGGGTTGCTTTTAAGAGAGATGATTTGTGAATACTAAATAGGAACCTTTAAAAGCAAAAATCCTGGAGACTATAAATTAATGGGATAAGACAGAAATACCTGCCATTGCAAGTTAAGCCACCCGAGATAGTGAGAGCTGACTAAATCACAGCAAGCCTGGGACAGAGACTGACCAAAGGGAAAGACTGGGAGATAAGAAGGTGGATGAGCTCACTGCTTTAAACTTTCTTTAAATAGAAGACCTTGCACTCACTTTCCAGAGGGCACAAAACCTCCACATCATCACCTTTCAACTGTCTCTTCCTGAGAAAAAGCCTCCTGACTGCTTTTTTGGGGACAGTTTCAAAAGGTCCCACTCACTGCCTCCTGTATTTATAACTTATTTATCCTGTTGATTAAATATTAAATGATTTGCTTTTTTGTCTGTTGCCCCTCCCTAAAATGTGAATTTTATTCAACAAATTTCACTAGTGCCTAGAAAAGTGGTTACCACTCATTGATGACTGAATAACAGAAGCTTGATGGGTAAATGTTAAAAATGGTCTGTGTCCTGAATGCATAATCCTAGGGAGGGAATTAAAGCTTATGAGCTATCTTCGGAGATTAAATGGGCTTGAAACCTCCTTCAGGCTCTTACAATACCACCCTGGCTTCTCAGAGAACACCGCTTGGCTTCTCTGACCCCCAGTTTTTTCATTTATAAACAAAGAACAAAATCATCCCCAGTGATTTCAGAGATAAATGGTATCTGACATGTAAACAATACACAAATGGAAATGAACCATGCCTCTGAGGTCCAGCTGAGGAGTCACAGGAAAACTGCTGCCCCTCAGACTGAAGAGGACAGACAAGTGGACACTACATACTCAAGCAGAAGCCCAGATGCAGAAAACAGGCCAACCCCAGGTCAGGGGAGCTGAGGAGAGAAAACCAGAACCCAGACCTCAGTCAGGAAACTTCGGGGAACCCAGAGACAAAGAGGAACAGAATCCAGGCACCAGAGCAAGTGTTAGGTTCTCATCCTCGTAACTGAAAACTTAGTCCACACGAGCCTCACGCCCATGGCTTGTCGACCCCATTTTCTTTATGTCAGGCCACCATGCCCAACTTCTAAAAATCAGCTACAAAGAATACTGAAGGACAGAAGACCTTGTTTGCAGAGAGACGAAGAGAAAGCTTTAACACAAGAGTCAGCGGTGACAGAGAGGCTGGAATCAGACCAGGAATTCAGAACAGCTATAATTAATGTGCTGTGGGCTCGGATGGAGAAGGCAGACAACAGGCAGGGACAGATGATTGATGGAAGCAGAGAGATGAGACTGTTTGAGAGAGACACTTTGGGATGATTGCTAATTGAATTCAGTGGACTTTAAAATTATACTCTTGAGTTTTTATGACTTCAAAATTATACTCTTGAGTTTTACGGAGTAGGCAATGTTAGGATGGAATATTTATGACAGACATTTAATGACAAACACATAATATTCGTTAGCTGATAGAATAAATTTTTGAGAGAACACATTTGTTGGAATGTTTTTTATTAATGTGTCATCTACCTCATTCATTTATGATAAAGCATAAATACTTTTGTTTATTGAACATATATTAGTGCTCCTAAGAAAGCAATTTCCAGTAAACTTCTAAGATATGCGATTCCTGGGCCTTATAACTTACAATTAAATCCTGTGTTTGCCCACTTGGAATCTTTTTCTGAACCACCTGTGCCATCTTTCCTTACAACATGCTTACTTGTCTTGTGTTTCCAAAGCACTTGCTACTACATTTCCTTACTGTAGATGCATCTTGGGGAAATTCTCTTCCAAAATCTATTCGTAGATAAGACAGTGGTTACCATGAAAATTCCAAATGGATATTTACAATTTGAGTGGAGACTGTATTAATTTTTTATAGAAATCCCAAAGAAAAAACTTCTTCACAGAAAAGCTTAACAGCTTATAAGCCCAAAATAGAATCTTTAGGGGGCTGGTACATGTGCATAGGCATATCATTCATATAGTACAGAATGAAAAAAACTTGAACTGCCTCAGGAGTTAATTGTTTTTAACATGCAGTACGTTTCTTTGCCATTTTATTCTCCCTGTTAGCGAACCTTATGCTCATAAAATATTAGTAATAATAGACAATAGGGCTATCTAATATTGCTAGACAATTTCCCCTGTGGGAGAGTTTAATAGATATATTTTCTGATTTTAAATTTATTATAATATGTTAAAAAAGAGAGATAGTTACATTCCATTTTCTGGGTTTTTTTCATTTTTGTTTACATATTTTTAAAATCTTTGAGATAATATATTCTTACCCAACATGATAGAAGCCTAATACTCTACTAAATAAGGAATTCAAGAAGTAAAAAGATCATAGTTTAGCAGGAGTACTGGCAAGGGCTGTAAATAATACTGAAATGAAAAGTTGTCATTTAAGGATAGTCACAGGTTGAGTTCAGCTGATGGTTCAATGGCTAAATCCTCACCTTGCAAGTACCAGGATCTCATCTGGTCTCCAGTTGGTGTTCTGGCTGTTCCATTTCCCATCCAGCTTTCCACTTGTGGCCCAAGGAAGCAGAAGAAGATGGCTCAAAGCCTTGGGACCCTGTTTCCTCATGAGATAACTGAAAAACAAACAAACAAACAAACAAACAAACAAAAAATCTTCTGGCTTTGGATGAGCTCAGGTCTGGCCATTGTGACCATTAGGGGAATGAACCAGTGGATGAAAGATCTTTCTCTCTGTCTCTCCTTCCTTCCATAAATCTAATCTGCCTTTCCAATAAAAATAAATGAATCAAAACAGGCCAAAGATCACTAAAACTATGATATGATTTTTAATTCATTTGACAAAGCACACCTACAGTTTTTAAGTCCAACATAAATGTTTCTCCATCATTTGCTTACGTATTTAGAATTTTTTAAGTTTTGGATCTTCATCAGTTTAATTCCTCTAAATCCCCAGGAAAAGAAAAGGTGTTTAAATTCTAGGTAATTTTACTGAAGTTCAATTTATTGTTAGGGAGTGTTATAACATTCGTCACTGCAAGTCTTTCTGCATTTTGGGGGAGGGATGACAAAATGAGTCTGTTTTTTGCTAGAATACTGGTTAGGAACTCAAAAGCAAACCACTGTCCGTAGATCACTCATTGCCTCTAACCTGAAGACACCCCAAAAGCGCCTCAGGAGAGAGCAAGCCCCCTGGTCAGACTTTATATCCTGCTACTTTCTTTGCTCATGAGCCTCCGGTAGGAGTTGCATCTTTGTCTTGGTATCCCACACAACACAGACACAGTGCTCTGGACAAAGTGCACACTCAGGAATCATTCAGAGTAACAGACTGGAGAGGAGACACAAAAAGCACCCACTCCTCCCAGGAGGATCATGTCATGACCTCCTCCTGGTAACAGTGGCAGGAGTGCCACACACTCCACTTGGCGGCTGCCAAAGTGTGTGGCCTGGAGAGGACTGTCACTGTAAACGTTCCCGTGTCTCCAAGCCAAGGTCAACACATGAGCCATGGTAGGTCAATCACAGCATCATGATAACTCTCTGAAGGGATGTTCATTTGAGCCAAGTGACACATTTGAAAATGGCATGTCCTACTACTTATGTCTGGTGCAACAGGTCTCAGATTTCTCGGGTTCAGTACTCAGTGCCTGAGCTAGTGGCAGTCTAACTAGATTGTTCCCACAGACAGCTACCTGGTCTCCTGTGTCGTCATACTCTACTGTTTGCTCAAAAGCACCAACTATCCTCACTGACAATTTTCCCAGCAGTGCTGTGTAAAACAGCTCCATGCCCCTGCTTTGTCACTTTCTATCCTTGTGATTTATTTGTCTTCATTGTTGTTTTCCCCATGTGACATTTCTGTGTAGGATTGTTCTCTTCCTTAGATGGGAGAGTGCTACTATTTATTCTGCCTCATTAGTTGAGGAAGACGTTTGCTAAGCACATGATAAATAGTAAAACAAACAAAAACAACATACAAAAACCATAGTCATTGAATGAACAAATAAGCAAATCCTACAAAAATCTCTGGAATTATTCTTATTTGGGTCCTTTCTTAAATTCAATTTGTTATTCACTTGTTTGTTTTGTTTTTCCACTGGAAATGGTTTTCTTTCTCCTTTATTGTTCTAGTGTCAGAGGGTATGAGTTTGTGTTGTTCATAACTAATTGACTAAGAAAGTTCAAATATGAAATCACTCTTTACAACAGTTCCAGCACATGAGGGGTGTATTTCTGTATGAGTTCAACATCCCTTTTTTTCCCTCCCTCTTCCAGCAGACCTCAAGGGTAGCCTGCAGTTGACATGAAAATACATCAGACAGAATGAGCCACAGAGTTGGCACTCAAAAAAATATTAATTGTCTCTGGTCCGAGCCTGGCTCCACCTCTGGACCCCCGCCCTCCCTCGCAATGACCATCGGGATCGCTTCGAAAATCCCTCACAGCAAACAAACAATCATACAAACTAAAAAAAACCTAAAATAAATAGACAAACAACAGAAAGTAGAGCTTGAAATCTGACAGGAAAGAGCTGGCGTGGATTGGCTCATGCCTTGCTGGGTGGGGCACAAAGATTAGTTACTCCTCACCATGGTGTTGAGGATTTTCCTGCGCACCACCCCTAAAAAAAATGTTCTGCACCTTAAATGTCGACAAATATCTTGTTAGAGTTACAAGCCAGTCTAGATTATCCTAAAATCTGCCAAGATCAACAAAATTATACTTCAACACAACAAATGGCTAAATACTGAAATGAGGTAGACACGAGACAGCTGAATGGTACCCTATAGCCATTTTAAGGTATATAGCAGCTGGTCCAGCCCTGTATATAAACTGAAATTGAAATGTCAATGAGCTAATCATAGATTGTGGTTAGGACTTGCTTTTTTTTTTTTTCTAACATACTGGTTACTCACAACCATGTCAATTCCATAATATTGCAAATTGCTGTTGATGTTATATTGGGACTCTTAATTGACTGTGATGATATTCTACCAGCTCTAACTTCGGACCAGAAATGGTCTCCCCAAGAAACTGTTCAACCCATCTGGACAATAAGTAGCTGGACTCCATGCTTGGTATATGTTTGCAAGGAAAGAATCTTGATTGAATTTGAACTGTAATACTGCATCAAGGTGGAGGAATCCACCAGGGGGGAGGGGAGGGGGAGAGGTGGGGGATTCCCAGAGCTTATGAAACTGTCACATAATGCAAAATAATGAATAAAAAATATATATATAAAAAACCATTAATTGAGTGTTGTACTTAATTGGAAAGTACTGCTGAGCTACTTCTCCAACCTCTAGATGCACTGTATTTTTTGGCATGAGAAGTAGGACAAAGCAGGTGACTGGAAATGCCATCTCTAACACAAGCAACACATCCAGAATAACAGTGAATGTACCATCTTTCTCAAACCACTGATTTACCTAGTGAAAACCCAAGAAGTTTCAATTAAATTATGAACCTCTTTGCTATGCAATATCTCTGAGCCAATCACAAAAGGAAGAATCAGTGGTGGGATCTTTCTCAGTTAGACTGCGTAGGGACCAAATGCTCTTAGCATTTGCAAGAAGCTATTTGGGCCTTGCACGGTGGCCTAGCAGCTAAAGTCCTCACTTTGAAAGTACCGGGATCCCATATGGGCGCAGGTTCTAATCCCAGCAGCTCCACTTCCCATCTAGCTCCCTGCTTGTGGCCTAGGAAAGCTGTTGAGGACGGCCCAAAGCCTTGAGACCCTGCACCCGCCGGGGAGACCTGAAAGAGGATCTTGGCTTCTAGAGCCCAAGAGGATCTTGGCTCTTGGCTTCGGATCGGCACAGCACCGGCCATTGCGGTCTCTTGGGGAGTGAATCATTGGATGGAAGATCTTCTTCTCTGTCTCTCTTCCTCTCTATATATCTGACTTTGCAATAAAAAAATAAATAAATCTTTTTAAAAAGAGAGGCTATTTAACCTGCCTACTAATAATTTATGTTCATCCAGTCATCATGGATAGTTCACTTAAACTTCAAGCTACATCATGCTGGTGCAGAGATATCATTCTAGTGAGGGCATAACTGAATAAAGTATTGCAGAAATATGTCACAAGGAATCTAGAGGAGAAAAGGATATTGCCTGTTAGAGCACATCAAGGTTGCACATAAACTCAAGGGAGAACAAGTGTACCTCACTCATGGAGGCTCTCACACATGAGGGGGTATCATTCATTATCTCCTGTGGTCACCTCTTATTCTCCCTAAAGTGTAGGCAAAAAAATATTTTCCTGAAAATATTTATGCGTAAGAGTCATAGTTGACATCTGCTAAAGTTTTTTTTTTAATCAAAGAGCATTCCAGCTGTGTCAAGTGTTATATATATATATATATATATATATATATATATATATATATATATACACTAAATTAGATAGTGCCCTTATTTTTGCACATAGACACCTGAGGCCCAGAGAAATTGTATAATTTGATGTTTTTAAAAACTCATGAAAAGCCAGAGGGATTTGATTGGATTTAGTTCAACTAGTGCAGGCTTTTAGCCTCTACCTTTCTTACTTCCCTGCCAGATAGATGGGACATGTAAGTTGGGTAGTGAGAAAGCCTCCTGGAAAATGAATACGGACATCTCAAGTGGAGGGAAGATGTGTCAGTGTTCCACGGCTGCTATTGTACATTACCACAAGCTGAGAATTCTTTTCTCAGCTCAGGAGGCCAGGAATGCAAGATCAAGTTGTAGGCAGCACTGATTCCTTCTGAAGAGTCAGAGGGAGAGTCTGTGAAATGCCCCTCTCCAGGATTTTCAATGGGCTCTCTGTAACTCTGAGTGTTCTTGGTTTGTAGATGCATCACTCCCATATCTCTCTCCATCATTATACAGCTCCCACATTCTGCATGGCTCTAGGTTTTTAATTTCTACCATTGGATTCAGTGTTCACTATGATGCAGGATGATCTGCAAGTCTGTGGGCTTAATAGGGTCACATTCCAAGATTCTTAGTAGAAACATCTTTGGGGGACACAGTTCGAATTACTCTAGAAGCTACTTACAACCTGTGAAGCCATCAGGTGCAAGACCCAGTTGGAGGAAATGAGACAGGCCCTACAGTAGGGAGTTTCTTTGGAGCAGCCAGATGAAGATGAGGCAGCATGAAAGAGAATTTCCAATGGAGAAGTGAGATTACTCAACTCCATTGTGGTTTTGTGATTCTATAAATAAAAAGGAAAATGGGCAACTCTGAGCAAAAACTGAGGACAGGAAGGACAGCATGAGGACGTGGTGGAATCTTGGTCAAGGCGCAGGGTCTTAGAAACCAGCTTTTCTTGTGCCATTATACAAAGACCCAATGGGAGGGTTTTCATTTGGGGCGAGACTTTCCTTCCATCTCCGTTGCTCTCAACTTTGTTTCCTTGAGCCCATGAATATATTCTAAGTACATCTACAAAATAATCACATAACAATTCAAAAAGACTTTTGGTTTGAAGCTAAATAGAAAATGACAATTCAGTTATTGAAATTATGTTCTCTGCCTCCAAACGAATCAAATGTCACATCCGAGCATTGGTATTGAATAGGTTAAACAATCAATACTAATTATGGTGAATTGTGAAGTAAGTTGATAATTCTTGTGTGACTGTGCCTTCTATGGTTGTGTTCTATGTCTTGTAAAAAGTTGCTTTTATGCATACATGATTGACAACAGCCTCAAAAAATGATCGCACTCTTCTCTGCTTTATTACTGCCATAAATAGCTAACATTCACAAGCTGTATAATGAAGCTTCCAATTGCATACAAATTATTACCTTTGAATGTTTAAAATCTTATGTTTTCCAAAAACGGCAACATTGTAAGTGGGAAACTAATTTGATATAAATATATACTTTATAGATTTTAGAAAAATTCACAGTATTTCATTTCCATTAATAATTGCAAATTCTCTTGGTGGGAATCAAATTCAGAATTAAGAAGTGTGGTTTTGACCACTTTAGCAGACTACAGTGAGCATGGCTTCAATTTGGGGTAAACACCTTAAATTATTTTAAAAAGAGCTGCTTTTTAAATTTGATTTCTGGAAGCATGCATTTTATTAAAAGAACGTTAATGCTCCGTTGATCTTCATTTACTACAGATTACACTTCCATTAGAACATTAATTGCTCATGCTTTATTTCATTATTTGTGCTTCATATAACTGCCTTAATAACTAAGAACACCTATTAAAAATTTTTCATAATGTCTTCATAGTTGGCCTGTTTTAGTCCCAAAAGTTTTCGCACAGCTCCAGCACTATGAAAGTAGAAATAATTATTCAAGTGATCATATTTTCATTACTAATTCCATTTTTGGTTAAGTATATAAGTGTGTATGCCTATTTGGTTCTTTTTTTCCTCTACAGTTACTTCCTTTTTACTTTTACTGTTAAGATTATTTTAGTTTAAATTCTCAAGTTTCATGTTAGTGCTTCTAATCAAGTTTCATTTTGGATGCCAATGAATAATAAATTTTTCAAGAGGCTTGCAAAAAAGAAGCTTAGAAAATATATCAGCTTTGCTTTTTAATGATGAAAATAGAGTTAATTTACAATAGTTATTCATTGCTGTATCTTTGGGAAAATCCAAAGTTCCCATGCATTGAAAGATACATGTACCATAAAACTGTTAAGAAAAGGAAGGATTGGAAGATGCTAATTCAGGTCAGTGTTGCCCTTGCAGATGGTGGCAGATGAGGTTGAGCAGCAGCGAGGAATAATGTACAGAGCTCCTCAATGATTCCTCCCATTCCTGCCATGCTGGATGAGGAACTCACAGGCTGAGGCTGTATATCTCACTCTTCATCTTCACACACTTCAATGATTTTTAAAACATTTTAAAGTATTATGTGTTTTATATTCAGCAAAGACAACTTTGAATTAACTTAATCAAAGAAGGCTTAGCAGGCCTCAGGTAAAAAATATAGTAGGTCCTTATAAGAATGTAACATAAATGACTACCTTGCTTATTTCAGAGTTAAGTGAACCCTAATTTTTTTTTTACCAAAGATTTATTTACTTTTTGTTGGAAATGCAGATCAAATTTATGGAGAGAAGGAGAGACAGAGGGAAAGATTTTCCATCCACTAGTTCACTTCCCAAATGGCCACAATGGCCAAAGCTGAGTCAATACAATGCCAGGAGTCAGGAGCTTCTTCTGTTTCTTCAATGTGGGTCAGGGTCCCAAAATTCATGCCCATCCATTCTCTACTGATTTCCAGGCCATAAAAAGGGAGCTGGTTGGAAAATGGAGCAGCTGGGACACGAACTGAGGCCGTATAGGATCATGATGCTTGAAGATTTAGCCCCTGAGATATCATGCCATGCCTGTGAGCTCTAATTTTTTCTTAGTTTTTTAAAAAAATTATTTTTGATTGTATTTACATAGTTGATTAGGGTGGGAGGGGTCAGGGGTTAGAGGAAAGTGGGTGAGACCATTGTTTCTACATTTTTTTTTCCTTCCTGTAGCTGGGAGAAGGAGGAAGATAAGGGGAGATGCCATACCCAGCCTCCCAACATCCTATGTACCCTGGGATGGGACTGCCACTTGATGACATCCCAGGATCCCCAATGTGGTACATCCAACAAGAGCCTGCTCAAGTGGTTTTGATAGTTCAATAGTTCTGAGTAAACTCTAGTTCTTAAATATTTCCCTGTAACCTTACTGTCCTTAATGTGTTTCCTACTGAAATATACCTCCCAAAGCCGACTTTCAAATTGAACATATTTCACCCTTGGAAATTAATTTTTTAAGAGGTGATATAATACAATTAAAAGAATTTTCCTCAAATTTTGTTCAAAACAATGAAATGAAAGGTAAATTTAGTTTCCTGCAACATTTTTGAAAGCCATATATAATCTTTTTCACAATATATATTCTCCATGAACTTGTTGAAGTATGTTCTTACCCAATTTCAGCTTCAGAACATCAGATGGACACATGGCTAATCAGGTATTTTCTTTGTTTCCTAATCTTGTTGCTTTGACTAGAATACTCTTTCCCGGAAGATTGTTCTTAGAATATTAGCCTTGAAGGATATTGATAGATATTACATCTAAGAAGATTTTGGGGTCAAATAGCTGCGGGAAATACTTATTGAAGTGAAGGTACATGTTTCCCTACCAGAATATTTTAGAATTGTAACATACTAATAAGTGTTTCAAAACTCTAAGACTCATGTAGGAAGAGATGTCCGTTGGTGTGTAGGAATTCTTCATTTTCAAGGGTCATCAAAACCTTCAGCAGAATCATGCTTGATGAAAAACTTCTGCATGAATTACAAACATTTTGGCATAAAAATAAATCTAGCATTTAATTCATTTTATTCATGAACTTTTGAAATACTCATGTATTTTCATAGCCTGGCAATGGCTGAGAACTGCTCTTGTTTAGAAGCTTGATGTTTCAGGCCAGAGCTGCTCTCACTTGTTATTTTTGATTGGAGCTTCTTCAATGACCATTGACAAGTCATGGCACAACTCATGATTATGTCTAATAATTAAAAGGCTGAAGCAGGCACCTATGCTTGAGGTCATTGATCTTGTAGCCTTGGCTTCTCCACTAAGCACAGACATGCTTGTGTACAGATAGCTTGTGTTCCTAGTGAAAGCAAACCACAGAGACCTCGGACAGGACTAAGGCTTAGGGAGAGGTGCTGTTGACCAGCTAAGTTCCTCTGCTAACCAGAGCTTCTGCTCTGATCATTAATGGAAAGGTGAACTTGGATCATACTAATAATACATAATGGAGTCCCTTTACTTGACTTTTTAAAGAAGCAATGTAGAGAGCTTGCTTAAATATATTCTGTGAAATAGAGATGTAGATTTTAATTAGTTCAATTTAGCATAATAAATGCATATATTTACATATACTACTAGATGTATGACAGGTCTTCAATGAGTTCATGAAAAATATCTTATGAGAAAATGATATATTGTATCAATGTTCTTTCACCAAAATAATAATTTGTCTTTGGAATCTATTTTCCATGAACATTTTAAAAAGTCCTTTCAACTGTGTGTGTATGTGTGTGCATCTGTATGCATGTGTGTGGAGAGCGGGACTTTGCCCCAAGATGGCGCTTGTTATTGTCTTCTCAAGGCACAAAGGCAGTAAACAAGTTTTAGGAAGTTGCAGAGGATTGGTTCAAGGTCTCATGCAGTCTGCATGGTGTGCGCGTGATCAGAGTTGTGATTGGTGTGTGTGTGCGTGATCAAGGCTGTGATTGGTGTGTTTGATGCATGGCCAAGCAGCCCTGTTGGAATTGGCTGTTGATAGGGTTTTAACCTAAGTTTGAGAGAGAACAAAGGAGAAGAAGAACAAAGAGGAGTAGTGGTAGAGTAGTAGTAGTAGTAGTAGTAGAAGAGGAAGCCTGTAAATATGCTGTAGTTACTGCCCTTCTGTATTATACTTGGATTTCTTGTTATGTTATGTTATGTAATTAGTTTGTCCTTCAATAAATCCTCATAAGAGCAAGCACCTGTGTCGGAGCTTCACTCGCTGGACGAGGGACCCCGTTACATGTGCAAATGTGTGAAGATAACATGTAGAGAGGGAGAGAGAAAGGAGTGTATCAATCACATTTTGAATGGTTTTCTTGCTACCAAATTGAGAGAAGTTTTTAGCTGGGTATGGCTGAGGAATTTGTTATTTACACATCCTTTTTTGTGGGTTTAGATTTACTTGGCTACATGTTGTTGTGTCTAGTCCTTTGTCCTTTCTTTTTTTAACTTGGTATTCAATGCCCTGGCTGCCAAATTTACAGGTGTGGCACCTGTGCTCTGCCATGTCAGTCTCTGATTCTGAAGAATATGATGGTGTGAAGCATTGGATGATCCTGGCACCATCTCTCAGCAGCTGTGCTCAGAGAGTCTGCAGGTCCTCTCCACTGTCTGATGAGGCCTCTCTGGGGAGTGTGGTTGAAGCTAAACTCTGAATGTTGGGAATGCATGGAGCATGGGAAGAGCCTAGAGATAATGGTCCCAGGCTTAGGGGAGAAAATGCCCAATCATAAACTCTCAGACAACAAAGAGAATATGGGATAAACTCAAGGAAAAACCACTGGAATGATTAAAGGCTCATGAATCCAAATTATAAAGGGCAATGATCAGCCTTCATCACAGAAAAACAGGAAGTCAGAAAACCAAGAACTTCATTCAGAACAATTTCTGTATCCATTGAGGTTTCCAAAATAATTTCATACTTTCTTTTCTAGTCTCATGAAAATTATTCTCTGGGAACCTTCTAGTAAAGAGCCTGCTACTGAGGCATTCATTCTGGTTCTGGGCTGGTCACACAGGTCAGTGCTAAAGTTCAGACAGGTTCCAGTTCTCTAAATGTGAACCTTTTTGGAATGCAGGTCATGTTGGGAATCTCTGAAGACTCAGATATACTACAAAACACCAGGGTCTGTTTGCAAAAAGTCTTGTAGCATATAGGAGTAGAAACTGGGGAATGGACCTGGGTACAGGTAGCCCAGCACACCTAGAATGAGAATGTCCTAATTTACTCCTTTGACATTGATAAATACGTATGCCCATGTGTCTTGGACTTGTGTTCTTCAATGATTATAAAAGTGCTTATCATATTGCAGGCATGTAATACATATTGTAAGCAAGCATAAAAATCACTAAAATGCTGCTAATATTTTGGGTAGTTTCTCTGCATTAGTCACAATGCTAAGAAATTTAGAATGATTATCTTATTTAAACTCACAACAGTTACTATTATTGTTTTATTATTTCCAAAGAAAGGAATTTAGGGTTGAATAATATACTTGCAAATACTGAAATCTAAAATCAAAATAGAGATTATTTTCTTACTTTAGGACCTTCACTCTATCAGTTAGCATTTAATTTCATCAGAAAACAATGGATTTTACTTGGCTGACTAGGTTAAATAAGTAAAATTTTCCTTTCCCCATTTAACATTGTTTTTGTTTTTTTGGTTTTTTTTTTTTAAAACCTCCCAAGTATCATCTCATGGCCAGAAAATAGTTGGTTAAGCTTCAGCCATAGAATTTGCATTGTAGGATCAGAAGTAACATGAAGCAGAGAAGACAGAACCAGCATAATTTCTTAATGGCTACTTGGTAGAACTCTGTCACATCTGCCAGTCTCACAATTTAATAACACCTTTGGACAACACTTTCGGCCAAGCTGGGCAAGGGAAACACCATCAACAGAAAGATATCAAGCCCCAGGGTGCGGGATTTCAGAGTACTGAGCTTCAGAACCCAGACTGGGCTTGTGACTGGTTGAGCCTACAGGCTAGTTGAGTCTGAAAGGTGCAACTGAGTCACAGGCCACAAAGGTCTCACAATTACCATCAGAATGTTCTTGCTTATCTCTAGTCTGTTTTGAGAAAGCATACATTTCTCCACCTTAATCTGAGTCCCTGCCTAACTTGTCATCTTCCCCTCCTCTCACAACACAGGATCAGTAAATCCTCATTCACTGACTCACCTGGAGCAAAAGTAAAAGGGGTTGGGCGTGGAAGTTGGATTAATCAAACTGCAGTCAGACCAACTCCTCGAGGGCACAATCTGTCCAACTTCTAATTCCCTGGGGTCTGATGAAATTGCGGAATGCCAATCTGTCACTGTAGGCAGAGGCCGAAATTCTGTGCTTCTAACAGACTTCTAGCAAATGCCAACGATAAAGTACCAGCATGAGTGATAGCTCATCCCCATGCCTAAACAGTTATCAAGGGATTCCTCACTTAAAATAAATACTTCTTAGTGTTTTTCAGCATCGCAGCAGTCCATTTATAAGAAATAATCATCATAGATTTTTATAACATGAAAGATGGCTTCCACCACTGCTCTGGCTTATTGGGAGACCTTCAACTGGTTTTATTTAAGGCTGAGATGATGAGGATTGAGGTTTTCCACGTTAAGCCACCACTAACTGTCCTCTAGTAACATCCTTCTTCAACTTAAGGAACCTGTGAGTTTCTGAATCCTTTAGCAAAGAACTGTCCAAGTACCTTGGGCCAGAGGGTCTCTGAGTTGAACAACCCTGTCCTAAAATTCTGGGTGTTGGGGGAATAATGTAGAAGAACAAAGAGATTAAAACAGAAAAGGGTCTGAAATTTTATCCTATGTTTAGATAAGTTAGTCTCTCACAGTTTCACAGATGCCAACCAGAGACATAAGGCTCTGAGGTCAGAGATAAAATGTTATTTCATCCATAACACAGCAGGTAGCTTGAGCTTCATGTTCACATTCGCTGCCTGCTTGTCTTTGCAAGTTCCACCTAGGCCGCAAAGAGGCAGGTCTGGGTGTGTGCCGTGCAGACAGACCATCTGGGTCACAGTCGAAGAATCTTGAGCTTAGGAAAGCTGTAATTGTGCAATCCATAGATGTCATCTTTATCACACAGTGATGATGCAAATAAAGTCGCTGACCTAAAGGAAACAGTAACTATCTTCCAAAGTTGTCTGCTCTGCAAACATCCTTGAAAAGATAATCCAGGACCAAACGTGTCACAAGATATGGAGAATCCCCTACGACACAGGTAGATATAGAAACGTGAAGGGTTGAGGCAAGTTCGGTAAGAGAAATGAAAATGAGATTTAATATAAGATGCTTATTTATATTGTCACATCACTGAGTTCATTAACAATGATCCAGCCTTGTGCTTGGTAAGTCACATTACTCATTTGTTTCCTTTCATCACAAATGTTTGTGTGTCATAGTAAGAACTTAGGAGATCTGGGAGAGTTAAGGTTCAAGGAAAAGAGGATGGCTATTATTTTGCATAGTTCTGGCTTCATTACTACAACAGTCAACAAGAAACATGAAATTCTCCCACATATCCTTGCTCTCACTAATCAGCAGCTGAAAATTCAGTGCTTATTGTTTAAGAAGCATTCCCTCAGCAATAAAAGCCTCTTTACTGCAGCTTCTCTTAATGAACAGTGTGCATGAGATCCTCCCTTGTGAGAGACGATAGAATGAACAAGCAGAGACGACCATCCGCAGCAGCTTCCAGGCCCAGCACCAAACCAAACTCCAAAGTCAAACCACATTTGCCCTCTGTCTGCCCTCCACCCACGGCACGCACTGCTGTTCCTCTCAGTAATGCTGTATGTTTCTCTTTTTAACAGTGAAGGACTGGCCTATGTGTTTCTTGCCTAGGAACTTAACAATCCTTCCAGAGGGCAACTAAGGAGCTAAGTTTTTAGTTTGGATTTTTTTTTTGTCTGTTTCCTCTGTGTGGGTAGCTGGCTGATGGGAAGCACACGTACAGGAAGATGAGTGGAGACTCCCTAGTCAATTTCACAGATGGTCGGAACTTCACTCCTTCTGATGGCAGATTTTGGGTGTTCTTAAAGCTGCCATCACAAGCCATGTTAGGAAAAAAGGAAAAATCTGAAACTCTTTGAAGAATGGAAAGGGGCTGATACTATATAGCCTTAAAGCTATTAAAACAAGAGAAAAGTTGAATTATAGTTGGTTGGAGGCAACAGTTGGAATAAATAGCCTGAGAGCTATGATTTTTCATTTCAACCTAGAGGCATTCTACTATTTTAAATTTTCTGCAGTAACAAATATCTCCTTATCTATTTGGTTTGATATGTAGGAATCTTCCAAAAATTCATGGAAACTGTATGCCACGAAAAAAGCTATTTCCACTTTTTTTGCACTAAATTAATAAAAAATTATCTTTTAATTTGATTTCCCCCCATAGACCTTTTTTTCTGAAGGACACTCACATGTTTATGTGTTTGTTGATAGCTTTGCAAAGGGAAACATAAGTTATGTTACCAGTTAACAAAAAGAATACTTTCACTTGTGCTGTGTGAAATGAGTATATAGTGGTATTTGGATTTCTCCAACATAAAAGTGAAAACTTTGTGACTAAAAAGTAGCTAACAATCATGCTTGATTGGAGCTGTAAGCATGCTCGTTTTCAAATTGAAAATCTAGTTTAATTCAAACTGATTTGTTTGGATTACAATTTGATTTAACATAAAAGGAACATCAGACAAAAATTTTTAAAAATTAATTTCATTTATTTGAAAGAATGACAGAGAGAAAGAGAGAAATACAGAAGAGATCCTACAGTTCCATAGGCTCCAAGATTTTTCTATTTCCCCTTCCGCAAATCTCCAAGCCCCTGCGACTGCCAATAGCCTCCACATCATTACAACAGTATAGTTCTTCAAAAATAGTCATATGTTCATCATTCTGCTACTTAAGTGTATCCTGACATTGTACTCATGGACAAGGGCAGACAGTGCAGCATCCTATTGTCAAGATACATTCAACAGCTTCTTTGGGAGTCCATCTTTGATTTGGAAGTCAAGATGCATTGTGCTAAGTAGCACATAAGTATCTTTACGTGATAGTCTCTACTACACAATTACTGTACATCCCCTTAAATGAACAGCTATAAAACCATTGGCTCCCAATTGCCAAGTTATGATTCTCAACGTATTTAATTTGCAGCACAACTGGGAGTCCCGTTGCTCCAAGGCTGTCAACAATTGTGAAAAGCAAGGACTTCAGCTGCAGACACACTTGGAGCTGCACATGGTAGCTGTGCACCTATGGGTTACCATGCGTGTCTTCTTAATATCTTTGTTCCAGAGTCTGCAGTATTTATTGTGACAATAAATAAATGTTGCATGTAAGGTATTTACCACAGCATCTATAACTTGGTAGGGGCTCAAAAATCCTATTCCCCTTCTTCTCCTTTAGTGAAATCCCATGCTTTCTATGGAAAATTAGGAAATATCCATCACCCAAATTAGAAATAATGTTTTAAGCAGAATCCATGAAAGTACAGCATAAAATATAAATAATAAGGGCAGTTTCTCAAGAATGAAACTGTTGGACTTAGCTTGATTAGCAAAGTCTATATTTGGGGGTAAGTAATTCTTCACTGTGTTTTCATTTGCTGACATAGACTAACATTTGTCAGCAGATGAACGCTACCGACGAGTGCCAAGAAAATCACTTTGAAATTAAAAATTGCACAAAATGGGAAATAGAATCCATTCCTAGTCATTAAATAGACTTCAGAGAATGGAAAATGTCTGACATTATTTGATCTGAACCTCAGCACACTCTAAGTCACACACACACAAAATAATAATAATAGTAAGAATATTATGTGGGAGCATGGTGTGAAGAAACTATCAGATAAAATCCAAATTGCTTGTCCCGACCTTCAAAATGCCCTCCATTTGGGTTCCAACTGATCTTTCCAAAGTTTTCTCCCTGGAAAGCCTCTGTCCTAGTCAGATTAGTCTGAAGGCCCCTGGCTAATTGCTTTCCTGTTTATCATTGCACCTGCTTCTCTGTTATTTCTATACCAAGGTGACAAGCTCCAATGCCACAGCTCCAGGCTAAAGGCACTCAGACTAACCAGATCCTTACAGTTTTGGAAGAGAAGCTGTAATCCTAAAATTTGATATAAAATTCTGTATATTTAATATATTTTTACTTGATTAAGAAGACTTGAAAACAGGATGAGTGTAACAAACATGTATCTGCAGGCTAATTTGAAATCTGGCCTCTAATAAGCAGCTCTGATTTTACAAATCACTAAGCCCAAGTCGCCCTTTTGTCAGGAACAAATGTCTGGGGCAACTTCATGGCACTGTGTGCTTGCTTTCTTCTGGACTCACTCCCCTTTGTCCCTCTCTTTTCACTTCTTTATGTGTTGGTTTCAACTGCTGTTTAACGTGTCTTTTCTTTAAGTTCCTGGACAGCAGTGATCATGTTCTTAAAGGATTTTGATTTTGGATTGTTTTCCTAAACATTGGTTTTGGATTGTTTTCCTTAAACATTGAATTTGTTGAGTAAATAAATTGCTTACATCAAAGCATCTTTTCCAAGTTCTGTTGACATAATGACCGTCATCTGTTTATCCAACAAATTTAGTACTTTTGTTTAAATTTGTTTACTTTCCCACACTTTCTGCTTTCAGAAGGAAGTCATTAACAATCTTTCCATCATTACCTCAACTTCAGGAGGACAAGATTAAGGAATAAAAATGAAAACATTTAAGTTTGGATGTGGGATTTATTCTTATTTTAAAAAAATATTTACTTACTTATTTGAAAAGCACACAGAGACAGAGGAAGACAATTCCCATCTTCTGGCTGATTCTCTGAATGTCTGCAGCTGAGAGCTGAAAACTCCATCCAGATTTTCCATGTGGGTGGTAAGGACACAACCACCCAAACCACCACATTCTGCCTTCCAAGGTGTGCATTAGCAGCACTGGAATCAAGAACAGTATTGACTCAAATCAACGCACTCCAATAAGAGATGTAGGAGTCTGAACTGAAATCTTCACTGCCTACCTCCCCAAGTCTATTCTAAGCAGTTACAATGCATTCACCTGTATACGCTGGGCCTAAGAAACAGATTCCCAGTTCCAACGAAACTGTATCACATAATACAATGTAATCAATGAATAAAATAAATAAATAAATAAATAAATAACCAAAAAAAAAAAAAAGAAAGAAAAGAAAAGAAACAGATCCTCATAGCTGGAATTGTTTGGGAAGCTTTCTGTGTTACTTATTTGTAAGATGCCTCCTTCGTGTTTGAGATATTTTTACTTTCTGGTATAATGAAGAGAAACCATACTCAGCCGTAATACCAAAGAAGTCTAAAATCAATTCAAGTCAAATAAAACAGAATTATGCAGGCATCATAACATCTTATGGAATTTACATACCATAGGTGGTGGTTTTTAATATGAAGAAATTAAGAACTGTCTATGGGAGCACTTCAAAACATTTATAGAAATTGGAACTTAAAAGTATGCTTATTTTGGACCTGGCATTTTATCCTAGTGGCTGAAGTCCTCGCCTTGCATGTGCTAGGATCCCATATGGGTGCGGGTTCATATTCCGGTTGCTCCATGTTGCTTCCAGCTCCCTGCTTGTAGCCTGGGAAAGCAGCAAAGGATGGCCCAAAGCCTTGGAATCCTGCACCTGCGTGGGAAACCCAGAAGAAGCTCCTGGCTGATGGCTTCAGATCAGCTCAGTTTCAGCCACTGTGGTCACTTGGGGAATGAACCAGCAGACAGATTTTTCTCTGTCTCTCCTCTCCGTAAATCTGACTTTCCAATAAAAATAAATAAGCCTTTTTTAAAAGTCTTTAAAACAAAAAGCTGATTTTGTTGCAAAAATACTGAAAACTTAAACTTCATTTTTGCAAACTTCTTGAAGTACTCTCACGTGTCTTGAAGCAAGTACTCTGTTTCTGTTTTGACTAATACCTCTCTGTTTTTAGCCATGTCCTATTCAACATTTCCTGAAGACTCTATTGGGCCCAGTGGCTTTTGTCCATTGTTCAAAGAGCTGTTCAAATTGTGAAGCAAAACACTGTAGCTCCTATAGTCAATGGGTAGCAACTAAGTACAATCTTGGAACCCAGGTTTCATACTGACATTGCTTACCTATGTCAAGATTGGTGTGGATGCATGCATTTCTGGAACTTTCACTTTCTTACATGGGCGTAATTAAAGGAGGCCCTGTGCCAACATAAGAAACTGGCCACTATCATTCATTTTTTCCATCCCTTTCTTTCTTCCCTTCTTCCAAAAGAGTGTGAAATCTGGAAAAAGAAGATTGTATTGCTTTCTATATGCCATCATTTCACTCTGTGGATTCACTTCAAATATTGTTAGATGTTTCATCCCTCCATCCACTGACTAAGCAGACATTTTGCTTCTCTTTGTGCCATTTGCAAGATGAATAAATGAAAGTTAACTATTACAGCTAGTACACCACTATTAATTACAATTAATTATTAAAAATAAATTATAGTTTGTTTATTTATATATTCATATAAATTATTTATATGTTTATAATCATAAAATAAAATATTGTCTGAATATAATTAATAATAATTACTCATCAATTGATTGACTAATTATACTGATGTGCTTACAAGGCGAAAAGTATGAAAAGATTTTGCCTGGCCTAATTTAACCACGACTAACTACAAGCCTACACTAAATTCATTGGAAATGGAAACCAAAATCGTATTCAGATATGAAGCACAGAATATTTCATTTGCATTTCACCTTGAAACAGTTCCAGAATGGATACTCTTTCATTCCACGGCTCACATTGTAGGCACTGAGCCCCTCGGAGGTACTCAAAAGGGGAGAGTCATCTTCAACAAATAAATGCAGCGTCGTTTCCAGCTTCAGCAAAGACTCCCTAGACTAACAAGGGACTCCTCAACTATCAATGCTGGGAGGAAATAAGTTTATCTTCAACCTTAAAATCTTGGAAACTAAGGACTGAACTAGAATTGTCTTCCAAGTACAAAGAATTTCACCAAGCAAGGTTTTGATTATCATTGTTCAGTGAAGACAATAAAACTGACGTAAAGACAGAGGGAGAAATTGTTGATGAACCAAAATAAGAGCTTCAACGGAGATGCTATGGCACAAAGGGTTCCTGGAAAAGTTCCCTGGTTTCTCTCCAGGAGTCTGTGCAGGCTGAATGATCTGTCACTGTCAGAGAGCGTTCCAACATCCATCCTCAATGAAGGTGTGTGACACATAATTATAAGGCTGCGGGAAAGCTCCAAAGAGGCTTCCTGTATTATCTCTCCTAGACAGACTGTGCAAAAGGCTTTAAAATCTTCAAAGAAATTGTTTATTCACTGCCCTTTGATGCTACATCATTCTGTCATTGTTCTGGGTTTCTTTTGCAGATCCTAAATCCTTAGCCAGAATGCAACTGACCTAAACAGCTCTGGGCACTCTCCTATTAAGCAAAACCTGAAATGTTCAAAACCAACATGGAAGCTGCTTTTTCATGAGCACATTACCTGTGCTCAGTACACAAATGACAAAGATCATTTGCTATCCTCTTTATCACGCTTAGAAACAAATATATGCCAGGTAGCTATGCCTCTTCAATGAAGTAAAATCATTTCTGACTTTTTTATTGGCAAAGAACTTGTATCATCACAGGTCAGTCTTTTCTGTGTGGAAGGCATGGATTAGAAGAGAGGATGGCTTGTAATTATAAGTGAAGACAAGGCTGCTGGTGAATGACTGTCATAGTAGGATTTCTTCTGTAGTCTCAGAACAACCAAGCAATTCATCATCCATCCTGGTGAACTTTCAAGGGTGAAAGGCTGAGAAGCTACTCATAATTACAGCAGGACAGTAAGGCTGTGATGGAGTGCAAGAGAGATCACACCGGACCCAAGCGTAGGATGTTAGGAGTCATCTTTATTGCCCAAGCTTGCTGAGAGCAGCTCACACAGCACTCCAGGAGCCAGTGAGCTGAGCAGTGGAAGTCAGGGGTTTTTCAGCTGTCGTGTCTGCTGCTACTCCTTATGAGATGTAAGTTTTATGCAACAAAACGTGAAACTCACATCCCACAAGGAGTTTCCATCCTTTGGGAGCTGATGAGAATTGCAAGAATGCTAAAGAGTGATAGCAGTGGCAGCAGGAATGAAGCAGGAAAGAAAGCGACCAGAAGGCAAGTAGGGGAGGCCTCCTTGAGGAGTTGACTTTTGGGCAAATATCCAACAGACATGGGACCAGACCATCGTTTACATCTGAAATAACTCTTTGGCAAAGGGACAACAGTCCAGTGGTGACAGCAAGTAGATTGAGTAGCTGGAGCCCCAATCCTTCCTTGGCCTATAAAGCCCAGAACTCTCTGGGTCTTCATATTTTCCACTGTCCCATGTTCCCCTTCACCACTGAGTGGACTACCTTGGCTTCCTTACACTCTTGTAACTATATTACACACTTTTTGTGGGCCCTGGCTTCTAATCAAAATTAAACCCTCACCTACTTGCCAAAAGAACTAAATAGAATTTCTCAGTTACAAGCTGGATAATAAGTTTGTTCTAAAGTCAATGTTGACAATTACTGGCAGCAGTCTTTGAAAATAGTAATTTACAGAGCAAGTAATAGCTGCACCTTTCCTGGCATCATTGTACATTGTCAGCATCAGAAATCATGGGCTGTGCTGATTCTTTCTCACTAACAGCTGTTGTTGCTGGGCTGTTCTGTTCAGAGACGTTTCATGTGGGAATCTAATGACAGCTCACCCTAAGCAGGCAGAGGACACGTCAAAGGATTTTCAAGATTGTCACTTCAGTAAAGTGAGTTAAATCTTCTGGAAAAGCAGAGTCTCCCCACAAGTTTCAATCTTGGTTTCATCTCCAGTTACCTCCAGTCAGAACAACTTAGCAAGGCCCTACCTCCATAAAGATAAGTAGAAGAAAATCATTCTAAATGAAGCAAAGAGGAAAAACAAGCCCTGGAGGTCATGGATGACAAGGAACAAAAACTCAAGGTGGTAATTCAAACCGACATGGGTGATCCAAGGAAGAGAAAAATGAACACCACTAAAGAAATCAGCATTCCCGCCCTCCACATCTCAGAAAAGAGTGCATTGGCTGCTGTGTGTGTGTGTGTGTGTGTGTGTGTATGAGTGTGTGTCCCTGTGTGTGCATGAGTATGTGTGTCCGTGTGTGTCCTCATGTGTGTGTGTGTGTCTATGTGTGTGTAAGTGTGTGTCCCCGAGTGTGCGTGTTCATGTGTGTGAGTGTGTCCTCGTGTGTACATGTGCGTGTGTGTGTGTATGAGTGTGTGTCCCCGTGTGTGTGTGTGTGTGCACATCTCTTCCATTCTCCTATGGGAGGATTCATCTGCTCTTCTAGCTCATGGCTTTGATCAAAGTAATATCACATTCTGTCTCAATATTTTATATCTTTTCTTTCTTTTTTTTTAAAGATTTATTTATTTTATTACGAAGTCAGCTATACAGAGAGGAGAGACAGAGAGGAAGATCTTCCGTCCGATGATTCACTCCCCAAGTGAGCTGCAATGGCCAGTGCGCGCCAATCCGAAGCCGGGAACCAGGAAACTCTTCCAAGTCTCCCACGCGGGTGCAGGGTCCCAATGCATTGGGCCGTCCTCGACTGCTTTCCCAGGCTACAAGCAGGGAGCTGGATGGGAAGTGGAGCTTCCGGGATTAGAACCGGCGCCTATGTGGGATCCCGGGGTGTTCAAGGCGAGGACTTTAGCCGCTAGGCCATGCCGCCAGGCCCTTTATATTTTTTCAACACAACAGTTCACTATTGACTTGTCACATCCACATTCCCAAGAAAATTAGTCCAATTTTTACTCAGTGCTGGTGAAATCATGACAGCTAGATGTATAGGTAAATACAGAGAGATGTTTTGCCTTGTTTTTACCAATGCAGAGCAAGCTGAACATATATTCTAAAAGCCTTCAGTGTCCTTAGAAGGTATATGCCTCAGAGAAGAAAATAAAACATTGTGTTCTTTAATAGAATGAACCCAAACTCCAGGAAATCCCAAAACTCACCTGCAAATACAATGACCACCTAAACGTCAACGCTAAATACCAGACAGAAATCAATATGGAATGCAATGGATAAGATTCTGCAATTGGGCCCGATGTGATAGTGTAGTAGTTAAAGTCCTCACCTTGCACGTACCAGGATCCGATATGGGCGCCAGTTCTAATCCCGGAAGCTCCACTTCCCATCCAGCTCCCTGCTTGTGGCCTGGGAAAGCAGTTGAGGACGGCCCAAAGCCTTGGGACCCTGCACCTGCATGGGAGACCCAGAAGAAACTCCTGGCTCCCGGCTTTGGATCGGCACAGCACCAGCCGTTGCGGCCACATAAGGAGTGAATCATTGGATGGAAGATCTTCCTCTCTGTCTCTCCTCTCTGTATATCTGACTTTGCAGTAAAAATAAATAAATCTTTAAAAAAAAAGATTCTGCAATAGACTCAAACTCAAGTTTGATTCAGTCAAATTGCCCAATTACAGCGTCTCCACAAAACACTGAGTGGATCCTGGATTTGGTAGGTTAGAAGAGCCATGTGGGCAATTCTTTCTGAAACATAAAAAGTCATTTTCAAGGCTAGGTTGATTTTTCTACCACCATAAATGACATTTTCTGTAAAAATAAATGAAGTCCCTGGTTTTGCTCCTTGCTATGCATGCTTTTTGCACTACCATAAATCAAACTGAAAACAGAACCTTAGGAGCTGATATTCAAAGCACCTAAAGCCAATTGTCCCCAGATTCCTCATTCGAGTATCTAGGAGAAATGAGACTCCCATGTCAGTTTTTGTGAGGAATTAGAAAAAGTGAGTCAATTGATGAGGCCTGGGAATGCCATGTGCTTAATGGCCTATCCCATGGAAGGGACACATACAGACAATAGCCACACAGTTAGTCCCACGTGTTGTCCAGAAGTCAAGAGTGAAATGGTCATCCCCCTTCAATTTCAGAAAAGGTAAAGGGGAGGTCGATGAATGCCAAAGGAAGCTTTAGAATAAAAACAAAGGTAGGCTTCAGAGACCCCCTGAAAATAGGATATATTTCTCAGAAAATTATTTCATTATCCTTGCCTCTTTGCACTTCCATAATTCTTACCGGTATTCACCATGCATGTCTCTAAAGATCAATAGTTATTAAAATCATCAGTGTTGTTGAATATTGATTCAGGAGGCCACAGTTCCTCAAGGCTCGGATTCACTGGGGTTTTGAGGTAGATCCTAGAATGCAGGCACGTGCAAATCCTGACTGACAGTGCTAGGCATATGAAACACTCAGGAACCCTTTAATTGGCACAGCATCCTAAGCCAGTTCTTTCATTTTCAAAACAGGAACTGATTTAACTGCTTTCAAAGAGTTAAAGAAAATTTCTCAACTCACTCAATATAAAGTTCAAAGGCACCTACTATGTTCCAGCAACAGTCTCCATATAGTGGGGGCTGAATGTTTATGTCCAATCCTCCAAAAACCTGAATTGGAATTTAATCCCAATGTGTTGGTGTAAAGAGGAGGTGGGATCTTTTGGGGGGGGTGCATAGGCCCTGAGGGTGTAACCCTCCTGATGAGTTTAATGCCCTTTAGCAAGGCCATCCAGAAAGCCTAGCTCTCTTTCTTATTTGTGAGGTCACATCATAAGAACAGTAGTGCAAGACTCACAGGAGGGTCCTCGTGAGAACCCTACCATGCCCACCCTAACCTCTGTCTTCCAGGCCCCAGAATTAAGCAGAAGTGACCACCAAGTCTATGAAACTTTCAGATAGCAGCCTGGGCTTTGGAAACACCACTTCTAATCTCCAGATACCCACATCTTAACAGCAGCCTGAGTGTTCCCACGAGGCAGTGGGTTGGCAAAGCCTAGGGTACAGGTGTATCTACAGCTGCTGGACAGTGTAGTGCCATTTTAGCCCTGAACCCAGTCCTGCCTCTCCCTAGAGACTGGGGAGTGAGAGGGAGGGGGATTTTTTATTTCCTTTTTTTGTAGCGCAGTGTGATGTCAACAGCACCTAAGGCTGATTGATGGCATGTTCCTTTGCCATCCCCTCAAGAAACAGGATCTGCTGGAGAGGCTGTCCCTCTACCTCCACCACATTAGGCAGGTCGCCTTAGGACTTTCCCATTGCTTTCTCTGAGCACCCGAGAAGGCTCATGAACAAAAAACCGGCATGAGAGGGCCAAACCTCAGTTTTCAGTTTTGTGTCTGCGCTCCCTGGGAAGGGATAGGGGTGGGATGGTGGAGGACTCAACTGGGTGGTACCATCGTGCCCTGCTGGTGCACACCCAGAGGCCTCTGGCAGCACAGCCACTGCCCCAGCTGGTCTCCGCTTACCCTGCAGTGTTGGACTCAGCTGAATCAGTGCTCATGTTTGTCCTCACACACCCCTGGCTCTCCCTAGCCTCTGGGCTTCTTGATTGCTTTGTCACCACTGCAACAGGTGAGGGAAGAGAGTTCAACACTGAAGGTACTGCTTATCTGGCTTTTAAAATAGGTACTTGAAGGTGAGGCTCTTTCTAGCTCTCTGCTTCAGTGGGAACTGGAAGGACTTGGATAAAGTGCCTAAAGTTCCTAGACTTGGTCTATTGAGTATACATCTACCTCCTGGCTTTTTGGCTGTGAAATGTGCCCATTCCGTCCCCTTCACTCACACAGATATTATATTAGCAATCAATTTATAACCTAGACTCCTCTGCTGGCACCTTTTCAGGTTGCCTGGGTGACCAGTTGACTTAATATGGCCAATTGCTAGGACTGGAACTGGAAGAATATAATCAAGTGATCTTTCTCCCTCCATTCCTCTCTCTACATATCTGTCTTTTCCTGTACTCTACCTTCCTTTTTCATGACAAAATTCTGGCTGGGTGCTTGAGGAAGTAGAGAAAATCATGTGAAAGAGGTCAAAGAAAACCCTGTGTTCAGTCTGTCCCAGATGCTGAGGCCACCATGCCCCCGAGCCCGTTAGATGCCAGGGTCTCGCTCTGGCTTCAGTTAGTATGAGAAGAGGATGCTTTCAATGAACTAAAAACATCCCAACTCAAATAGCTGCTCAGGTAGTTTTCATACACACAGAGTTGGGAACCATTGTCCTAATCATCTCATCACTATTTCTTGACCACAGACTGACATCCACAAGCACCTATTTTTCTGTTTTTAATTTTCAACCCATTTGATAGAGGATTCTGAACTCATCCCCCTAGTTAAGCAGCGAGAATTAAAACTAAGTTTGTGTCCTGCTGTTTTCATCATTATTATTGAACCTGGAAACCTTTCCTCTCTTCAATTCACCTCCTGTTTTCCATGAAAGCCCAAAGTGAGAAGTATGAGAGAGCACAGAGAAGCACCCAGTGAGCCTGGGTGAGCAGGGTTTCAGGAGAATAATTTCCTGGAAAAGCTTTCCTTACATAAACTCTGATGCAGCTAATGATTGGAGTGTTCATTCATCCCAAGAAAATTATACTATCAAAGAAAAGTGTGATTTTGCTTTTAACAAGAAGATCTTGCATTTTTTTTTACAGGGAAACAGCTTCTGGAATCAAATATCACCCAGGATGACAAAGAACTAAGATTAAAGCAATTTTAAGTAATTGTATGTATGTGATAAAATGGGGGAAACGCTCAGAGACTCACATAATTAGTGCACAGTTTGTCACAGATTGCAAGCTGGAGTAAAATTTTACTAATTAAGTTGGTAACCTATTATTCAAAGGAATGAAACTTGATTGTAATAATTGCTATTCACTTATCATGCAGGACCCACCCTCAGGCAGCAAATAGTTGCTCATTTCATATTCCCTGTGTGTTGGTTTCCCACTTAAGATGCATGTGTGTCCCTTGGTGAATTCTGCAAGAGGACAATGACCATTGGGCCCACCTGGGTGCTTTGGGAATTTACAAGGATACAGTTTTTCCCCAACATTCACTGGACTTGGAATGCAATTATAATTATCTTACACAGGTAAAAATAGAAAGTATTTTTCTTTGGGGCCTATCCACGGTTATTGAAAACAAAATGCGTTGCACATTTGTATTTCTATCCATTAATTTTAGCAGGTATAAAAGAGCATATGTATATATAAAATATTTTGGATGGTGACTGAATTTGACAAACCAACAGATCCTAAAGAAAATATTCTGTGGGGTAACAAAAAAAAAACATATCTGTTGTATGTTTTTTTTTAATTACCTCTTCTCCCTTTTTAAATCACAGGCCCATGGAATACACTATCCCTTGTCCTGACCAGCTTTGCAGCTAAACAGACATCCTAATAAAAGGAAGCCATCACCCCCAATGCACCTCACAGAAGAGCGCACTTCCTTAGGACCACATTATGCATTGCCACACTCTCCTCTGATTCGGTGCATCTGAGCCTGTAAAACACAGGAAACAATGTCATTGATCTGTGGGTGGTAAATGAAATAATTGTCCACTGGTTGTTGTATTAAAAATTGGGCAACTGGGATAGCATCCCAGTAAATGTGTCTGCAGTCCATAGGGACAGCTGAAGATAACTATTACAAACTTTCAGTTTCAGGACTCCTTTTGTTTGGGACACAGCATCAATAATTTTTTTTTTTATTTTCTTCTCCGGCTGCCTGGAGAAAGCAAAACCAAGAGAAAGCCCCTGCAAAGAATACGGTCTCAAGTGAGCTAACCAATTCCATCCACAGTAGGTTATTGCAGTTTGAACTCTTCTCTTTTTAATCATCAATAATTTCACAACAGCAAAGCAGCCCTGCTAGTTGAGGGAAGAGGAATTCTGTGCTGCCATAGTTTGATGATTGCCTACTCTGGGGCTGGTGTGATTTGGATGCTAGTATCACTTTCGTGTTATTTATTGTTGAGGGGGAGTTATCACGTTGTGTTCTTCACAATATGTGATGTTAAACAAGGAAAATAATGAATCAGTGCTAATTTTTCCTCCAAGAATAGAAATTGGTAGAACTCAAGATGAATGTATGAGAACTTCATCTTCTGGGATGAGAGAAACAGAAGAGATATTCATTGTGCCAGGCCAATGTATCAACAGTTCCCTGAAATCTGTCAGAATCTCTTAAAATAACAAAATAACACAGTAATCATCAAGTGCATCTCATTTTAATGGCTTCAGAGCTTTATAGTAGTGTTAGCAAATTGCCCTCCCCATTGAAACTAAGAAGCATGAGACACAACTTCAATTTTTCTCTAGTTGGTGACCTTGTAATTCCAAGTGCTTTAACTCAAAGATGAAGCTTACTCTAGTATCAGCCTTCTTTTCCATTGTTCTGTCACGACAGAATGTTAACTTCGTCTACAAGATGACAGACTTAAGCAGTATTGGTGAAGCACATGATCTCTGGGCTAATCTTCGTGAGTTCAGACCTCACTTCTGTTTCCAACTGATTGATTCCCAGCTGTGCTTTCCACTGCTCCCAGCCTTGGTTTCCCCATTAGGGAAGGAAAGTAAACGACCATGATGTTGTGTGATGAAGTTGTTAGAAACATTAAAGAAATCAGTGTGTGTGAGAGAGGTGCTTAGATACCAAGGCTCCAGATACCTTAAACAACAGTTATTCAAACAGATAGAAATCTAAACCAACGGTCTGCTGGGACACATTGTAGTAACCCCAGGTTTAGGATGTCTTCCCACTGTTCTTAAGGGGAACTGGCTCAAACTCAGGATGTTTTCCAACAATCCCAGTCTACACACACTTTACACTTGATCCTACATGTTAAAGATATTTCTAGAGAGTGTCAATGTCATCTGGTGCTTTCAAATTACATAATGAAAACTTCTGTTTTCCAACCCACTGCTATTATCTGATTTCCTGGGCTTTACAGAATCATGGTGGCTCCGCATTCAGTATCTTCTTGGGGAAATAAAGTGTGGACTAGTGGAAGGACATGAATTAGGAGTCCACATCAAACTGGAATCAGACCATCCATTAACTGAAGTGTATGCCTTTGGTTTGTTTCCTTGCAAAATAGCAGACATTAAATCTGTAATTCCCAAGCCAGAGTTCCCAGGTTTGCAGAGTTTGTGCAAGTATTTTCTGAGCTACTTGCAAGCATGTCAGGTAGCCTAATGGGAAAACTGTAATCATTCAAGAGAACACTGTGGGGGCTGATGCAAACATTAAGGTTTATTTTCGGTTGGTCCTCCCCCACTTTTTCTTTGTTTTGTACAAGTAGGAATTTTATCACCTTGGTGCAGTGACAATCAGTCTTGTGTTGCTGAGAAATGTTGAATAGCAATTACGTATGTCATCAGTAGTAAAAGATAGAAAACAATTTAACAATCATGAAGGCATATGCCTTGTTTATGGAAAGAATATTTGAGAACATAGAAACCAAGGTGGAAGAAAGCTAACAAAGGCTTTCTATGTGCTTGAGAGTCTGAAATTCTGAACACTTTCAGACTCCTTTTAGTTCCGGAACTACAATAGCTGAACAAGAGTACTTCTTGACATTTGTGAAAAAAGCAGAATTAAAAGATAAGTGGTGAAAAAAAACCACTTGAAATCTATGCAACATTCTTCATAATACACATTTTCTATCAATTGGATGGGTCCTCATCTGTTTGTAATGAATGATGAAACAGGAAATAGGATAAAATGGATGTCACATAAATGACAGGGCAGCATAGAAACTCAAATACATGAAGGAAACAGGACGCCAGCTTAGTAATGCACATGAGAAATTACAAAGCAGGGCCGAGCATGATGGCTCATTGGCTAAAGCACTCACCTGGCAAGTTCCAGGATCCCTTAGCAGCACCAGTTCATGTTTCAGCTGCTCCGCATCCATCCAGCTCCCTGCTTGTGGCCTGCGAAAGCAGTGAAGAATGTCACAAAGCCTTGGGACCCTGCAGCCATGTGGGAGACCCTGAAGAAACTGATGGCTCCTGGCATTGCATTCACTCAGCTCCAGCCGTTTGGGGAGAGAACCAGCAGATCAAAGATCTTTTTGCCTCTCCTTCTCTGTGTAAATCTGCCTTCTGCAATAGAAATAAATAAATCTTAAAAAAATGACAAAACATAGGGAGAATTCATCAGTGAGACAAATGCTGCATTCCTGTATCAAACAGTATACATTTTTATATGTGACTAGGGTGCATTTAAAATTTCGCTAGTGCAACCAAAGAATTGACCTTTTCATTTTACCTGATTAGAAATAATTTAAATGTATATAGGCATATGTGGCTAATGGCTACCATACTGTATAGTGTGCCTTCTTATTCCTCCCTAAAAAGACATGCCATGAACAGCAAATCAGCCTCCTTCCCCACTGCAGTCTCAGTGTTAGCTTAAGGGTTGGCATTACTAATCCTCCACCTGCAAACCCTGACATTCCAGGTGAGCCACCGGTTCAAGACTCAGCTGCTCCACTTCAGATCAAGCTTCCTGCTTATGACCTGGGAAAGCATCAGAGGATGGCCCGAGGCTTTGAGACCCTGAGCATTTGGGAGGCCATGAACAAACTGCTCTATCCTGACTTTAGGTCAGCTCAGCTCTGGTTGTTACAGCCAGCAAATGGAAGACCTCTTTCTCTCTCTGTCTCTCTCTATCGAAATTTGCCTTTCAAATAAACGTAAATATATCTTTAAACAAAAAAAGAAAATAGCAGAAACTATGCATCTTAAGCACTTCTCCTGTGTTCTCTTTCAAACTCTGGCCATGAACAAATTCTTGACATCCTCTCCTGTTTTCTCATCCACCCATACCCATCCCAACCAGGGAAACACAGTACCCATCTTCATAAGTGAACATCTTAAAGATAGTGTGATCTGAACCAGTCATATTCTATAGAAGCAGTCACTGTACAACTTACGTTTATCACAAAAGTTTTTGGTGAATGTCACGGGAAGCTGACTTGGCCATATATATAAATCCTGTCTGATCAAGAAGTGTGACAGTTACCCTGGAAAGAAATTAACTAAAAAAAAAAAAAAAACTTTTAAAATAAATGCTTAGTTGCTTCCTTAAAATAGAGTCTTTTGAGCTTAGCACAGTAGCCTAGTGGCTAAATCCTTACTTTGCATGCCCAGAATCTCACATGGACACCAGTTCAAACCCTGGCTGCTCCACTTCCCATTCAGCTTCCTGCTTGCGGCCTTAAAAAGCAGTAGAGGATGGCCCAAAGCTTTGGGACCCTGCACCCATGAGGGAAACCTGAAAGAAACTCCTGGCTCCTGGCTTCAGATCGACTCAGCTCTAGTCATTGTGACCACTTGGGGAGTGAACCAGTCCACTGGTTCACTCCCCAAGTGGTCTTTGTTTCACTCTGTAAATCTGACTTTGTAGATCTTTGTTTCACTCTGTAAATCTGACTTTCCAATAAAAATAAATAAAACCTTTTTTAAAAGGCTTGTTTGTTCATTTTATTTGTATAAATGAAATATGTATGTTTTGATAATAAAGCTAAAAGTTTTCTACAAAGTTTGAATTTTTTTAAAGATTTATTTATTTTTTATTACAAAGTCAGATATACAGAGAAGAGGAGAGACAGAGGGGAAGATCTTCCATCTGATGATTCACTCCCTAACTGATTGCAACAGCCGGCGCTACGCCAATCCAAAGCCGGGAACCAGGAACCTCTTCCGGGTCTCCCACGCGGGTGTAGGGTCCCAAGGCTTTGGGCCATCCTCGACTGCTTTCCCAGGCCACAAGCAGGGAGGTGGATGGGAAGTGGAGCTGCCGGGATTAGAACCGGTGCCCATATGGGATCCTGGCACGTTCAAGGCGAGGACCGTAGCTGCTAGGCCACGCTGCCGGGCCTCAAAATTTGAATTTGATTTAAAATTTTCCCATTTTTTTTCAAATCTGTTCTCTGATTCATACAAAATTCATATGCTTCTTTCTTCCAAATCTGTTATGTAATGGGCCCAGTATTCTGGCATAGCAGGTTGTGAAGGCATCAGTTTGAGTCCAGTTTGTTCTACTTCCCATCCGGCTCTCTTCTGATCTGACTTGGAAAGCAGTGGAGGATGTTCTGAGTGCTTGAGCTGTGTGGAAAACCCAGATAAAGCTCCAGAAATCAGTTAGTTTAAAGGAATAGAGAGGAAGTATCTTTTTGTGTGTGTGAGCTGGTAGCAGCATAAAGCAAGTTGGAGAAAGACTCCCTTGGGCCAATAAAGACATCTAGGCTATACCAGCAGAACACAGGCATGCCATCTCTTTCCTTTCTTTACCATTCAAAATGAATTATTTCAGGATCCCGTTAGTACTTAGCTAGAAACATAACACAAATGATGTCTTTTTCTCTATGTTTTACTTTCCTGTCTAGCTAGAGGCAATCCTTTGGAAGAATGACAAACAGAGCTGGCTCTGAGCACAATACAAAGTTTTAAAAAAAAAAGGAATAAATAACCCATATTGCTTGTCCTCTACCTTCTGTCAGATTTCTCAGTACTTTCTCATTCTGCTATCTGATACTAATCAAAACCTATTCACTTTAAAGGCTTGGATGTGCCAATTTTACAATCATTTGAAATGGTTTGACCTAGAACGTTAGCTCTGCTAGCAGCTTATTTGTATTTTAAAAAGTACCAACTGTGCCTGTATGGAGTGCAAATGGATATTGAATAAAGGAACTGCAAATGTTGGAAAAGAAGGACATCTTGAAGTGGTGGCCTTTAGGGGTTGCTGAAAGCCACACAGAAGAAGAAACGGGCCAGTTGCATGTGCGTGCCTCAGGCTGGATCTATAGGAACAAGTCCAAGTCCTTCCAAAGACGATCCTGTGATAAGAACAGGGATGGCACCTACATTATCCATGTCCTCCAGCTGTGAGGACTATGCTGAGCACTCAGAGAGAAAAATAAGTAAATAAATTGAACCACTGAGTTATTGTATTTCACTTAACCCCCAAATCTGTGATCTCTGCCTTTGCCATCTTCCTTGCCCTCTCAGTGCTGTCTTCTGCTTCCATCTCCCATTGCGAAAAAGTCTTGCAGTTTCTTTCCCAACATGTCCTCTGCCTTGAGACCAGAGGACAGTGAATCTACATTTCTAGCACCATTTCCCAGAAGCTACTCAGAGATTTCCCGTTAATGAATCCTCGTGTCATTAGCTCATGGTGGATGAAAACAGTGAGAACTCAAGGGATTTTCCTAAGATGAATGTATTTTCAAGGCTGTCTGTAAAATCACTTCATTTTCTTGATTCATTTGCCTGAGCCTTCTGACAAATCTGTTGGAGCTTCTGAAATGCCATCTTTAAGAATATTTTTCATCATTTGGTTAGCTGACAGCACTCATTCAATGCTCAGATTCATTTCATTTTCTCTTTGTCTTTCCCCCACACACAACCTGCCCCCCGACACAGAGATCATATGCTTAGCTTTGAAGATAAACTGTGCATGATGTTATGACCCCCTCAACCCCCTGTAATACACAGATTCACAGTCATTCTTGGGGGGTGTTCGTTTTAGATTTTTTTTAGTATAAAGAGAACAACAGTCATCATTATACCTAGCATGCTGTTGATTCTTCTTACTCTACAGCTAGACTAGACCACCCTTTCCTAGATGATAATGGCCATAAACACATCATCCAAATGTATCATATTTATACAATGAATAAGGATGCTCTTATGAATGATGCCTGGATGACAGCTCCCACTAGTTTTTGTGAGGGCCGTGTGTGTGCTGGGCAGAATCAGGCTAGACTGCAACACCCATTGGTTTCAGTGGAAGACAGGGCTGAAAACAGAATCAATCCAGCAATTGCAACCACCAGCTGATCGGGGCGATGGACTGTACTGGGCCCCATATTTACTAGTACACACAAGAACTTGGTCTGGGCTCACCTCAGACGAAGATTCTTTAGGGATCCCCTCAATCGAACTACCAGACTCAGAAACCTAACCATGAAAAGACAGAGGACAGAACAAATCAATCAACTACCCCAGCCATGTGTTGGCAGTGAAAAACAGGGCAAACGGAGACTCTAAGATGGACTATGCCAACCAATGGATTCTGTAGCAATTTCTTCATGCTTGGAATGGTGGCACTGGCAGCAATTCATAACTGTTGAACTATCAAAACCACTTGAGCAAGACCCTTGCAACATGCCGCACTTCGGGGACCTGGGATGGGTGAGAGACTGGGTGGGGCTTCTCCCTTTAACTCCCCCTTTACCCCAGATAGAGAAAAAAAAAATGTTTGGAAATGATAGTTTTACCCACTTTCCTGTAGCCCTTGAACCTTTATGCCCTAATTAGCTATGTAAAGATTGTCAAAAATATAATTAAAAATGGAAAAATTTTTAAAAATAAAGAAAAAAAGCATTGGACATGGGGTCTAGAATTAGGCAAAGAAACCCTAAATGTAGAAATAAAATTAGATGTATATAAAATATGATTATTGACTATATGAAGAAACTTACAATTTTGAAATCAAATAAGGAATCAATGCCCATTAAAAAGTCTGGTGTTAAGAGTTGGTATAACTAAAATATGGCATAATATGAGGAGATGTCAATTAATGAGATTCTTTCTTAGTAGAGAATCAAAAGAGAATCACTTCTAGGAATGCATGTGAAGAATTTTAAGGATGGAGTGGTTAGCTAGGTCAAATAAAATGAAGATCTATAATTTACTTACAAGAATATAGAGGTGATTGAGAATTATGACAAGAATTATTTCAGTTGAAAAAAAGGATCAGTGAATAGAAAGCAGCAGAATCTTTTCTAAACAAATTATTGGGAGTGTGGAGGAACAGATTTAATATGCCCTCTGAATAAGAGCAGATGCTCTAATAAACATGAAAGAAAAGAGATTTAAATTTGAAGGAAATACATTTGAAGAAACAGATACAGTATTCTCCTAAAGATGACCAAAAAGAAAAAAATGACCTAAAGAATCAGTATACTTTGTGACCAAGAAGCAATAGTTCAGTTAAAAAATCTTACTTGAGCATGTAGTCAAATGGTGGAGAAACAACACTAACTGGCAAGCTGGGATGATGATGGTAACTGTGAGTTAGAGCACAAAACATAAGGAAGCACATATTCTAACCTAACAATGACCGCCACCTGAAGTTTTGCATTTTAAGTGTCTCACCTGCCGCCCCTCAGCCCACTCCCTGATGAAGAAACAATCACAATATTACCCACCGGAGAAATAATACGTTACACACAAGATCCCCATGATAAGGAAATCATCTGATTTCTGTTAAAAAGCAATGGAAGCCAGTGGAAAATGGAGCAATGAATGTATGTAAAGTGTTGGAGGGAGATGAGGGAAAACAGATAACCACTAAAATAGCCACAAAAACTAAGTATAAAGTGCAGAAAGTTTTAATACAAATAACTTGTCGCCAATATATTCACACTGCCAGAAATATTAATAGGAAATTTTATCATGTGGAAACTAATATATACAAGAAGGAATGATGAATACCAATAGTGGCAACTACATGGTTACATACAAAATGCTATTTTCTAGTTGCAAAATTTCTTGTAAACAGGATAGATTATTCCAAGAAATTGTTGTAATAATGTACCATGATCTTTGTAATACAGAGAAAAATAAAATGCATGAAAAGAGGAGCAAAATTGATAAACTAAATTATACTCTTGTAAGATTTTTACATTATTCATGTAGCAGTAAAATATTAATCCAGAGTAGAATGTGATAAAATAAGGATGTACATTATAATTCATCAACCAAAGAATAAAACAACACAAGGACCCAATTGAGACAGTTAAATGGATTATAACAAGGTAATCAGTTGATCTAGAAAAAAATAGACAGGAAAAAAATAGTACACAAAACAGATCAACAAAAAACGATGTCAAATGGGATAGTCTTAGTCAATTATTAAACCAATAGTCTGCATGGCTAGAGTTTCAGTCCTCATCTGAGAGAGCTGCACTGAAAAGAGTTATCTTTAAGAAAAAGACAGGTTTCAGCTGGACCAAAAAATAAGAATAAATTAAGACTGTTTTCTAAGAAGAAACAATAGCTGCAACAGATGTGTAGCTGAAAATTGCAAGTTCCAGAGTGATCAGCCGGTTCCAGCACCTGGGCGAGGCATTGGAAGAGTCCCAGGGATGAGAAATGACCACACTGTGATGGCTACAGCAGATTGCAGTAAAAGACATGGCAAGCTGAAGCTGGTGTGTGGACAGTGGAGAGAAAGCAGTGAGGGGCTGACTGAAGCGTGCTTATCTCAGTTGCATACTCCTCACTGCTATTCACCGCCAGGAGACCTGGGAAGGAATGCTATCACTGAGCACTTGGGGCACTCTGAATACCACCTTCTCTCCTGCTGCCAGGGGTGTGTGAATGTGCAAATAGTGCCAGTGATGGGTGCACACTGAGGATTACGTTGGTGCAGATAATGGCACTTGTGAGTGGTTAGCAGATAGTCAGGCAGCCACTCAAAAAAACATGACAGCCTGGGCCCTGAGAAGTAGCTCACAATCATTTGCAAGCCCATGGTTCAAATTGTTCTTTCTCCAAGGCTTGTCTGTGGTCAGTAGGTAGGCTCCCTAGTGGTACAATTTAAGGTAAATTCTCTAAAAAGAGAATTTGAAAAGTTATGTTCAAATCTAAGCACAAGAACTCATAATAATGCCCCCAAATTGAATTCATACCCAGAATTATGACACCAACATATCAGAAATAACAATGTTTACTGTTCTCTACCTTTTCCTTACCCTTGCCATTCATGAATCAAATTGGGCTCACATCCATGAAAAACTAAATCACACAACCTTCTAGCTCTTAAACTGCAGGATGCATAAACTCACCTAAAATTTCTCTCCCAAGTATCTGTGGATGAAACTGTAGTACTCCATACATACTCAACTTTATCTTTTTCAAATTTATCTTCCCTCTCTGTCTATTTGTTAATGTCTCTATTGTCACAGTTGCCAGAGGCAATCCTTTAACTCATGCCCAGGTTGTACAGAATGATGCATCATTGGGAAAAACAGTCAAACCAGCCAGTCGTGCTGCAGTGAGGACTTTGGGGAACTCACCCTGGCTTGGCCCCAGCACTGCATCTCACGTGCAGTTGTGAGATGCTTGCTCTTGAGCGCTGAACAAAGTTGCCCTGAGCAGTGAAAA
Organism: Ochotona princeps; assembly: GCF_030435755.1. Taxonomy (NCBI): domain Eukaryota; kingdom Metazoa; phylum Chordata; class Mammalia; order Lagomorpha; family Ochotonidae; genus Ochotona; species Ochotona princeps. The sequence goes on from NC_080841.1 coordinate 37,248,825, forward strand.
CAACAAAGCAATTGCTACAGATTCCTGAGTCTGTGTAGTGAGCAAAGAGGGCCTTCTAGGAGGCAAGGTGTATAAGAAGCTCAGATTGAAAGAGACTAAGGGATTTTATCTGCATTACAGGGAGGGAGTTGACATAGAACAGCTATCTAGCTCCCTCCCTTGGCCTCCCTGCTGCCGTGTGCTATATGAAACAAAGCAGTGTCTTGTAATCTAGGGCCTGGTAGACCCTCTCGTGACAGCAGTTCTTCTTTTAGGAGTTTAGATCCAACTGAGAGAATGACTCAGGAGTCAAATTTACGGAGAATAAAATGTCACCTTTGTCACTAACAAAGTGTAGACAAAATGGAAAGATTCATTCAGCAAGAGATTCTGCAGGCTAACCACAAGTTAAATCAGCCTTGGCGCACTCTCCAAACAAAACACACTACTAGGGGGTGACTCAGCAGTGACCTAGCTCATCTCCCAAAGTCAGGTGAATCACTCACTCGGAGAAACATTTGTGCGCAGCATGCTTACTTCCAGTCCAAGATGAAAGGAGCCAAGAGCTCTACTACCACCCTCCTGAGAGTGCTGGAATCAGGCGAGGGGCACATACCTCGTCCGTTTTCGTTTTCTTCCACATTCCTGGACCACAGTCTACAGCTGAGGCTGAAGTTGTCATTCTTTATTATAAAACTGTACTACTTCCCAGAATTGCCTGGTCTATTACAAGACTTCAATAAATATTTACTAAAGTACTAAATTAAAAATAATTACTCTTAACCACCATCCTATTTTCAGTCATAAGTAAGTTTGGATTATTAAAGTATTGAAAATGCATGCATACTCACGCACTTTGCTAAGACTGATGTTAAGTGTATGCAAATAAGAGTAGCCCAAGGCCCTTGCCACATTTTTCCTGTAACATATTTCAAAATGAATGCTGAAGTGGAAGCTTCCCCAGCTTGTGTACCCCACAAAGCCAGAGTGCTAGTGGAACGCTTTGTCATCATGGTAGGAAGTTGAGACTGAAAGCTGAAAGCTTCGACAGTCGACTTGTTTTGAAGAGGTGATATTATCCAGGTCAAAGACTCAAGAGTGCTTATGTCTTTAAAATAAACTGACACAGGCTAAAGAAATTGCACTGACATGACGACATCTTAGTGTAGGCATTTTCATTTTTAAAAATCAATGACATTTGAAATTTCTTTTAGGAAGTCAGTAATAATGGATAAGCTATCCCTAAATTTTGCAACCAATGGCATCTGCTGACGGTTTTGGAGGACAAAGATCACCAGGCTGTGCCAACAGCAGGAAATCTACTACCTCATTTAAAAATGAAAGATTTGGGGACCAGTGTTGATAATCAGGGGCCATTTACAATGTCCATATGGGTGTTCATTGAAGTCTTGTTGACTGTACTTCCTATCCAGCTTCTTACTAAAACACCTTGGAAGGCAGTGGAAGATGACTCAAGTGCTTGGAGCCCTACCACCTGTGCGGGAGACCTGGTTAGACTGCTAGACTCCTGGCTTTGGGCTGGCCCATTGCTGTGGTCATTTAGGGAGTAAAGAAGTAAATGGCAGATCTCTCTCTCTCTCTCTCTCTCTCTGTCTCATTGAGTCACTCAGTTTTATAAATAAATTGATGAAATCATCAAAGAATTGAATAGTATTGCCAGTGGGACCCTTGTAGAATGCTTTGATTCAGCTACTAAAATCTTCATCTCGAGCCCAATTCTTTCCACTTTTCTCTTCTTCCACCTTAGCTCCAGACATTACATTTTCACACATGTACAGAGGGTGGAAGTAAACAAGTTCCATTCTCAGATTTCTTAATACAGATTAGAAGGGATAGGTGTTTGGGGCAGCAGTTTGGACAGTTAAGAGCTATAAGAGTTATTCCAATTTGGTTAGTTAAATGAGTTTTATTGCTAAATGTTTGGTGTAAAGTCGAGACCCTTTTCCATTTTGGTGACAGATTTATTTGGGGAAAATGGCAGCTTTCTGTTTTATAAATGCCAACTTCTGTTTATTGAATGAAGCATATCTTGGTGTTTATCTGTCAGGTTTTGAAGCATTTCATATATGTTCAAATACTTGGCAGGATTAAAAAAATAGTGAATTTGATGTAAAGTTGCTATTTTATGAAAATGCCTCTAACTTTACATAGATTTTTGTATCTTTAGAAAACATTGGAGTTGTTTTTAAAGCAAAAATAGAGAAGTAGCTTGTGAGTAGCTCAAACTAAGATTACAAATCACATGTAAAAAAGCAAAAAAAAAAAGAACTTTTTTGTGTCTGTTTATATTGCTTCCTTTTTCATACCCGTTGTACCTGTACAGAGTGACAGTAAGGGCCAACCAGGACAGGCGTAATCCTTGTATAATATAGTAGCCAGCGACACTCTTGTATTTATCTGTTCTCTTTTTAGTCAGTTATTTGAAAAAAAAAAGCAAAAACAAAAATACTATACATTTTAACATAAAATAAATTGTGATAAGCCATGTAAAGTTTTTTCATTTTGTCCACTAATGAATTTCTTGAGGCTACTGATGGCTAGAGCACTGTAGCTGCTTATTTTCTATGTTTAGCAATAATAAAGTTCCTCAGCTCAGGAGTCATGACCATCCTGTTACTATCTGCTCAGATTTTATTCTTTATGTGTCACAAGTCAGCAAAATTTCTGTGCTTCTAAATGACCAGTTAATTACATCACTAATTGAGTGAACAAATGGAGATTGGATGGTAAGGATAGATGAAAGGGGACAAACACTGACGGGTCAGACACTCTGGAAGTTCTAATACACAGGGAGCACAACCGATCTAGTCCTCACAACATTTGGATTGAAGATGGGTAGGAAGAGAAGGGGAAATGGTGATGGATGAGAACCAAAGAGCTACATAAAAGTAGAGATAGAAGTGGGAAGTCCTAATGTGGGAAGGCAAACAAGGCTGTGAAAGGGGATAGCCGTAATGCTCGATTTAGCATGGAGATCTAGGAAAGGCCCTTTGAGGATGTGAAATTTCCAGGACACTTAGAGCTGAATAAGAGTTGGTCAAAAATGAAGAAAACACATCACGGAGAATAGTAGCAGGTTGCTATGACAGAGATCTTGGCCCATTCCAGAATCTGATGGAAGTCACAATTGGAGTCTACAGAGGGAAGAGCCTGGAGAGGTGAATGGTCCATGTTTCACTGTGCATTGTGTCTGTTCTTAATCTAGTGAGAGGAGCTGCCATTTAGCATAGTGGTTAGGATGCCTGCACTCCACATCAGGGCACATGGCTCCATTTCCAGCTCCAGTTCCTGACTTCAATGTCCTGCACAATGCAGATTGGGAGGCACTAATAATACTCCGATTAATGGATGCTTGACAACACCTCCATACCTGGATTGTATTTCTAGCTCTTTATCTTTAGGTCTGGTATAGTCACTGTAGGCATTTGGGAAATGAGCCAGCAGATGGGATGTCTCTTGCCTCTGAAATCAATCAATGTATATTTATTATTTCCTCAAGGAAAGATGCTATTCCAGAACTTGGGTTGCAGAACATCTGTTTTATTTAAGATTTAATTTATGTATTTTAAAGACAGAGTCAGAGAGAGAGAGAGGTCTTCCATCAGCTGGTTCATTCCTCAAAAGGCTGCAGCTTCCAAGGTTGGGCCATAATGAGGCAACAGCTTCTTTCAGATCTCTCACATGGGTATAGGGGTCCAAAAACTTGGGTAATCTTTCACTGCTTTCCCAGATACCTTAGGAGGCTAGATAGGAAGAAAGTAGTCATAACTTGAACCAATGCCCATATAGGCTGCTGGCCTTGCATTCAATGGCTTTACCTACTCTGATGCAGAACATGTCCATTAGTACAATGAGTCCCTTGAGAGCAAAGTCCCTCCCGCCAGCACTGCAGGGAACAGGACTGTGCCTCTGTGAGTATCAAAGGGCACTGTGACATAGCACTGACTTTCTAGGACTTCTTAGTTCAATGATGTATGAAAAGAACGGAAGCTTATTATACTCTAATGTTGAATCCCTGAATTCAAACCAATGTGCATGTCTAGAGGACAGAGCAGGAGGGGAAGGTTGAGTTGACTGCTACCGGAGTGCCCATGCTGGACTCCCACTGGTAGTGATTAATTGCATTGAAGGCTTCCCAAGGGCTTTCATTTCTGGATGAGGATTTTAGGACTTATTTTTATGGAAATTATATCAAGCAAGATATGCTGAAACAAACAGACAAAAAACCCTTGGAGATTCTCAACATCATGAGGGAGATAGAAATTCAAACCATAGTAATGCATCACTACATAATTGCAAGAATGTCTACAATGTTAAAAACTGACATATTAAGTGTTGGCGAGGGTGTAGGTAAGCAAAAATTCTTACATGCTGCTGTTGGGAATGTAAAATGTGAGAGTCACTTTGCAAAAACAGTTTGGCAGGTTCTTATAATGTTAAATATGCCTCTACTAAATGATCCAGCCATTTCAATTTTAGGCATGTACCTGAGAGAAACAAAAGCCTATGTTCATCTGCAGGCTTGACTTTTGACATCTTTGTTAGTTCTAGCCCAAACCGAGGAACAGTCCAAACGCTCATCAAGAGCTGAGCAGATTGCCACATAGCCACATAGCAGAGGGGAGAAGACTGTCAGTGGACACATCACAAATGAATCTCAAAATTGTTATGTTCATAAAGAGATGCCAGATCTCTACCCACTGCCAAAAAAAAGTGTTACAGTGCGTGAGTCTATTATTGAAAATTCTAGAATATGGAAACTAGTCTCTTACAGAAATCAGATTACTGATTGCTTGGATAGAGCTTGGGTAAAGAAAGCAGTGATTACACAAAATGAGAAGAAACTAGGGATGATAAAAATGTTGATTATATCTTGACTGTGGGTATGGCTTTATGGAGTTTACACATATGCTGCCATTTATCAAGTTGTGTTTCATGACATTTTTATGTCAATAATGTCACAAAAAATGTCAAACATTTTGTCACTTTCGGTATTTGATATTTAAATTATGTTAGCTAAGAAAGTAAAATAATGAAAGACATCATGTAAAAAGGATATCCCTTGCGTACACAAAACAGAAGCAACTGGCTTACAAATGACTTGTGTCCTTTTTGCAGCTTTTGTCTAACCCAACGAATGGGAGTAAATTGGATAAATGACATTTCATTTAACCCAACTAATGGGGGTCAGAGGGATTAGTGCATTAGTGATCGTGACATTTCATTTAAAAGGAAAACAAGTTCCAGTATGTGCAAAATACACTTATCACATTATTCTGTTTTACTAAACAGCATCAATATACCAAATCATTGCTTATGGAATAAGAAACTGTCAGCTTCTCAGAAGCCATAGCCCACACACCTGTATGGCATGAACAAGTGTCTGAAGCATTTGATTTCATTACGGATTGGAGGCAAGGAGACAATAGTGAGGGATAGAACTGAAACATGGTGTGACTCTTAACCCCTTGCCTTTCACTTCTAAGCTCCAGGAAACTTGTACTCATTGAATTACTAATGCTGGCAGCAAGTCCATGGGTAAAGAGTGGTTTGATAGAACCCTCACTTATGCTTATGAGGAGAGTCATCTTGCATCTGATGGGAGTGGAAACAGGTGTCCCTGAGCAATCTTGGTTCTCAGCATCTGGAAAGGAAACCCTTAATTTTGCAAAGGACAGATCTTTCTGGAGGTTGGCCATGCCAGCAGTGTAGGAGTTGAAGTCTCTGAGGCAGGGGTGCAGGGAAGAGGAAAAACGCTACCAGGACTCAGACAGGAAATTAGGTCTCTGATCAACTAGGCCTAAGGCTGAAATGACCCAATTCCAGGAGAAAATTGCAAATAATGTCACCCATCAAAGCAAAAACCCAGTCAAATACCTAAACGCATTAGATTGGGAAGGATACAATTGGAGGTACAGAATTTTCTCTGGAAGGAATCCACATGGCAGAAACAATTGAGGAACGGAAGACTCTATCCCTCAGTGCAGGTGCACAGCTGACGGCATCCATGCCTGTGGCTTCTGGGGTTGGAGGGAGGAGCAGGATTCCAACAATCCTTCAGGTTGTCACAGTTAGGGGAAAATAAGTAGATATTAGGAATTATTTTACTAAGATATTTGTGAAACTCAGACTCAACTAAGAAAGCACAGGCTAATTTTCTCCATATCAGATTAGAGTATTACTTTGGGATTCCTTTGTGGTCTTTAATTTTGTTTATTTGAATGTAGAAACACGCAGTCTAAAAGGAACTGAAAGAAGATTTCATAGTTTCAAGATTACAAAATGCTTCTTTCTGAACTCAGAAACACAGTTTTTATACAACAGTCTTTAATGAGGACAGAAACCATTAGTTAAATAAAAAAAAAAATTAGGTGTGTAGCAAAAGTACTGGTTTTAGGTAAACTTGCTCTGAGGCAGATGGTAGCAGATTCTTGGATACAAAATAGAATAAAATTACCACCACAGCCCGAAGCTAAGAAAATTGAGGACAAATTTGGAGCAATTCTGTAGCTTTATTATGCCATAATGTTTCACATTCCTAATTAGCACCCTCTCCATTTCTCACAGAAGAAAGATAAAAGTTAATTCTGCTCAGAAATAATTTCAATTTAGCAATCATAAGATTAAATGAATGTTCTCAAGTTTATCAACTTGCTTCTTATTTGCTTTAATGGATTTCTGATTGATTTATTTTAAAATGAATGGTAATTTTAAGACAATTTTTCCACACTGTTCCTCTTACCAACATACTCAGATTTTCAGTTTATCCAACAGATTCTAATTGTTTGTTGTTTGTTCTAGAAGACGAAAATGTGCTGAGATTTAAATTCGATTAACCTTTGTTAATGAGCTATTATCCAGACAACGGTGGTTTACTTTCAAAGCTCACACTTGCTTCAGATGGAATGTTTTCATCTGCACCAGATTTCACCAGCGGTCCTTATGATTCATATAGACACAAAGCAAATGGAAATAATTTGCCCAAAAGAAAGCTGGATGGGAATCACTGATACATTTAGGCACTTGCTTTGAAATAATTAAAAGTCTTTTGGGGACTTTCACGTTGTTCATTGTCAATGGGGGGAGGAAATCATCTATGCAGTGTAGGCTGAGAATATTTTTAAAATACTCTTTTGAGAGTGTGATAGGCAGAATGTCTCTTTCAAAGATGTCTATGCTCCAATACCGAGATGGCAAAGGAGGAATACGGTGGCAGAGTGGAGAGATTATTCCAGGGGCTCTTAAAATGCAAAAGGAAGGGGGCCTGTAAAATGGTTTAACACTTTATCCCCCACCTGCGAAGCTGGCATTCATATGGGTGCCAGTTCAAGTCTTGGCTGCTCCACTTCTGATCCAGCTCCCGATTTATGGCCTGGGTATAGCAGTCCTTGAGTCTCTGCACCCATGAAGGAGACCTGGAAGAAGCTCCTGGCTTCATCAGCTCATCTCTGGCCTATGTGACCATGTGGGGAGTGAATCGGTGGATGGAAGAGCTCTGTCTCTTCTTTTTCTTTGCAAAATTTGCTTGTCAAATACAAATAAATAGATATTTTTAAAAATTGAGGAGGGAAGCATGGGAGTGGGAGTCAGAGACTTGCAGATGCACCATGGCAGGCACTGACACTGGAGAAGGGGCCACAGGCCAAGGAATGCAGGTGTCCTTGAGAGGCTGAGAAGGCAGGGAGCGGGAACTTTTCCTGGAGCCTCTGCAGTGCCTGCACTGGAGCTTCTTGAGACCCAACTTAGCCCTTCAGCCTTGAAAATTGGAATATGATACATTTGGATGTTTGGAGCTGTGTAGTTTGCGATCATCCATCACTGAAATAATAGGAAACAAATACAGGATGTGACTAGTGTCTGGAGATGCCTTGCAGCCCTAACATACTTCATTCAAACCTTTAGTTCTCTGTTCACCGGTTTTCTGCTGAGTACCTGCCAGGGGCCAGGCAGGGTCACAAAGAACACAGGAGCCCTGCCCCTGCCTCAAAGATGCTCACACACCTGTGTGGGAAAACACGCTCATACACACATAGATGCAACAAATGAAATAACCAACATCCGGATTACATTTCACATACCTTTTTAAAGAGGCATTGCCCGTGTAGCAACCTGGGCTTGCTGACTTAAAAAACAAATCCCTTCAGTTACGATTTATCTGAAGGAATGGAAGCAACCTATTTTACCAACAGCTTCGGGAAGATTATACCTGTTTTGTTTTGTTTAAGATTTATTTGTTTTTATTGGAAAGGCAGATCAGATTTACAGAGAGAAGGAAAGACATGAAGCTCTTCCATCCACTGGTTCACTCGCCAAGTTGCCAGAATGACCAGAGCTGAGCCGATTTGAAGAGAGGAGCCAGGAGCTTCTGCCAAATCTACAGGTAGGCAGAGGGTCCCAAGGCTTTGTGTCTTCCTCAGTTGCTTTCCCAGGCCACAAGCAGGGAGCTGGGTGGGAAGTGGAGCTGCCGGGATTAGAACCGATGCCCATATGGGATCCCAGCACTTGCAAATGAGGATTTAACCACTGAATCATGGCACTGGGCCCAAAGGTGATATTCTTGAATGATTCATTCTGTCTTTGTTAATGAGGTCACTGGCTTTAGGCAAAAAGTTGGGCCTGTGGCCAGGGTCCCAGCTGCTTTGAGGTATGGCTTCTGACTGGTAAGCAGGAATCGGTTGATTTCCCTCCCTGAGGCAATTTTAGCTGTTGGTGAAAGTTACAAGATAGTTTTGGCTCCATGTTTTTACTCTTCAAAAACTTTCCTTCCTGTTTTTGCTTACTCACTTTCCCAAAAGTTCTCCTTAAACACTTGATTTCTCCCCTACTTTCATTACTGCAATGAAATCTTCTCTGGTAAACCTTCACAACAGATTAGAGCTGCCCAACACATGGTTCATGCCAAAGGCATTCATTACAACAGGTGGAACATCAAGGCGGGGAGAGGTAGGCACAAATTTTGAATCAAATTACAAAGAGAAGTAGGAATTCTAAGGCTCAGTATCCCAGCCAGAGCTACCAAAAGATCATAGAACAGAGCAATATTGAATTAGTCTAATAAGATAAAGCATTATGCATGTGGAAAAGTAAAAAATATTTGCAGACTAATAACCATAGAAGTTCTAAATAAGGGGGGAAAGAAGCTGACAGGTGATACATATCCAGAAGACAATAAGATAATTAGTTTTGTGTCTTAGGATACAAAATTTTGGAGTGGTAAATGTTCCCAGAAAAGCATCCCAGTTTGTGGCTAAGTTTAGAAGAATTATCTTTGACATCTGTTCACACAATTTTCTGCTTTCTTTGCTCTAACTGACTGGGAAATTATGCTCACCCAATTACTTTCAATTCTATAATCGATACAGCTGAAAATGTAGCCTTCTATAATTAAAATAATGCACCTAAGATTTATTAAAAAAAAAGTTCTTTTGTTCTGAGTTATTCAATGACCTTAGAAGTAATTTTCTATGCAGAAGAAAAAAATGTGCTTTTTGTAGTACTGAATAAATAACTTGATAAATAATTCATGAAATCATTGTTAATTTTATACATTATCAACATTGCTAATTCTTTAATAGATATATTGGCTCCCAGTCTTCCTTTTTTAGATAGAATTTGTCTCAGTAAACTAAATGGGAACAATAATTATCTGTTGCTGTTTTATCAACAAATACCTAGTGATTAAAGCTTAAAGCATTAGAGACACCAGCATCAAGTCTTCCCTTCCTGATTCCAAAAGTTCACATGCCTATAGCAGGAAGATAAACAAGGACTGGGCATTCTTCCCCCTACTTTTCAGAAAAAGGAATTAAATGAAACACTTTTTAGTGGCTCTCACTTAGCCTTGGGAGTCCTGACCAGCAACCACTGTCCTAGAAGACTCATTCATAGGGAAAATACAGTTCAGGGTCTTAGTCCTCCAGGTCCAGTCCCACAAAGGAACATCTTAACCTTCTATACCCTTTCCTCTCAATCCCAACAAAATGAGGATTATTTAACACTGTTTCCCATGATGAGAACTCCTGTGGTTAAAGGTTTCTACTTGAGACCAGCATCAAAATTAGACATCATCATCATCATCATCATCATCATTATTGAAAACACACACAGAGGCCGATTCACAAGGATCTGAGGAAAGAAGTGTTCTTGTGGATAAATTCTGAACACCCTATACACTAACATCTAATGTCAAAGCTGAATTTTGGTTAGGTTAGACAGAGAAATCATTTCCTTCCCCATTTTATGAGATCTCTCCCTTCTTCCAGTAACATAGCTGGCTTTTCCTTCAGAATGCTTGTCAATTTCCTGGATGCTTCTTTAAAATCAGGGGCAACACCTGCCCCACCCAGACACTGCCCTAGGAGGAAAATTTAGATTCAAGGACAAAGTCTGAGGCAAGGCTAAGGGCCACAGTAGGAACACGACCTCAAGAGGTGCTTGGAGTTGATAGGTAAAGAAACTGTGCAGTGATGAAGGGAGGCTCCCATTTGTTCTTCCTGCTTTCCCCATCTGGCACTGTAGCAGTAGTGTGGGGATCACAGGTGTCTCTTTGAAAGCTATTTCATCTTGAATTCCTGGATCACATTCATCCCAGGAAACAGCCATTCTGTGACCTCTGTGTTACCTCCTTTCTACCTGTGAACAAGGATCAGGGTGGGGTGTTGCTGGTTAAATGGTGATACTGTCACTCTGCACCACGCACTGACGTCAGCGTAGCACCCAGTGCAGCATCCAGCTTCTTGAAATGCAGCCCTGAGCAGTTACACTCGTGAGAGACATCAGCATAGATGCCAGCAAAGGATTGGCAGCAGAGCAATGGACCCATGAGGGAACCCAGGCTCAGCAAGCCATCTGAGGTTAGCCAAACTCCAACAGATTTGTTGATTCCCAGCTACCATGCAAACATGTATGTTCTAAAATAAATGATTATTTAAACCACTGATTTTGGGGTGATTGGTGATACAGTAACATTCAATACATGATCCCTAATAGTTAACCTTCTATTTTTCACCACTGTGCTAAGTTAACAGATTGGTATGATAAAAGTAGAAAACCAGATTTCTTTCAACCATTTCTTTATTTCTAGCTTTTGTTAAGAACATATTCCAATAATTTAATGTCATACCTATTCTGTTTCAGGAACAGTGGAACTTGTAATTCTATGAAAACTTAGAAAATACATGGTTTGTGCAGCTGTTGTTCCAAGATCTGAAATTTCATCACATTCTAGAATGTGCAGATCCTCAGCTCATAGGCTCAATACGAAAAAAAGTAAATCCACTAATCCTTAGACACACTTTATAACTTTATTATTCTCTTTTAACCATCCAGAAGTTCTTTGTTTTTCATAAAATAGCTACATCATTCATAATCCAGTAATTTGAATATAAAATGCTTTAAAAATAAAATCAGCACATAGCATTATATTTGACAGAGCAACAGATTATATTATTAATTTGTATAATGAAAATTGCAAGAATTGATTTCTCATGAAGTTAGACAGCAAGTATTTCTTTTCAACTATTGAATACACAGAAGCTCATTTTATAGTGACTGTTCATCAATAGCTCATGACAGATTTCTTAAAAATCAATTTTCTTCCTTCAAGACAAGAGATTCATATAGGAAAAATACTGAGGCAACCTATCTATCAATGCAATGAGGAGATCAAAAGAAACATTTCAGAAATCAAACAAAACCTACTTGAAAAGACCAGGTAGAAATATTTTTTTATATGTTGAAGTTACCAACCCAAAAAGTAAACAGTTTTTTGCAAGACCCTAAAAATGTAAATACTATAAACACACAATAAGATGTAAATCAGTTAGATTATTTCAACTCGTTTCCGAATAACTAAAAATAGCCTGTCTCATTTGTCATTTACATTTGGCTTAATAAGGCTCTCCATCCTCGGTTCTGAATATCTGAATACTGTTACTTAACAAAGACCAAAAAAAATATGTTTATGCCACTTCTTCAGTTCTGCTGATAGAGTCTCAAAAGGCCCTGTATCTCTGCTATGAGAACAGTTCATCATAATTGTCGCTCACATTCCCTGCCCACTCCCCAACCATCACAAAGAGGCAGAACACCTTTCAATCTTGGCCAAACCCTTTGACATCAAAGGGTCTGCCTCACCATGGCACACACCTGGGAAGAGTTCATAATCCACACACCTCACTCTCTTTCATGAGCTCAACCCCACCCTTTCATGTGACACATACAGAAAGCAAGTAACTGTTTGCTAAGGCGTTGTAAATTTTGGACTATAGTCGTGACCAAAAGCAAACCTTCCACTCTCTTGGGCAAACAAAATGTAAACATATAATTTCCAAAAGGGGTGAATGCTACACACAAAAAAAATAGTGAAATAGCAAAATGAGAATCACTTTTTTTTTAATCTCCAAAGGACTCCATGAGTCTCAGATATGCTAGCTAATTCTTGTTCATTCCATTGCTAACAGATGCTAAAAACATAAGAGAGAAATATTTCAGGACACAAAAATATGTGAAACCCATCCTCACTCTCTGACATCTGGATTTCTAGGGTTACAGCCTCCATCAGTGGGTGTTAGAAATGAATGTTTCTTGGCTTTTCTGGAAATGTAGAAAGAAAAAAAAAAAGAAGAAGATGAAGGCCTTTGTCTCAATTGCTATGCCAGGTGACTGGAAGAGGTTCTGAGAACCAGATTTGCTCAGATATTTCCTTATTCTTAGGTTTTCTTTCTTCGACACCTTTGATGTTAAAGACTCCTGAACAGGAAAAAAGAAAGAGATTTTCCCAACAACTCTGGCACTAAAGTAAAAAAAGAATGTAGCTGAAATTATATCTCATGATGCAGCTCTTTTAAAATAGAGCTTAGGACAGGATGTTGGTGCAGTGGCGAAGGTAGCCTTTGGAGAACCAGCATAGTGGCACTGCAGGTTTAGCTGCTGCCAGCAATGCCGACATGAGTCCTGGCTGCTCCTCTTCTGGTCCAGATTCCTGCAGTACATAGTCTGAACGCTTGGGTCTCTGCTACCTACTTGACCTGGAATGAGTTCCAGGCTCCTGGTTTCTGGGGTCATTTGGGAAGTGAACCAACAGATGGAAGGTCTCTTCTCTGTTTCGCCTCCTCTTTGTAACTCTGCTTTCAAATAAATAAATACATCTTTAAAAACATGGAATAAAAAGACACCATGGGGCCATCCACCTCTGACACTGCAGTACCTAATTCTGAGTCTTTGTGTCATTCCCCTTGCAGTTTTCTGTTACTGTGCTTCCTGGGAGGCAGCAGTAGCGCTCTTTTCCATTCTTGTTTTCCCTCTAGTTTTCCAATGGGCACATACATTCTACTTTTTGAAATGCTCCCAAACTTTCTAGCTATTGTGTTGGCTTTTTGTTGTTGTTGTTGTTGTTGTTGCTATTGCTGTTCCAGTCTCTTTCTCTCTGCAGTTCAGTTTGGAAAAGGCAGTGACATTTTCACTGACTTATTTTCCAACCTGCCTCCTTCTTTCCTTAACTGATTAGTCTACTGATGAGCCCCTCGAAGACATGCTTCATCTTTGGTACAGTGTTTGTGATTTCTGGAATCTGCTTTCTACTCTTTTTGTCTACTTAGAATTTGTTTCGCTTTGTCTGCTTCTTTTTTTTGTTTTCCGCTTTGTCTGCTTCTCATCTAGAAGCAAAAATGTAGGTGGGTATGTTATTACTGTTCACCTTAAGAACCTATCAGGAATGAGCCCAGTGTGAGGGCTTAGTGGCCTTGGGGCCCTGTACCGCATGGGCGATCCAGAAGAAGCTCCTGGCTTTGAATCACCTGAGCTCCAGCTACTGCAGCTGGTTGGGGAGTGAGCTATTGTCTCCTCTCTGTAGAAATAAAAACAAATAAATCTTTCAAAAAGTTTTTTTTAAAGGAGAAGAACCTCTCAGAGTACCTGGAGGTTAACAACTGTGAGCCTCCCAAGATAATGGACTATGAAAATTCCTTCCTCTCCTGCCGGCCTGTACTCAGCCTTCAACAATTTGTCAAGATTATCGTGAAAGTGCTCCTATCAGTGTGTGACTCCAGGAGCTTGTGTTCCAGGAAAACTTCGACTGTGATTCTCTACATTTCTCTTGTTCTTGAGATGAAAGCTTGGTGGCATAAAAACCATCTCAGTCTCTCCAAGGTACAAGTCCTCAATGCGTAGATTGTTGCACTTATAAAGAAAAGATTGGCTTGTCTGTTTAAAGGAAGAGTGACAGAGAAGCAGGAGGAAGAGGAGAGAAGGAGGCCTTCTATCTACTGATTTTCCTCTCAGTTGCCTGTAATCCCTGGGAGGCAGGAACCGAGAACTCCATCCAGGTCTCTCACAGGGATGACAAGAACTCGAGTGCTTTACGAATCAACTGCAGCCTCCCAGCCAAATTATCAGGGAGATGGATATGAAGTGGAAGACTTGGGACTGGAACTGACATTCCAATATGGGTTATGGGTACCCAAGTGGCTGCTTAATTCACTGAGGCACAATACAGTGTACCTTCAATTTCTTGCAGTGAGAACAACTTTTTCTTTATCAGAAAGGGAACCTAAAGCCAAACGGGTTTCATAAGTCCCTGTTGGCCTGAAACCCTGCCCCACTCAAACCTATCTCAGAAGCTCCTCTATTGCACGCTGCTGGCTCATTCTACTTCCCTGTCACACCAACTGTAGCTAAGCTCTGGGATCATGCTCCTGCAGAATGGCAAATACAAACAGAAATCTTGTGTTCTGCTTACCCAACACTCAACCCCCAAGTAGCTTAGAGAGAACTGCTCTTTCCAGGTTTAGCAGACCTAATCTCTCCCCATGGACACAGCCTGTCCCTGGTGGGAGGACCAGACATGCATCTGTGTCCTTCCCTTCTGTTTCACCACCAACACTAGGATGCATACTGCACTTAACGCCTCTGAGGCTGCCCCCACTTTCAATTCCTATGCAGTGTTTATATTTCTACCAAATTGATTTTGAGAAAACCTCTGGGATGGGAGTAGAAGCAATGACAATAGCATCAAAGATGGTTATAATTACAAGGCCACCAGCAATTAATTTGACATCACTCTTTGGTGTCAAATTCATGGTAATTTTTTTAGGCATGCAAAGGATGAACACATAAAGAATCTGAAGCAGTGGAACTGAAGCACAAGTTAAAATAACTGAAATACATTAAGTTGTCCCAAAAAGTTCATTTAAAAAATAGAATTAACAGGTAAACTTACCGTGTAGAGATTCTGGAATTCATGCATATGAGGGATATTCAAAAAGCCTATGGAAGATACGTATTATGAAAAATTTCTGCATGGATTTCAGTTTTTTTCACTAAAATCAACTTATCTTTTAATTGCATTTTCTCCAAACCTTTCAAGATCCTCTCAGATGCAGGATTGCATTCACTAAATGAATCACCCAAGGAGCAACAACTGTAACAGTTCAGAGGAGAGGACAGTGGATTCCAAGTGGGGTGGTCTGTGACATTGCATGATCTTGTACTTACCTCGTGAGCCTCACTGCCAGCCTGGGAAAGAATACTGAGAATGTGAGAATTTTGAGGAGTTCCAACAGAAGCCCTATTACCTAAGAGGCACCTCAGACTTTATTATTTTTGATGTTCTTGAGGAATTTCAGACAAACTGGATATGTCAGCTTCATAATGGAGTCCAGGTCTGAAGATACTTGGCAATACTAGATGTGTGATGGAACTATCACTTTCACTCAGGTCCCGTCACAGGCGGCAGGGCAGGACATTTTGTTCCCTGAAGACTAGCTGGCCTCACAAGTTATTACAGAATTTAGGAATCGTGTGGTTTTTATGAACAAAGTTGAGCTTGTGTTGGGAGTGTGTACCATTCTGATGGATTAGTTTTTATTTGTGTGCTAGGAGAGTTGGTTTAGGGAGCCATTTAACAAATTCCATTCTAGAAATCTTAAGCTATTTCACCACCAAAGATATATCACCATCCTAAAGTCCTTGATAACAGCCAGGGATTTTGCTTTATTGCTTAATTTTTTAAAAAATTAAGTGCCCATAACTTTATCACTATTGTTAGAAGCTGTGGCACCACACCTAGGTTATTTTTGGCCTTTTATAGATACATGAATAATTCTGGCTCTGCCCTAAAGGGAGACCCCATTATTTTTATCCCTATGCGAAAGTCAAAATTTGAACTGCTGATAGACCCAGGGGAATTTTATTACTTTGATCTCTCAAGAGTCAGCCTAAATGCCACTTCATTTTTAATGTGTTCTGTCATTTGACTCCAGCAGTATTTTGCATATTCTCCCAGTGAGTCACATCTGCTTCCTCCTAACTGGCATATGAGAACAGGTGTGAGATTCTCCAGGCAAGCAATGGATAGGATGGTCTCATCTGCATGCCAAAGACTGGGTTTAGCAAACAGAAGCCCTCAGTTCAAGTTGGCTGAAGGCTCTGGAGATATCAATGAGCTGAGTAAGCTGGACACACAGGTGTTTAGCCATCCCCAGATCTTTACCACACATACATGACTGCAGACATCAGAGAAGAGGGAAAGGCAGTGCTGAGGGTAGACTGGCTTGTAGAGGTTGACCAGTGGGATATGTTCAGTGTGGCCAGTGTCGGAACCCATTTCAAAGAGTCATGTTAGTATCAGGAGGAGCCAAGGTGACCACTTCTATACTGTGCTGCCATGCTCCATTTACAATTCCCTTTCTAGTTGTTTTTCCAAACTTTTCATAAGACCCATATTCCACTTTTATAGTTAAAAGAGGACCAAACATGTTCGTCCTAAACTTTTCCCTTTGTGGGAAAAGTCAAACCAGATTTTAATGAATAAATCTCAATATCTGGTGACTATTGCACACTCCCATCTGCCACTGGACTAATTTTTTTTTTGCCATTTTAAACTTCAATGATCACAAAACAAAATAAAGGTGCAGTTCTCCAAGCTAACTATCCTGAAAGGGCTGCACATATTTGTGACAAAGTTTCCGTCAGAAAAATATATAAGGTTTTATAATTACAGAGTGTTGAAAACAATTTGAAGGAATCACATTAACATTTTCCAAACAATAACAAAACCATGCAAAATAACACTCAAGCTGTGCAATTAAATGATTGTAGTTGTTAAAAAAAAAAAAGAAGTTGAGATTTCAGGACAAGTCCTAGAAAGATTTATGATTTCCTATCTGGAGACTTCCTGCATCTCTGCAGATGTCTGGGAAGGAAGGGCATGGGAACAAACGTTCTTGGCTTTGGAGCTGAACAGGGATATGTGCCAAACAATGTTCACATGCACTGCTTTCATCAACACTCAGCTTTCTAGCCAGCCATATAAAAAGTGCGGCTGGAGAGAGAATCAGTTAACTTTCTTGTTACCTGGGAAAGCACTATTTTGGTTTCCTTTGTTTCTCTTGTCTGAGCTGGGTTTTAAGATGGGCATTTCTATGTGCGAACAAAGAAGCCAAGTGGTGCCCATTCTTCCCTCTGTTGTTTGCCTAAGACAGTGTTGTGCAGCACAGACACTGCACAGATGCCTCCACAGGCTGCAGTTCACAGCACTTACATTCCAGAAGTCTCACTGGTAGAACTGAGCTGGTACAAGCAAGTGACAACTGAAACACCCATAGGGGTGTTTTATTCCTCCATCAGGACAGAGATGATGGGATAGGTAACATTCGATGCTAATCGCTGTATTTTAGGGGGCAGAATGCCTTTATTCACAAATAGTAACATAATAGCCCTGAACAATGGAATGATATGCTAGAATTCTCTTGTCTGGGGTTCACTTGCTATAAAGATACAGCTGAATCTAAGGGAAGTTGCACACAGACCTAAGTAGATGTGACAGACAGGAGTTCACAATTGCCAGTCCCAGTCTCCAGAACTACTGCCTGCTAACCCACTTTTTTCCAATATCCCTTTCCTGGTTTCCTTAAAACTTAGGAACATGTCCCCTATCTCTTTTACTGCAACTCCCTTAAGAACTACAAGCACAGAGGGATTCAGTATTCAAATCCTATCAAAAGGCAAAAAAATACTTTCAAAACTTCACCCCATAAGGAAAATAAAGGGAATACAATGAGAAGACGGAGAAAAGTTTCAAAGAAGTAGGTTTTGCAATCTGTCAGACAGGAAGAATCTGGATATGGGTTTAAGATGGCTCATCAAGAACAAATTGATTCTTCAAATATTTTCACAGATTAAATCTCCACTACTCATTAGGAGGCAAATCTCACATGTTTGACAACCTTCAGAGATTTTCAAAAATTAATGAGCCTAAATAATACTGGATTTCCATAATAATAATGTATTCTTGAGACATAACCTAAACCTGCAAACTATACACATATACCATGCATACATACATACACATAGGAATTGCAAAAGTGTTTTCCAATCAAATGTAACTTAGTCAATACCAAATCACCATACACTTGCCATAATAAGACATTATGATGTTAGTAACTGCTAATTTATTCAGTTGCTCAAACATGACAGGTTTTTTCCTTTGACTTACAACTTTAGCCATTCTGAGCATTTTATTCATTTATTTAAAATTTTTGTTCATTTTCATTTTGTTGGAAAGCCAGAGAGAGACATCCTCCATTCACTGCTTCTTTCTCCCAATACCCACATTAGCCAGAGTGGGTATTGGGAGAAATACCTCAAAGCCAGGAACTCAAAATTCATTTTGAGTTTCACAAGTGGGTAGCAGAGATCCAACAATTCGGGCTGTCACTCATCTACTGCCTCCCAGAGTTTACAGAAGCAGAAGACTGGGTAAGAAGCAGGGGTGGGACTTGAACCCAGGCACTCTGCTATGGGATGCAGGAATCCCGAGTTGTGTCCTAATCACTGTGCTAAACAGTTGCCTCCATTCTGAGCATTTTGATTTTAAACTTATTCTTACTCATCAAAGATAGACAGTCACTAAGTATATTTCTAGGAAATTCATTCCCTGCAACCTACCAATTGCTGTCCAAGGGCAGATTTTAGAGTGTATTTGGGTTTTCCAACTGTCCTTACAGGAACAGGGATTCCAATAACTGAGCTCTTTTACAGTGCAACCAAATTTAATTATTTATCTACAATACATATTATCTTTCTTTTGTCCATGGTGTTTGTAAAATTAAAAAAAATCAATTTTATACTGACTATCTGTACTCTATTTTAACAAAGCAAACTAAAAGCAGTTTCAAAAAGACTTTGATGGGGCTAGCATTGTGGCATCTCAAGGGTCCTGCTTCTAGTCCTGGCTGTTCCTCTTCCAATTTAGCTCCCTAGTAATGTACCCGAGAAAGCAGCAGATGGCCCAAGTGCTTGTGTCCCTGCAGCCACATGGGAAACCTGGGTGAGACTTCTAACTACTGGCTTCACTTCAGTCCCAGTTATTTTGGCCATTTGGAGATCTTCCAGTGAATGGAAGACCTTTTTCTCCTCTCTTTCTAACTGACTTTCAAACAAATAAATATATCTTATTTTTAGAAAAAAGATCTTGAAACTCAACAAACTATTCCAAACAAGTTACAAGTACCAATTCACAGAACTAACATCAACATTAACTAAATTTATTGATTGGTCATCAAAATCAACTGGTGTGATAACTAAGAAAAGTCTTTCAGTTTCCAAAGCCTTTCAATGCCACACATTCTACCCCACACCCAATCAAAGCTCATCAATCAGTGAAGGTCCAACTCCAACCTATGAACCACTCAAATCATTTCTTTAAATGTTCGTTTAGCATGTGTTCCATTCCAATTCACACCACCTCTTCTTGTGGCAATGTTTGAAGAATTCAGTTACTAGATTGATTTCTTAGGGACATTTACTGAAAGAGTGGGTAAACTCTAAACTGCATCTACTTTATGCCTAATATAAGACTGTAGGTTTAGAAGTGCCAAGAGATGCTTTCCTAAGGGTAGACACAGATAGAAGGGAAGCAGGGAACCCTGTGTGCGCTAGCATACAATAGTTTGAAGGATTTGGGGTTATGTAATACAGATTCATCTTTGGGAATACAGATTCTGTGTTTGTGAATGTGTGGAAAGCAATGAAAGAACAAATGACTGGGTTTTTCTGATTATGTTGAGACATAATTGCTAAATAAAAATTACATGTATTCAAGGTAGTGTCAACATTATAATTTGAAATACATGCACGTTGTGAAATGATTACCATAATTGAATAATTAACATCCATTGCCAGACATAATTACCCCTTTCTGCATATGTGTGACAAGGATCCTTAAGATCTATCCTATTAGCAAATTTCAAGCAAATCACACAGTATTATTATGAATTATGTGTTTATCATGTTATATATCATGCATAAATAGTAGTTGCATATTAATATGTATTATCAATTACTTCCATATTAGGAGTTTTTAGGGAGTTACAGAAAGAATCATGAAAGAATCAAATTAGGAATCTCAGAAAATTCCAAAGGTTAAGCACTGACTGGAGAAGAAAGGGATCAAGAAAGGTTGTAGAAATCTACACGACAGCATGAGGAAGGACCAAGAAAACCCACTGAGAGCTTAAGAAAACTTTCTAGAAGATTTTACTTTTTTATTCCTTTAAAAAAGAAAGAAAACGCTTACTAGAGGTGCAGAGGAGAAAGAGAAAGGAGAGGAGAGAAAGAGAATTCCATCTGCTGGTTCACTCCCCAAATTCCTGCACTGATCCTCAGGTAGGGCCAGAACCAGGAGCTAGGAACTCCATCCAGATATGCAATGTGGATGACAGGAACTCGGTCACTTGAGTCACTTGTTGCTTCCCAGGGTCCATATTAGCAAAAATAGGGAGTTGAGCATGAAGCCAAGAATCAAACCTGAATTCTTCAATATGAGTCCTAGCCCTCTGAACAGGTACCGACTGTCAGGCCAAATGAATTGACTCTGATTTAGCTTTCAGTGCAAAGAGATCTGAACCTCAGGTGAGGGTAAACTGGCAGAAAATTTTCTATCTCAAAAATAATTGATGCACCATGTTGATAATTTTGTCTTCATTTTGAGTTTAATAAGGAAAGATAAAGTAAGGAAAGAGGAAGTAGAATAGTAGTTTAAAAACATGAAAGGGATGTCTAATTATATTCCAGAGTTACATGACTTGGCAAACTTGCTCTAAATTCAAATGCCATGTCAGATGCCACAAATAAACCCTTACTGCACATAAAATATGTGACAGAAGAAAAAAGAATTTTATGTGCATACACACACAGTTTAAGAAGTAGAAAAAGAAAAGGAAAGAGAAATGGCTTAAGGAGAGTGATCCAGACTAAAATTTTAAAATTATTTTTCATTTTACTCATGGTATACCAGATCCTCTACTAAAAGAAAATCCCAAATACAGAAAGCAAGAGATAAGTAAACGCCTTCTGCAGTGCTTGATGTACAAAACTAAGTCACAGAATAGTATCACCCAGAGTTTGCACTATGCAAATTGTTGTGGACTATTGTACATTGACTCCAATTGTTACAGAGTGCTAGTCTTGGCTCTCAGTAAGTATAAACTGTATGAGTGTTAGATAGGACTATGGCCCATATGACTTGGCAAACCACTTTACAAGAGGTTACTTCAAAAAGTACATGAAAATGTGATTAAAGGCTTATTTTAGTACTAAAACCACAGTGAAATTCTCACATAGAAGAGTGTTTAAAATTCGTGTGAAATGAATGTCATGAAAATTTTTGCATAGATTTCAAAATATTTTGCACCAGAATAAATTGCTTTAATTCCATTTTAATAAACTTCTGAAATTCCCTTATACTTTTATTGTGATAACATAATTACTTAATAAGCACTGATTTTAACTGAATTGATTGAATTCAATAGAGCAAGTTGTGATAAATTTACAGGAGAATAACATTGTAAACATAGGAAACAAATCGCAAAGCTAATCCTTGTCATGATCCTCAAAAGTGGTCACAATTTTTCTTATAGAAAAAGATTGATGATAATTCCATTTTAGGTCCTGGTGCAATGGCTCAGTGGCTAAATGCTCTCTTTGTACCCACCAGGATCCCATATGGGTGCCAGTTCATGTCCTGGTTGCTCCACTTCACATCCAGCTCTCTGCTTGTAGCTTGGGAAAACAGTGGAGAATGTCCCAAAGCCTTGCAAACCTGTACCTGTGTGGGGTACCCAGAAGAAGTTGCTGGCTTCAACCACTTAAGGAGTGAACCAGAGGATGGAAGATCTTTCTGTTTCTCCTTCTCTCTGTAAATCTGTGGTTCCAAGAAAAATAAATAAATCTGTAAAGAAAAGAAAATCCCATTGTAGAAACCCATATTCTACCACGCAAACCCCATTTAGTTATCCATAGTCTATGTGAAAACCTCACCCCTGGGAATGGCTGAAACAATCCTGGTAGTGTTTTATGAGACTCGGTGTTTAGGAGATAGTCAAATGAGATGGGCAAGAGACCTTTGAACTACCTGGGGCTAAGGGGAGATGACTGAAAACTGTAGAAGCAAGTGAATAACATATGCAAACAAGAAATAAATTACTGCAGGAATACAAAAGCACAAGAGCTACAGAGAGCATGCTGTTGGGTTTTAACCAAAAGTGACAGTTCTCCAGGGAGAACTAGGAGCTCTGATTGGCCTCCTGTGATAGCGACCGATAAGCATTGTAGTTTTCTGTGGATTGCAGTGCACTGCTACAAAGGTTTGTTTCCTTGAAATATTTTTCTCACCCACAACAAAATAACTCATTTTTCCCTCTGATGTTGTAATACCATACATTCTTTCTGCAAAGTTCACACATTACATCATATTGGGACAAAACTTCCCACTGCAATCCCACAGCCCTTTGCTTCTCAGCCTTTTGGCTAAGATCAAGTGTGAAATCCCCCTGCTGTATCATAAATCTTTGCCATTTTAATTGATATTTGGATTTGATCTTCTTTGAATTATTTTTTCATAGTCTTTGGTCATTTTATTGTACTATTCTTATTTTGCATAGTACTAATATTAGCTGATTTTGTCAACTGCCTTGTAAATATCTTCAGTAGTTTTTCAATACACAAGTATGTATATTTAGAACATTTTTATTAGTTGGTCAGTTGATATTTTTTGCCATGTAAAAGGTTGATATTTATAAAGTGCAACACATTTGACTTTTCAGTGCTTCAGGGTCTTGTACTGCTAGGTTATATGCTCCCTGGAGCACCGGTTATTGAAGGCAGTGAAGCTGGGTTCAGCTCTGAAAACACTATGTACCTTAGCTCATATCCATTTTGAAATACGGCCTTTGTACACAGAACCTTTGTGCCCGCCCCATGCACACATTGATCCCTGTATCTTGTTTGAAAGAATCACAGAGATGCTAATGGAAGCCACTAGAAGGACGTGTAAGATCCATTTCAAAAAGACTCATCCCTTTTGAATTCCCTTCCAAAGATGTAGTCCTGGACAAGGATGTATGGATCGCTCACTTATGTTGCTACATCATCTTTGACCCTTGCCTCCCAGCTGGAGATAAAATTCAAGATAGAATGTTCAGACGAAATGATTCTTGTCTATGTTGTATTCATATCATGTAGAAGTAAGTCATTTGTTTTCCCTGTAAGGTTGTATCTACTGGCTTTAGTATCGAGAATAAATGATGCAGCAATAGTGAAATAATGGATCATAGAAAATATTACTAAGCTGTGTTATTTATAGTAGTTTCTATTTCTGGATATAACATTCTACAGCCTAATACAGTTTTTGGTTAACCTGGTAAAGTATTTTCCCCCTTTTTACTGCTTTATATCATGACACAAAGATGATTTGGTAAATACGAGATCACCTAACTAAAGAGCGCAAGTGTGCCTCGGAGTTTCACGCAAGCTGGATCATCTCTCTGTAAGTAGGAAGAATCTGGTCCGACAAACTCCCTTTGAAAATGGTGCATCGAATGAGGTACCTCTGGGGACTCTGAAATTTCCATAACCATCTTTGTGAGAGGTTCTTACAGCCCATGATTGACCAGGGACATTTCTCACACCCAGGCACACTTCTAAGTGCACTGAGTGAAATATAATTATTCTCTTTCATTTGACAAATGACATTATCTAAAAATCATGAAATTTACACAGTTAACCTTTTCATTTATATGCATTTCCACCTAAATGAAATTTAGCATATCCCAGGACCCATGAACCATGCGGGGTTTTTTTGTTTGTTTTCTTTTTGAGCTCAATCCCCAGCCAAAGACCACAAGCTTTTACACGAAGATTCTAAAAATAGTTGTTTTTTTCCAACATTAAGTTCTATTTTAGACACTTAGGTAGGTATTCTATAGAATGATGTATAGAAAGATTGCTTCTTATTTCTACTTTTCACTTGTTACTTGATTTTTCACAAGTAAGCCTCAAAACACTCTGTTTTTCTGTTGAAAATATCACACTTCTACGAATCTTCAGTACAAACAACAGACAGGGGATCCAATGTGCCAAGTAACCTAGCAACCATCCCAATTCCATCCACATTCCTGGCCTGTGTTCTGGTTCCATTCAATCCAGAAATAGACAAGAATGAAAGCTGAAACCTTTGTGACAATGCTAGGGAATTAGCAATGAGAGATTCATCTGGCAGCAACACAGCTTTGCTTCTCACAAGCTCTCTGGGAGTTGCTTTTTATATCAGACAAAGAATCAGAATTTTAAAAAGAAAAAGTTATAGATTTATTCATTTATTTGAAAGTCAGAATAACAGAGCAAGAGGTTGAGAGAGAGAAACAGAGGATGTCCTATCTGCTGGTTCACTTTCCAAATGGCTGCAACAGCCAGGATTGAGCCAGGCAAAACTCAGGAGCCAAATCTCCATCCTCGTATCCTATGTGGGTCCTATGCTGCTTTTCTAGGGAGCTGGACAGGAAGTAGAATCGCTAATACACAAATAGGCATTCCCATATTGAATGCCAATGTCTCAAGGAGCAGCTTAATGTGCTGTACCATAATGTCAGTCCAAGGAACAAGATTTGATTGAAGTCACTGGCACAAAAGAGCTGCCATGTACTGAAGAAAGAACATGTGAAGATGCAGGAGAAATTACATGTAGAGTTTGTCACACTGTAACACAAGACAGCCACTTTGTCCATGGCAATAGTGAAGTCCCTTGGAGGCATTCACGAGAGTTATCCGAGAACAGATGTGGGGACAGAACCTGGTGACTCTTCCGAGGCTAATGGCAAGACTGGAGATGCCTCTTGCTGCCTAATCAGAAGGTAATCAACACAACGATGGATATTCAAACTTACACCACCTGTAACTTGGGACCTTTCATTGGAATCTTTTTCAACTCTTGTATCCTTCCTTATGTCAAATATCCTCTTCGAAGTTTCACTTTGTTTTCATAACCATTTCTTAATATTTGAAACTTTCTGTTTCCCTCTCTCCTTTCTCTTGATCTCTTAGAAGAAAAGAAAAGCTATCATTAAATTATGAGCTAATACCATTATCGAAAACTGACAAGGAGACATACATTTGTCAGGTTAGTCTGGGATATCCACCTATCAGAATGTCTGGGGTCAAGTCCTGGCTTCACTCCCTGTTGCCAGCTCCTCACTAACTGGCACCCTGGGAGACAGTAGCTGATGGCTCAGTACTGGGATCCTTGCCAACCACAGTAGGGACCTGAATGGAGTTCCAGACTTCTAACTGCTCTAGCTCAATCGCAGCTATTACAGGTACTTTGTCCGTCTGCTACTGTCTCTCAAATAAATTTTACAATGACGTTTTAAAGTTACCTGAAACTCAGGAAATTTAAGACTTTTTCATGTGAGACACAATAATACAATTTCTAGTGAGGTCATCCTCTAGAATACTGTAAAAATGGGGTCTGTTTTGGAGTAGCTGGTTATGCCAGTGTCTCACATGGACATCAGCGGACATCAGTGGACATCAGTTCAGATTCCAGTGGCTTCACTTTCAGTCTAACTTTCTGCTAATTGTACTTGGTAAAGCAGTAGACGATAAAGCCCATATTAACATAAAGCTGTTGACACCAATGTGGGAGATCTGGATGGAGATGGAGTTCTAGGCTCCTGCCTTGCCCCTAGTCGAGCCGCAGCTGTTACAGCCATATGGAAGTGAACAACAGACACAAAATCACTCTCTCTCTCTCTCTCTCTCTCTTTCTCTCTCTCTCTCTCTCTCTCTCTTCCTTTCTCAATCTCCCTGCCTCTCCTCCACCCCCTGTAACTCTATCTTTCAAATAAGGAAATGAATCTTTTACAAATTCTATAAAAATAACCATTTCTGCATTTAATATTACTATATTGTTCCAGATATTTTTATATCTAGACAGACAATATCTTTTAGTCAAACAGTACTTTCTTTATAGGGGACTTCAATGCCATCTATTGAATAGTTTTATATTCATGAAGTGTTTTGAGCGATGCAGCAAATCCATTTAAAATGGAAAAAACAAGGAACATGCCATCTCCTTAATTTGTTCCAAATTGAATGAAATCTCTCATGATGACAGTAGACTAAACAATAAAAATATAAAGAATCTTGGGTTCTTTATCATGATCTATGTCTTTCTTTCACCACAACACACATGGAAGCTTCTGTCAGACCTTAATCCTTAAAAACTGTGCCAAAATATAGGTCTAGGAGGGATTCATTC
Source organism: Ochotona princeps (assembly GCF_030435755.1). NCBI lineage: Eukaryota > Metazoa > Chordata > Mammalia > Lagomorpha > Ochotonidae > Ochotona > Ochotona princeps. Next base: position 37,275,418 of record NC_080841.1, read on the forward strand.
AAAAGGTGGGTCAGGAGTCGCCCTCTCCACTCTAGCCTCTGTGCCCTCACTCTGCAGCAGCAGCCAGCACAGCAGCAGAGGACGGCTCAAGGGCTGAGACCTTGCAGAAGCTTGCAAGAGAGGCCCCAGGGAGGCAGAGTCAAACTATAGGAAGATGGGCCAGAATTCACTGTCAGATCAGCCCCAGCATGTCAGAGGCCTCAGAGCAAAACAACTAACCACCTGGGCATAGCATTTGATGTCATTTCAAACTAAGATCACTTAATATGTGTTAAAAGACAGAATCACCTCCCTTGTTAGTTGGCCAGAGATACTTAACCATGATCACAAACTTAACACCTCGCCTTTCAAAAAGGAAGTATTGCAATTGCAGCCACACCATCCTGAGAATGCGTGTGAGGAATAACAACCACCCACTATTATTAAATCATGCCTCTATGGTGACTGGCACATAATCCCTCATTTTCTTCTCTTAAAAAAAAATGTTTATTTGAGAGGGAACCAAGACAGAGAGCTCTCATATGCTGGTGGCTTCACCCGAAAGCTCACATTGGCGAAGCACAATAGGGATGGGTGTTGGGTGTTGAGAACTCAGTTCAAGTCTCCATGTGAGTGGCAGGAATCTGCCACTTGAGCCATCATGGATTTTCTCAGGCTCTGCACTAGCAGGAAGCTGTTCGGAGCCAGAACAGGGCCGTGAACCCAGGTCCTCGTAAGTGGGATTCAACCATGCTAAAATCTAGCTTAACTGCTAGCCTGAACACCTGTATTTCCTTTTATGAAACAAATTTTACATACTAGTCTTTGTATAATAGCCTTAATTTTTTTTCAGTTTTTTTTTTATTGTATTGTATTGTTGTTGACAATCTTTACATAATTAATTGCGGTTAAAAAAAAAAAGGTTCAGGGGGTATAGGGAAGTGGGTAATACTATTATGTCCATATTGTTTCCATCGTGTATCTGAGGTAAAGGGGGATATTGAGGGAGAAGCCCCACCCGGTTTCCTTCTATCGGCATTTAGAGAATGAACAGTAGTTGAAAGACTCATTTTTTTGTCCCTCTTACACTCTGCTTTTCAAATGAGTCCTTTTTTAAATGAAGAGATTATTTCGATAATTTGGATCAGTATTGAAGAGGTTTGATTCCTAGTGAGTGAGAATAAAAATGTGAACTACTTTTTCCATTCAGGAAAAAGAACTGACTGCCGTGTGATCCCATTAAGGAAGTATATCTTTTAGAATTGAGATCATTTCCTTTCCATAGGAAAGCTTGGGCATTGCATTATCTGTTTCATTGCGCATGTATTCACTTGATTGTTCATTGTGGCTTGATGAAAAATGACTTCATGTTTTTAATTTGATCTAATTATTCCATTGCAATAACTAGGCTGTAGAAAAATAACAATTCATCTCTCATTAGTAGCAATTCACATCACAATGGAGAGTTCTCTGTTGGACTTCTTTTTGAATGGGGTATTTGAGACATTGTAAGTCAACAAAGAGGGAGATTTCAGTTGTACACTTTGGGGAAGACAGAAAAAATGCCTCCTTTTAGTCAGCTTGTCCCGAGATTGTCACTCAACTCTCACCTTCACACAAGGGCAATGGCAAGAGGGACAAGTAGGGACAGGGAATTCTCTGATGCTAATTCTTTATTAGTTTCTTCACTTTTCCTTGTTGTGGGAATTGCTGTTGAACTTTATTTTTCCACATCTACAATAAAGTCTATAAAAAGATATTATATTATACAACCATCAGCCAAAAAAAATCCTTTTTTTCTCACATAGCAGCAGATATTTTAATTAAAATAGGTCAAGACATATGAAAATATTAATTACGTTTTAGAGCTCAAAATCACTAACATTCATTAAAAATTTCTTTGACATCAATAAAAGAATGTTTTAACATTCTTTCAAATCTTTTCTGTTATTAATTTAACTGCATGGCATTGCTTGTTATTAATTTGGATTTACAAACCCATATCAAAGTTTTGGGTTTTTTTGCTTATAGGTAAATACAGTTGGCAAAGTAATAGCACTAGAGCCTGCTCATAGAGATAGCTAGTTTATGATATAGAATTTGTCTTATGATCTTGCTTGTTTTTCTTACTTGGATATTTCTTAAGCAAAAACTCTCAATGACAGAATTATAAAAAATGAGAATCTAGAGCAACCGAATGGGATCTATCAAAATAAAGCCACAATAAACTGCTACGCTTCCTTGGTTGTACTGTGGTCTCCGGTCACTTAATTGTATTGTGGTGACCGAATGGCAGCAAAAACAAATAAGCAAACAAACAAAAAACTGGCTCAATCACACAAGGACCCTGGACACCAGATAGAGAAACAAGAGGGCACACAGGACCCAGGCTCTTACTCAGGGTAAATGTTCTTTCTGGTTCCTGTCATTAGAAATTCAACCTGTGATCCTACGTTGATACTTAAAAAGAGACAGTTCATTATTCATTAATCACAGAAGTGATTATTGAACAACAACTATGGACCAAGGCTATTGTAGGCACTGTGGATGTAGCTGTGAATAAAAGACATAAGGGTCCTGTTCACAGGGGACTTTCATATTAATGGAAACAGGAAAAAAATCACGTCAATGAGAAACATAGCTTAGGGAATGAAGATTGTAAGACAAATGAAGAAGAAAATGGGATAAAGGTGAACGACTGTGCTAATTTAGGCGAGGTAACATTAAGCCTCTTGGAGATCTTAGCAAGATGTGTTTGCAAGAGACCTGTGTGCAGTGAAGAGGAGTGTCACATATGCATATTTGAGAGAGGAGCATTCGGGCTAGAAGAAACTGCACTGGACAAGACACTGGGGTAAGTCTAAGATGATCTTAGAGGTGGGGGTGGCTTGTTCAAGGTGAGAAAGCAGGAAAGTGATAGCTTGTTTTAGGATCTACAATGGTGACAGCTGCTTTTTTTCTGACATTGAAAGCTTTGGCGGATGTGAGCAAGCAGTGACTCAGTATGATATGGAGTGTAAATGGGGTGTTTTGTTGCTGGGTAGAGGCTGCACCATCAGGAAGCAAGAGGGGAACCCAGGAAACCAGGTGGGAGTCTGCTATACAGTCAATTGCTGGCTAGGACTTGGTGCCCGTAGTGAGGCTCGTTAGAAATGTCAGGTAGGAACGTGCTGGAGGGACAACCAAGAGGAATGGGCGAAGGCATGGGAAATGGAGAGTCAGGAGTGTCCCCCACTGTTGTGGCCAGAGGAATGCTAAATCTGGACTGATCATTGACTGAAGCAGAGATTGTGGGGAAGGTAGAAGTTTGGCTGTGGGGAAGTCATGTTAAAATTTGGGGCCTCGTACACCAGATTATATTGTTTGATGTTGAAAAATATCACCTAGGCACTTGAGCTGCATGTTCTAAGAATATAGTTACAATGAGTCAGTTTTGGAGGCATCAGCATATTGGTCATTTCTAAAGGCATGTTACTCTCTGGAATCACCCCGAATGTGATTATTTTTTAAACATACAAATTTAACTTTATATCATCATTGTCGTTGAAGGCTTGATTTTAATAAAACACAAAAAAAATGTTTAGAAGTTTCACATTACAGAAAATTAAACAGTAGAAACACTCATTGATTCATAAGCTCAATTTATGTAAATTAAAATGAAATGATTAAAAGTATTTTTTGATGCAAAACTATACAGTGAAATAAATCACAAGATGATCCAATAAAACAACATTTTCATTACGCTGAGGTTATTAGTGTTATGGCGAGTGAGAAAGATCACTCCAGATGCAAGTGGAGGATGTCCCAAGGAGACTATTAGCTGAGCTTGGGGACGGCAGCTCTAGGAAGCTCCACCATGCTTGGAGTCGCACCTTCCTAGTACTAGCTGCAGTTACTATGCCACCATCCATCTGGCGATAACAGAAGTAGAAACCCTGAGAAGAAATGGTCCTTACTGTGAAACCCATCTGCTAAACTGAACACTATGTTCCAGCTTCTCCAGCAATACAAATTATGTTAAAAGACAGAGAACAGTCAAGCTGGACACATCCACAAACTGCAAACATCCACACTTATAAAACTGCAAACATCCACAAACTACTTTACCCTTTCTTGGCTTCTCTGCCCATATTCCATTAATGCTAGTAGTCTGCATAGACCTCCCCTCTCCTGGAACACTTTAAAGTACACAAATCAGAAATACAAAACAGCTTAGCATTTGCATCTTCGTTGATTCACCCAAGCAGCGGACAGAGAGTGAGAAGTACAGACCTAAGTGAGCCATGTTTAGGGGCTACCTCTGTCCCCACAGTCTGTCTGCAGGAAACAAGAGAGCAAGCGGGACTGCGGGAGGCAAGAGTCGGAGTGATGAAGCACAAGAGAGGAAGCGCTTTCCCCAGGGTGGGCTTTAAGGGCTTGGGAGAATAGTGGCTGCGTATCAGCACAACACTGCCCCACCAAGACTTACAGAAGTGAATACATGGGTGATGGAGGTGTGGTTTCCATACCGTGACACTAAACCAGCTGCCTTAGACTATATCATCAGGACCCAGCGTGATAGCATAGCAGTTAAAGTTCTTGCCCTGAACTCACCAGGATCCCATATGGGCTCCAGTTCTAATCCCTTCAGCTTCCATTCCAGCTCCCTGCTTGTGTCCTGGGAAAGCAATCCAGGATGGCCTGAGGCCTTGGGACCCTGTACCCATGTGGGAGACCCAGAAAAGGTTCCAGTCTCCTGGCTTCGGATTGGCTCAGCTCCGGCCACTTGGGGATTGAACCATGGGACAGAAGATCTTCCTCTCTGTCTTTCCTCTTTGTACATCTGCCTTTCCAATAAAAATAATATTAAAAAAGACTATATCATCAGTTACTTTCAGTATTTCAATAAAGAATTCGAATATTCAGACTTCCTTTGCTGTATTTTATATTTATATGTATATCTCCCCATCTATTTTCTGAGTCAAGCAACTTGATCAAGATGTTTGATTTACTTAAGTATTCAACTTCATAACAAAGGTTTTCCTATCTACAACTACTATTTTGAAAGACTAGACGTTGAAATGTTGATGAAATCTGTGTCCTTTTGCATGATGTGTAATTGACATGTTAGCCCCATGGTAAGTCAGATATCCCCCAAATGGAACTGTCATATACAGTGTCATTAAAGTACTTAACCAATGAGATAAAACTTACCAACTATTATTGAGTTCCTTTTAGGAAAAACCACATTTAAGAGTTATAGTATTTTTCTTATCACCAGTTATTAAGAGGGTTTTTATAGGTCACCATGTTAGTTACTTTGTGATAGTTGTGAATAAACAAATGGAGACAGACTTCTTCGGAACTGGTAATAAACTGTGGTCCAGACTCCTCCCACTTTCCAGAAACAACCAAGTCATTCTCAGTGTAAGGCAGTAGATCCAGGGACTAGGAAACTTCCTACAGTGGCAGAAACAGCTCTGTAACTGTGATGGGTCTGATCACTGAGTGTATTTCACCTGGAACTTTCTGGAACTTCTTTCTGGGAGCATTGTCCTCTTCAGCAGCCTGTCACATTTGCTGTTAAATCACCACTTTTCAAGGACCTCACTATTTTCAATGTCTGAGATGACTGTCACCGGTACCTGAACTGAACACTTGTATAACCAATCCTTTAGCTTTTTCACTATATTATTCTAGTATTTTATAAGTAGTTACAAGCAAGGTGAATCTACATTTCTGCCCCTGAGTAAAGATTTCAGATGGATATATGTCATGCTGGTATAAAATGCTATTGATACCAAATGAGAAGGACTCAGCTACAATTGCAGCATTCCCCTGCAGGGCAATATGTTGCTCCTGGGTGAGCTGTAGAGCCATGCCAGGACCTCAGAGGAGGACATGCATTTGGCTCTGCACACTAAAATGCCTGAAGCTCCTGGAATGTGGTTATTAAGGGAATGATCATGAGCCTGGAGGTTTAACTTCACTGACAGAAGCTATGACTTTGGCTTTATTTTGTTTTCCCTTTTCTGTGTCTCCAATGCAACGACCTACACTAGTATTCAGGGAGAAATGGAAATGACCATAAGCAGAAACCCAGCAGTGATTAGGAATATGCACATCTTTTTAACCACAGTGACTCTTTAAAAGGAGAAATAACACCACGATAATTTCTCCACCAAAATCTGTGTAACTCCATCTTCTGAGTTTAGTCATTCCTGGGTATCTTTAGGGCAATCACTCTCGAACCCTCTAGGTGCCCAAAAACCCAAGGATGCCAGTACCCATCATTCTGTCTGTTTCAGTCATCCATGGACTAATTACAATACTCACTGCACTGTAGATGCTATGTGAACAGTGATCCTGTTGTACTATTTAGAAAATAATGACAAAAGGAAGGTATATCATTGTTCCCTACAGAAGTAGTAATGTCCTGAAAATTTACAGCCTGTGCTTGGTTGAATCTTCAGACACAAAACATTAGATGCTGAGGGGCCACTGAGGATGGTCCCGTGGAAGCTCCACGGGACTGGTGGTTAGATCCAACCACTTCCATTTCTGCAATCTCAGTTTCCTCGCTGGCAAACTCTGGCCGCTGGTTACTCTCTAGGTTTTCTTCAAGTTTCAAAAGCTGATTCCCTTATGTTTTACTCTTTTCTACAGTCTATGATGATTGATGGAATAACTTACTTTGATTTACCCTTTATAGGAACAGAGAAAGATGGAAAGGAGAATATAATGTGTATATACACATAAAGTCTATAAAGTACAACTTTGTAGCAAAAATGTATGCTAAGTTGATGTCTCCCAGAATCATGTGTCCCTTGCTAGACTTACAGTCCCTTTATAACACTTTCTTCCTGCCTCTTACATCTTCTGGTTCTCTGGTCATTAGTGCTATCAGAGATGATCAATTAATCAATAGACTTGTGTGCATTGAGCCAGAGCTCTGAGTCTAGAGTTCTGGAAATTCTACTGTCAGTGGCTGTGTGCTGTTTCTTTCCAATATTTAATAACCACATTCTTCTCTAGGTTTTAATGTGTACAACTGGCAGTGTTGCATCATCTTTCATCTGATCAAATACTGTAAGCACAGAAATGAATATGATGCCCAAAGACAGTGCTAAACTACGCAGAATTCACATTGAACCAGCAGAGGAAGTCAGAAAGTCGTATTATCATTCTCTATCAAATTCTTCCTTAAGCATTAATACCAGGGTTTCCTGAGGTCATAGAGAGATGACAGAGGAATCTGGAGAGTTAGTTGAGTAAATTAAAACATAACATTGAAAAATGTTAGATACTTATAACCACAATACACTAATCCTTCTTTAACTTCTTCATTTTTACAAAGCATAGTTAAGAAGCAATAAATAAAATATAGTTGATTTAAAAGGATTTCCTAGGCCAACTGGAACATTTGTACAAAAACCAGAGTTTCTTTTTTAAAAGTCTTAGTCCCTTGCTCAGGTTGCTTACTATGTACCCGACAACTCAGTACATTTCATTACAGTTTATGTGACACATTTAACTGTAAGAGAAATCTTAAAAAGAATTATGGGGTAAAATATAAAGTAGAGAAAAATGTATTGGAAAGAAATAGTGTTCCCACACAATGAAATAATAGCCATTGACTGTTGGGCTTTGAATATTATTCAATGATGTAAAAAAAATACTTCTGATACAATGTTAAATGGAAAAGGAGTGTGTAAAGGCATTATGATTTCAATAGCTTTACAAAGCAATGTATTTTTCAAATTAGTAATGGTTTTCTTTTTCCCAAAAATGCATTGTTTGTTTGAAAGGAAGTATAACAGAAAGTGTGGTATGTTTTACCTATTGGTTCACCCCTGCAATGGCAACAGCAGCCAGAGGTAAGCCAGTCAAAGCCAGGAGAATGGAACTCCACCTGAGTAACCCATGTGGATGTCAGGGGCCCAGGTTTTGGGGACATCTTCCACTGTTTTCCTAAGTACACTAGCAGGGCGCTGTATTAGAAGCAGAGCAGCCTGAATTTTTACAGGTACTCATAGGGAATGCTAGTTTTGCAGGAGGTAGCTTTACCCAATGCACCACAATATCTGCTGCAGCAACAGGTCAAGAGGTCAAAAGGAAATGTGGATTATTTAAAAAGAGAAATCTAAAAGACAAATGTTTAAAAAGAGAGAAATTAATTTTACTTTATTTTTATCCATTTATAGTGAGAAAATATTATTATAGATGTTCCAGAAATGCATTCAAATTATTAGAATTGCATGGCAAACAATACTATGGTGGTAACAATGTCATTTACCTTCTTCAAAATTGCTGTCGTGTTGGGCCCGGCGGCGTGGCCTAGCGGCTAAAGTCCTCGCCTTGAAAGCCCCAGGATCCCATATGGGCGCCGGTTCTAATCCCGGCAGCTCCACTTCCCATCCAGCTCCGTGCTTGTGGCCTGGGAAAGCAGTTGAGGACGGCCCAAAGCTTTGGGACCCTGTACCCGCGTGGGAGACCAGGAAGAGGTTCCTGGTTCCCGGCATAGGATTGGCGCGTACCGGCCCGTTGTGGCTCACTTGGGGAGTGAAACATCGGATGGAAGATCTTCCTCTCTGTCTCTCCTCCTCTCTGTATATCCGGCTTTCCAATAACAATAAAATCTTTAAAAAAAAAAATTGCTGTCGTGTTATTGTCATCTTATCCAAAATACCTAACTCCTCTTCATGTGTATTTGATGATTATTTCCACCACACTTGGAGTTGCATAGGGTCATTTGTTCCATTATACAAGCTTAGGTAAATAAATCTTAACAGGATATGAATTCTAGAATCCAATCTATATTTCAGAGTTTCATTTTATATTCATTTGTGGTCTCATTTGGACCAAATGCTTCAAGACATGCAGATTGGAGCTCAGGTTTAAATGAACCCAGGTATGAAGAAGCCACATCTTCCTGAGTCTCACAAATAAGCATTGAATGAATAGATTCTCCAGAATATCAATTCTATATTAATTCCTGAAATATGACACATTAGCCTATGCTGGTTTGATACATCTGTTCAAAAGCATATATGATGTTGTGTGCTTGTTAATAGAAGCAGAGATTAACCTTAAAATCTCTGATTTTACCTTTGTTGTATATTTGAGATAGAACTGTTTCTGTGCCAGGTTATGCTCACAGAGAAACCAGCTCTAAACAAGGAGACATAAGCAAATATAGGAGGAGGTGGTAAAGGAATGAAATAGAGGTTCTTTGTAATATAATGCTTTAGAAGGCGAAGTCTGTAAGCTCCCCATTTTCCCTTTCCTGTTTAGTTATACAAAATATTCACATTCAGTCAATGTACGTTAAATCCTGCAGTGCATTTATTTATTATAATCTGAAAGTACCTGTTCGATGATGGACATCCTCCTTTTAGGCCTTACATCCCCAGAGGACAAACACTGTGTCAGTTTAACTGAAATGTAGAGTACTTGACATAATTCCATGTGCAACAGAAACTTGAATGACACAGTGATGATGCTGATGCTGGCAGTGGTGGTGATCCTGCTGTTGCTTTGTCAGGGAGCCCTTAAGAAAATCCAGACAACAATCCTAAAACACGGTTTTGTTGCAGTATCGTGTTATTAGCTTGAAGTAACTGTAGCCTCGTGTCAGAAAGACCAGAAAGAATCATGAGAATACAGACGTGGGAAGAGATGTGCTGGCATTCTCACTCCAGGTGGCTTCCAGGCAGCATATTAATTCCTGAACACGAAAATAAATAAATAATAAATAAATCAAATGCATCCCCATCTATCACAGAAACTTCTTTGACAGCATAAAAGTTAACCAAATAAATCAGAATAATGGGATTTTGACAAAACAAGACATTCGTCTATTTCCTGAGAAACATATTGGTCACACAACTTATTTATTGCCAATCAAGGTTCCCCATCCATCACCAAGATCTCTAACGACAGGGAATAATGACCAAACCTTTCCCATGTCATGAAATCTTTGGCTGCGTTAGGAAGGGAAACAATGCATAAATCCAGCCATTGGTGTGCACATAGCACCGAGTGGGGGCTGCTACACCCCTTTTACTAAGCAATTCTGGGCTGAGTACGGAAGCTCTGTCTGCACCCATTCTGGCTTCTGCAGGAGCCTCAGACAGTCGACTCTGGCCCATTCTGCACTCTGTCTCATCCTTCCCCTGCTAACACACCAGAAAAGAAAAGTATGCTCCTGCATGTCTGCCAAAGTCAAGACTGATGGATGCAGAATGAGTGCTGCCTTACTGGGTCTCTTCAGATTAAAAATAAAATGTTCTGTGACCCCAAACCTGTAGGCATTCATTAATAATGAATTTGAATACCTGAATAAATGGGTAGATACCCTGCTCCCAAACACTACTATGAATCTGCGTTTACACTCATGTATTATGTATATATATATATATATATATATATATATATATATATATATATATGAAATGCATAGGCATATTATGCATAAATACAAGAGTACAGAAACACATGGGAGGGGCTGGCACAGTGTCAAAATGGGTAAAACTACAGCTTGCACTGTCAGCATTCCACTGGGGTTTGGCTGAACCTGGCTGTTCCACTTCCACTCCAGCTCCCTGCTGATGGCCTAGCAAGAGCAGTGAGGCACAGCCCAAGTGTCTGGGCCTCTGCAATCCATCTGGGAGACTCAGAAGAGGCTCTCGGGCTTCAGGCTGGTCCAGTTATGGCTATTGGGGTCATTAAGTGGATGAATTAGTAGTTTCTGAAAGATCTCTTTTTCTGTCTGCGATTCTGACTTAAAAACAAGTAAATCTTTGTTTTCTTAAAGTTTATGGACATAGCTATTATGAAAAGCATGAGGCATGATTTTCAAACTGTTTTGCACGAAAAATTTTTAATTTTATTTCTTCGAAGTACCCCTACTTACACACACCAATTTTATATATGTATATACACACATTAGGTATATATGTATGTACACATATAAATACACACACAAAATCAATGAGAGAATGAAAATCAACTCAACTGATAATGAAGTAAGGAGCCTTTTGCCTTTTCCAGCTGAGAAGGTAAACCACAGAGCCAGCTGGGTAATCCAGAGGAAACATTGCTTCTCCAGAGCTCAGGCAGCGGCTGTCAATCTCAACAAGCCCCTTCCTCAGGACCACTTGGCTGTAACTCACCTGTTCCCGGGGACACACCATTGCTAAATGCTCCACCTCATGGCCACGAGTAACATCTAGTTAATCTTCCTGCAGCTTAATCCCACCTCAACAAAGCAAATAGTCCTTCACTGGCTCCCACTGGCTCTACAGCACACCGCCTCCTGCCAAACAACACTCCCTGCGCTCCTGAGTCGCCTCTCGGAGCTGCGATGAGCCAAGAGGTCAGACTTTGTTTCAGGAAGCATTTGTCTCTCATGATTGGTGGCTAACTCATGAGGCTGCCCTCACGCAAGAGCCTTGACCAAGAGTTGCCTGAGACACTCTCTACAGTGGACCAAGAGCCTGACTCAATAATAACAGCGCACGTGAGACTCCCTGAATCCTGCTGACTGTAGGTGTTCCTTATCTCTAGAAGAGGTCTGTGCCCTAAGCCAGGGTCTGCAGGGCTCTTCGGGTCCCTGCATCAGCTTCACTATTTGTCTCTGAGGCTCTAAGGAGTGATCTGTCCGACCTTGTCAGACTATTTGTTCCAGATGATGTAAGAAGGGAAATCATACAAAAGATTTCTTTAAACCAAAGAAATAATTCGTAGTTCATTAATTCATAATTATTTCTTATCATCAAATGGCTACTAATTAAATATATGTAAATTATTTCTTCAGTTCAGAGACTGTGTTATTTGAGATTAAGGTAAACTAAAGCACAGATTAAGATATTTAATTATCCAGCGCAGGTGTTTGGTACAGTGGTTAACTCATTGCTTGGAACAAACGCATCTCATATAAATGTCCCTGGATTCAAAGTCGAGTTTCACTTCAGATTCCAGATTCCTGCTAATGGACATCCTGGGAGGTGATCACTCTAGTACCTGTGTCCCTGTTGCCAATTTAGGAGACGTGGGTTGAGTTCTGAACTCCTGGTTCCCACCTACCCAGCCACGGCTCTTGAAAGCATTTGGGGACTGAAAACATCGCTCAAACAATCTGTATGTCTTTTTTTCTCTCTCTCTCTTTTTTGAAGAAAAAATTTTAAAAGTATACTTAGCTTTCAAATTTAATTGAATTCAATTTTTTCACTAGCAACATAATGTCTATATTTTAAAAAAGATTTTGCTCTTAGAATGAACTCTCAAAACAGTACAAGCATGAGATTTTAGAATATGCATATACATGAATAGGAACATAAATAGAAAAAAGTGGTGTGTATGGGAATGCTCTTGGAATATTTTTTGAAAAATATGCTTTTTTTTGAGAACTTTCGATTACTGTTTTTAAAAAGATACTCTAGGGCCCAGCACGATAGCATAGTGGTTAACGTCCTCGCCTTGAATATGCCTGGATCCCTATAGGCTCCGGTTCATATCCCGGCAGCCCCGCTTCCCGTCCAGCTCCCTGCCTGTGGCCTGGGAAAGCCCCTCGAGGACAACCCAAAGCCTTGGGACCCTGCACCCGTGTGGGAGACCTGGAAGAAGCTCCTGGCTTCAGACTGGCTCAGCTCCAGCCGTTGCAGCTGCTTGGGGAGTGAACCATCAGACAGAAGATCTTCCTTTCTGTCTTTCCTCCTCTCTGTACATCTGTCTTTCCAATAAAAATAATAAATAAATCTTTAATAAAAAAGATACTCTATTATTTTATGATTACATGATGATTGCTTGAAATTGGACACAAAACATGACAGTAAACTCTATTGTTACCTTGCAGGAAGGAAGAATTGTCATACAATTGCAGTGTGCAAAGCAAGGTTTATTTAAGAGAGAGGCCCCCTGCTGTAGCAACCGGAGAGCACTCCAAGGAAGGGAAATGGTAGAAATGGTATCTTTTATGTCTATCTTAGGGCCGGGGACAAATGAGTCAAAGCGGGGAGGAGGGCAACTCACTCCCAACGGGCAGTGGTCCTACCGCACTTCTTGTCACAAGGCTGTAACTGGCGGCCCCCTTCTCCCTTCCTTACAAGGGACTGAAAAGTCAGGCAAAAGTCTGAGTTTTGTCCCTTTGCTTTCCCTCAAGGGGACTGACTTAGAATATGCCCTTGGAAGGGTTAAAAGTTTTGGGTAGAAAAAAGATTGTATATTTTCAAAAACCTCAGCCGAGATCAAAGACCCTCACTACCGATTGGTCCAACTGACTCCTTACAACATGAGTGATACAACTCAGCCCCTTTAATGATCAACTTTTTTTACAATCAGACAAGAACAGAATAGAATCAGACAGATTTAACAGATTTTCTCTCTTTTTCACAAACCAGAGCTACCTCAGATCAGAACCCTGTGATAATTTGTGAGCTATTTTAGGACACGGCTTCATTCTACAACTGGCTGAAGCATGAAATGAACTGAAATAAACTGAATTGAATGGAACTGAACTGAACTGAAGTGAAATAATGTGATTTCCAGGAGACCTTGAGCCTTGAGGAGCAAGTAGGAGATTCTCACATGTTCCTCCCAAGGCCAGGCATGGGGACCATCCCACACCAACCTCTACACACCCCACGAGGGCTTTACCAACACTAAGAGCATCCTGAGTTACAGTCAGAGGGAAGAGTAAGCTAATAGTCAAAGCACGTGACTTCATTACACATGTTTTTCACTGCAGGCCGATGTGAGACAGCAAGCCAGCAGGAAAGAAAGACACAAAGACCCTTGATTCCCATCGCCCTCGTGTCCTGACTTACCTGGGTTCCCTCTCTTCATGTCATTTCCATACTTTTTCTAGTGTTTACCACACACCGATTGTGAGCTAAGTAGTTTCTGTGATCTTCATGGCAGCTTGCTGTTATCTTACTACTCTCTTGATTATGCTTGTCATTGATGGAAACTTAACAAGGCTTTACCCAAAGAAAACAGACTTGCCCACAGTAACACTTGAACAACACTGACGGTGCATAACCTCTGATTGTTTGAATGCACATCACTGGAGACTGTTGCAGGGGAAATGCCGAGACAGCAATAATGCTGTTCAAGCATGAACTAACTACATATTTGCAAATAGCTAAATGGGAACCCACAAATGCTACCTCTTTAGTTTGTTTTAAAAACAGGGTGAGAGGTGAGAGACGGAACGAAAGTTCTTCCATCTAGCTTCATTCCCTAAATGTTTGTAACAGCCAGAGCTGGGCCAGGCCTACGGCTAGAGTCTACACCTCAATCTGGGTCTCCCACTTGATAGCAGTGACCCGTATGCTTGAGCCATCTCTACTGCCTCCCAGAGTGTGTTAATAGGAAACTGACAAAGAAGAGGAGCAGCTGAGACTTGAACCATTCACTATGATTTGGGACACAGGCAGCTGATCTGAAGGCCTAACTTTTGCTCCAAACCTCACCCACACAAGTGTTCTTTCTACCTTCTCAGACTTTGTTTTGTCCATCGCTTCACCGCCTGAAAGCTGTCCTAGCCCCTGACACTGTACCTCCCACTCCTTCCATCTGCCTGCCTTACTCTTCACTCAGTTCATGACCGTATGGAAATTGTATGAGGAAAAACTATGATTCCAAATACAGTGTTAGTCCACCAGTCTATCACAAGGTTTAGTTTTGTAGTACTTCAAACCAAAAATGTGACAAGTGATACCTTCAGTCTTGCTTATTTAAGCATCTCTCTAGATAGCTAAAGACAGACATTTATCTGCAACTTATCTCTGGGTGCCTTGAAAAACTTTGGCACCACATACACACTTAAGCTAATATAGAGAGAAGAGATTTCCTAGCCATTTATACAACTCTCACAGAACATTACATCTGAGTTTAATGACATTTAAGGTTTTTGCTTCGTTCCGAGTTCCTAGCAACAGAGCACATTTCTACTTGTGAGTCATCAGATAATGAATTTATATTTAGGAACTGAAAATCATTTCACTGAGTAAGTGTGCAGGTGTTGTGGGCTCCAGAGCATGAGTGCAGGGGCAAGTGCCTTCCAGAGACTTCACGTTCAAAATCATTGCTGCCATCTTCTCGGAACAAATCAACAAATCATTCTTTCATTACACCTCATTTTTGTTGGGCAACAATTGAGTCCCACAAATTCCAGGTAACACATTCTCTCCGATATTCTTATTTTCTATGGAAATTTATCAAAACTAAATCCCCAACCTTGCAAGATTAGCTAAAAGATTAGTGTAAAATTGCTTTAAAAAATAAAATTATTTTGGCAGATTTTTTAATGGAACAATACGTGTGGTTGTTTTCTTTCACTTAATTTGTTTTTCTATTTTTTAAGTTTGATGCTTTCTGTTATTTATTTAAATGATTTATTTATTTAGCTGAAAGGCAGAGTTACAGAGGTAGAAAGAAATAGATTGTCTATCCTAGATGGCCAAAACAACCCGGACTTGGCAGGGCTGAGCAAGGTGAAATCAGGAGTCATAGCTTCATTTGGATCTCTCCTGTGGGTGGTGGGACACAAACGCTTGAGCCATCTTCTGCTGCTTTTTCCAGGCTATTGTCAGGAAGCTGGGACAGCCAAGGTATGAGCTGGTGTTTTTCTGAGATGTCAGCACTGCAGGCTGTGGTTTGACTCACTGCGCCACACCAATTCCCCCCGGGGAAAAAAAAATTTGATCAGAATTGTATAAGTACAATCAGAAAATTTAAATTCTTGATCACACAAAAAGGTGGAAACACCTGCTAAGACAATTGTCATTCAGCGTGTGAAGGAAAGGGACTTTATTCTATCAGCATATCGTGTCCTTTTGCTGTACAAAGTGATACTCCACAATTATGGATAATTTCTTTTTTCTTCAAGATTTATTTGTAACTCAGGGTCACAGAGAGTGAGGGAGAGACAGACAAAGAGAGCGGAGTGAAGGAGAGAAGGAGATGGAAGAGAGAGAGAGAGAGTGAACCATCTGCTGGTTCGCTGCCCAAATGGTTGCACCAGTTGGGGCTGGGCCAGGCGAAAACAAGGAGCCTGGAGTTGCATCTGGATCTCCCATGTGGTTTGCAGGTCATCTTCCACTGTTGTTTCAAGCACATTTACTCTGTTCTTTTTACTCTCTGTTATCCAAATGTTAGGATTCCTAGACTAATTTTAGTGTTTATGTATTTATCTCTCATATTTAACTGTTTCCTTTCGACTTTATGCCTAAATACTCCTTCATCCCTATCTTACCTATTTACAATGGAATAGTTTAACTCCATCTTATTCCTATTTCATGGGGCTCTGCTCACTCCTCTGTTCTGTTTTTATTGAATCTGTTACTATTGTCTAGATAGGTTGTCTACTCCATTTTTTCTCCCTGCATAATCGTGGTTTCTGATCAGTTGGGTTTTTTCTCCTTTGCTTTATTCATTTTTCTTCTTATTAGAGTTACCTGATATCAAGTGGTCTTCCTAAGAGGCGATGAGGACTTGATTAGAGATGCCAGTGTACAGACAGGACTGACACCCTTCATTATGCACAGATGTGCTGCACGTCAGCGGTCTGAAATCTCTTCTTTGATGTGCTTTTTAAAAATCCCTGTTGACCTAGCCCACAGAGGCTTCTTCCAATCTCCTCACTTGAGGTTAACTACTTTCCACACGTTGGGGAAAGAGGGCAAGCCCTTCAGAGTGCTGGATGTAAACTTTCTTTTAATCTCTTTACTGTCAGAATGGTATCTTTACCTTCAATTCTTCTTAATGTCTTCCAACTGAGAATCATCTGTTTGACCAAAAGTCCTAGCAATAAAGCTTAATTTGATTGTAATTCAAGATGAGGTATCTTAAAAAGAGTTTTATAAGGGATTCTTTGCAAAAGTACGGACAGTGTGGAAGGAAACCACAGGAATAATACTGAGCTTCTGGCTTTTAGTACCTGTATGCCCAAGGGATCAGAAAAAGGGAAGGTTGCCAGAAATGAAAAGAAAATCCACAGAGAACCCAGCTTGTGAGAACAACAAGCAACATGATCAACAGCAATGGATTGATGTTCCTCTATACTTGCCTTGGTAGGACCAGACTAAATGAAATAGGCAGATGTTCTTCAGTCCTGATAGAGAATAATGCTATCTAGATAACAACAGAGTGAATATCTGCTTTACAACTCACCAGGGGCAGTAATATTTATCCTGTGCTAATCAAATCTTCCTCTTTTTTAACCAGAAAGTTAAAAAATCATCAAGCTTAATCCAGGCTCATAACCCCTGTCTTTAACATCTCTTCACAAGTATTACATAATCATCTTTCAGTCAACTTTATTAGATTTTTTTTACTACATGATCTAGTTTGCAGAATTAGTGAATGAGCTTGTTGACCAAATTAGGAACTTTGTCATTGATTCAGCATGGAAGCATTGTTACTCTGCTTGTGCTGAGGCTGTGGAGCTGAGGCTACAGGCAAGTACACAAACGTGATTCAGATGAGGTGCCTGAGGACTGCAGAGTCATCTGAGAAAGGTTAACATTCAGATGCTAATTGCCAGACTTGGATACTGCACCCACCCTTGCCAAGTCTGGTAAAACTGCATTGATCTATGACCTGCATAGTCCGATGGAGCAGAAGTCGTGGCTGCAAGCGCAGGCGCAGGCCACTAGCAGGTTCACTCAGGACGTCAGGTTCCACTCTGATTTTGACTTCCCCCTTTCCATTGTATGAATTTTCTATTTGTACCCTAAGAATAATGCTTTCAAAAGCACTCAAGTTCTTCATTTGTATCACACAAATATTATTAAGACAATACATGGCATTCCAATAAGAGGATTTCTGTTTCATTTTCCAAACATGTATGTTTGTAATTATGCTCTCTCCTGCAAAGTATGAAACTTGACACACGTGATAATATGGAGAATACAGTCAATTGTGCTATAATGTGACATATGCTTCTAAAAATCAGCAGTGCTGAGCCCAGCACTGTAGCCTAGCGGCAAAGTCCTCACCTAAGTAAATCTAAAAAAAAAATCAACAGTGCTATCCAAAATTGTGTAATTAACACCACAGGGTTTAAGGGAAAATAGACTTAAAGAAGAAACATTTAGAAACTTTGGCCATGACACATAAAAGAGACTGAAGGGTATTAGAACAATGTCACCCATGTTAAGTGGTCGGCTGATATATTTAATTCAAGCAATAAATTCGGTATCTCATCTTTAAAAGTCCCATAATTTTCTTGAAGAAACTAGCTGAGGGGTCTGTGCCATCTTGTCTCCCAGGGTATGTGCCTTTGCTTTTTATCAGCCCTTAACAAAGTAGCATTACTCATTCAATCAAATGGCAAAAGAAACATAAGACCTAACACACCTGCCTTTTTCCTATCTGGCATGTGCATGGCCTTCTGCCTGCTAAGAATTTACAAACCAGATAGGCGTAAAAAGCATCAACAATCCCAGAGCTAAATGAAAACCACAGTTCAAGGGACGTCATGGGGCAATGTACTATTATTTACGAAGAGTTTGTATAATTACAAGTTTTGCCTTTCTTCCGGACAGGTACATATAAAATCCAATTGGTTTTATAGTTAACTCAATGCCAAGTCCTGAATTATTGTGCTTGTGCTACAATAAATATTAACATTACAATATGAGATTCAGAATATAACCAGCCTCAGCAACACGAATAATTCAATAAAAAGAAGAGAATCCTTTGTCTCTGAGCAATAAATGCCCCATCAGGGGTTCATATTTCTTTTGGCCAGATGACTTTTCAGAAGGCTTAGACATAGGAGTACAAAATCGATTCTGAGTAAAACAACAAATATTTTAATGAAATGATTAAATGCTAATCATTGAGCAAATACACAATTCAGCATTCCTTTGGAGCTGCCTTAGAACTTGGAGGCATATGGCCGTCAAAGGAAGTTAATCACAACGAACACAATCATTTGGGCTGACCCCTTTATCCGCAAACCCTCCCTGTTTTTCCAGGGGTACAGCCTTTTACCCCTTCCCCAACTCCACTGCTCCTCCAGCACTACTTTCAGAAGTCATTGACTTCCGCATGCCCATGTGCAATCATCATTTCTCAGTCATCATTTATCCCCACTAGCAACGTTTAGCAATGTTGATCACAGTGAATCACACCTTCCACGACACCCCCTCCATGGCTGAACACACATTCTTCAATGGTTCCGTTGCTTGTTCCTCCACTTTCCCTGCTTCTGGCTGTCTGATTGCTCTTGTGCTCAGTCTACAACCTCTTTTTTACCACCCATTACTCCTAAGTGACCTGGGGCCCTTGCTGTGTTTCTCCAAATCTTGTGCCTATCTCTAGCTAGTTTCACAAGGTCTCTGGAGCTCCAGACTCAATAATCCTGCAGCCTAATTGATCCTTCACGTGAAATCTACCAGATAGTTCCACATGAAGATGTTCAGAGCTGAGCAACTAATCTCATCCACCTCACCCTCAAAGGGATCCTTTATCACCTGAGTTGATGAGAACTCCACTGTTCCAGGTGTTCACTGTTCCCTTATCTACCAGGAAATCAAGAGGATTTACCTTTAACTATATTCAGAGTCTGGTCACTTGTGCCATTTAAACAGCTATCAATCTCTTTCCTCAGCACCAGATCACTGCAACAGCCCTAAACAGGCATCAGCTTAAATTTGCTGCCTTATGGTATGTTCCCAGAGAAGTGACCAAAATGAGACTCTTAAAGGAAAGTCAGATCACGTTACCACTCTGCTTGACACTCTGAAATGACTCATGATCTCATCATCCATGGCCCCCAAGGCCATCTACCTGGCTTTTTCTCCCCACCGTTTACTCCATCACCCTCCACCTCATCGGGTGAACACATCCAGCTCCTTGCCTTGGCTCAGAGTTCACCTTCTCAATGGGCCCACTCACATCAGCCTGTTTGGTACAGAAACTTCTTGTGCCTTCCATCCCATTAAACATTCTCTCCTATTTTTTTTCTTTTTTGACAATATTGATAACTTTAAACAAACTTTAGCATTTCTTTTTCTTAACGTTCATTTTTTAAATTTTCCTTTTCTCCCAGGGATTTTTGTCTATTTTGCTCAATAACTTACCTCAATCAGCTAATATGGCATCTAACGCACATCTGCATTTAATCAGTACTTGAGGAAAGAATGAATAATTGGCTCAACCATTTCCTATGGCTCAAACCAAGAACTTCAGAATCACTTCCAATTCCTCCCTGTCTGTACATCTATTTCATCTAGTGGGAAAAAAAACTGACCTTCTTCCTTTAGAAATGGATCAAAATATGTTTGGGATTGAAGCACTTGACATTGTATGGCCAAGGTCTGATGCACACCCGCATTATCCAAGGCCAGTACTGTTGTAACCTAGGCTGGCTTTCCCATTCCACCCTCCTTCTCAGTTACAGTCTATCCTCCACAAAGCAGACCACGTGATACCACTCTTCTCAAAAGCTTTCGGTGATTCCTTCACATGTCGAACGAAGCCTGAATTCTCTGTTTGCAGGGTTCTTCTTGGTGAGGACTTTGCATCCTTCCTGCATGAAATTCCTTCCTCTTCCACTTGCTCACTCCATTCCAACATCATGGACTTTCTGGGGCTCCTCAGATGATCCACATCTGGTCCTCTGTGCAAATCTTTGCGCGTATTCTTCCTTCTGATTCCCTTGAGCCAGGTTTAACTTTTGCCAACATGAAAATGAATAGATTGTAACACTTTTCCCTTTATTACTTTGTGTAGTTCCAGAACAAAAGCTGATCTCTTCATCCTTCATCAAATCCTTTGTTAATTCAAATTCCAGGCATTATTGCGGCTCACCCTCTTTTCCCTTCATTGACGGCTGCCTATCAATGCAGAAGGCTCAAAGTCTTTCCTAACCACCCAGCATACGAATCCCCTTGCCTGCTCTCAACAATGTCTTTCTATCCTGCTTTATGCATCTTCATAATGAATGATAGCAATATTTTCATTTTGTGTTATTGAAAAACTATGCAAGAATTTTTGTATTTTCTTTCTTAAAAAAAAAACTTAATGTATCTTTATTAGAAAGGCAGAGATCTTTAACCTGCTGGCTCACTCCTGAAATGACCACTGCAGCCAGAGCTGAGCCAGAGCTGAGCCAGGACTTCTTCCAGGTCTTCCACATGGATCCAGGGGCCAGGGACTAGAACCATCCTCTGCTGTTTTCTCAGGCCGTAAGCAAGAAGTGGGCTAAAAATGGCACAGCCAAAATATGAACCGGAGCCCGTATGAGATCCTGATGCCTGCAGGTGGAGGATTAGCTTTTTGAGCCACCATGCTAGCCCCAAACATCAATATCTTCAGAATAAAAATAAATCTTTTTATTATTTCTCCATGAATATTTGATGTATTCTTTCTAATCCCTATGAATCAGAAAGTTTACTCATTTTAGCTTACTTTTTTTAGGTGCATTACTAATTTGAGATACAAAATGAGAGAAGGAGCTACATAAGAAAGAGAGAGAGAGAAAGAGAAATTCTTCTAGGCCTAGCATGATGGCTTAGCTCTGGCTATTGCAGACACTGGGGGAGTGAACCATCAGATGGTAAATTTTTCTGTCTCTCCTTCTTTCTGTAAATCTGCCTTTATAATTACTTACTTAATTAAAATTAATTAATTTTAGCTGTACAAGAAAAGGTAAAAGCCTGGAGACTGGAGCTTCTTCCAGGTCTTCCACATGAGTGTAGGAACTCAAGTGCTTAGGCCATTCTCTGCTGCTTTCCAGGTTCAGTCACAGAAAGCTAGATTGAAAATGGAGCAGCCAAGTCTCAAACTGGTATCCATACGAAGTGCTGGTGTCATAGGCAGCAGCTTCACCCACTATGCTGCAATGCCAGCCCCACCGGGTATTTTTCTGTCCATTCCATTGCTCTTTCTGTTTATTACCAAGGATATACAATAAACTTAGAAGAAATAAGACATTGGGGCTTTGTAGATAAAGCCTTACAAAGTATATAGAAATGCATTTACCTATGTTGGCCGAAAATACTTAGCAAAGTGCTGCCTGCAGAACAGAAATTCATAGTAGGAGAAACCTCCCTGAGGATTCCCTGGATTAGTCTTGGCACATAATATAATAAATATTTACTGAATGAGTGAGTGAAAGATTTAAGGAGTTCTACTTTCATCCTTAATCTGGAAAATTAACAAATGGAAATGCATTCAGTCTATGGGTTTTCACATAACAAATACTAAGCAAGCTTTGGTCGCCTGACTAAAACATGAATTGACTAAGAAAAATCTATAGTCTTATATCCAAAGTGCACGCAGACATGACCTACAGTTTCAGTCATAAGAAATTACCAAGTCTTTTTCATGGGAAATCTTTCTGAATATAATAGCCTTGATCTGTAATACTGAAAAAGATTTTTACCTTCTTATATTCAGCCATTATCTTATGTCAAAATTCTACCATGTGAATTAGCTGTTGAAGCAAGAAGGAGTAATCCCAGAACAAGACTTCGCTTGAGATTAGAGTCATGAATCATAATCACTTGGATAGAGTCCCATCATCCAGATGCTCAACTCAGAATCCTCAGGGAGGTTTCTCCCACTATGAATTTCTGTTCTGCAGGCAGCACTTTGCTAGCTATTCTTGGCCAACATAGGCAAATGTATCCCTATACACTTTGTAAGGCTTTATCTACAAAGCCCCAATGTCTTATTTCTTCTAAGCTTATTGTATATCCTTGGTAATAACCAGAAAAAAATAAAGGTAAGGAGAAAACACTACAAGAAAAGAAAATATGGACTGACATATCACATGACTGTGCTGGTTGGTTTTAATCCTACTTTGGATTTTGGTTTTGATGGTGTTGTCATAAATGCTGATTTGTGATGAAATTTCATCAGATGTTGACCTTCTTCCCCCAGGTTTTGTCTAAGTGCTAACCATGTGGAAATAATTACAATGTGCCATTATACATACATGAGTTGTTTTATTAGTAGAGCATAGAAACATCCTTGAGAATTGGCTGAAATCTCCATGGTGGTTTATGCAGTAATCCCTGAGCTATTTGCTAAATTTTTGAGCAAATAGAGCATTGTTTATTTAGTTCTTGTTAGCTCCCCATGTGCCTTCTTGGAATGAGGCTGTAGGTTTTTCTGTTTGATTTTAAGGGAGGCCACGAAAGGAACGTCATCAGTCTGTATTAGAGAACCTACACCTTCTTTATGAAATGATTGTCTCTAATTCCTGGCCTGGGGTGGGCCTCTTTTCTTCCCCACACCTAATTCCTTGGGTATCTTATGATGACCTTGATTCTCCCTGGGGATCTCATCCATTAAATATGAGCACTGGACAATGCTAACATCATTTTTCTAAATGCTGGAAGCAATAGCCTGCGTTGGCCTGGGGATTCAAAAGGCTTACAAATCATGGGTTCCCAGTGAAATGATCTTCACACAGCTGGGCTGAAGAGGTTGCAGGTGTGTTTCTGACTGCTCCCTCCTGCATCTTCGTCAGGGAACACCCACCTCCCAGTTCAGAATGTCACACAGGCTGCTTTCCCCCACAGTTTCTGTTTGGGTTCTAAAACCTTCTTCCCAAGACTGTCAATGTCACAGAACGCACCTGTGAATGATCCCAAAGCAACTTTCTAATTCAGTTCCCCAAAGCAAAATCACTCCTTAAGGGTCTCAAGATAGCGGTAGCTATGTATCACAAGAGCCTAACAGTAATTTAAGACAGTCTCTTCCTGAGAGACTCAACCTGGTGGATGACTCTACAGACTGTCTCCCTCATAAGTCATGGGGGAAAATCACAGAAAAAATTCTTGAGAAACATCTGTAAGATGATATACCAGCATATCACCTTAACTTGGCATTATCATTTTAAATTCAGGGCACTTCACAGGAAAATTGTATTTGTAAAACAGACTCCTGTTTTCAATGTTTGGGGCAAGGACATTTTATTACAGGGTGACAAATCATGCCCTTTGCCATGCAGGGACTGTGAGGTTTTTAATGGAACTGCATAAATAGATGAGCTCCTTGCAGCAGAAGCATCTGGAAGCTACAGGATGGTTTATGGAGCAGGACCTTTGCCAGGGAGCTTTTCAATTTACTTCTTGGAAATCAGAGGGAAAGAGCGAAAAGGGAAATGTACACCAAGATTTCTAACACTAGTAGGCTTTCGGCTATTTTCTTTTGTTAAAGATATTTTTTTAATTATAATTTTTATTGGAAAGGCCGATTTACAGAGAGAAAGAGAAACAGAGAGAAACATCTTCCATCTGTTGGTTTCCTCCCCAAGTGGCCACATTGCCAGATCAGCTATTTTCATTGTTTAGTAACTTAATGCTCTACAATTATGCCAACAAACATCCATGAATAAATGCAAAACATATTTTTCATAATATAACAAAAAGTTTAGACCTGTCACTTCAACGAAGACCTGGTAATGTTTTCAGGAGTAAAATATTGGTTGGGGGAATTTTTAAGCTATTTGATTACAACTTAAGGATATTTTAAATAAGTTTTAGACATCACAACCTGTTTATAGTAATTTATTTAAATCCTAGCTTTGTTTCTTCCCCATCCAAATATTCAGAACTCTATTCACTTACCAAGCTCTGTTCTTTTCCTTCATGTATCGTATCTATCTTAAAAATTAGGTGCTTAGGTTTATAAGCTCTGGAAAGATTAAGAATGAAGACAAGGGCTTTGTAACCCTCCTGTAACCTGGGAACAGCACACCACTCCAAAAATCTGTGTGACGCTCAGCCCTCCTTACTGGGCAGATTTCTACCTGTTCGTGAGGAGTCCTCGTCTGTTCATGAGGCGTCCTCGTCTCACGGCAGCAGCCCCACCTCTTTGCAAGGTAGTGGAGTGCCTGCATCACCGCACTGCCCTGTGCGTGCTGGCCAGACTTGCTGACACAGCAGCACAACCAGGGATTTCCTTTGAGCCCGTTTATCCCTAGTATCTCCTGTGTATTTTAAAAAGAGAAGATGTTACCAACTGTTTGGAGAGACAGCAGCGTCAGCCCTGCAAAGGTTCTTCTTGAGAGAGCAGCATTGAAAGTTTCTAACAATAGCAATTTTCATTCTTTTTACTCATATTTTTAAGGAAGGGATGGATTCACACACTTCATAAGTAGGAACCACACAAAAAGACATGCATTCAAAGGCACTGCTGCTTCTCTGCCCCCGTATCTTCTGTTCATCATACCTTCTATGCAGAGGTCAGCACTTTTAAAGCTGTCTGTGTGGCCTTTTTATGCTTGTTTTGTAAATACAAAGATATTTACTCAAAATCTGCTCTCTTAAACAAATGACAGCGTATTGTGTACACTGGTCACACCTTGGCATTTTGTTGAATGATACGCCACAGAGTTATTTCCCAACCGTACATAAAAGGTTTTCTCTATTCTTCCCTGTAAACGCACAACTTTCCTTTAGGCAGATGTACCAGTTTCCTGTCACTGGAGAAATTAGTCCCTAGTCTCATTGTGTGACAAAGGTTGCTGCTTGAATCGTCTTTCTTGCTTTCTGTTTTGCACGTACACAGACTAGTAGGCTAGCCTCCCAGAAGTGGAACTGCTGGCTCATTTGTCAAATGTGTTTATAGTTTGGACAAATACCCTCCAGCATATCAGCACCATCATGTCACTCAGGAAGGTAAATGCCTGCCTGTTTCTCTACAGTTCTGTGAACAAGGTGTGCTTCAGTTTTGATCATCTGATGTGTGAAAGGCAGTCATTGGGCATAATTTTAATTTGCATTCTGCTATGGCTGTAAGCCATCTGTGCTTCTTTTTGTGTGAACGATCTGCTCATGACCTGTTCGCTATTTCTACGGGCATTTTTTGTCTCTACTTCTAGTAATGTTTTTATACCACGGAGATTAGCCCTGTGAGAGTTGCAAATGCTTCTCTAATTTCTCATCTCTTAGATGCAGAAGTCATGCAGAAATTACATGGTGCCTTTTTTTAACTTGAAGCAGAATTAATCAGTCTTGGTTTTTTTATTTGTTGGTTGGCTTTTGTTTACATGTTTTCTTCTAAGGGTCTCTGAATTTCCAAAAAAAAAAAAAAATGCTAATTGAAAAGTCATTTCTCACTCTGCGTTAAAAAGGACTCCAGAGGTGCAGGCTTTATGGCACAGTGGCTTAAATCTCAGCTTGCTCATGTCCTACATTGGAGGGCTTATTTGACTCCCTACTACTTCACTTCCAATCCAATCCGACTTCCTGTTAATGCTTGCTGGGAGGACCAAGATGATAGTTCAGGGTCTCTGCCCCCATGTGGAAGCCCCAGAAGGAGTTCCAGGTCCTAGCTTCAGTCCAGCCCAGCCCAGCCCTGCCAATTGCAAGTGTTTGAGTCTCTGCCAGCAATTGTAAAATTTCTACCTAATACCGTGCTTCCTCTCTCTCTCCGTCATTCTTTCAGCAGATGAAATTAATTTTATTAATTTTAAAAAATACACTCCAGAGGCAGGCATCTTGTACAGCAATCATATTGCTGAGTAATTATAACATTCACATCCCATGTTGGAGTAACCGGGTCCCTGCTTGGCTCCCAGTCCCAGCTTCCTGCTAATTTGCATGCAGAGAGACAGCAGGAGATGGCTCTATGACCTGGACTGAGTTTGGGCTCGTGACTTTGGTCTGACCCAATCCCAGATGTCCCAAGCATTTCAAGAATGAACCAGTGAATAGAAGAGATCTTACTCCTCCTCTCTCCCTCTCAAAAGAATAAAAAAACTGGTTTTTAAATAAGTGAATCCACCATGTTCCAATCTACCACTTCAATTCTAAGGTAATGATTTAAAGTGTTAACACAGTTTTATATGTTTCCAGATATCTACACAGTTCTCCTGATATTATTTTTAGGACATGGAGAGTTCCTTTTGACTCCAGATATTTGAGGGATATTTTAGGTGTGATCCTGGACCACATTCACCATGTGTCTCTCTGTTTCTTTCTGTCTGTTAGCTTTTCATACACTCAGTTTTTTCTATCTTTTTGGAGTATGTTCCCTCATTACTCTCAGGAGATTCCTGGCTCTCCTTACAATGTAACTTTTTTTTCAGACATACTTTAATGAGATTAAGAATGAACAATGGACCCTATCTTCTCCAAGAGCATAGAATATATGTGGAATATTTTGGTCACTGGGGTCTGCCGCTTTTTCATTTAATTTCTTCTTAGCCCGTATCTCCCGACAACCCAGAAATTCTCCTCTACTCCCAAAATGGCTCGTGACGGAGAGCCTTGCATGGATTCTTGTGTATCCAAGACTATATAAAACTAGCACCTTTGTTCTTGAAGGATACCTTCCTGAGAATAAAATTCTTGCTTCCCTGTCCTTACTTAAGCTTGTTTAACTGTTTTTGTATTAAATGAAATCATAGGACAGTCTGCTGCTGATCTTTTTTTCTAGTTCTCAAAGACTTGCTCTTTTGCCTCACTGTCATTCAAATCCACTGAAATTTGAAGTCAAATGACTTTATTACATAAATTACGATGTTAGATTTACTGCATTTGTTTCTCATGAAACATATCTTTTTAAGTATTTTTAAGTCTTCTTCGGCTTCAGGAAATTTTTCTTAAGTATGGCTTTAAACATTTAACTCAAAAACTCTATTCTACTGTACCATTTTCATACCTCTTATTTGGGTGATACCCTACTGGCAGACTACAGAGTCTGGAAATGCATACTTTGTATGAATCTTTGCTTATATGTATTGTATGTGTGGTTCTATGAAAATATTCATTATATATTGATAACCCCATGATACAGGCATTAAAATCCCCATTTTAAAGATGAAGACTGAAATTCAGCACTAGAAGGTATGACAGTAGGGGTTGAACACAGTCATTTTCTTCCACAAACCCTACATATTTTTCTAGTGCATCTCCATCATGGATTAAAAGTGAATGTACTCAGATTACATGGAGAGGAATGCAAGGGTAGGTAGTTCAAAAGCTGAATTTAAATTCTAGTACTAAAAAGCTTATTTGAGTACAAAATATTCTGAAATCCATGCATAGCTTTTATAAGCTTATTTCATGAATCTCAAAATGTTTATTCAAGGATTAATTTATCTTTTATTCCTTTTTCCAGGAACTCATAGACACATATATCCATTTTCAGCTGTGTAATCATCTAACACCGAGAAGGGCATTTGGCGTAGTGGTTAAGAGGCTGTTCAGGGTGTAAACATCCCATATTAGAGTCTCTGGATTGGAATCTTGAATCTGCTTCCTGCTAATATACAGCCTACATGATGGTTCATGTATTTGGGTTCCTGCCACCCATGTGAGAGATCTGGATTGAGTTTCAGGCTCTGTGATTTTGGCCTGACATAGTCCCAGCTACTGTGGATATTTGGGACAAGCAGATGATAAGACGCATTTTTGCTCTCTTGTCTTCCTCTATATCTTCTGAGCACATAATACAAATATTAAATAAATACTTTTTTAAAAATTATCTGATTACATAGAATATGAAAGAATCAAAAATGGTTTTGAAGGTTTTTTGACCTTGTCATTTACTTGTCACTTTTATTAAAGATTCAGTTAATATAACATCTGTCTAATATACAAATTGTCTTTGCATCTGCCTCCGGCAAGTCACAAGTATAACACACTTGGCTTATAACAAAGTTCTCCTAGGTAACCTGTTGCTGACCTTTTGTAATAATTTATTTTAAAATGGAAGATGCAACAAAATAAGCTTTTAGATGTATGAGTCAGGAAAAATGCTTACACTTCTGTTTCCTTCCTCCCACAGATGAGAAAAACTAAGACTTTGAAAAGAAAAGGAAAGTACAAAATCATTGAATGGATGATGAGATTAAGAACTGGAGCAGCTTTGAACATCAGAAAAATTCCTTACTATGAGAAGAGAGAGATACAAAGAAGAGTTCAATGGAATTTGAGTAATTGTCTCCTTATATGAAAATTTCCCATTTTAAATTTAGTTTGATCTTCCAGAAATGGATAGAACAGAGAAACTGTGATTCACTGGAACACCTGCCAAACTCTGTCATGCCTATTGTTTTAATGACATTTAAGAGATTCCTTCGGGCCTGGTGCGGTGGCCTCATGGCTAAAGTCCTCGCCTTGAATGCTCCAGAATCCCATATGGGCACCAGTTCTAATCCCGGCAGCTCCATTTCCTATCCAGCTCCCTGCTTGTGGCCTGGGAAAGCAGTCAAGGATGTCCCAACACCTTGGGACCCTGCACCCACGTGGGAGACCTGGAGAAAGTTCCCGGCTTCGGATTGGCTTAGCACCGGCCATTGCAGTCACTTGGGGAGTGAATCACTGGACGAAAG
Organism: Ochotona princeps; assembly: GCF_030435755.1. Taxonomy (NCBI): domain Eukaryota; kingdom Metazoa; phylum Chordata; class Mammalia; order Lagomorpha; family Ochotonidae; genus Ochotona; species Ochotona princeps. Next base: position 37,304,684 of record NC_080841.1, read on the forward strand.
ATCTTCCTCTCTCTCTCCTCCTCTCTGTGTATCTGACTTTGTAATAAAATAAATAAATCTTTAAAAGAGAGAGAGAGAGATTCCTTCTTTGACCTCTTACATAAAAGCGAACAGTGGATATACAACCAAGTCACCTTGCATCACAGTCTTAATGATGTGTTCAGACTCACACAGTCCATGCATTGGTAGAGGGGCAGCTATGATGTCATGACTATCCAAACAGCATAAATCCTATGGTGGCAAAATTAAGGATTGAATGGAAAAAAATGGTATTCCTTAACAAAACTAGACTCCACTCACAGTCAAGATTATACTTACAGAATTAACATTAGCAAATTTTTATATACTTAATATACTTCTCAAATCTTCTCACAGGGAATAGTTACTCTCCACTTCCTATCTAACTCCCTGCTAATGGCCTAGGAAAGCAGTGGAGATTGGCCCAGCTCCTTGGGACCCTGCACCGATGTGAGCTCTGGTTCCTGGGTTCATATTGGCTCAGTTCTAGCCATTGTGGCCATTTAGGGAGTATACCGTGGATGGAAGACCTCTCTTTCTGTCCATCCTTCTCTCTCCGTAAAAATTTGCCTTTCAAATTAAAAAAATCTGTTTTTAAAAAAGATCATCTGGTGACCAAATGGAAAAGGAAGCAATGCATTGTTCACATAAATAGACTGTTTTAGACTTAAGAAGTGGACAAAATAACAATCATAGATTTTTTGTAATGATACAACTGTAGATTGTCCTGATGCATGAATGAAGTAGTGAAAATAATACAGAATGAAATGATGAATTGGAGACTTTTTGCTTGAGGAATTTGGTAGATAGCAGCACGTTTTACTATGATTAGTATAAAAACAGGTTTGTTGAATTGGAAAAAATCAAGCGTTACAATAAACTTAAGATCTCTATCAAACATTTACGTAAAAATATAAAGTAGATGGTGCCAAAAAAGAAAAGTCTCAAATGTGCTTTCAGCATATACAAGATATTTAAAGAAGAGACTCATGGATATAGAAGACAGCAAATACAAGAGAGCTCAGCCTTGATGAACAACAACTGGAGGTTGAATGCAACAGCAATCAGAAACAATGGGAAATTCTGAAAATGTCTTCTAATGAAGGCCTGAGTCATGTCCTGGAAGGACAGGCCTTCAGGCAAGACCCAGAAAAAAGATTCAGTAGGGTTGGGTAACATGAAACGGATTAATAATGCTGATCAGATTGCTTTCTGGTGATGCCGTATGGGAGAATTCACTTTGTGAAAAGATAAGGTGTGAAATGGAGGTGAAGCGAGTGAAGCTCTTAACGCTTTTGGAAGTCTGATTATACATAGAAATAGAGAAATATGCAGTGGGAAACCAAAGCATGAAGAGTACTTCCTGTTTGGATTAAATTGTACATGTTTCTTGGTGCAAAAGTCTTTGTCCTTTATCATGTTCATGGACTTCTCTAATTATTCCTTGGCTCCAACTACTAGGGAAATTTATCAATTTTTAATTTCACTTCTACTATATACTTTGAGCCAATCCTCTTATAATAAATGAATTGTTCTTGATTTTTAAAAGCCAATAAGTTGGCTTTATTTTTAAATGAAGAACACATGGTTTATTTTAAACTGTATGAAACAATAAGACAAATATTAATTGAGTCCTTCTATTGCATCAGAGTACTATGAGTTTTGCATATATGAAAGTACATCCAAAAATTCATTGGAAAATATTAAAGGGTAAGTTTATTTTGGTCCAAAATATTTTAAATCCATGCATATGAGGCAGTTTCAATCATGGAACATGTATTTTGTGAAAAATTTGTGCATGGATTTTGAATTTTTGCTGCAAAGTAATTTTCAAATTTATTCATTTGAAAGAAATATAAGGAAAGAGAAACAGAGACACACAGATTGCCAACCCACTAGTTCATTCCCTGAATGTCTGCGTGAAACAACTGGAGTTAGAGCAGGCTGGCAGATGGCAATGCAGTCCAGATATCCAACACAGGTGGCAGGGATCCAAGCACTGGAGTCATCACTGCTCCCTCTCAGGGAGTGCATTAGCAGGAAAGGAGCTGAGCCAGGACTTGAACCAGACACTCTGAAACAGGATGCAGGCCAAAGTGCCTGCCCCTAGACTTTAGCCTCGAATACCATTTTCCACGAACTTCTTGAAGTACCTTTCTGTCTACTTAGTACCTCCACACTCTACTAAAAAGGATGAAGCTGATTCTCAGGACAGAAATGAAGAGACTGAGGCTTGGAAAAGCTGAGGAATCTGTCCGGGATCAAACACTGAAAAGTGGTCAAGCCGTTTTCTCCAGACTTATACCAAAAGTCAATGGTTTCCACACACATTTAGTGGGGGGGGGGGGGTATATTTTAAACATAGTATTAGCAAGAACTCAGTATTCACACAAAAGAAGATAACTGAATTCCTGTACTACCTTACCCTCCCTCACCTCACCAAGGTTACGCAGGTAAGAATCCATGGAAACCTAGAATTTCTTACCCTAACATTTGAATTTCATTCCTGTAGGCTATTTCTGTAATCATAATTAATACACTGACTCATATTTCACAATTATCCTCATATTAGGGATGCATTATTTTGAACCCAAGCATTCTCTTCTTGTATTTGTAATTACCACTGGTTGTCTTCTTTTACTCAGTAAGGCTATTTCTCTAAGTTCTTGCATTTTGAATTTTCTACATTCTTAGTTCAACTGTGACAAAACACAATCGAAATCAAATTTCTTAGTGACTTGGTGTTCTTTAAATATTAGTTACACAAAGTTGCAGATTCTCTTATAAACAAAGTGTTATGTTGCTGTTTTTTTCATTCTAGTTTGGTAATTATCATACTATGTTATTATAACCTGTATCAGTATAATCTATTTCAGAAAAGGAAGATTAAAAATATCTCATAAAATGCATTTTGTCATTATTAGTTGGGAAGAGAGTGCTGAAATCCTTTTATGCTGACTCACTTTGAATAAAACGAATTGCTATTATTACTAAAGGAGCAGAAAAGCATTTTCATTCAAAGATACAGTGGTCAAAAAGAAGGGAATGATATTCCTTATAAGCAAAAGGTTTGTTAAAGATGTATCTGTATGTCCCTAACCTCTTATCCTTCAAGTTACCTACTAAGTAAAGGAAGAGTACTTCACTTACCTCTTCCTCTCATAATTCCTTAGACAGACTGCCTGGAGGAACAGCATGAAAGATTTTGGAAATTTATTGGACATAAGGCCAAATAAACTGATTGAAGTAGGGAAGAGAATCAGTGAGCCAAATAATTGAGAAGTTGTACCACTGCTTCAAACATCTTGACTGATTCAACGGAAGTTGGATTTGGTCAAAAGAATTCCAGAATTCTCACAAACCTCAATTTCATTTGAGTGTTACATACAGGGTTCTGTGAAGAGCTAATTCAGTGTCACCGATGCATAACAAAATAGAGGAAATACAAGGACATTGCCAAAAGTTCATGGAAAAATGAAACAAACGGTATCTGTTTTGATGCGGAGCTCTTTTTTCTTAAGATATAGAAACTGTGTATTATGAAAAGCTATACATTGAATGCAAAAAAATGCTTCCTCCAAATAGAGTTGAATTTTAAATTTCATTATTTCATGAACTTCTTAAAGCATTTTCATAATGCTTTGGCTTAAAAGCACTCCAATATCAAGGAATTTATTTAACCACCTTTTTGGATTGACAAGATTTAAGTACCTGCCTTGTAATCTCTCAGGAAATGAGCATCTTGTCTCTTTCTTTGGGTTGGAGGTTTTCAGATCATTTTAACCAGTCTGATTTATTTTAAATATACCCCCTGCACATTCATAGTGAAGGCTGCCAATGTCATATTTCTGCTGTTTGCCTTTATTGGGAACATCAATAACTGTGCTGCTTAATGTGTAGCTTCCTAAGGGGCACTTCTCTTAGAAGTTAACTTTTGTGAGGGAGAAATTTTTTATGAGATCTCATGCAGTTTGGGGAAAAAAAGAAGCATGTGTTCTTCAGATCTCAGATGAGAAACTTGAACCAATTATCTGAAGCACACAGAAAACTGGAGAAACTGAGCCTGAAACGTGAAACATTATTAGCTGCTTCTCAGATTCCTGATTGTTCTACTGTAGCTTTGCCAGCTTCTCAGCTGTGGCGGACTGGAACTCCATGAATTCTTGAGAGAAGAATTTGATGGCAAGATACAGATGAAGTGCAAGAATGGAAACAGGATTTTTTTATAAGAGATTAAAATGATAGCATTCAGAGGTTGATGTGGAAGAATCCTTCCCCTTTATCAGTTAGGGGCTGGTGTCCTACCTGGATATGTGAATGAGTGGGATCTGAGCAGGTTCAGAGCACTTGCTGATATCTGGTAAAGTCTGCTGGCATTTCCACGTGGAGCTCAGCATAACTGTTTTCAATATGGCATCTTTCTGCTTGATGGAAGAGACTCAAGTGTCTGACAAAGTGGCTTGCTGGATCTGAATGGAAGAGGTGCACTTTTAGCAGTGCAGGGCTAACCCAAGGAAACAGCTGGCAGCCTCTGAGCTCCTTTGTTTGCTAAGAGCTCCCTGTTGATTCATATCAGTTCTTCCAGAATCTGAAGAAGAAAGCAATATTCAGGTGACCATAACTCAATGCAAAGTTAATAAACCACGCATTAATGTATCACTGCAATTCTCTCAAAATGGTTTAAAATGCCAGTAAAATTATTTACATGTTCCTTGGCATTTCATGAAAGGTTCATTTTGTTTTACATTTCTTATATCCGTATCATGCTATCTGTCAAAAGGCAAATTTTAAACTAGTCACATCTCTGGGACATTTTTTTAGTTAAAATTTTGTCTTCCTACATATGAGACTTTGATAACTGATAATTTCCTTCATTAAGTACAGGGAACATTTTCAGGTGTGTCAAATGCCAAAACAAGAGATTATGGCCACCAAGAAGCCTGCACACAGTTCCAACATCAATTACCCTGGTCAGCTCCACAAGTGACAAATAGCAAGTGTTGCCAAGCATAATTGTCCTTATCATAATTTATGTTCCAGACTGCAGATTCTATTGTCATCCTACAAAGTGCCTATGCAATGGCAATGCATTCTCAAGACAGTTCAGGGACTGAAATATATAGGTATTTCCTAGCTAGTAAGTAAAAACAAAATATGCAACTGTATGGTATTTCATGGTTTCAAACATGCTAGAAGCCACATTGAAACTATAGGATTCTGAGAGTGTGGTCACTTACGGAGATTCCAATTCCAAGGTTCTGGCTTGTAGTCAGGTCTTCACTCACCACTAAGAATTCATTTCCATAAATGTTTGTATTCATTTCCATGTTCATATTCATTCTCTGTTCATTCATTCTTTCAACAAGTGTTTGTTAAACCTTCACTGTATGTTGAGTACTATTCAAAATCTCAAAGTTAATGTGCAAGTGGATTGGATTCCAGCAAAAAAACAATAAATAAATAATCAAATCTTCTCTAGAATAGAAAAGTAATCTACACATGCATATGCTTTGTTATGCATATGCGATTGTGCATAACAGCATTTTGGTAAAGGATGAACCATGTATCTGACTATGGTCCCATATGAGTATATTAGAACTGAAAGATTCCTATTGTCTGGAAACGTTGTAATTGTCATATCATATAGCACAACATAGGACTCACATGTTTGTGGCATGCTAGAGCAAATGAACTTGAACCTCTACCAGTCCTGCAACAGTGTAACAATACAATTATATACAGCACATAATAACTGATAGTGATATAGGACTGGCTATGATGATGGTTTACAAATTTACTGCATTACACTTTTATCATTTGTCTTAAAATATACTCCAGCTTTTATATGTAAACTGTTTACTGTGAAATGGTATGCCATGTTGTGTCATTTACAGCCTCATAGATCTTGTATTAACCATATTCCTTGACTGCAGAGTCCACACTGGGTCTCTAGGTTGTGGAAGTAAGTTCTAAGATGTCTGCACAATGGTGAGGTTGACTAATGACTAATGATCCAATTCTCAGAATATGCACCCTTTGTTAAGTATCATATGAGTTACATAAGCATGTCTGTACACACAGCCTGTTTATCTGGCAGTGGATGTGTAGGAGGGTGTCTTAGGATCACAAGATATAGTGTTACTGGTAGCTCCATAGACATGTGGCTAGCTGTGATCATTTGGGGTTTTTGTCTGAGACTGGTTTCTTTCTTTTTTTTTTTTTTCTCCATTTGTATAGATGAGTGCAAGGAGGCATTGAAGACATACAAAGTGTATTCCATTCAACCTGTGCCTCCATGAAATGTATCTATTTCCAAGGTGATTTTAAGAATTTTTATGGGGCCTGGTGGCCTAGGCGCTAAAGTCCTCGCCTCGAATGTGCTGGAATCCCATATGGGCTCCAGTTCTAATCCAGACAGCTCCACTTCCCATCCAGCTCTCTGCTTGTGGCCTGGGAAGGCAGTCGAGGACGGCCCAAAGCCTTGGGACCCTGCACCCATGTGGAAGACCTGGAGAAAGTTCCTGGCTCCTGGCTTCGGATTGGCATAGCACCCGCCATTGTGCTCACTTGGGGAGTGAATCATTGGACGGAAAATCTTCCTCTCTGTCTCTCCTTCTCTCTGTATATCTGACTTTCCAATAAAAATAAAATAAATCTTAAAAAAAAAAAAGAATTCTTAAGAGCCTAGGAGCTGGAGAGCTGTCCGGTGACATAGCACCCAGCCACGTTTCTTCCTCTCTCACCCTGACTTCCTCTCCCCTGCTGCACCCTGCCCACCTCATGAGACCCTTCTCTGACTTAGGTTCAGTACGTTGGAGTGTGGTTATGCCCTGGAGAATTCAAATACAACAGCAAGCTGTACTGATCTTCTCAATTGAGGATCTTATTTTTAACAGTCAAAGGGAGTCCAAGAAGTGCTGGCTGGGGCACTGAGTATACTTCCAGAAACCGACAGAGCCAGATAATTCCCATCCTGAAAAGTGAGCAATATTCCCCAAAGAATGTCTTAATATTTCTAACGCTATAACAGGAATAAACTGAGTTCAATGTGATTTTTATGCTCATATATCATCATTTGATTTACATTCTGCCTCAGAAGTTCTTTAAATCCTCTATGTAGTGGTTGGCATATTCAGAAACTAGTTTACAAAATAAACTCTTCTGTCCTTAGGTTTCTCTGCTGTGGCTACATGATCTCTGTGCCAATCTTGTCGTTACTGGTTACTGGGTTCCTGAAAAACATTCCTGAGAACCAGAAACTGCTGCTTGATGATGGTTTCTACTTGCACCCATGGCAGCGTAACCAGGAGGACCCTTCCTCCCACCCAGCTCCCTCAGGCCAGAGGCAAGGCATGGAGGACCCCAATACCACGGGGACCCTGCTTCTCCCTCAAAATCAGGGTTAGGAAAGCAGACTCACTCACTATTCTGATTCTTTCTAATTCTGCCCAAGGGAGTTCCCACTGTCCCCAATGAAGATATTCATATCTGAATCTTCCTTCAGCCAACTGCTGCAAGGAACCAACAAATAGAACAACGCACTATTTAGACAGATAAAGTCAGTTTTTTGCCAAGGGAGAAAAAAATCTGCTTTTGTGGAAATATCTTTGGTTATTAAATCTGTCCTTCTCACCTTCCAAGCTCTCCACTGTAAGGGGCCTGCCACACAAAAATAAATGCTGGAGTAATATATCTAGTAGCAAAGCCTTCCAGAAAACAGTGGACAAAATTGTCACTGGAATGAAGAAAGAAAAAGCATCTGTTAGCGTCACTGTCACTCTAAGCAGCAGTGAGCAAGTCATCATGGCTACAATGTCTGCTTTCCCCCACTGCCTCCCCTGGGGACCTGAGGCTGGGACAAGGAGTTATCATTTACTTGCTTGGTATTGTTAATAGGTGAACCTCAACGAATTACACAATCACATTGCAAAGGCTCCTGACTTAAATGTAACAACCATAAATTTTGGGGAATACTACAGAGTACAAGCAAATATTTCATTATTTGTCTTGAACACTAAATTGTTATAGTACAACACAGAATATGCCAGTGATATAAGTAACAGACACGTCAAAAACAAACTTTCTCAGTGTCATTTGAGTTTCCTAAAATGCCATGAAAGTGAAAGCTGGCTGCTATAGTCAGAATCTGCTCTACCTTGCAGAAAATACTTGACCTTGGACCAATTAAATGCCCTCCGTTTCCTTGTAGTGTTGTTTTATTACCCATGTGATGGATCTTCCTGTAGAAGGGACATAACACAATTGATAAAAAACACATGTGGAAGAACTATGAAAGAAATGTGTCATGACAATTTACACTAGCCAATTAGAAAAAAAAATCAGGATGCTGTGAGCCTAGTCATTACATTTATTTCAAGAGAATATTATGGGGAAGAAATCTGACCCCATTAAAAATTCTTCTCCAGTAATATTGTCAGAGCTCAATTAATGTACAACAGCACTTACTTTTTTATCTGCTTAGGAAAATTACCAGGAAGCACATAGAGTTCCAGAGGAGAAGACTTACTATTTTTGGACAGTGTTAAATCCAATCATTTAATCACTAAGTCAAGGACAACACAAGACATGGAACACAAAAAAGGTACACAAAGGCTAACTTGACCCAGGCTCGGGCGGGGGGAGAGGCTAGTCAATAATCAGGAATCCAAATGACTATTGCAAACTGGGGCAAAGTGCAAAGAAGGAAAAAATCATAGCTCCAAGAGACACAGGAAATAAGAAATTCTTGAGAGTATGAAATACATGGCAACTGTTGAACAGAGGTATGCTCAGAAATCTGAAGAATGAAGAGCAATTACTAAGGTAGGAAGAATGAGCAGGTGACAAGGATTTTTTTTAAATAACATATTTATTTCTATTCATTGAAAAGACAGATTAACAGACAGAAGGAAAGACAGAGAGAAAGATCTTCTGTCTACCAGCTCACTCTCCAAATCGCTGCAATGGCCAGAACTGAGCCAATCCGAAGCCAGAAAACACAGCCTCCTCCTGGTCCCTCATGTAGACCCAAGACCCCAAGGTTTTGGCCCATCCTCCACTGCTTTCCCAGGCCACAAGCAGGGAGCTGGATGGGAAGTGGAGTAGCTGGGGTATGACCTGGCACCCATATAGGATGCTAGGGCTTGGAGTTGGAGGATCAGTCAGTTGAGGTATTGTGCCAGCCCCAAGGAAGCATGTTGTTAGCCTAACGAAGAGCATATTCAAAAGCCCTGTGCTAGGATAGAATATGGTTTCAAAGACCAGTGTGACTGGGAAAAATCAGGGAGAGATGAGAAGAAAACAACGTAATCAATGACAGATGTGTTCTGCTTTGTGCTATGCTGATGTTAAGTGAACAAGATTTGCTTGAAAACATAATTTCCCATCTTTGCCTGGGTATCTGATACAATTCTCAATGATTCCCCTTTTCTGGACAAATCAATACTTGGATTCTTTGATAATCGTGAATCAAAATAGCAGTAAAGTAAGAGTTAGGAAACTGTCAAAACGTTTCATTCTTTCTTTATTCCTGTCAACATCAGTTCTGAGAATGACGCTGGCAATGTCTGTATTGCACGTGCTTTTTGTCTGCAGGTGGGATTCATCAGTTCCCTAATCAGTTCCCACAGCAACCTCTCTATCTGAACCCAAATCTGAGCATATGTCTTGACTCTGCCGCTCAGAGAAGAAATTAAGGTGAAGGGAGTTGTGTAGAATCACCATCTCCTTTAACTTTACTTGAAAATTTATTGGATTAATTGCCTCCTTTTATAAAAGCATCAAAGTAAATAGTATCCTGTCCAGAAGAGGGATAGTCAAAAGGGAAGACTTGAGTCTTTGTAGACCTTATTCATTATGAATGGCAAGCTAGCTTCAGGAAGGGGTTTACTAATAATGATGGGTATGATTTGCAGCCATTAAGCACAAGGTAGCATTGTGGTGACGCAAGGATTCTGTTACAACAACCCAGGTGAGGAAGGCCCATGACAGCAATTACGAGGATACTAAGGAGTCCTGGATTTGTCCCGTGTCACTAATCTGGGGGCTTGGGGGTTATTTGGGGAAAGAAAATTAGACTTGGGGGTGAAGTGACATGGTAGACTTGAATATCTAAGAACAGATTGCCAATATGTCCAAAAGCAGCTGGGTTTTAAAGGAGTTTGCCAGAAAGTTCTGGCCTGAAGGTCAAAGGCAACAGCATTACTGACCTCTGCAGAGTGGGAAGAGCAGGGCGCCTGGTGAGAAGGGAGGATACAGGGAGAGGGTACTCTGAAATGAGGAGGTTTGGTGAAGAAGCATCCAAGAGTCTCTGAGATAAGCTCTGAAAAAGTGAACCCATCGTGGTTGACAGTTAAGCAAGCTGGACGGTGTTAGCAAAGGGAAGTTTGGTTTCTGTAGTATGGAGGGTGCGGGAGGCTAAGGAAGGAACAGCAGGGGAGAACGTGGAGGCATAAGGAGTAGTCTAAGATCTGGGAGGCTTAAATGAGAGGAGGGAATAGTAGTGTTAGAGAGGCTCACAGATAGAGGCAGCTGGTAGCTGCTGTTCTAGTCTTTCAAGGAAAAGCCCAGAATAAAGAAAATGAGTGGGACTTACGATGCAAGCCTTCAGTTCTGTTTTCTGATAAGCTGGATAAAATCACGTGTTTCCTTGGGGATGATTAAGCTTCTAAATTTCTGTTTTAAATATACATCTGCTTGTAGAAGTTGAAAATAGAACAGCAGTTATCAGAGGTGGGGAAGAATGAAGGGAAAGAGAGAGAATGAGAGAGTGAGAGTGAGAGAGAGACAGAATGTTTGATGGGTTGGAAGAAGCAAGAGATGGGAACAGTGACTCCTGGTCACTGTATAGCAATGTATACAGTGTATAGCACAGTAGAATTACCTACAGCACTAGTTTATAGAGTATTTTAAGATAGTTGAGAAGATTTTTAATGTCCCCAGTGCAATGATAAATGCTTGGATTGATAGATAAACTAACTCCCTTGATTGGTCATTACATATTGAAGACACGCCCTGTACCTTTTAAACATATACAATTGTTATGTGTTGATTGAAGCATACATTTCAAGAACTGGTTGCACAGTCTTCCTTTAAGGAGACCAGAACTCATCACAGGGGAGCCTGGGATGGCCATCTGGAGTCTGGACTGGGGACAGTCTTCCCCTATGTTTTTAAAATACATGCCAACCCAGGCACAGCAAGGAAACTGAACATAGATAACTCAGAACTGACCCTGAGACCAAGCCAAGTAAAGCCTTGGTATAATCTCCAGAAACCCCATATACGGAAGATAATAAAATCCAAATAACTGTTTCTGAGGGAGAAAAATGCATTGTTCTTCGGGGAATGAATATTTTATCTTATTCCTTCCTTTTTTCTAATCACAGTCTTTAGAACAGCTTATCACTGGTTGGAACATGCCTGTGGTCTGTGTTCCAATATAGCACCTGGCATTTATCCTGCATTTGCGGACTTCTGGCAAAGATCTACCAGGGCCTCATCACCGTCCTTTCCCTGAGCCTGACTTACCGAGATCACTTAACTGAGGGCTCTCTTAGGCAGGGAGGAGAAATTTTTTTTTTTTTTAACTTCTGACAATGGTGATATTTGTCTAAGCCTAGGAAGAGTCTCTGACCCTAGCTTTCCTCATTTTCTTAGAGCTTTACCTTGGTTACAGAGAAACTTCATATACTAACTGCTAATTTGTTTATGGAACTTGAGGATTATCAAGTGACCTAGACATATGGTGTCAATGCCTATAATCTCTGTGATTCTCAAACAGGTATAAATTTTGATTCAACTTAACATGCTTAAAAGACCCAAATTTTATATTCACGAACTTGGAAGCATGTGAATATCATCAAAAGAACAAAGAAATGTACAAAGATCAATAAAGAATAAACTGTGGTTGAGAAAGAAACAGGTAATGGACATATGTTGGAAGGCTCCAGGTTTTATAATGAACTGACTTTGACTTGATAAAGACAGCATGAAGGGGCCCAGCACGGTAGCCTAATGGCTAAAGTCCTTGCCTTGAATGCACCAGGATCCAATATAGGCCCGGTTCTAATCCCAGCGGCCCCATTAGCCATCCAGTTCTCTGACTGTGGCATGGAAAAGCAGCTGAGGATGACACAAAGCCTTGGGACCCTGTACCCACAAGGGAGACCTGGAACAGGCTCCAGGCTCCTGGCTTCAGCTCAGCTCAGCTCCAGTTGTTGCAGCCACTTGGAGAATGAATCATTGGACGCAAGATCTTCCTCTCTGTCTCTCCTCCTCTTTGTATATCTCACTTTGCAATAAAAATAAATCTTTAAAAAAAAACATGAAGACGTGTTCTATGTGTGACCCACAACACTGTTGTTAGAGATGAATAATAACCATAATTGAGTCACCTTGAGGTCATTAGGAACTTTTGATTAGTATTGCTATAGAGACTCCATCCATTTGTGATTCAACAAACACTAAGCGAGCACTTACTGCGGGCCAGTTATTGTTCTGGACTGTACAATTAAAATAGCAGACAGAAGTCCTCTTGCAGCTTACTTTCTAGCAAGCAAATAAATGTATGTCAAGTGGTGCTTATATAGGGGTATTTCAAAAAGTTTCTAGAAAATTAAAAATGCTTATTGGCATGTACATTTTAAAAAAAAATCTTGGACAATCCCATGAAGTTTATACTTTCCAGGAACTTTTTGAAAATCCATTATAAGGAAAGTAGGAGGAAGCAGTAGATGTTTGGCTCAGTGGTTAAAACAGCAGTTGAGATGCTTGCTCCCATACTGGGGTGGCTGGGTTTGAACTGACCACTCTAATTCCAGTTTCCAGCTAATGTACACCCTAGAGACATCAGATAGAACCCAAATTGTTGCATCCTTGCCATCCAAGTAAAAAACTTGGCTCCAGGCTCCAACCTAGACCAACACCCAATTTTGGGAGCAGATGAGAGCTTACCCATCCTCTTTTTCATATAAATGAAATAAAATTTATTTAAAAGGAGGGTGATTGGTAGAGAAGCACAATTTTTTAAGGAAAGGGAAGCTTCAATGAGAACATTTCAGCAGACAGGAAGGAGATGGGAGAGCAAGCCAGGGTAGTATCTAGGGGAAGGGCATTTTAATCAAAAGCAGCAACACATCTAAAGACCCTGAGGTTGGAGAGAACCTGGAGTACACAAGGAAGAGATAGAGTGGAAAGTAGAAAGGACAGGAAGTAAAAGACAAAGGCAAGAGTGAGTAATGGGTTTTTGGATCATGTGGAGCCTGGTGGAGCCTGGTAAGGATCTGGGATTCTAATATAAGCTGCTGGAGGCTTCTCATTAATTAACTAGGGCAGTTTAGGAAGCCACTCTATAGACTACATTGAAAACATAATAGTAGGTGTCAGCACCTGTGGTATAGCAGGTTAAGTCTCTACCTACAACCTTGGACTCCCATATAGGCCCCAGATCAAGTCCCAGATCCTCCACTGATTTAGCTCCCCAAAAGCAACAGAGGATAGCCCGAGTCCCTGGGACCCTATACCCATGTGGGAGATCTGGAAGGTACTCCTGTTTCCTGGCTTTAGACAGGCCCAGCTCCAGCCATTGTCATCATTTGGGAATAAATCAGTAGATGGAAGATGTTCTCTCTCTCTCTCTCTCTCTCTCTCTCTCTGTCTTTCTCTTTCTCTCTCTCCCTCTGTAATCCTGCTATTCAAATAAAATTGAATAATTTTTATTTAAAAAAAGGGAAAAATAACAGTGGAAAAACAATGATTAAAAATAGAAAGAACCATTCCAAACCACTGAAAAAAAATCCAGAAATGGTAGAATTTTGCCCTAGCATGGTGACAATAGAGATGTCAGTTGGTTATATATAAAGTAGATGGGAGAAAATAAAACAGCACTTGCCAGAGGTGAGGAAGACTGGCAGGAGAGAATGGTTAGCGGGCTTGGGGAAGCAGAAAAAAAGCTAACGTTTTGTTTCATGTAACTACGATGTTAGTTTCCTATTAATGGGAATCAAGAGATGTCAGGAAGAAAAGTTGGCTATAAAGGGAATCTCAGAGATTGGTTTTAAAGCTATTCATTTTTTAACACTAGTTGAGACAGAAAGAGGTTTTCCATCTGCCAGTGCACTGCTTGCAATCACGGCTAGGCTGCACTGAAGCTGGCAGCCGAACTCCACCTTGGCCTCACATGTGGGTGACTGGTACGCAGGAATGTGAGCTATCATCTGATTCTTCCTAAAATGTGCATTAGCAGGAAGCTGGAATTAGAAGCAGAGCTGAGTCTCTCACACAATCATTTCAATATGGCATGTGGGTATTCTAAGCACCAATGCACATGTAGCTTTAAACATGTTCTTTCTAAATACCCTTATTAGAGCTGCATAGAGATGGTCAGATAGAGTTTCAAGTCAGGTAAAGGATGGAAATGTTTTGAGTGCCTTCAATAAACTGATGAGACCGAGATCATGCCTAATAAATGATGTAAAAAAGATGCAAAGTCCTTAGACTAAGTCCCAGGCCCTTGTGAGGAAAAACTACAGAAATGGTGGATACAAATAATATGGTTGTCAGGGTTATACAAAAAATCATAGCCCATAGGATGTATATGGAAATACAGAAAGAGGGAGGGTGTGTTTTAAGGAATTGGCTAATGAAGCAGTGGAGGCCAGCAGCCTGGAGACCAAAGGGGCAGCAGAAGCTGCATATCAAGTCTCAAGTAAGTCCTCTGGTAGCATGCCGTCTTCTTCCAGGAAATCCATCCTTTATTCTAAATGCCCTCAGTTGTTTGGATGAGGCCAACCCACAACATATAGAGCAATATGTTTTCATACATTCACAGAAACATCTAGAACACTGATCAAATGTCTGCAGACGATAGCCTGGCCATGGTAAGACAAAAAAGCATCACAAAAGCATCTAAGAGTTATATTTGTTTTGTTTTAAGATTTATTTATTTTTATTGGAAAGGCTAATTAAGTTTACAGAGAGAAAAAGAGAGAGAAAGATCTTTCATCCCCTGGTTCACTCCCCAAATAGCCACAACGGTCAGAACTGAGCTGATCCAAAGCCAGAAGCCAAGAGACACTATTGGGTCTCTCACATGGGTGCAGAGCGCCAAGCCTTTGGGCCATCCTCGGCTGCTTTCCCAAGCCATAAGCTGGGAGCTGGGTGGGAACTGGAACAGCCAGGACACAAAGCAGTCCCCTTACTGGATCCTGATGCCCTGATGCTTGGAAAGTGAGGATTTAGCCATTAGACCATCACTCCAGGGCCAAGAGTTGTGCTTTCTGTGGAAAGAAAAATGAGCAGAAGATAGAATGGGATATAGATTAGTCTGCAGAAGGAAAAACTGAGAACGCATAAGAGAAAGAGAGGCATTGCAAAACAGTGTTTTTGAGTCAGAGGATCAGGATCTATGCACAAATGGGTGAGTTGGTCTTTATCAGCATCTGGAAAAATATCTCCCTTTTTAGGAAAAGGAGTGGGTGTGCGACTTAGGTGCAGGGAGCTGAGCACATGAGGTGGGAGGAGCTGGCTGTCATTTTCTGAATGCTGAGCCATAGCTGAGGTTGAGGAGGACAGACACTATTAGAGGTTTGAAGATTTGAGTAAAACCCTTTTTCAAGAGAATATGAGACTGAAGACACTGGAGGAATTGAACAGAATTTAATGGAAAGATCCATTACAGGTTTATTGGCATGAATTTCAGGCGTGTTCAATCTGCCTGGTGGTTTCTTGCAGTCATATTCTGCTGGCACAGAAGAGGTTGAGAGTTTAAATCAGTCAAGCTGGGGGACCGTGCCAGGCATGGCCACTGGGCACACACAGGGGTTGAGTGTTCAAATCAGAATGTAGTTATAATGATAAGCCATGGAATTTAAGCTGATTTTTAGAAAAGAGGTATGAAGAGGCACATAAGCGCCTCTGGGCTTAGGGGTCAGGGGAGGAGAGATCCTGTCCTCTATCACAGACCTCTAAAAGCTTCTCTCCCTCTCGGCTCACTCTCAGGACACCCTCGCCTTACGGTGTCAATCTCTCCCTTGTCCATGGCTAGGTCTCTGGGCAGCATGGCTTGCTCTTGCCGCTGGAGACTCTGCCGAATTTTCCAGCTCCTTGTCGATGCCTTTCGCTTTGCCAGAACAAACCTGCACTTCTCAGCTCAGTTGTTTTTCAGGGTCAACTCTGAGGCGTCTTCATTGGCGCTGAGATAAAATGCTCAAGTCAGGACAATCTGGAAGCTCCCGTGCCCCTGTTCCCTCCTGGGGCGGGGGGACGGAGACGGGACATAGGTTCTAAACCTACCTTCACTGCCCAGAATCCCCACCATCAGTCACCTCACTTTGTTTCCTCCGCTATGAAGGAAAGTCCTCAAAAACTCCACAGAGAGAGGCACCTGTGCTTATCGTGATCAAGGGTACATAATTTCTCCATGGCACCTGATAGGGTGAAGGAAATGAAGAGCGAGTGAAGGTGTTTTGTTTGCTTGCTTGCTTGCAAATCTGTGCTCTATGGAAGAAAACTACTGCACATGCTGAAGACCATCTCCCAAGGGCAGTCAGGTCCAAGAGACAAGCCCCAGATCCCCAAATAAGGATCACTATGAATGGCTTGGAGATTGGGAAAACCCCCTCAGGATCTACTACCTGGGAAAGGGGTCCCAAATGTGGGTGACTGCAGGGTCTATAGGTAAGTCCAAGTATGAATAATTAAACTAGATACACCACAGTACCTGCAACACGTTACAGAACACTAGGGCAGAGTGGGGACTGTGGCAAATTAGCATTAAGGGTTGCTTTTAAGGGAAGCTATGAATCAAGTCCAGTTGATTGTTGCCATCTAGGAAAGAAAGAATTGTTTCTAAAAACAGCCAGAATTTCAGTTTTAGGTGAAATCTTGTTTAAAAAAAAAATACAACTAAACCAAAACGTTAATATTAAAACACGGACACAAAAACATACTTATGGGCAGATTTGACCTTCGTGTTGCCCACTTGTAAACAGGAAGGTTATGTATGAGTACTGATTCCAAACCGTTCAAGGAGAAACTCAGGTTTAATCAATGCACCCCTAAAGATTCTAAGTCATTCTGTGATTCAGTCACAGAGTTTTTGAGTCATATAATCCTTGGCTGCTAATGGATTCTCATTTAATATTTCTTGAATAAACCATGGCAGAGAGAACCACATTATTGATAGCAGTCATTTTTTTTAAGATTTATTTTTATTACAAAGTCAGATATACAGAGAGGAGGAGAGACAGAGAGGAAGATCTTCCATCCGATGATTCACTCCCCAAGTGAGCTGCAACGGGTTGATGCGCGCCGAGCCAAAACCAGGAGCCAGGAACCTCTTCCAGGTCTCCCACGCGGTGCAGTGTCCCAAATCCTTGGGCTGTCCTCAACTGCTTTCCCAGGCCACAAGCAGGGAGCTGGATGGGAAGTGGAGCTGCCGGGATTAGAACCAGCGCCCATATGGGATCCCAGTGCATTCAAGACGAGGACTTTAGCTGCTAGGCCATGCCGCTGGGCCCAATAGCAGTCATTTTTAAATGTCCTCTAGCTTCTCTGTGGTGCAGTGAACATTTTGAGTTACCTTGGAAACAGGCTCTCAGCTGGAGATCGGTGTGCAGGTGGCTTACAGGGAGGTACTCCAGAGTGACACCTATAAGAGATGGAGGGGCCAGCAGGACTGGGCAAATAAAGAACAAGATCTGCCACCCAAGTGCCAGTCAGTCCCTCAGGGAACACTGACACTGGAAGAGGGTTAGGGTTAAAAAAAAATGCATCTGGAGGTTAGTAGCCTCTCAGCAGCACACCACAACATCCCTTACTCTCTGCAACCCTGAGCATTGGAAACTGCACAGGGTAAGGTTACTCCGGGTGCTAAGCAGGACTCAGAAACCTGCCTCATCCTGCCTTCCCTCTCCCACTCCCTCCCAAAGGGGAGCTTCTGAGCAGGTGCAGCCAGGAGTGCGCAGCCAGCCCTGAGAAGGGACTTGAAGCATCCTCAGCAGGCTCCAGAACTGGGACCCCCAGGAGGTCCACTGGACGCCCTGCCCTCCACTCCCAGCCTCATAGATGAGCGCCACCACCTCCTCCTCCTGGGGGAGCTTCTGCCTCTCCAGGAACCGCTTAAACAATCCTACACCCTCTCTGGCAGAAATGGGCTGTGATGGCAGTGAGGGGATCTGAACATCCCATCAAGGCTTCTTTCCTTTTAAAGCACGCATCCCTGCCGAGACGCTTCGGGTTTTCTTCCTCTGAGGAGCCTCCACAGCAGCCTCAGCTTCCTCTTTGAAGAACAATGTAATTATAGAAGAGATCAGAGGACACCACGCAGGTTAAAATGACAGGTTCTTAGTGCTCGGTGCTGGATTGAGCAGCGCTCCACCGCACTTTACTTCACCTTCCAATGAGAGCTTTTGCAACACTGGAAACTTTTGCAAATGAGATAGACTGGCTGACTCAACTCTTTTCTTTCACTTGACGACTTACCTTCCCTGTCTCATGCTAAAGAGCTCATTAAAATGCCTTCTTACTTGTTTGCTTTTCTTGGAAATCGCCTCTTTTGGCCTCCCTACCCAGTGTTTTTGATGTTTTTATTTGAAAAGAGAAGGATACATCTGAGACCCTGCTACCATATTTAAAGATAATATGGTACTGGCTGCGTGGAATACTGCATCCATTGCACCCATAATTTATAAGAGCTTCCTACAAAATGCGATCCTATTAGTATTCCCGAGGCTTCGTTGTTGTTCCTCTCTGACCGTTGCTTGACCTCTCCCAGTCTCTCCCTCACCCTCTCAACCACCACACTCCCAAATCGCCAGCAGTGTAATGTACACTTCCTTGTTTCAGCAAGGAAACACGTTTTGCTCGCTGTGCCTACAAGGACATTTGACAGGATGCTTACTTATTCGCCCTGCTTACTCAGCTAACACACATAGTCTGGAAAAATGTCAACAAGCAAATTAAAGAAAGTGGTTTTAGGACAGTGATTGAAAATGCAGGCAGCTTTACTGGCATCTGCTGCAGAACTCACAGAGAAGGTTGCTGCAGAGAATCAGGGGCCAGGTTATCTCTTTGATCAGGTGCCCAAGCAAAAAGGTGGGATCCACACTCACAGGCATCCATTGCACTACCAAGAAGCTGCTAGCTAAGGCAAAGCTGCAACCTTGTCTGTAGATAAAACCTTTTTTTCTAAGTCGTGTACTAAGATCTATATGTTAACAGAAACTCATCAAAACTTAATTGGTCATTTAGAAAATTTTCTATCTCCGTAACATAGTCTCCTTGCCCTAAGTAACATGGCTCCTGGCTGAAGTTACATTTTTGCTTTTTGTGGAAAGCCAAGACTCCACTACCTATCCAACTGCCAAAGGAAAACCCTATGTCTGTTCTCCAGGATACAATTAATAGTCCCAATGGTCACATCTTTGCCTCCTTACTAAAGCAGAAACTTACAGAGACATTGGGCAAGAATCATCCAGTGAAGAAGTGAAACTGATATCTCAAATTGAAATATTTTTCCAACGTCATAAATTCCTATCTCACAAAAGATGGCATTTTTGAGTTTGTCAATATATCATTTGCAAGCAAGACATTGGAAATTCAGCTCCTGGAAACAATGTTTGTCAAATGTAAACCCCAATAGTTAAGAGCAGGAAAGGGAAGACCATTGCCTTGAGAATGAAAAACTATATATATAATAAATTTTAATTTTAAAAATGTAAATTCGATCCCAATGTAAAATTTGAGTTGAAGTCTTGTTTCTTGGTCCTTCTACTAAAGTCTCTACCAATAGCTGATAAACATTGTCATGAATCCTAATGATCTAGTATATTCTATGTGGCTTAGCGGGAGGGATAGATATCTCTCCAAAATTCCATAGTCACATAATCAAGCTAACTTTAGAAATTCCATGTAGAAAACAATGTTCCTTTCTATCAGAATGTAAACACACACATCACCCAGACATTCTGGCAGAGATGCAACTACTTTGAGGATCAACAGATCCACCTCAGGGAAACAGAGATACATGATTTTGTATTTTCAGAACTCATAGTTAAGTACACTAAAAATCAAGAATAAAACCATCTCAGCATAAATTGCATTGTGTGGGCCCAGCACGGTAGCCTAGTGGTTAATGTCCTTACCTTGCATGCGCTGCAAACTCATATGGGAGCTGGTTCGTGTACTGAGGTCCTGTTTCCCATCCAGCCCCCTGACTATGGCTTGGGAAAGCAGTCAAGGATGGCCCAAAGCCTTGGGACCTTTCATCCATGTGGGAGGCCCAGAAGAGGCTCCTGGCTCCTGGCTTTAGATTGGCTAAGCTCCAGCCTTTGTAGCCACTTGGGGAGTGAATCAGTGGACAGAAGATCTTTCTCTCTGTCTCACCTCTTCTCCATATACCTGACGCTCCAATAAAAATAAACAAATATTTTAAAAATAATAAAAAGATAAATTGCATTATGCCTATAGCCAGACTGAATAATATTTATAACCCAATCATTTTGAAAAAAAATTAAACTCACAAAGATGAAAGACTTTTTGAATTAGAAAAGCTTATTTGGTGCCAAATCTTTATTCTACAGATGAACCAACCGTGCACAACTGAAGAAGTGAGAGAAAGTCTACACCTGCTCTTAGGACAAAGTCAAAATCTCCATCCTCTTCCAACTTGAGCTCAAATTGTTTGGTGCATTACAACGACTTCTGATCTGCTCCTTTAAGAAGAGTATTTGGTGTTTTATCATATAAAATCCTAAAGTGTCCTGGAAGATAAATATTATTGAATTACCAACAAAAAGTTACTTCCATGATGATCAGAGTTGGGTATAGGATTGTCGTATCTTGTGATATGGTAGTAACCACTTGTTTCAACTGCAAGAATTGAACATCAGCTTCTAGGGAAACAGTCAGAAAACCAGATTAATCCTTCTGAAGAAGAAGAAGAAGAGAAAGAGGGAGCAGCAAAATGCTTCCTTATCTTTAAGAAATGTAAACTGAATATAAACATTATATTTATTGTGTTTAAATAACAAGTGTAATTTTCCTGTCTTTAGCGACTTATTTTCATTCTCTTATGGGTTAAATTTAATCAATAGACTACTTAAATGAATTTTTTGTGTCTTTACTATCTATGTGTTCGCCAGTTCTAAGACACATAAAAATGTAAGGTTTTCTACCTAGGAAGAAAGACTGAAATCAGCTCTTTTATCCACCACGCTGACTTTAACGTGAGTGGAATTTCAAAATCAGCACTTCAGATGAGGAAATATTTTCTTGCTGGTGTGTCTTCTAAATCACAATTATTAAGGGATGAATAGTTCTTATTTCCATTTAAACTACTTTTCTAGGAAATAAAATGGTAAAATATAAACTTCAACTTGTCTCCTACACATAATGGATATAAAAATATAGCAAATACAGCACCCCTAGGGATTCAGTGGCCACTGGCATCTGAAATTACATCGATAAAATGGAGAAAATGTTGTGAGTCCCTCGAAAGTGTGCTAGGAAAAAAGTGAGGTGGCAGCTAGAGAGCAGATTATATTCCTGACGGGCACCACTAGGTGTTGGGCCACAACCTATTTGGATTTTCACCTCGTTTTTTTTCTGTGAAAGAGAAGATGAGAAAGAAAGAGAGAAAGCTATTGATACCAGGACAAAGGAAAACAATAAAGGGAAACTATGAAACACAAATTTGTAGCCTCTAAAAAACAGTTGAGGGAAAATGTGATTTGGACTTTGAAAGTCTTACTCTAAATTGTAGTCACTACGAGTTCCTGTGTCTTCAAAAGGCAGGTAAGAAAGCTCCAGGCATAACTGCCAAATCAAGCAAAGTAACTCTGAAACAGATGTCATAAGGTTCCAAGCCCCCACCATCACCCTGCTTTTTCTTTCTTTATAGAAAAATCACTAGCTTATGTATACAATAGCTTACTGGGAAGAGATAGCAAAACTTCAATACTCGGAAAGCTTTGAAGAAATAATTACTATAACGTGAGCCATGAAGGAATCAGAATATTAAGAGAAGATAAGCATTAATAGGCAGTATAGGCTTCAATTATTCAATTTTTTGTGTTCCCAAGCCTGTAAGAAAATACAGCTAAAACGATAATAAGTTGAAAGGGCCCGTGAAAAGTTCATTTTCCCACTATGCTGAAGAGCCAAAAGTCAGACCTATGTACTATTAACCTGTTTGAGAGGCATCATATAATTTCTTTCTTCAGGAAATTCCAACTGTCTCTCAGCACTTGCCTAAGATTGGCTCAGCTACTCCTAATAACTTTTCAATCTTGGTGTCTAATTCGAACATCTGGAAAATTTCCGGAAAAGTTCAATCAATAGACAGATCCTAACTATAAAGAGATAAAAGGAAGATAGAATGGCCAAAAGGTGTCATTCTCACATTGAACTTATGAAAAATGTATCTATTTTTATTGGAAAACCAGATTTACAAAGAGGAGAGACAAAAATCTTCCTTTCACTGGTTCACTCCCCAGGTGGCCACAACAGCCAAAACTGAACTGATCCGAAGCCAGGAGCCATTTCCAGGTCTCCCAGATGAGTTCAGGGTGCCAAGGTTTTGGGTAATCCTCTACTGCTTTCCCAGGCCGCAAGCAGGGATCTGGACAGGAAGGGGAGCAGCTACCAGATGACAGCAATGGAGAATATATTCTTCAAATGTTTATCAAAGTTATTTAAGGTTCTGTTGATCTAATGTCTAGATGGTTCATATTCTACTTTTATTGAGTGATTTTTCCCTTGACTTGAACCAGGAGCTGCAATCGGGCTTGTGTTGCAGTACAGCACGTTAAACTGCAACTTGCGACATGGCTAAAGGTATGAAGATCCCAACAGATTACATACAAACAATACAGTTTATGAAAAGAAATCGGTGTGTTCAGAATATCAGGAGCATGCCCTTCATTTGTCTTCTGATTACTACACAACAGATAGGTTTCTAGGTGCTAATGTTCTAGCAATGAAACCAAGATCTCAGGAAACCTCCATTATGCTGGAGGATGACAAGAAATGAAAGAACAAACATGTAGCTCTCGGAGCACTCTGCCATACCCTGGAGATCGGCTGTGACCATCCATACATAGGCTCCTGTAGATGGCCTCCAGCACTGGTGTTTGCTGACACACAACTCAGCACCCTGCTGTTGGTAAAGCATGCTGAGTAGGTGATCTGTGGCCCCCTTCCCTCACCCTTCAGCTTTCTCAAGCGGTCTCACGGGTACTGCCAGCGGAGCTAACTGCTCGACTCCTGATTATTTGGTGGTCTTTCTCCGATGCATTTTGACACACGTATATCTCACATAAATTACCTCCATAGAGTTACAGAACACCTCTATCTCCCCTAAATTCCTTGCCCATTTTTAGCCAACCCCTTCAAACACAAGGACTTAATTTCCATAGTCATAGCTGTTGTGTGCTTCCCCTGCTACTTCATATAAAGAAGTCATGCATATGTGATTTGTACCTGACTTTTCTTTCACTCAGAATTGTTGGAATTTATTCATTATACTATGTGTAGTAACAAACTGCTTACTAATAAAATAGATCATACTTTTTATTGGGGGACGTTTGTGTTGCTTCCAGTTTAGGGCTATTAACAAAACAATGGAGATGAACATTCTTGTAAAGTATCTTTCTGCCTATATGTTTCCATCTCTTTTAGGAAAAAAAAATCCAGGAGGAGATTTGGTACGTCATAGAGCAGATATATGTTAATGTATAAGGATTAATCTGTTTCCAAAGTGGTGCAGTTTTGCAACCTCCCAGGCAAGGTGTGAGAATTCCAGTTGATTGACATTCAGTAGTGTTTAATATTGCCAATTATTTTAATTTCTGAAAATCTAGTGAGTGTGAAGCAGAATTTCCTTATGAATTTAATTTTAATTTTTATTTATTTTTATTTCCTGTGAAAAGCAGAGACAGAGAGGCAGATTGTAAGAGACCTTTCATCTGCTTGTTTATGCTCCAAATGTTTACAACAGCCAAGGCTGGACCAAGCCAAAGTCACATGCCCAGAACACAATTAGGTTTATCAATGTGGATAACAGGAACCCATGCACTTATGCTGTACTCTACTGCCTGCCAAGGTGCACATTACCAGGAAGTTGAATTGTAAGTGAAATAGGCAGAACACAACCCAGGCACTGCTAAATGTGATGTGGGTGGCCTGTTCATGAACTAATCACTGTGCCACATGCTGTTCCTCATTGTGAATTCCATTTGCATTTCTCTGATAGCCAGTGATGTTAATCATATTTTCATATGTTTATTGGCCATCTGTAGATATTGTTTGTTGAGACCTCAAGTCTGCTGCCCAATTTTAATTGCACTGCTTATATTATTGAGATGCAAAAGTGTATCTATCCATCATCCCTGAATCCTCCTCCTTCCCTCTACCTGCTGCCAGCTATGGCTTCTCTCAGTGAAAGCAGAATTGAGGAATTTATGAATATTAGTGATTTTTATTGTTACTGAAATGACACATTTATACATGTGCAGCAGAAATGTATTTCTCTACCTATGTATAAAGAAAAAGGCCTGAGTTCAAACTGATATCTTCAATTCCAGTCTAATATCAGGTTTATCCTTCAAATATTTCTACCTCCCTTTATAACAGCCTATCTTCAAATTAGGCAGTGATCCATCCTCAATATATGAACACTGTTAACGCACCTGACTCATATGCAAAATGCTGTACCTACTTTAAGCAAGCAATAGTCTTCTACTTTAAACAATAATATTCAACATATGCATTAAATATACACTTTTTAAATATTATTTATATTTCCATACATTGCCTCTTTCTGGATTTCTTCATTCCTTTTTGTAGCTCTAACTAACAACTGGGGTAATTTCTCCATTTCCTGAGACGTTCTAGAAGTTTTCTTAGTCTTTCATTTAATTTGGAACTGCTGGCAATAGATCTCTCATGCTTTTGAAAATTTTATTCATGTGTTTTCATTTTGAGAGTTTTGCAGGGTGTAGAGTTCCAGGCTAATAGTTCTTTCTTTCACCAAAATGTGATAATATTTGTTGATCTAAATAATTTATGGCAAAAAGTCAAGTCATTTATCATTCTCAATATATTTCTTTGGAAGAAAATATGCTTTTAAGATTTTTAACAATAATATTTGGTTTTCATTAGTTTGGAGCCAGGTAACTCCTAGTTCTGACGTATATGGATGATGTGTTCATTATACTCATCCTATTGCCCAACTTTGTTAACATTGTGGTTTGGGATTTGGGGGATTTTTAAAACCTGATTTTGAAATTTTTCACTCAATGTTCTTCTGACCATTGTGTTGCGCCACTTTGCTTTGAACTCCAGTTACACATATACATGTTTGTATATAGCTGTCTTTTAAGTCATGTTTATTTGAAAGGCAGCATTACAGAGACAGAGACAGAGAAGAAGAGAGACAGCTTCCATGCACTGGTTCACTCCCCTGCTAGCCACAATCAGCTGGGTTTGTCCAGGCGGAAGTCAGGAGGCCAGAGCCTCTCTCAGGACTCCCGCATGGGTGTGAGGGGTCTAAGCCTTTGGACCATCTTCTGCTGTCTTTTCAGAAGCGTAATCAGGGAGCTGGATTGGGACTGAAGTGCCTGGGACTCAAACCGGTGTTCATCTAACATGTTGCTATCCAGGTGGTAACCTAACCATCTGCACTGGGCCAGCATTCCATGAATGTTTCATATAACCTCACACTTCAGAATTGTTTTCATATTTCCCATTGCTTTATCCCTGAGTATGCTGTACATGACTTATGACCAGTTCATAAATTCATCTATCCTTTCTCAGCTCTATCACAGCTGTGAAGTCTGTCCAATGATGCATTTTTATTTCTTTTATTTCAGTTCTAGGATTTCCATTTGGTTGTTGTATACATTTCTGAAGTTTACTCCTGATGTAAACTTTACTATACCCCCAACTCCTTCTATTTTTATATATATTCTCAAATATTTATCATAATTATTTAAGGTTCTGTTAATCTAATTCTAGATGGTTCATGTTCTACTATTGAGTGGCTTTTCTCTTGACTGTGCTGCCATCTACTTTTACACATGACTCTAAAAAAATTTATATACCATATTTATGTCTCAAAGAGCAGCGGAAGCTGAAATTCCAGACTGGACAGTAGCTGTATTCCCATTGTCAAGGCCTCTTACTATGAATACCATATATCTATGAATACCAGACATCTAAGAACTCTCTGGATTTCTGACTGCTCTCTATATTCATGCATTGTGACAAGGCCAGTAACTCAGATTTCATCACAAATGAAATTGAATAGAGATTTTGTGGCAGTTGTTTTAGACCCAGATCGTATTTACCACCATGCATGCAAAAGATTAAGGCAGGCTTTGGTCTCTAGTAGCATTTTGGGTCCAAATTCTAAAGGGTTTTCAGGTTTCAAGTGTGTAAGGCCTTTAGTCCACTACACCCTGACTATGAAATGGCAAATCTAGAAGATTCTGAAACCCTAAGACCATTTAACAACTCAAGGCTGTGAGACTGTGTACTGAAGAAGGTGAATAATCAGAAGTGTTCAGAGCAGGAGATGGAGATTGTGAGATTTGAAAATATGAGCTCATGAATTGGCCTTTCAATTTTAAAAAATAGATTGAATTATACTAGTTTTAGGTTCCTAGCAAAATTGAATAGAAAATACAGATACTTTCCATATCATCCCTGTCCCTCCATTCACATAAACCTTGCCACCCTATTACAAATAATTCCCACTAGAGTTGCCTGTTATGCTCAATGAAACTATATTGACACATCAATATCACACAAATCCATACTTCACATTAGGGCTCACTTTTTTATAAACAAATTTATTTTTATCTACCTACTATGTTTATTTCCACTTCATTTATTTTATTTGGAAGGCAAAGCAACAGAGAAAAGACATGAGTGAAGGAGATGCCCCATCTACTGGTTTACAGCGTGAATGCCCGTAACAGCCAAATCTAGGTCATGCTGACTCCATAAGCCTGGAACTCCACCTGGCTCTCCCACATAGCAGGCAGGGCCAAGCACTGGAGCCATCTGCTACTACCTTTCCAGCTGCATAGCAAAACATACTGAAGCCGATGTTTTGATACACAAGCTTAACCCACTGAGCCTCAAGGCTGG
This sequence comes from Ochotona princeps, assembly GCF_030435755.1. Lineage (NCBI taxonomy): Eukaryota > Metazoa > Chordata > Mammalia > Lagomorpha > Ochotonidae > Ochotona > Ochotona princeps. The sequence continues at coordinate 37,331,855 of NC_080841.1, forward strand.
CTTGAAGGTTCATTGTTTATGTTGCTTTTCCTATGACTTCATGTAAACTATCATGGCATGTATCTACTTTCGTGTTATTACACGGGGTGTGTTCATTGTCCTGAGAAGCCTCTGTGTTCTGCCTTCCTTCTCCTTACCCTGATAACTACTGATTCTTTTTCATTTTCTCTGTAATGTTCACCATCCACTTCTAAGCCATGTTCCTACTGCTGCTCATTCTGGGAAAAGAGAAAAAAAAAAAAAGACCAAATTCTGTCTGAAAGAAGTATCTAATAGTAGCCAATATCTTGAAGGGTTTGGAGCTCCATATATCTAACTTCATTCTGTTAAAAGGGCAGTTGCTGTTTCCTAAACAGAGTCAGGTTGTCCCTCTCTGGCCAGCTGACCATACCCAGTGTTCTCTAGTCTCAGAAAAGTCTATGGTCCCCACATTCACAGAGTTAGCCAATGAAGGACTGAAGATATTGAGGAGGGTGAAGTTCATCTGTACTGAGCATGTGCAGATTTTTGTATCCCTATTCCCTAAACAATATAGTGTAACAAGTATTTAGTATTTCTGTTGAATTAAGTATTATAAGCAATCCAGAGATGTTGTTAAGTTTAGAAGAGGAAGTTTATATATTATATACAAATACAGTGTCAATTTATACAAGGCTCCTGTGCATCTTCAATTTTTGTACCTGCAAGGGAGCTTAGAAATAACCACCCATGGGCACCAAGGGACAATCATATCACCTGTCACTTTCCTGTCTAGGAAGTTCCCATCATGGGGGGAATTGAGTTATTTTAGGTTTCTTTGCATCCATTGCTAGTTCAATGGCTTTAAAGAAAAGCACGGTGTTTTGGTATAGTAGCTAAAACTCTCTTACCATTATATGAATTCTATACATACTCCATTTTAACAAGAATTTACCATATCAATAATTCTTCATAATGGGTCAAAATTCAGTGCAGGGAAGATGATGTACAATTATTTCTTGTATCCTCAGCAAATGAGCAAGTTTGCTTCAAGTAACACCATTTCCCTGAAGGGAGAAAACTGACATATGGTACTTTTTGAAGAAAAATAAAAGCAGTAAATACTGCCTTGCATTCAAGTAATTGAAAAAATAGCTTCATTGTTGTTGCTGACTCTGGAAATTCCCTATCATCTGTCTAAAGCAGAGAAGTCAATTGTTATGTATTAAAATAGCCTTCAGTATAAATGGAGTTGGTTATAGGCATAAGTGTTTGTAATCACACTTTTATAAAGATTTTTGGACAATGAACTGAGAGTAACCACAGTCATGCAAAGAATGGGATGGGCGCTAAAGCTTTATGATCCATCTTGGTCAAAGTTCTCCTTCCCTAGCTTACATTAGCAACATGGATTTTCATATCAGTGCAGTCCTGCTGTCAGAGTCTATCAATGCATTTTGTAAATCGTTCTGGATGCTTTAGGGCACAGAAATACTCTTTGCAAAGAGTGTTATCTGGAGTCATTTACCACAGTAATAACGAAGTATTCCTCCCCAGGGCTAGAGAGAGTGCAAAGATCTGGCGTTCTCCGCATATCCAAACTAGACTGAGAAATGCGGGTGTCTGAATATACTCCGAGTCTGAGGGTCGGCTTTCCTGCCCTGCAGAGTCCAGAGTTGAGGTATTCCCCAAAGAGGGGACCGAAGGGGCCTCTGTCCAAAGGAAGGTTTCTTTTTCATCACACTGGCAGATTGCCAAAAAGCTCATACAAAATGGATCTTACAATAACACTGTGCATGGATTTTAAAATTCTGCAGCAAACTGTCTTTCAATTCTCTACTTCTACAAACTTTCTGAAGCACTCTTGTGTGTGTCCTATACATGTTACTTTCATTATTATTTTAATTTTATTATTATTATTATGTGAATTTATGTGAGGTAAATTCTAAATGCATTGGGAAATCACTTTTACGAATTCCAGTGATACTGATCTTCCAGAGATTGAATGCAGAAACAACCAAGATATCAGAATTTAAAATGGAAATTCTAGTTTATTGATAAAAGAATAAATTGTACAAAGAAAATAATTATCTGATTTCCTAATATTTGTAATTGCTAGTGAGAGAGAGAGAGTGCGCACTTCCATCATGCCCCAAATGTCTGCAGCAGTGAGCACTGGGCCAGACTGACATTGGGAGCTGGGAACTCAATCCAGGTTTCCCACATGGTGGCAGGCGCCTAACCACTCAAGCTATTAGCTATTGCCCCCCAGGATAGCCATTAGCAGTCATCTGCAGTGAAGAGCAGAGCTGGGACACAAATCCAGGTATACAGCACACACACAATTTCACTTAGTACTCTGGCATGGCAAATACAGATCGAGCAAAACTCACACCAATACCGTGGATGAAGAATCCTTGAGTTTGAAATGTGAAGCCACTTCCCATGGTCTCAAGGGAAACCCTCTTGCTTTCATTTGAAAGTGCATAGTGACAGAGGGGAAATATGAATATATTTTTAATGGCATATTTAATTTATTTGCACATTAAAGAGAAAGAGAGAGATTTAATTGTTGATTCACTTCCCAAATGGCTGCAGCAGCTTGATTTGTCCAGGCTGAAGTCAGAAACCTAGGATTACATCTGGGTTTCCTGCATGGGTGGCAGAGGGCCAAGCACTTGGATTGTCCTCTGCTCCTTCCCAGGTGCATAGCATGGAGCTGGGTCAAAGGGAAGAGCAGCTGGGACTCAAACTGTTACTCCAGTACAGAATGCCTGCGTTGCAATTGGCATCTTAGCTCATTGCACCACAATGTTGGCCCCTATCAATACAATGAATGTGAAGGAATCCATTTGAACTTTTCATTTAAAAGTTGGCCATATTCAGTGATTAAAAGGTGTCATCACAGAAGGACTTTCAGGATTTCTCACTTGGAACATCTTTGGGGTCACATTCTATCCTATAGCAGCCATGGCTCAATATTTCCTTGAGTAACAGATTTGACTTCTGAAAACAGAAAATCATCTTTTGTTCCAGAAAATATCTTATTATTATACTTGTGGGTGAGAAGATGGGCTGTGCAACAAGGTTTGCAACAGTAGAGTTAAAAATGTTTTAAGTGTAATCCACAGAAAATAGCATATTTCCCAGCATAATGGAATCCTCAGCAAAATTCCACTTAACCATAGCAATGTGCAAGAGTGTTTTTTTATTTGAACCTATTTTGTTTTCTTGAAATTCTTGTTGCAACCCATGTTCAATAGACTGAATGTTTGTGTTCCCCTAAAATTTGTATGTTGAAACCTGAATCTCCAACACGGTAATATTTGGAGGTGGGGTCTTGGACAGGATGCCAATGGTGCTATTAGTGGCCACGAAAAAGAGAGAAAGAAAGCTACCTTCCATCATGTGCAGACATAACACAAAGATGTCAGTCTGTGCCATGACATCTGCTAACACCTTGATCTTGAACTACTCAGTCTTCAGAGCTCAGAGAAGTAAATGTTTGTTGTCTGTAAGCCATCAAGTGTACACTCTTCCTTTGCAGTTGCCCACACGGGCCAGGACACCCTGGGATGGATTTCTCAGCCCACTCACTGGTCACACAACTTGCCATTTGAAAAGATCAATTTCAAAACTATGGTGAACAAAGAGAAAGTTGATTTTCTCTAAGCAAAACATCAACGGTGATTTAGGAAAGAATAAAGGAGTGAGGAAAATGAGAGGGAAGAGAGAAAAAACTTGAGGAATGTGCTGAGAGGTTAGAGACTGGCGCAGGAAAAAGTCTAAATGCATGAAGATTTTGAACAGGAGGGTTAGCGTTCCATCTTAAACTATCTAGGGAACGTAAAGCAAAATTGTTATGATTCCTCATTGCTATGTGGAGTCATTCGCATTGTGTTGTTGTTAGCTTCCCATTTGCTGCGTTTAGGAGAGATGAATGAGGAATGATGGAAGGTATAGCAAAGAGAGCATGTTAGCACATGGCAAGGTCATTCAAACACTGAAACCATTCAGTCAAACATCAGAGATTTATCACGAACCTGTGCAGGAGCCAAGTTCACAGTCTACAGGGGCTCCTCAAAACTTTCATGAAAAATACATTACTACAAACCAAACCAAACAAAACTGTGCATGGACTCTGAAATTGTTTTGCACCAAAATAAACTTATCTTACCACAAAATTTTGAAAGTATTTTCTTTGTCACTCAAAGGCTAGGATGATCACAGATGATGGTGCGTAGATCATTCACCTGCAGTTTTATTCAGAGCCAAGTCAACACGGAGGTCAGTATCAAGCTGGGCATTTCTGTGCATAGGATGGGATTTCACAGAAGTACACCCTCAGCTGAGCTGTGTCACAGTGACAGCTTTACCACCATGGCCTGGCTCCCTCCCTTCTCTTTGCACAGACCTTCTTGAACACTTTAGAATCTGATGGCTGGGCTGCCCTGAGGAAGACAAGTTCCACAGAACCGGCTTTGAGCTCAAAGAAGCAAATCAACCTTCCCTTCACTTGTGCTAACATATGTACTTTCTTAGGTGTCAGATGTTTGGCTTTGCTATTTGGCTTCCAGAACACAGTGAAAAGAATCTGTAGAGTCAATATTTATTCTTGCCTCCTCTGGCCCATGTGCTGGTTTGACCCATCCAATCATCCAGCTCCTAAATCAATCACAACCAAAGTGGGCCAGACATCAGTAGCCTTTGATCTACCAGCTGGTGCCATCTGAAACTACTTTCATTCTGAATAAATTCAGTATCCAGAGATGATGGGGTGAGCTCAGGTCATGTCTGCCCATTCTAACTTAGGCTTCAGGTAACTGCTTTTCTCTCCCAGTCCATCTGACACCGGTTGTGCCTACAACTTTTAGAGGGAACCATGCTACATACCAATCAGTTTGACCCTGCTGCACTCTTGTCAGCCACTGAATGGATCTACCCATATGCAGGCTTAACTACAGGCAGTTTGTAGGTAACTCTTCCTCTCCCAGACCACATCCTCCACCTGAAAGTGATATCTTTCCTAACACCCCAGAACATCAGTTGCTACATTCCCCTGCTGGGATCAGTTCTTCTAGGCCTCAACTAGCCCAGATTCAGTCTGACTGTGACTATTTTTACAGTCACACAGCCCACACCATCAGCTGGCCTAGGAGATCTCACTCAGTTTGCTTCACTTCCCCTCCCCTTTCCTTTCTTTCTCATTTTCCAGAGCCAGGACCTCGTGTAATCTCAGTGATATGAGCCTACAATGGGCTATTTTTAAGTTGCTTTGTGAAAAGAATCCAGGAAATATCAGATCTTCGTTTTTCCTTTCCCAGGATATGGTAATATTTTGCAGAAGCATTTTTCACACTCATGTTTTTCTTTCAGAACAAATCTGTTGACCTAAACCACCCACAGCTAAAGGCCTGTCTGGAGAAACGCAACCCTCTGGCAGCTTCTGCCACCCACAGGTGCCCACCCTTCTCCCATGGAGCCTGGCTTTACGAATGTTTCCATTTGCTTTTATCCCAGAGTGCCTCAAGGAAACAAGCTGTCCTCAAAAAGTTCAAAAAAGTATGTGCTAGGAGAAAACGATGGGTAACTCTCAAAAAATTGTTCACCAAAATAAACCTATATTTTAACTATGCTTTGTCACAAACATTTTCAAAGCACCCTTTTATCTGGACACTTAAGTATATATTCTTTCCTCTGAGGAATAGTTATGTATTCTTATTCAGACGATAAATAATACAAGAAACTTCTTAAGATGTTTGGCCAATGCTGTGAATACAAACCGTTGTTTTTCTGTGGTACTGGTTGTGCCCCTAGTCACAGGTGTCCACTTACATTGTCTTCCACATGTGCCCAATGTTTGTTAATTGCAATATCTTTAAGTGAATTTTTTAAAGATGGAAGGTAGAGTGACAGAGAGAACAAGAAAGCAAGATTGAGAGATCTTTTTTCCACTGGTTAATTTCCCAAATGGCTGCAAACAGCCTGGCTGGACCAGGCTGAAGCCATAAGCCTGAACTCCGCCTAGCCTTCCGCATGGATGCCCGTAGCTCCAGCACTCAGCCCATTATCTATGACCTTCTAAGAGGCATCAGCAGGAAGCTGAATTTAAAAACAGAGCAGTCAGGGCTCAAAGCAGCACTCTTTTTTTTATCATATTTTATTTATTTTTTATTAATTACATTGCATTATGTGGCACATTTTTATATGCACTGGGATTCCCCCCACCCCTCCCCAAACCCTCCCCCAACGATGGATTGCTCCACTTTATTGAATTTCCACAGTTCAAATTCAGTTGAGATTCTTTCATTAGAGGTAGTTACCAAGCATACAGTCCAGCATCTTATTGTCCTGGTAAGTTCAATAGTTTCTTGGTGAGACCATCTCTGGTCTGAAGGTAGAGCCATCAGAGTATCATCCCAATCAATTAAAAGCCCCCAACATAATATTTCCAACCAATTACTACATTATGGCATTAATTGACATGGTATTGATTAACCAATATGTTAATAGGAAAATTCAAAGCAGCACTTTGATGTGGGATGCTCTCATTGTACACAGCTTCACCAAATTCACCACAACCCCAGCCCCAGATTGATTTACAACTGGGAAATTTAGCATCTCTGATACTCTCAGAGATTTTTCAGAACACTAAAGTGAGTACTACCGCACAGTAAGACAAGGCAAATGTTTCTTAAACCTCAGAGCCTGAGGTCTGAATGGCCTACGTGTCAGAAAAAAAGAGCGCTTCACATCCAAGGAGGCTTTTTCCTTCCCAGGAGCTCCTCACCAATCTTTAGAAGGCAATAACTCTGCTTTTGTCTTAAATCAAAGCCATGAACTCCAATGTTTTTAATTTAACACAGAGGAATATCTCCAAACAGAGAAGGAAGTGAGTCAGTACCATCTGTGATGATAAAATGTATGCTTTTCCTAAATCGCCCTTGCAAAGTTACAGAGCTACATTGCTGTCACTCTCACTTTAATTTTCTCCCCAAACAGCAGAACACATAGTTCTGAGATGTATTTCTCTGGGCTTCTCTGCTGTTGGATTATGCTGGCTCTACGCCCCACACCAACCAGATTCCTTTGAGTGGCAGTAGGAGGAAGTGCCAATAATGACTCAAGAACTGACAAGCAGCAGATTCTCTCCTGCTATTACTGACCGCAATTCATCTGTCAAGACCACTTTAACCTTCCTGATATGTGTGCTATTAATGCTGTCATGAACAAATTAGTCTAAGTGACTCTTTAAAATTTTTCTTCTGTCTGAGTTTTAAGAACAGGGGCCACCAAAAAAAAAAACCAGGGGACAGAATTTCATAGAAATGTAGAATTTTATAGGAATGTACAAAGGTGGGCACTTCAATAAATTCACAATGAATGGAAAGATGGGCTTGTCTTGGGGAAAAAATTTTTGAAAATCAGGCATCCAAGGGGTCTTCCAAAAATGAAAAAAAGACAACTGAAAAATGTGCATGGATTTTAAAATGTTTGCAACAAAATGAACATACCTTTTATTCTGCAAACATTTTTGAAGGACCTTTTTAATTGGCTTTCTTGAATTCTATACAGAATTTTGAATGCACCATGGGTAGAGTCTGTTTGCAAACCCCAGCCCCATTGTGACCCTTACAAGCACCCCAACCCTCTCTACACACACTTTCTTCTGAGAAAATTTTACCCTCCAGACTGGAATTCAGTTACAAAAAGCAGAAGATAATAGCCCAAGCAAGGGAGCCTGGCCCTGCCTGCTCCTCGCCCCCTATGAAATGTCTAGGATAGAATTTCTTCATCACTATCAGGACAGAGAAGCCAAGAATGCAAAGAAGTGCATGTTCTCTCCTTCACTCTTTCATTCAAATAAAATAAAGCAAGATGGGGTACAAAATTAATATACAGGAATATTTTTAAACTTTTGAATATGATGGCTGCCTCCTGAGAAAGTTCCCACAGGGCTACATTTGCCTTAATGAATTCACTCCACCCCAGGTCTGGTCTCAGGACAGCAAGTTAAGAGACCTGATTTCATCGAGCACATTGGAAGTAGCTCTGTCTTCCCTCAGAGGTAAACCCTGTAATCAAGTTCACGGAGACTGAATGGCTGTTTATTGTTATATAATGAGAAGCAAACATATGGGAAGCCAAGTTATTAAGAGGTTTCACGGAGAGTGTAGAAGCAGAAGGCATGGGTAAGGTAATGTTAAAATGACTCTCCCAGTGCAAGGTGCCCCAGGCCCTCTTGCAAACCAGAGAGAGGACGGTCATAAAATCATAATGTGAATGTGTTGTACTGGATGGCATTTGGAAGGCACAGCATCCATTTCAGGGGAATTCTCTTTTGTCTCTGTTGTCTTTATTGATCAGCCCCCAATGCTTATGCATTTATGGGTGACATCTTGGCTTTCTGTCTTTGGCAATTGTAGCAAATAACCATTGTTATTGTGTTGAGCTCCTGGACTTGTCAGCTGCTTTCCTCTATTACAGATAACTGAGAGAAGGTATGAAGAAATAAGTTTGACTTGGGAGCATGGTTTTGGAGGTTCACACCCAAGAGCAGGCAGCTCCATCACCTGCTCAGACAGCTCCAGTGCCTCATGAGGCTGGTACAACAGGTGCAGAGAAAGGATTACATGGTGATCCAGGAAGCACAGAGACATGGAATGCCTTAATAAAGCCACCATGAGCCAACCATGGGGTTCCACACTAACAACCTAATGCAATCTAGTCACTTCTCAAAGGCACCACTCTCAGATTAAGCTTTCATACTGTCAGCACCAATAACATAAGATTTTGGAGTTTAACTCTCAGCATGAGTAGGAGAGCTAACTCAAGCAAAAACTAGAGTGACCTCCAAGTCCGTGATATGGCTGTGTGCACACAGCTTACATGCTGTGATTCCCACATACTCACAGTTGCAATTATGTCAGCTAATAAATCTACCTAAAGTCTACCAAGCAGATAGAGTTAACCTATAGCTGAGTAAAACAATCTAACACAAAGACTGTTTTATAATAAATTATTTAATATCTCATGTAATTTATTAAATACTGCAAGTGAAAACGTAATGTATTTACAGGTAACCTTGTACTCTCATTAAATACAAAATCATGAGCTGAACTATCATGAATCATCTATACACCCAGGACCCAGAGAGTTTTATTTCTGTCCACAAATGAAAAACTAGTGAAATATCTTCAAAAAACTATGAATTTAACAGGTATTTTAGAGATGGAAGGTGACTATCATGTCAAGGTAAGACTTCCTGGAGGAAGTAGGACTTGAAGAATGAGTGGAGGAAAAAATCTAAAATGATTCTTCATTCTGGAAAAGTCACAAAAGCAAAGAAAGTGATATGGGAATAATAAAAACTTGGGCAGCATTGGAACATCAACGAATAATTGAATGAAGTTACAATATACAATTGGATCACAGGAAAAACAAAATTCATTTAGTAGCTTAGGAAAGAGTAAACTACATCTTGAAAGCCAACATGATTCAAGTAGGTGTGCTATCTTATTGGATATATAAAACAATTGCGGATTTCTTTAGAATAAGTAATTCACAGGTCTTTTCTTTCTGCCCCAATTGAAAGGTGAGCATCTATAGAAATTTTATTCACAACACACAATGCTTACCTTGACATTTCCAGAGACATTGCATAAAATGAACCAAGATAGTTATCTCTAATAACTGTTCACTTATACCAATGTGTATTCATTCCTTTTCAAATTCAAGTGTTTTCCAACCTTAAAATTATGAAAAAGAAACCCACTTATTCTCATTTGTTCTCCTTCACACTTTTCACCTTTCGACATTTCTCATTGATTACCCATTCGACAAATATTTATTGCTCTCCATGTGCTAAGAACAAAATGTGCCCTGATAAGGAAGATTGACATTATGCCTACCCGGCAGAAGGAATAGTCAAGAAGGGATAAAAGAATAGGAAATGCTCAACAAATAAATTACACAGATGACATGAAATACAGGAACAAGGTGCAGTAGTACAGGACGCCAGGTGGTAAAATACATGGTAGCATGAGAAGACTTTTCTGAAGAAAAAACTTTGAAAATAAGACTGGAGCAATATAAAGGAGCCAGTTGCGTGTGTGTGTGTGTGTGTGTGTCCACATAGGTATCTGTCTATGTGAGTCAGTGTATGGCTGTGCACACATGATATGAATCTGTAAGAGTGTGCATGTCTGCAAACGCATAGGTGAGTGCATGTGTGAGTATGTACACATCTAAAATGTGAATACATGCACTTGGCTTGAGAGGTCGTGGGTAGCAGAAGCCCATTGTTCCAAGAAGAAGGGCTGGTATATGTAAGGATCTCAGCATGTGGTGATGACCCAATAAGGAAAGGGTTGAAGGATGAAGAGCATGGAAAGAAATGAGTTGCCACAGTACCCTGAAAACAGCTCATGAGGCAATCGCAGGCTAAGCAAAATGCGGATATATTCAGGTCAGTCTTTGATATTCATAGTATGAGATTCATGGTGAATTATTCCACCTTAGGTTAAAAGAGAAACTAACCATAGCAAATACCAAACAAGTAAGCACTCTGATTTTAGACTGTTCTATTAACAAGAAGTGGAAATATCTGAAATACAATTCTCAAATACACTTCTAGTAAATGCCATGGGCAGAGACACTTGGAGAGGATACTCTGCAAAGGCCCTTAATGCAATGTAACAATCACCCAAAAGCCGCAGTCCTCAGAGGCAGGTATTAAGATAGTTTAGGTGCTGGAAGTCATTAAGGAGAGGCATCAACAAGTCAGGGAAGGACAGAGATGAACTAGTGCCAATGTCAGAGAGTGAATGCTGTAGAGATGATACTGTGTTGACAAGGTACATGGTTGGCAAGGCCAGTCAAGTACCTAGGATAAATAGTCACAAGTTCTGATCTTTTCCTCCCTCTCCATATGTGAAGATCCAACTGAGGACCTCTTGGCTGGGATGGTGATTAGTCAATAAGCAGAAGACCCACAAATAAAAAGAATCAACACGAAGTATGGTTCCCCAGATGAATAAAAACCTAAGGACAAGCAGTGTGAGACATCCACTCTCAAGAAGAGAAAAATCCATTGGTTACTGTACTTTCAAAAAACTTCTCTCTGGGCCCAGTGCAGTGGCCTAGTAGCTAAAGTCCTCGCATTGCATGTGCTGCAATGCCATATAGGCACTGGTTCATATCCTAGCAGCCCTACTTCCCATCCAGCTCCCTGCTTGTGGCCTGGGAAGACAGCCGAGGATAGCCCAAAGCCTTGGGACACTGCACCCATTTGGAAGATCAGGAGGAAGTTCCTAGCTCCTGGGTTTGGATCAACTCAGCTCCAGCTGTTGTGGCCATTTGGGGAGTGAATCAGCTGACAGAACTTTTTCCTCTCTTCTCTCCTCCTCTCTGTATATCTGACTTTCCAATAAAAAAATAAGTTAAGCTTTAAAAAAGAAAAAACTTATTTCTATCTTGTTGTTTCTCATTACACGTCATAACTTCTTCAAGATCCTGTTCATGCCACCATGCCTATAGCAATAAGAAGCAAAGCAGGAGAGATACTTGTATTACATATACTTGCCATGACTATTATCATTCATCATAAATCTGCTGGGCAGACTATAATTAGAAGTTACAACTTCGGGGTGCATTGTGTTGGTCCCACGGGGAAATCAGTACCTACTTGGCATCCTACAGATCCCCCCAAAATAGGTCCAGGTGGTGCTCAGACATAAAGACTAGCAGGTTCTGGTAGGACAAGCACCCAGTGATTTAGGACAGCTGGAGTATCCATCCAGAAGTGGAAGAAAGGCTGTGTAGGCAAGGGTGTGCCTATAGCGCAGAAAAACAGGGGGTACAAAGTGGTGAGCTAGGATGTTGGGCTACAGAGACCATGGTAGAAACCCAGCACAACAGCCCAGATCTGAAACTTGCTGGAGGGGTGGCACAAGAGATAACAAGTCATCAATAAAATGTCAGAGATTAGAGGACTCGATCCAAAAACAAAATCCATCCATCTTTTGCCTATAGGAGACATGCCTTATGAATAAAGATAGGAGAAAACTGAAAGTGAAAAAAATGGAAAAATGGGCTGGCATAGCCATCTTACATAAAATAATATAGACTTTCACATGAAAATCATTAAAAAAGATGAAGAAGAACTCCACATAATGGTCAATGGATCTATCAGTAGGAAGAGATCACCACAACAAATATATATGCACCAAATGCCACGGCACCTGGCTACGTGAAACAAATATTAATGTATTTAAGGGGGGAATAGACTCCAATACCATAATAGTGGGGGACCTTAATGCTCCACTAACATCATTGGGTAGACCAACAGCTCAGAAACTCAGAAAGGAAACAGTAGAGCTCTCCAAGACACTTGAGCAAGTGGAACTAATTGATAGCTACAGAACATTTTTTTCCTACAAGATAAATGCTTTTATTTATATCAGTACATGCAACTTTCTCCAGGAATGACCACAAAACAAGCTTCAGCAAATTTTTAAAAATTGAAAATACACCACACATCTTCTCAGACCATCATGGAGTAAAACAGATGACCAATAAATGAGCTAACTTTGTAGTTGGAAGAGCTGGAAAAACATCAGTAATGCAACCCCAGGAATATAAGAAAAAATAAATAACCAAAATAAGGGAGGAAATAATAAAACAAATGGAGACCAAAAGAAAAATACACATAAGATCTATGAATTGTACTGTACCCATGTGGGAGACCTGGAGGAGGCTCCAGGCTCCTGGCTTTGGATCAGCTCAGTTTCAGCCATTGCAGCCACTTGGGGAGAATCAGTGAACAGAATATCTTCCTCACTGTCTTTCCTCCTTTCTGTTTATCTGATTTTCCCATAAAAATAAAATAGATCTTTTTAAAAAGGAAAAAAAACAGAAAAAGGAAATAAAACAACAGATATCTCAGACATACATAGAATTATTGGGAACTATTACAAGCAAATATATGCCAACAAATCAAAAGACCTAGTAGAAATGGATAGATTTTTAGACACATACAGTCTGTCAAAACTGAATCGTGAGGCAATTAATAATCTAAATAATAACATCTGCAATTGAATCAGCAATTGAACCCCTCCCAACCAAGGATGTTCCTCAATCATCAAAATGTCCATATTACCCAAAGCAATACACAGATTCAACATGATTCCAATTAAAATCTCAACAATATTCTCAAAAATAGAAAAGATGATACAAAAGTTCATCTGGAAACACAAGAGACCACAAATAGCCAAAGCTGTCCTGAAGAATCAAATCAAAATCTATTTCAAACCTCAAGATATATTACAGCAGTGGTCATCAAAACAGTCTGGTACTGATACAGAAACGGAGAAGATCAATGGAACAGAATTGAAATTCCAGAAGGGAGCCCACACATGTGTAGCCAATTAATCTTTGACAGGAGAACTTAAAATAATCCAGGGGAAAAGCCCGGTCTCTTCAACAAATCCTTTTAGGACAATTGGATAACAGCCTGCAGAAGTAAGAGTCAAGACCCCTACCTGTCTGTCATGTTTTACAAAAGTCAGCTCTAAATGGATCAAGGACCCTAATCCGCACCCAGAAATCGTGAAACTATTATAGGAAAACATCGGACGCATTCTTTAAGATGTAGAAATTCAGAAAGATATTTTAGAGAAAAGTCATCAAAAGCACAGGCAGTAAAACCAAAATAAACAAATGGGACATCAAACTAAAAAGCTTCTATACAGCAAAGGAAACAATCAACAAAGTGAAGATTGCACACTACACAACCAGTAGGGGTCTAATACGCATCATTTACAAGGAACTTCAGAAACTCAACAACAGCAAATCAAACAACCCTGTGAAGAAATGGGCAAAGGAAATGAACAGACATTTTTCAAATGGCTAATAGACATTTGAAAAAATGCTCAGGCAACATAGCTGTCACAGAATTACAGATGAAAACCACATTGAGGTTCCACCTAACTCCAGTGAAATTGTCTTACTTTCAGAACTCTACTAACAATACCTGCTGGCATGGATATGGGAAGAAAGTTGCCCTACTTCACTGCTGGTGGGAGTGGAGACTGGTACAACAACTACAGAAGTCAGTATGGAGAGTGCTAAGAGAACTGAAAATTGACCTGCCGTATGACCCAGCTATCCCACTTCTGAGAATATATCCAAAGGAAATATGCATGTGAGATATGGATCTGTAATCCTATGTTTACAACAGCAAAACCTACAATAACAGAGACGTGGAAACAATCCAGATACCCATTGAAAAAGGAGCGGCTAAAGAAATTGTGGTGCATCTACTTTGTGGAATTCTATTTAGCCATTAAAAAGAATGAAATTCTACTATTTGCAATCAAATGGTCCCAACTGCAGACCATTATGTTCAGTGAAGCAATCAATCCCAAAAGGACTAATATCTTTTGCTTTCTCTGATATAAGGCAAACTTCATACAAAGTACGAGATCAACAGCCCTTTCAATACTGTTTTTACTACATCTCAAAGGGTTTGATATTTTGTTTATATTTTTATTCATTCAAAAAAGGTTTTTTAAATTTTTTCTTATTAATTTCCTTACTAACTCTTAGGTCATACAATAGCATCTTTTACTTCAGGAAAGTCTTTGATTTTCCTTTACATTTCTTCAACAAGACATTGGTCATTCAGTAGCATCTTACTTAACTTCGTGTTATTGTAGTTTGTTTATTTTTCTCTCTGTTGTTGATTTTGTTTCATGGATTTTCATTTAGTAACTTTGTAGTGGAGACTATTGCATACAGAAGTGAAGATACAATGCAGTGTATATCTACTTCCAAATCAAAGATGAATTCCCATGGAAACTGTTGAATGTATCTTGGCAATAGGCTGCTGGACTCTCTGCCCATTGTCCATGCCTACAATGTCAGAATACACTCAAATAGCAGAATGATGGACTTGTGACTAATTCTGACACATTATACTATCATAATGACATGAAGGAAATCAGTACAGGAGTCGGGGATTTGAAGATGCAGAAAGAGAAAGCCCAGAGCCTATGGAACTGTATCATGGAATAATTTTTAAAAATTTAAAAACATCACAATTTTTTAAAAAGTTACCACTTTTACTAACGTAATGTGAGAGAGATATAATTGTGTGAATTCAAGTAAATCAAGCAAAGTCTCCTCCCCACACATCTCATAAAGCCACGGTTGAGTCACTACATCTCATGATGGTCATTGTGTCAAGTGTGAAGTCAGTCATGCACTGGGTGCTGTGGCTGCACACAGGGTCTTCCAAAACTTCACAGCAAACATGTGTTCAGAAAGAGCCAAGCATGGATTTCAGGCTCAAGAGTATTTGAATTGCATTTTCCATGAACTTTTTGAAGTGACTTGGTTCAACCACTGAGGATGTCTTGGCCCAAGATTTCTCTCACATCAAATTCAGCCCACAATTAAGGCCTTATCCATGTCTAATCTGCAAGGCATGCTACAAAGTGAAAATAAGAAAGCCCCATCTTTGAATACATATCTTGGTTTATTGGCAGAAATGTAACATCATTAAAAATTGTGTTCTCAGAATTGATTTAGAAAGAAGATTTGCCCCATTAATTGTATGATTTGATTTAGAAAGAATTGAGTTAGAAAGAAGATTTGCCCCATTAAAAAATACAGCGGTAGATTCCTTTAACTCCTGAGACCTTGCTTTGATGTAGCCAACACAAAAAAAGCTATTATGCAATTTAAAGCTGATCATTAAACGAGAATGATGTAAAAGGCCTAATTGAACATGGGAAACTTGCTCATTTCAAGCAGTGGAACACAAGGTTCTGTAGCATCCTATATTGTGAAATATAATTAAGGCCAAAATAAAACCTAACCCAAATTCAAAAATCTTTCTCCTGTTTTGCAGTTCTCAATCAGAAGTGTCTCACCTCAGACCATTTGGTTCTTACATGCTGGTATAACAAGAAAATTCCTTTTTGTGTTGTTATGTGCTGCTTCATTCATGCATTCAGCTGTCACAGTTTCATGATTATCTATAGGCAGTCCTTTGGTTGTAGAATAGCTACATCTTAAGATGCTGACCCAGAACACTGGACTTCCACTGATCACTTCCTGTCAGCAAAAGTGCACGTATTCATACGTGTTCAGGAGCCATACTTGCCTGGGAAAAGAAGGCTATAAATTCAGGAAGTATAAATAGCACACCTATGCCAAGCCTACATAAGGCAAACAGAGGAAGTGATGTTTCATTCCAGCAGTGGCAGGCACCCTATGTTGGTTTTGCTTCTACTTTAAACTGGTTTCATCCAGGCATAGAACGGGAAAATAAAAATGGTTATGGATTGAAGTGGGTCACTGGTATTTTCCTGTGTCGAAGTCCTAACCCCAAGTATTCAAGATATGACTTAGTTTGGAAAATGGGTCATTGCAAGTAAGATTAGTTCTTTTGCAATGAGAAAGCACACGGGAGTAGGGTCCCAATCCAACATGATTGTTGTCCTTATAAAAGAATGCTGGAGGAAGACACGGACATGCACACAGGGAGGACACCATGAGAAGATGGATGTTCTGCAGCCACAAGCCAGGAGCTAGCGGAAGTTAGGTGGGGATCCTGGAATAGACCCTCCATGTGGCCTTGAGAAGGAGCATGCAGCACTCTACAGCAGCTGCAGTAGGGAATGCCAGGGCCTTGTAATGATCCCATAACATTCAAATTTTTATGAGCCTCTGTGTGCTTCCTTAGAAGATCCCTTTTTCCCACAGCCAAATATTTTTCTTACTCATCAAAACCAATCCCATGTCTAGTTCAGGTGCCTCCAACCTCAGTATTTGTTAGAAAGCCTCAGGCCCAAGTTGGGGAGAAACCCTGAACAGTTTCGCCTGGAAGAAGATTCAAGTGAGCAAGCCAGCAGCACACTGCTCAGGAGAAGCCACAAACCCAGAATGGACCCAGACTCCCAAATTAGAAAGGGAGACAATTTGACACCGTCACTTGGATGAGGCTTCTATAGCAGGAGCTCCTGGTGGACCTACATTACTTTCACATCAAGGGATGATGAGGAAAGTGAATGACGTCTTCAGAAGACAGTCCACAGGATGAACCAGGAGTCGTCTGAAGCTGTTGAACACAGGGGTGAAATCATCCTATTGAGAAAACATGAAGATATGTGTGTATATCTACCTATGTATGTATGTATCCTTCCATAATGTTTAGTAACAGAACAGTAGCAGAACATCAGAAAGGAAGTTTTGTGTTCTGAGCACAGTGCAGCATCATCCAGGAAAGAAGTTTAACCTCCCTAGAGGAATTTGCAATAGAGACAGAGGCAGAGAAGAAGGAGAAGCTAGAGGGGGGAAAAGCAATTATTGATGATTTTTCTTGTCATCCTTATTTTATTTCTAGGAAAGACTGGTCTAAGGGGGAAAAAGGAGTAGTTTGTTCTTTACTGTAGCTGACAGTGATAAGGAGAGGTATATACAAGGAAACAAAATGATAAATTTATTTTGGTGCAGAAAATATTAAAATCAATACATAACTCATATTGTGCAATTCCTCTGAGCATTCTGAAGACTCCTTGTTTGGGTGCACGTCAACATTTTGCCTCCAAATAAACATCTTTTAATTGTGCTTTCCATGAGCTCCTGGAAGTGCCCAGTATGAATGTGATGTCAGTCACAATAAACTCATGTCAAGTTAGGAGCACTTAGGAGAGCTCTGATGGATATTTGAACAAGTGGGTTCACACTATTATTATTATTATTATTATTATTCAATTTCATGAATGTGTACCTATGTGCCACCATTCTCACCTTACCCAGGGAAGCAAAGACACGGATATTTGATATACCACAGAGGCACCTAGCACTCGGTTCATGTTAGTGCAGAACAACGGATATTTGATATACCGCAGGGGCACCTAGCACTCGGTTCATGTTAGTGCAGAACAATGGATATTTGATATATACCGCAGGGGCACCTAGCACTTGGTTCATGTTAGTGCAGAACAACAGATATTTGATATACCGCAGGGGCACCTAGCACTCAGTTCATCCTGCAGAACAAAGGGGCAGGATGGAAAGCAGTGGGCAGTGCTGGGAGGAAAGACAGTTCAGAGCCAGCAAGATGAAGAAGCAGGCATGGAGCAAAATCAGCCAAACCCAAAGGGCAACTGAAAAGTTTCCTAAAAGCCCTAGGAGGTGCTTCCAATTCATTTAACAAAGAAATTTGCCTTCCTAATAAATGCCTCAGCTATGATTCTGGGAAACTTGTGTCTCAGAGGGAATTGCTCAAGACATAAACAAGTTATTAAAAGAACAACAAAAAGACGCTAAGATGCTTAAATCCCATCTGGCCTCTTGCTTGCATCAAAAGTCTACACTTGGGAATCTGTTGCAAGCCCTGGAAACCCAGGTGGAGTTCTCCACTCATGACAGGCCATGGAGTTGCCTTACCAAGGGAAAGAATCGCCTTGCCCAATCCTGATGGCGCCAACATTTCCCACCTGTTCCCCAATAGAAAACCTGCCACCGTCTTTCATGGAATGACCACTCAGGAGGGTATGTGTGGAACTCTGGCTGCAGGTCTTGCAGATGAAACATGGGCATGCGTTTCTCACTTCTGACTCTTTGCATGTGGACATAGCTTCCCTGTGAGGGAACAGCACTGATGCATTTTACAGCTGCAAAAGGGTGTGGGACACAATAAGGCCCTTTGTGATTAGAGCGGAAAGGGAAGGCAATGTCACTCAAAGTCTATTGGGAGAAGATTTCCAGCTGCAAGTGTGGTGTGGGTGGAAAGGGGAAAATATTGAACCGGAGAATATGAACATACTGAGCAGTGTTCCACAGGGACTGCCAGAATCTTGAGGGTTAAACTAGGATAGAAAAAGCTCGGCCTTTTTCTTTCTGCCTACCCCCCTAGAACTTTTGGGCACTATTTTAGTTTCTGTAGTTGGTACTATTAAAACATAGATGAAAATAAACTGAACCACAACCCCTCTCCCCGCCGCCATCTCCACAGGCCATTAGAGTCCTCTCCAGTACATTTGAAAATGACAGCAACAGGTGTTTCTGGGGATGTGACAGGAGCAGAGAGGATGGGGTGGTCTTACAGGGATGTTGTCAGGAACCTTTCCAATATGGTCCAAAGCTCAGATTTCTCTTCCAGCAAAAGAAGATGCCCATCAGTGTCACAGTGCTGTCTCCCAGCCAGAGGTCCAGGTTACAGGGAAGAGCCACAGGCCCTGAGAGCTCCAGGGAAGCGACACAATGACAGCTTCTGCAGTTACAGTGAAGTTTGAAGTTTGGGGGCATAAATACAGAAAGTGTTTCTAAAAGTAAAATCAAACATTATTTTTTTAAATCACTACATATGAGATCATTCCGTTTTAACACATAATGACACAGGATGAATCTGGAGCAGAGCTCAGCACAACCGGAAGCATAGAAGATGAATTTCATAGAACTCCACCCCCCACACCCCGCTCAGCTGAGGATATCATTGTTCCTCTTGGAGAAAAACTAGACATTCATAGGAGAACTTTAAATGTCATGTTTATTAAGAGTAATGGAAAGAGAGGAAAAAATGAGAGAGACAGGCTTTTCAGGAGAAAAGCCGGTTCACTCCCAAAATGCATGCAACAGCCAAAGCTGGGTGAGGACAAAGCCAGCAGCCAGTAACTCAATCTGAGTCTCTTGTGTGGGTTATGGGGGCAAAGTACATGAGCCGTCATCTGTGACCTCCTAGGAAGTAGCAGCTGTAAGCTGATGAGAATAGAGGTGGGGCTCTATTCTGTGATATGCGATGCAAGCAGCCCATGCAGTGACTTACTCAACTATGCTCAGGATACTTTTTGCATTAGTAAGTCTGGTTCACCACCTAATTATGCTTCAGTGAGCTGCTCTCCTCTTATAAGTTTAATTCTGTTTCTAACAAACTTGCCAGAAACCTTCTATGAGGTAGAAAATATGCTAGCTAAGCTCTGGAGATACAAAAGGGATGAGTTCAATCATTCTCAAAATCCTTTTATCTTTTCAAAATTCTTAAACTTTCTCCAAATATTACCATAACAAGACAGGTGTAGTTCAAAGGCCCATCACTATCCTGGTGGCCAGAGAAAATGTGCAAAGTAGGTCAACATCCTCACTTAAGAATTCTGCCTTAAACAGGGGAGTGCTCCACCGCAAAAACTGTTTTTTCTACTTGCATGCTTCCATGAACTAATTTTGTTTGTTTATAGAAACTACTTGGTGATTATTCACTCCATCAAAATGGAATCTTTTAGCTCAAAGGAACTTCTGAAATCAGACACTCAAAGTACATCCCAAATCCTCTAAAATTCTAAGCTAGATATTTTTGAACCGTGCTCATTAGTACTGTCTGCTCACTACTAGAGCTGTGCAGCTGTGACTGCGCTAATGCCTAAGTGCTCTAATAACCAGAAATCTGGAGAGGGCTAATACCTTGATTTCAACTCTTGGTGAAACTCTGAGCTTTCATTTACATGAAAATCAAACTTAAATAGCTTGGACACGTTCAAGCTGTGAACATCAGCACTATGACTATGACTAGGTAGTCATGATCCATCACAGTGAAGCCTTGTGAGTAGGAGGAGGAAATGCATGATCAGGTGACTGGACAGATGTTCAAAGAGATGCTGTGATGCCAGAACAACCTGCATCCATTTCAGCTTCCTTGGAGGCTAGAAGCAAGACTGAGCACAACCCTGCAGCTAAGGCAAGGACAGCACATTGTAGGATACTAGGAAAAACAGCTTAGAGACACCAGATTCAATTGATAGCAAACATATTTTCTTAGCAGCGAAAATCCCTAAAAATGGAATCAAATTATGGTGTTGGTACCCAGGAAAGGTATCATCACAGTAATGGTACTTCAAATAAAAGGCGTTGTCAAGACTCTCAATTCTGCCGCTTACAGCTGATGTACAAATAAAAGGCTCAGATTCATTTCACGTAAATCAGCAGTAATGTTTCCCTCGTATGCAATCTCCAAAGAAATCTACGGAATACGTTTTTCTTCCTTCTATGGCTCACAAATACCTATGTAGAAAAGAAATTTAGGAAGGTTGCATGGAAGCCCAAGAAAATCAAGGGAAGAAAGTAAAGTATCCAAGAATTTTTCTCTAAAGAATTAAAGATTTATTTTATGTGTTTGAAAAGCAAAGTTACAAACACACACACTGAAACTCTTCCATAGGCTGAGTCACCGCCCTTATGGCCGAAACCAGCAGGGCCAGGCTGGAGCTGGGACTTAGAACTCCATCTGGGTAGAAGGAGCAGAGCTCAGAACACAAGACAATTTGGGAATTGTTCTTCATTTTAGTTGTGCCATTTTACTCTTTTATCAAATGGCAATGTTTTCCTGGGTAGAAGTGATATCTTAAAAATACACATAAATAAATTAATAATAGGAGTCCAGTGGGAATGAGAAAATTGTAAAGTAACGGTTAAGGCACAGAAGGGTTGATGAGGACTCTGATGCATTCTGAGTCTGAATACACCTGTGGTTGACCACAGCCTAGTCCCCAGATTCAAGAGTGTTACTAGTGAGAGCCAAGACTGTGAGAACATGTAAGGAAGCAGAAAAGTACTGTGAATACAACTTCTGCCTCCATCCGCGTTTGCTTCCCAGAAGCACGTGCTTTGCATATATTTGCATAGCGCAGCATTGGTGTAGGGCGGGTAAATCAAATCTCATGAAAAGGCTCTGCTCCATGCAGTGGCAGAGGGAAAGACACACCCACTGTCCAATGGGGCTGCTATCCTGGATACGGAAATGTACAAACAGGAAATCTGGCTCACAGTTCTGGAAGCTGGGTAGCCCAACTTCGAAGTGTCAACAAATGTAGCATCTATCTCATATGGGGAAGGGACAAGCAAATATTCCCCCCAGGCAGCATAATAT
The DNA here is from genome assembly GCF_030435755.1 of Ochotona princeps. Taxonomy (NCBI): domain Eukaryota; kingdom Metazoa; phylum Chordata; class Mammalia; order Lagomorpha; family Ochotonidae; genus Ochotona; species Ochotona princeps. The sequence continues at coordinate 37,353,744 of NC_080841.1, forward strand.
TTGTTTGAAAAACAGAATTACAGAGAGAAGAGACAGAGAGAAGTCTTCCATCCAATAATTCACTCCCCAAATGGCCGCAATAGCCAGGATGGGATCAAGCTGAGGCCAGGAGCCTAGAACTCCATGCAGGTCTCCATGGGGGTGCAAAAATCCATCCTTCCCAAATGCATTAGCAGGGAGCTAGATCAGAAATGGAGGACTGGAATTGGTGTTCATATCAGATGCTGCTTTGCAGGCAGTGACTAAACTCACTGTGCTACAATGCCAGCCCCTAACGCAGTTCATTTTAGATAAATACATAAATTTAAACCCAAAGTGACATTTCATGCCCAAGAATCTTTCCTAGGCCAAATCAGTCACAGATTTATGATGAAATAAAGGATTGGATGTTCAGTGCATGCCAGTGGACTGAGAGAATCCCTGTTGTGACTTGTGGATACTACCTCTATCCTTTTATTGCCACCCCTCCAGTCTCTTGCAGCAACCACGGAAAAGTTGACAAATGTGAATTCTTTCTGCAAAGGAATGCAGAAAAACAAAATGCAGTTTTTGTTTTTGAATCAGAGTAGCAAAAAAAAAAAAAAAAAAACCTATAACAACACTATCACACAATTTTCCGCAATTCCCATGCCAGAGACACTACCCTCATGGCAGTTGCCCTATCCGAGGCCACTGCACAACATGCCCTTGGTCATTTCTTTCTAGCTGAAATGTCACTGAGATTGATTTATACTTATATAAAATTATATGTTTTAATATATTGCATCAAATATAATATATATTACTGTATTGTTTATATAATATTCATATTATACTATAGTGTTATATTGTTATAACAAAAAGTAGGTAGTTGCCAATTAATTGAAGTAAATATGCAACCCTTCAAATGAAATCTGAGAGGGTGAAAATCAGTTCTGTGGATAAACTGGTGTTGCTGGGGGCCACGGAATTGGCATTCTTGTCTCAGGCATGAAGGAGTTCAAAGACAGGATGTGCACAAAGATTGGCAGAGTGAGATTTGTAACCCACGTGGAAGCACATGCTTGAGAGGGAGCTACGATCCAGCAGGTGCAGGTGATCTGCGATCTCTGGTCAGAGATTTCCCGGAAACTTAGGACCTCTCATGTTCTAACCGTTTTTATGAAGTCTTACAAATGTTATGGCGTTAGACGGCTGATGGCAGCCTGCGGATATTATTGCAATGAGATGATCACAGGGACCTAAACAGCAGCCTTTGGGATATTTTTGGCCAGTGCAAGTCCTGGGCAGCACTTCTGGGTGGATGACCATGGGAGGAGTTCAGGGAGCAATCTTTGGTGGGGGGAGAGTGTGGTAACACAGTTCCTGTAACCTTTCCTCTGATCTCTGTAACCGTTTGTGTAACTTATATTCCTAACAGAACGTCAAAAATAGAAGTATTTCTAACAGAACTTGTAGGAAGCCATAAACAGTTGCAACATGGCTAACAATCCTTTCTTTTGAATGGAAGTCTAATGGCCTGTTCTAGCTCAGAGTCGTGTGCAACCATCTTGAAGTTTCTGTGGTTGTCTCATTATCAACAGTACCCCAAATCAAACAACTTGGGTGAACTCTTACGTTAGACACATTAAATAAATCTGCTTTTAAGAAAACCACAGGTTAATGAATTACTTCTTATCTCATTTTAGTTTTCTCTGAATTTCCATCAAGTGTTAGTGTTTAATCCTTGGTAGGAGGATTGAATCATATTCAAATTGGAATCAAAAATGTGGCAACAATCCTGCTTGTATTAGGAATGATGAAATTATTTTCAGAATTGAACTCTGTTGAATACCACTTCTTTTCTTTCCTCCACCTGACCAAGTACATGAAATTAAATTTCATAGTTAACTTTATAAATCCTAGAACACATGGTTCTGGTTTTCTAAATTTAAACAACAACCCCAAAGGAAATGGCAGAAATAAATATCATGAAAGAAAAAGATGGAATTAAAAAGTCTATCTCCTCATATTTTATTAGTTCCCTATTCTGATAATTATCTTTCATGAAGTAGAATGTAATTCCTAATGTTTTTCTCTGTTTCTCCTGGCCTCAGGAAGTCAGAATTGAGCTCAGCACTACATTCAATGCAAAGATTAGCACTGTCTTTACCTTGTATATCCAGTTTGATTTTCTGAGATCTTCCCTCTTTCTCCCTCCTTTTTGATCATCTTGTTCTCCATGACTGGAAATCATACACTTTGCCTTTTATTCCCATACCTATTGAGATTGATAAAGTGAATTTTTGAATTCTTAAGCAGCATTTTGCCACCCTCCTTCTATTTCAGGACATGTGGTAATTTCTGCAGACTTATTTTTATTATTTATTTGAAAGGCAGAGAGAGAGAGAGAGAGAGGGAGAGAGAGAGAGAGATTGAGTACTTCCTTCCTCTGGATCAATCCCTAAATGCTCACAATAGCTGGGGCTAAGCCAGGCCCAAACCAGGAGCTGGGAAACTCAATTTGCTTGTCCCAGGGGGCTTGCAGTGACTCCATCGCTTGACACAACACCTGCTGCCTCTCAGCATTCACATTAGCAGGAAGCTGGAATCGGAATCCAAGGACTGGGATTTGAATCACACACTCTTGATACAGGATTTCAAGTTCTTTGCAAAATACGCCCATCATGGAAGGTTATTCCACAAGAGAGAGACTTGGGGTGAATTTGAAAGCACAGAGTGAAAGAATATGGGAAGCATGTGACGGAGTGAGCGGAGGTTCTGCCGAAGCTTGATGGTGGTAGCCCATCTGGGTGAATGCAGAGAGATGACAGTCACTTGCTCAGCATTGTCACCAAGAGCCAGATCATAAAAGATGTCCTGGACTTCGTGCCACAGCTTCACCTATTACCTTTTCTATCTTACATTATCATTACTTATTTATTCATGTTTTTTTCCCAAGTAAGAGCATGATTCTCTCGGGGTAGGACTTCAGTTATTTCATCATTGCATTTTCCAGAGTTTACACAAATAATTATATACGTAACAGATTTTCTATGCTAGCTTTTGAATTAATTAATGAATGAAATAATGAGCATCTTAGAATCTGTTTTTCATTTAAATGATGTGTATGCATTTGCCTCAGTTTGGTAGACTGATAGGTGAAGTTTAGATTTACCTTAAAAGCAAAACATTCTGGCAATTGCTTTTCTTTCTTTTTCTTAAAAAGATTTATTTATTTTTATTGCAAAGTCAGATACACGGAGAGAAAGAGAGACAGAGAGGAAGGTTTTCCATCCAATGACTCATTCCCCAAGTGACTGCAATGGTCAGAACTGAGCCGATCCGAAGCCAGGAGTTTGGAGCTTCTTCTGGGTTTCCCACATGGGTACACGGTCCCAAGGCTTTGGGTCATCATTGACTGCTTTCCCAGGCCACAAGCAGGCAGCTGGATGGGAAGTGGGGCCACCAGGATTAGAACCAATACCCATATGGGATCCTGGCACATTCAAGGCAAGGGCTTTAGTTGTTAGCCACCATGCCAGCTGCCAATTGATTTTCTATTTTGGATAAGCAGTTGGTTTCCAGTTTCTTTGGGCATTGTCAGTTATGAATGGAATAATTCATTTGTTGTTCTATTACTAATTTTCATGTTCACAAAACAGTCTGTTGAATGGCTGGGGGTCATGTGGCCAGTGACAAAAACAAATTAGAGCAGTGTTGTGGTACAGTGGTGTGGTACCACTACTTGTTTTTTTTTTTTTAAGATTTTTTATTTATTTGATTACAAAGTCAGATATACAGAGAGGAGGAGAGACAGAGAGGAAGATCTTCCGTCTGATGATTCACTCCCCAAGTGAGCCGCAACGGCCGGTGCTGTGCCGATCCGAAGCCGGGAACCAGGAACCTCTTCCAGGTCTCCCACACGGGTGCAGGGTCCCAAAGCATTGGGTCGTCCTCGACTGCTTTCCCAGGCCACGTACAGGGAGCTGGATGGGAAGTGGAGCTGCCGGGATTAGAACTGGCGCCCATATGGGATCCCGGGGCTTTCAAGGCGAGAACTTTAGCTGCTAGGCCATGCCGCCGGGCCCAGGTACCACTACTTGTGATGTAGCATCCCATATCTGAGCATGGTTCAAGTTCAGCTGTTCTACTTTCCATCCAGCAGCCTGCTACTATACCTGGGAAAGCAACACACGATCACCCAAGTGTTTGGGCCTGGCCACCCACATGGGAGACCCAGATGGAGTTCCTGGCTCCTGGCTTCCATTTGGCTAAGACATGCTTGTTGTGGCCATTTGGGGAATGAATCAGGAGATGGAAAATTCTCTTTCTGTAACTGTCATTTAAATAAATAGACAAATGAATACATCTTTCTAAAAAATAAATAAAATATGCAGAAAAATAAGACATTTTCTTAAATACAAAAGTAGGGTCCTATTTGGAAAGAATCGTGCCCAGGTAGTCCTGTTGCTTGGTCCCAAAAGGCCAGAAGGCTTCAGTCAAACACCACCTTAAGAGCAAAGGAAGGTGAACATGGAAAAGGCTTTGTTGTAGTCTCCACACTGTCAACATGCACACGCTTGCTTATTTCAGTTGACAGTAAATTGGAGGAGAAATATTTTCAAACCCTCCTGGCCCCAAGGTTGGAAAGCAGACAGACTGCTCCATCCCAGAGGAACAGAAATACTGAGTGAAGACTTACCCCCGTGAAGCATCCAACAGGGCACACAACTGCTTCTGTGGGCCTCCACCTGCTCCATCTCAGGGCTCACACTCCTGTTCTTGATGGAGAAAGGAAATGAGTGGAAGACTCTGGGATTTGGGTCTGGGTGGAAAATGGAGTTAAGTAATTAAATTAGCTCTGTATAAGCCTCCGGGCTTATGAGAAATCATGTCGGAAAGAATTTTTATAGCTATGATGGTCAAAATTCATTATGCTGACTTCATGTTCATATTAAACCCACAGAATGAGGTGACACTTTTACAAATGTGCCAAACCTTGACCAGCCAAAAACTCGTTATGCCAGCTTTTCCTTTTCTAATTTAATTAAATGGAGAAAAATAGCATCCATCTTTTTGTTTCCTCTGTGCATATTTGCCTGCCTGTGTGAAAGATCTTCTGGTATATCCAGGATGGAGGGCATGTCCTGGTGTTTGGTAAATATTCCTGATTGTTTCATGGGAGTGAGATGTGGTCAGAGATAATATGAGAGCAAGAGCAAAGCAAGAAATACCTAATGATACACTACATGTGTCATGCCATGTCATGTCATTTGGGTTGTTGGACATGAAAGGCATGGCTCATTAATACAGACTCTTAGAAAGATGGGGAAGAGTGTGCCTAAATCCTGTCCCAATCCAATATCAAGGCAACAAATCAATATCCCATATTAACTGATACATGATCCTGAAACCTGGTTTCCTGTTAATGTTGTGGAGTTTGCAAATACAAAGGCAGGGTTTCTTAGCCTAGACTCTATAGGACACGCTTGTCTGGGCAATTATCTTTTGCTGGGGGGCTGGATTTCAGCAGCACCACTGTCCTCTAAGGATAGAAGGGAAGAGTACCTTTCCTTGGGTGCTTCCCCATTCTTGACAATCAGAAGTGCTTCCTGATTGAGGCAGGTGACCTATCAGTCAAGACATCAGTTAACAAACCCACATCCTCCTCTGCCTGAGTGCCTGGGTTTGGTTCTCAGTTTTAGTTCCCAATGCCAGCTCCCTAGGACTGAACCTGTGGATGGAACGTCTCTCTCCTCTCTCTCTATTTCCCTCTCTTCCAAATAAATGAAAATAATCATTTTTGTAACAGAAAACCTTCTGTGATACCCTCACTGTCTGGGATTACCCAGTCACTTTTGGTCACCACACATGTACACTAAGTACCCATGCGTCTCCCCAGTTAACTCTAAAGCACTAACATAGACTGAGCAGTAAATGAACCTGGAGAATAAGCGCCAAAGGCAATTTTCCTTTATCATTCAGGTTGTACCTAATTAGGTAGGGTACAGACATTTAGTGGACAGAAGAGTGTATTCTGTCCAGAACAAGGGGAAGAGGCAAGACAGACCAGGACAGATGTACATGCAGAGGAGGCCTTGGACTCGAACACTTGGCTCGACACTTTGATTTGTGTTCCATTTAATCCTCACAGAAGCAAGTAACAGAGACTGGGGCATCATTTTTCTCAAATGAAGATAATTAAACTGGAAGTGGGGAAGGCAGGTGGAGGTTGTTGCGTGTAAATGGTGGTTATGAAGACTGGCATTACCAAAAACACATTAGGACACATTGGAGAGATGAGGCTGGCAGAGTGGCCAGGAGGTGCCTACTGCAGCCATCCTGCAGTGCACAGAGTGAATTCTCTCTCAGTGAAGGCCTGTCTGGTCCATGCGTCATTATCAGCCAGCTGACCCTCCCGGAGGTCTACAGTCAGACCAAGAAGGGGCAGCATTATTTGCTATCTAATAGGGGATGACTGAGGGTTTACAGCAGGCACAACATGTGGAAGACAAGGCCCCAGGCACTCACACATCCCCCTGGATGTGTTAATCACTCCCCACAGACAGCCAGAATGGAGCTGCTTCCCGCCCTCCCTCCCCCCCTCCAAGGTCCCTGGCCAAGGGCTTCTTAGGAAATGTGCACCATAACATTTTCAGGCCCAGGTGTGATGTAGAAACAAACTGAAGGCTCTAGGAATAGTTCCAAAGCTTCCTCAAGGTTTTAAGAAAGGGTAAGTCTGCTTTTGAAGGAAGGAAATTTTATCTCTTGAGTAGAGATTGAAACTGAACAATGTTTTTATTGCTTTTGGATCAAATCATCAAATAAGTGATTTTTCAAAAAGAATAAATCAGGAAACAAATGTTAAAAATCAAACTCCCTTCCATGAGGAGGTTTCATTTTGCCCCTGTCCCAACAGGCCCTGGCAGGAGATACAGGCAGTAGCCTGCAGTGGAAAACGCAACAATACCCCAAGTTCCCACACTAGAGGCACAGGCCTAAGTGGCAGTTCTGAAATAACGATGAACTGCACTTGCCAGGGACATACAGCCCTAAGTGTCTCCGGTCTGCATACTTAAGGAGACAAACTTCAAAAAGGAAGGGTTATGTTCTTCTAACTTATGACTCAGAAAATGGGACTCAACATGAGAATCAGAAGCACAATTTAGTAATTTAACCATTTTGGTAGACAAATTTATACCTCTGAGTGGCCCTGGCAGCCCATTTGCAATGATGCTGGGAGGTAATATAAACCTCACACAGCTGCACAGAGAAGATATAAAATATCCCAGCCAGAGAGAAATAAGTGGCAGGTACTACACTGCAAAATTGTACACCACAGACCAGATTTTGCATTTTACGTTTTTCCAAATGATCAGATTTTTCTCTGCTTTCAACTCCTTTCCTTGGCTCTTTGCATCACATGCTGTTATATATTTATTTATCTGGGTTTGGAAAGTAACTCTCAAGTACAACTTGTAAATGTCCTTCTACCCCCACCTGATCCCAGGAACAACAGCTGGCTCATCCAGCTGCAGAATAGCATAAGCTAATGACTGTAGTTAAGGCTCACTGAGAGAGGATTATAGATATGAATTGCTGTGGTTAAGAAGTCAGATTTCTTTTTTATGCCTCTTTATAAAGGTTTCTACTTCTATTTGCAAATGCCAATAATACTGGATTGGGGAGTGGGGCAGGAGTGCGTCTCAGCATGATGCTTTAAGGAGCCTTTTTCCCATTCAGAAGTCCAGGATTAGAGAAAGGCAAAGAGAAAAGGGAATAGAGAATGGTCTTGATAGATTACTTAGTTACATTAAGATTAAGATTGTTAGAAAAATAGAACTACCTTTGAGTTTCAGATGCACCAATGGTATTTTAGCATTAAGTATATTTTGTGCAACATTTGCCCAGCTGTTATATGGAACAGGAATATACCCAGAAACTACACCAGATACCTGAAATGCAAGTTTACCTGGCAACACACTAACAACCTTGCTAAATGTGACCATCCTACTCAAGATGAAAATGGATGGGCAGAAAGTCAGTTGAACTCCCAGCTTCCAACGTGCCGAAAGGTAGCATTGACGCATGGCTATCGGCAGCAAAATCGTAGCTTCGTAGAATTCCACATTTTGCTTTGAGAAAATTTGGGTGTTTGTATTTCAACATGGGTGTTGAAGTCTGTGGTTTAGGAATTCCTGACATTAAAAACTGTCAAGAGGCAGTGAAAGAGCTGAGGTTTGTCAGTGTCTGCTTGACCTTCTGCTCCCTCCTTCTTTCATTCACCCCTGCAGCAACTAGAGACTCCTTCCCATAAAAAGTAGAAATCCAGGCAAGCAAAGGCCTGTCCAAAACTTTCAACTGTTTAATTTCAAGCTAAACAAAATTTAATTTCTTAAGTTGCAAATAGGAAACTCTCCTTACTATAATTTGCACTCAAAGTCAGGTACAAGTAGGTATGTAGAATGAGTCTAATTCAGAATTAACTAGAATATGGCACACACATTGTCAGTATGATTTTGGGGACAAAATAAAAAGAAGAAAAGATATGCAAAGAAGACACTGAAGTAACTTTCAATATCTTGTGACAATAAAGTGATAGCTTGATCACCAAGGATGGCCCAAGCAGTTGTATGCTTCTAAACAGAGCATTCTAAACAACAACAACAACAAAAAAAAACAAAACAAAACATTACTTATCAAAGAGCCAACGTATCTCCTATTTTACTATGTGCTTTTTGTTCATAAAGGGAATCATGACAACATACAAGAAATCGGTAGGTACTGCTTTTAAGTCTTCCTTGAAAATTGTGAAAATGGACACAAATGTTGATATCACACTGCGACCATGCAACAATGAGCAATGACAAGAAGACTGTATCTCAGACTGTATCTCCACAAGTTGCTCCTTGTGCCCTAGGAAGCCACACAGACATTTACGAGTTATTTTGACTCATATGGTGTTGCCTGACTTGTGTCACAGCCAACTAAACATGGTGAGATAGCAGAGGTGGTGTAAACATTGTTCACCAAAAATATCTCCTAGAGATGGAGTGGAAACAACTGCATCTGTGGTTTTGGCGGGACTCAGGCTACAGCTGGGAAGTTCCAAAGCCAGGTTCTCTCAAATGAGAAAAATTCCTGCAGAAGCCACACTTCTGGAAACAGGGGAAGACAGAAAGAGTCTGTGGAGGATGCAATTCTATTTCACGTTACAAAGATGCAGGTAAGTGGCTGTGACCCCAAACTTTGCTCGTCACCCTTGTTGGCAGGGAAGTGATCTGGAAAGCCTGCTGTCAACAATCATAAAGGGAGAGTGTGCATCAATTAAAGATGAATTCTAAATATTCAAACGTATGCTTCAATTGAATTTAGTTACATTCAGTAAGCCTTTAGTAAGGTTACTGAGTTGGTTGTTGTAACACAAAGCATAATGGATTCTTATCTTCCTTTTAAAAACTCCTTTTCTTCTGAAAACAGCATCGTTGCCATCGAGGGCTTTAGAAATAAATTTAAAATGGACTGGAAAAAAAAGTCCAGTTAGAAAGATTCAACTTATGGATTAGTTTTAGAACAGTTTGCTAATCTCAGCTTTGATCTGGGAAAATAAGGATAAATCAGTCCTGAAGATTAAACTTTACGACTTATCAGCAGGAAAATTTTGCTGATCTCCAATGGTTCTCTTGGCATAGAAGGCAAAATGAGAAGTGTAAGATAAGATTTAAAAATGTGCCTCTTGCAATTTAAAAACAAAACTTCAAGTACAATCAAGAAACATGTAAGAAATTCTTGCACATTATGAGTACTGATGTGTTAGGACTATGATAAGGCTCTGTTTTGAAGAGCAGCTCCCAAGTAGTGTAACCCAGGCTCTCTCCCACTGCCCCTGGGACGTTTTTATTTTAACTAAGAGAACCATTAACTATGTCCACTAATACTTTGACATGCCATGAATAAGAAATGAAATCAGCAAAAGAATGGACCAAATGGGACTCTAAGACCACAAATAAGAGCATAGGAGAACAGCTGAGAGGTGCCCAAGAGATGTTTGAAGTAAGAGGAAAGATGTGTTTTTTTAGTTAATTACATTGCATTAAGTGACACAGTTTTATAGGCACTGGGATTCCCCCCACCTCTCCCCAAACCCTCCCCCCATGGTAGATTCCTCCACCTTGTTGCATTACCACAGTTCAAGTTCACATGAGATTGTTTTATTGCAAGCGTATACCAAGCATAAGAGGAAAGATGTTTAGCAACAGCCAGAACAGGCCTCAACTAACTCACTTTCTGCCATAAGGATTCTAGCCACTTTAGGGACGTCAGGCGTGCTTTGCAAGGCTCGGTGGGTGAATGAAAACATATCCCCACCTGGCAGTCTAAGGAAAATAAACTGGGAGACTATATGGGTAATGAAAGTCAAAGTGGCGATTACCAGATGATAAGGGAGTGGGTAGTAAATTGCAACTGTGATCTGAGGCAAGAGAGCTGCAATTCAGCCTGGCTGGCCCATTTGTGAGTAACACGTGGCCACAAGGATTTTGCAAGTCTCCAACATTATTTCCTTTCTCCCAGAATGTGGCTGTATTGACATAGATAAACTCAGACAGCCAGCCTTTCTTATGATCTTAATAAATATCCATGAAACTCTTTACTAGATCACTCTCAGGCCCCCTACTGTAGGGGTGGCACAGGTAAACTCTCACCCAAGTCCCCTTCCCCAGAAAATGCTGTCGTGTTCCTCTGCTTAGAGCCTCTGCTTACCTGCAGCATGTGCAGCCTGCTCTAACAGCAATGCCCTCTTGGACTGGAGAGCAGCTTTGTTAGAGCAAGCACATCCAAATAGCCTGGCCTCCCAGGAGCTGCAACCAATTACACCCTCTATGCCGATTGTCTATACTAGAGGACTGCCTAACTGACTTTCCCCCTAGGAGCTACAAAGTGAACTTCTCATCAACTACAGTCTGTAGAGTCATTCAACATAAACTTGTCAAGCCATGGAATCACGTGACACTTGCATTTCTAAATGGTAAAATACTGACAAAAAGTTGATGTCAAAAGGTTTTTGCTTCCATCAACGAGATTTTCATCAGCACAGTGTGTGCAAGCTGTCAAAGCTTCTAAATCTACAGTTCAATTGTTTGTGTACGTATTTTTTCTGCTGCTCTAATCCTTTCTTCTGGTCATCAAGATCAGGATGTTTCATTTCTCCTTCATGTGCTCATAGTTATGCGTGGTTGATTTATGGCAGAGATGGGGAGGTGGGGTCTCTTGCTTTTCTCTGTCTCTGCATTGCTTTTAGTTATTGCATGGGTTCTTCTCCAAGCTGATTGATTTTGGGCTGTGTGTTCACAGTTGTCAATGATATCTGACCCGTATCTTCCTGTGGGACACACACTGGATCTTCTCTGCACTAGAGTTCATGTTTCGTTTGTCCCTCCTTCAACAGAAGGCCTGTCTGCTCCCATAGTAAGGAGAACAAGGCAGGTGATTTCCATCTTATAATCAGGAGCCTTTAAAGTCAGATTTTTTGCCTTCCTTTCCTATTCTGACATTACGCTTTAGCAACCAAAGCTTTGCAGGAAGTTTGCCTCAAAACATTCATGTTGTTTAACTTAAATCTTTGGAATCACATCTTCCCTAAAGGTAAAACAAAGAAGAATACAATTTTCACTCAGCAAGGAGAGCAGGAAAACCAGAGGATGGCTGCTTCTCCTTCTATTTCGTCCCTTCTGTCTTCCCCCAGGTCCTGTCCACTTTGTGTCATGTGAAAACCTAGATTCCGTTTACCACCTTCACTACCATCCACACCAGCATCTCCCTGTTCACTAGGAGAAATTTCAGATAAATGAATCCTACACTTTTATAACTTAAGCTTAAGATTTCTTCTTCCTTTAAGACGAAATGCTAAAGCAGGAATTGCTAATGGAAAAGAACTTTAGATATTTTTGACAAGTAGAAAGGCAAGCTATCTCGGGCAGAGAACATTTTCCCGATGTATTTCAAAGTATGCCAGATTTAATGTGTCATTGATATGAGTTCTGCTTCCCTTAAAATGGATTTTTAAAAATAAAATTACACGCACTGCAAGATCAAAGCAACAGATGGTAAAATTAGGAGAGATGGTACAAGTTAATGACAGAAGGTCAAATAAGCCTAGGATCACATTAGCATGCAAAATTTTCATGCGTTAACATGTTGCATGACTTCAATGTGTAGTCTTTAATTGTACCTCCAAGAAACTTAGAGGAAAAAACAAAGAGAAAAATATAATTTTCGCTTATAGGGTTTCCTGGGTTGACAACACTTGTTCAGAAGTAACCAACTCACCTCTGTGGGGTGGTAAGGATGCATAAAATTCATAGTAATGAGACTCCTTTTTTAAAAATAAAATACTTTAAAATGAAATAATTATTTGAAAGACAGTAAGCACTCCCATCTTTTGTTACTCCCCAAATATCTGCAACAGCTGGAACTGCGCTGGGCCAGAGCAAGGAGCCAGAAAACGAAACCAAATTTCCCAAGTGGACAACAGGAACCCAGTCAATTGAGTCATCACTTCTACCTCCAAGGATTCGCACTAGGAAGCTGGACTCAGAAATCAGAGACATAACAAAAAAATAGAACCAGACATAACAAGAGAGGCCAAGGAAGTCACAGAAAGTGGGAAACTCACTGGCCAAGATTTCCATGGCTCCAAGGTGAGTAGAGTGTGGTGACTGTAACTGAACAGCCACAGGCGGTGGGTGCCAAGTCTGACAGTGAGGGTGATGGAGGCAGCTCCGGCTCTACCGTCCTGGCTGTTGGCAGGTGAAATCTGAATTTGCTCTTGTAACTAACAAGGCTGAAATTGTGTATCACTATTTTCTCAGTCCATTTGGGATTCTATTGAAAAAAAAATGCCATAGCCTCAATGGTTTCCATGCAACAGCATGTGGTTCTAGAGGCTGCAAACTCCAACAAACTGAGTGCGCAGTGAGGACCTGTACCCTTACATAGATGCCACATCTCCTACGTGTCCTCACATGATGGAAGAGACAAAGTAGCTTACTGGCACTTCTTTTTTAAAGGCACTTATCCCATTCATAAAACTATCCCTTCATGATCTAATCATGTCCCATCCCCTACCCTGAAATCAATCACTCTGGTTTATAAACACGTGAATTTCAATGATGGGGTGGGGAGGAGGCCAGTACAAACATTCAGATAGGTGGAATGCCTATGTACTTTCTTGTGAGCATCATCCCCCAGGTCCTGCCTGCCACATATCACTGAGTAAGTCACTGACCCAGGAGCTGGATGAACAAGCCTGGAAAATTTGCTCAAGTTGTGCACTGGATGCCATGCTGCAACTGCTGATGTTGACTCTTTACACAATAATTGCCACCTGATAGAACAGCAGGGTAATGGTTTCAAGGGATATTGATTTGGGGGCCCCAAAATACTTTTTACTGGAACTAAAGGTAATTATTGTCTGACTCAAAATTTAGAGAGGGTTTTCTAGAAAAACTTAAACCTTGAAAAGTGACAGCAAGGTTATAAATCCATAAAAGGAATTAAGAAGATGGTCTCTGTTTTTTTTTTTTTTCAAGAGAGGTGCTACTTGAACAATGGGCACTGTTTTCCAAACTAAGTTTTAAGGAAAAATAATGGACCCTTTGTTTGTATGGAAAGCACTGGCTGGAACTAGGTTAAGTGAATTGTTATTACAAAATTTTTCATACCATGCGGTACCCAAGAAGAGGACTTGGTATGGTTCATTTCCCAAAACATATTTAACTGTATGAACTGCTGAATTTTATTCACTTAACATTGAGAAACATTTGAGCCTAAAGATCAGCATGAGGCAGTGAAAATAACACAATCTTTCAAGACAGAAAGGCTGGGTTCCAATGCTGATTCACAAGTTCACTTTAGACAAGCAATTCTTCACCTCGATTCTTTAGTGTTCTCCTCTGTGAAAAGAAAACACAAAAAATAAGGATCTTTGTTCTTCTGGAATGGAAGCAAGATTACAGGTTGCAGAGCAGAAAGAAAGAAAGAAAGAAAGAAAGAAAGAAAGAAAGAAAGAAAGAAAGAAAGAAAGAAAGAGAATATATATCATTGGCATCAGAAAAGATTACAAAAAGTTCATTGAATATCTCCCTTTACTTTGAACCATTATATTTTATACAAATTGCTAACCCAAAAGTCTAAACAATTATATTCTGGACAATAGATAAATCTTCCCTAAAAATATGAGAATTCTTGGAAGTTCTAAAAAGGTGCAGTTGCTCTTGATAATACAAGCAATACTAGAGATGGAGCAGAGGTCCAAGGAGTACTCACCCACTGGCTGGCATTTTGCTCTTGTCCCTTAGTTGATGACTTTCACTTTCTAGCTAAACCAAGGCAATGAGGAGAGGGAAAGAAAACAAAAACATTCTTTGCTGGCTTTGAACATATTTCTAAGTATACTTGTTCAAATTCCTAAGATAAAACTAATCAACTAAATTGTTATTTACCGATTCTTTTAAATATTTTTGTCAAGTGGACTCTGCATAATCTAAACTTTTTCAATTATACTTGATTCTCATAAAGAATAAATTTACGCGATTACAAATAGAAACTGTGTTCAAAGACTCTTGCCACAAAGATATTCCAGAAGACAACTGCAGAATTGTAAAACTGGAGACTACTGCAGTGCTTAGCTTTCAAGTTGCTGTGTTCCCCCTTTTTTACAGATACATTTTAATACCTTTTACATGACAAACTTTCTTCTTAATAATTAGAATCAGCTAAGATACTCAAAACTCAAGTTTTCTGATGCTCCTTTTACAGAGTACATTGACTAAACACTTCCAACTTATTATGAGTACATTCACATAGAGGATTGTCATGTTTTTCCAATGAATCAAGCTTTTTATCACAACACAACTCTGAATCTGATAATATGCATTTTGTTAACTTACATTTCATCTGCATGAGTCAACTGTATCGATCTTACTCTTTTAAGTTTATGTTTTTGCATTCTTCTTCAACTGATCTATATTTTTGTGTTTAAAGTAAACTTCATGTAGACAATGTACAACGGGATTTCACAAAGCTCGTGGAAAATTAACTAACATGCAAATTTTTTATTGGAAAAAGAAAATCCTGCAGTTTTCTTCATAATACATATTTCCCACGAACTTTTTTGGAAACCCCTGTTCTAGCTGGATCTTGCTTTTCACTGAGTTTCAAAAGGTTACCTAATAATTACAATTTTTTTCTATTTACATTTAAAATAATTACAGATGTGATTAATTACAAGTCTACCTTATTGCTACGCT
Organism: Ochotona princeps; assembly: GCF_030435755.1. Lineage (NCBI taxonomy): Eukaryota > Metazoa > Chordata > Mammalia > Lagomorpha > Ochotonidae > Ochotona > Ochotona princeps. Next base: position 37,369,013 of record NC_080841.1, read on the forward strand.
TTTCTATTTGTCCTATATCCTTCTCAATATTTCTTTGTGTTATATTAGGTTATTTCTGGTAGCTCTTTTGAATTATCTGCTGAAAGGTTGTACATTGTTGTATTAACGGTTCTGTGTGGGATTATGACAGAAATGCTTAACATAGTATTAGTTTGCTTAAAGTTAATATTATGGGGCCTGGTGTGATGGCATAGTGGCTAAGGTCCTCGCCTTGCACGCGCCGGGATCCCATATGGGCACCGGTTCTAATCCTGGCGGCCCCGCTTCCCATCCAGCTCCCTGCCTGTGGCCTAGGAAAGCAGTCGAGGACGGCTCAAAGCTTTGGGACGCTGGACCCGCGTGGGAGACCCGGCAGGGGCTCCTGGCTTCGGATTGGCTCAGCTCCAGCCATTGCGGCCGCTTGGGGAGATCTTCCTCTCTGTCTCTCCTCTCTGTATATCCACCTTTCCAATAAAATTAAAATAAATCTTTAAAAAATAAATAAAGGTAATATTTGCCACTTACTGTAAAATGAGAAACATAAAACAGTGCAACTTCATTTGACACTTCCTTTGCTAGTTTTATCAGGTGGTTACAGTGTTGTATGAGTTAACTTTTACTGGCTCACAAGATTTGATTGCTATATTATACGATGTAGCTTGGCAACTGCTATAAATCAGAGGTCCAAACCCCCAGTAGCCAGTTGTTAAACATTTAACAGCATATCATTATGTATTTTATTCCACTTATAAATCCCATATTATTTTTCACTGATTAGTATTTTCTCACTTATAAATACCACAAGATAGTATTTTTGCTTAGTTCTCTTAAGAAATTAGGAGGGAACCAGAGCAGTAGCCTTGCAGCTAAAGTCCTCGCCTTGAACACCCTGGGATCCCATATGGGCGCCGGTTCTAATCCCAGCAGCCCCGCTTACCATCCAGCTCCCTGCACGTGGCCTGGGAAAGCAGTTGAGGACGGCCCAAAGCCTTGGGACCTTGCACCTGCGTGCGAAACCCTGAAGAAGCTCCAAACTCCTGGCTTCGGATCAGTGCAGCTCCATCCATTGCAGCCACTGGGGAGTAAATCATCAGACGGAAGATCTTTGTCTCTTTCTCTCCTCCTCTCTGTATATCCAAGTTTCCAATAAAAATGAATAAATCTTAAAAAAAATAAATTAGAAAATGGAAAAGTTTTTTTTTATCTGCTCATATACGGGATCCACCTTTTCCTTACTCTTTAACACTTTAGAAGCACTAGATACTACAGCACACATACATACGCATACATGTATATATGTGTGTATGCGTATGTATGTGTGCTGCTGATTACAGTATCTAGATAATTTTGGATTCTGTTTTACTGACTGCCTTTATCTTGTTTTTGAGCTGTATTGTCTTGCCTCTTTCACTGCCTAGTGATTTGTAAATATATAATGAATTCTACTGATAATACATTATGCTTTATTTTGTATTTTCTTCCTTTAAACGGCATTGAAGTTTGTTCTAGAAGGCAGTTAATTTCCGACTGATGCTTGCAATTTGGTTGAGTTTCATTTTCCTTTGTTACGCCTAACCTCTTTCTCTCACCTCCTTCGTCCTGAAGACTGGATCCTCCTCTGGGGAGTGATTCTCACTCCCCAGGCAGGGGCCAACTGAGAATCTCATTTAATCTAGATGGAAAGTCCAGTTCCTTGGAATGACATGGAAACGTATCTTGTGAAGTGCATGTGCTAAGTCACCTGTGGGCATACTTGCATAATTACTGCTAGTTTTTTGATAGTGATGCTTCTTCAGTTAACTTAAGCCTTTCTTTCGGCTTTCTTAGTAACACTGCTATCACTACCATCTACTTGGGCAATTAAAAATGTAGGTTTCATGTTCGTCAGCTTTTCGGAGACAATTAAAACTCAATGTTTAATTGGTCATGAAATATCCCTTTCTTTTTATTGGGTCATTGCTTTGTGCTGTTTGTTGGAAGTACTTTTAATAATCAGGCAGGAAAACAATAGTTTTAGATTTATGTGCTAGAATAAACAACAGTGACATGGCAACAGTACAAGCATTCAGACCACTTCCTAAATTTCCCTGTGGTGAGAATGCTAAGTCCCCACCCTACACACACACACGCATCCTGTAATTTCACATATATATGTATATAACTTTCTATTTTCAGACCAACATAATATAATGATTTCTTCCCCTTGCATATCATAACACAAGTAGCTGATACCCAAGTGGCAGTAGACGAGCAAGGTCAAATCATTCGCCTGTCGTTGCCTGAAATAGGAACATGTGCCCCTGGTCATACATGTCCAAGAGCACCAGGTTCTATCATCGGATTCTTTGCAAATTGTCCTTGAAAGGGAGGTATCGACTCTCTCGTCATAAAGGTGCACAGAAAGAGTTTGTGCATGGTAGTCTTTCAGATTTAACCACATGTTAAGATGCTTAAAGTAAGAACTCCTCACCCATGCAGTTAGCAAAATATAGGATAAAATCATTGAAGGAGTCAAAAGGATAAAATGAAGGTCCTTCCAAACTCTGGCCTTATTTTAAGTGCAGGTATTGAAATAGGGTTAATCATAATTAAAAACCATCTCAATACAATACTTAAAAATGGTCTAAAGCTTTATTTAAAAGCATTCAGTGGAAAATGAATCTAAATGAGACCCTACTGTAATTGATATAATCCAGCGTTATACTGGGCAAGCTAGAATCACACTCCCACCGCTGCTAGCTGAACCATACAAGGCAGAGCAGGGCAGATGGTAGGAATAGCTGTCAAGTGGCTGCTTGGAATCTCCAGGTTCCAGATCAGGGTGCCTGGGTTTGGCTTTTGATTCTGTTCTTGATTCTGACTTCCCGTGGCTGTGCACCCTAGTAGGCAGCAGGTGATGGCTCACGTAGTTGAGTCCTTGCCATCTGTGCAGGAGACCCCGATGAGGTTCTGGCCTTAACCTAGCCCAAGCTGTTGCCAGCATTTGGGGAGTAAGCCATGGCTGAGAGGATCTCTGTCTCTCTCCTACCCAAATAATTAAATATTTTAAATAACTAAATAAAACTTTAAAATAGTGAAATAATCCTTCTAAAATAGGGACTTGAGTATGCATGAAGAAATGATAAGTTGCAAAAAACTTGGAAAGCTGAGCTGCTTCGGGACACCCAAGGAGGATGTTTGTGCCTGGCATGGCCCACAGCAATGCCTTGCTGCTGGTTTTTTCCTTCTATCCCTTTCCCAAAATGCTTTTTACTTACTCAAAAGTCAAAAGGATGAACTAGATCCTTGTCAATGTTGTGATCTTTTTCCTACAATGTTAGCCTGACATAAAAACCAGAAATAGATCTGTGCTTGACAATGCAGACATTTGGCATAACAGCTGAAATATCCATGTCCCTTAACAGAGAACCGGTATTCCACAATTTGCCTGACTCTAGCTTTCTGTGAAGGCAGACGCTAGGAGGCAGCAGTGAGGCCCGGGGCCTTGGGTCGGCCACCCCTGTGGGAGATCTGGCTGGAGTTCCTGTCTCCAGACCTCGGCCCAGCTCCAGTCACTGTGGACAGTTGGGATTGGAGGAGTGAACCGCCGGATGGTATTTCTTTCTCTTTCTCTCTCCACCTGTCAAATGAATGTTAACATATTGGGGGAAAAAGTATGCTTGTGTTTTACAATAGATTCAAAGCTAACTTAATAGTTTTCATCATTATCTTACTCATGTTAATAATTTATCACAAGAAATAAACTGAAATATTACATAATTCAAGTGCCATGTAGCAACCTTTCCAAGTAGCTTAGACTTTATTTTTAATTATGTATTAAAAGCATAATTATTCCATTTGTAAACAAAGATAATATTCATGTTTTTGCTGGGCAACACTTGTCCCTCTCAAAGCCATTGCTAATGAAAATGATGCTTCATTTTTTTTTTTTATTTGAAAGGCAGATTAAGAGAGAGAGAGAGAGAGAGAGCTCTTCTGTTTACTGGTTTACTCCCCAAATGGCAACAACAGCTGGAGTTAAGCCAAGGAGCCAAAAAATTCTTCCATGTTCCCCACATGGGTGTGGGGACCCAAGAACCTGAACCACTGCTTTTTCAGGCCATTAACAGGGAGACAGTCTGAAGTGGAGCAACTGGAGCATGAATGGGCCCATATGATATACTGGTGCCATGCCATATGGAGGATTAACCTGCTCTGCCACTATGCCAGCCCCAGAAATGCTTTTTTTCTTTAAAAAGCACATGAATTCCCTTTATTTCTGTCCTTTTCCTTGAACTGACTTGACATTTGCCACTTACACTTATTTCTTTATGTGAGTTTCATTAGATGTGTGCTTGATTGGAGGTAGCAGTTAAATGCTGGTCATTTAACTGGGTCATCAGGCGATTGTACCTACCTCTAGAATAACAAAGCCACCATGACTATTCAATCGTCTCTGGACTCAGGACCTCTAAAATGGCAGTAAGTATGCCTGACTCCCTTCATGACTAACCTTTGTACTTGGACCTGGCAAGATGTTCTGGTTTTGATCCCTGGCCGAACTCCTAACCAAAGGACAATTTTTGTACCCTTGGAATAAGAGCAAGGTGGATGATGCATATTAGGTAGGGACTGACTGTTGTTATCCAGTGGGTTTCTAGGATCGTAACTACCACCCCGGGGCACATGGGCCAAAAGATGAGCCACCGCCATGCACACTCTGTTTCTGGGTAGGAACAGCTGGGCCCCCTCTGGCCTGCCCAGATCGGCATTCACAAAGGTCCACCTTTATCAGTAAAACACAAGTCAGGTGAAAAAGCAAGGTCAAATGCACAATGACACTAGGTCATGGATCTTACCTTCAAGGTCAACAAGCCTAGGACACCATTGCTAGGTTCCAGCCACGGCGGAGTCCCGGCGGAAGGCTGAAGGTGGTGTCCCCTTAGCTGAGCCCTGTGACCAACTGTGAGTTGTAGGTAATTCAATGGATGTTGATCAAAAAAGAAAGAGATGGATAGGCACATCTTCACCTCCCTTGATACATTAGCCCTGGGAGTCAGCAGGTTTCTGTGTGAGTGGCCCCTGCATGGCTGCAGGAACTCACAGTAGGAGGGAGAGGTGGATGGCTTCTGTCTACATTTTTACACGTTTTCAACAATTATTGTCCACAAAGATCACAAACCCGTAAGTTGTGATTTCTGTTATTGAGCTCTCAGTTTTAAAGCTGTTACTTATGTCTCCTTTTTAAAATATATTTTTGTAACTTGGAAGATTTTCTACATTTTTATATAGCACCTTCATTTTTAAATAGCACTCTTAGGGTTTGGGGCAGAAAAATTCAAAACATTAAAAAGAAATTGCTTGAGTGTAAGAGTTGTCCAGGTTATGCTCCATTTTATTTTCCCCTCCCTTCAGTGCTCCAAAGTGAACTATTTATTACCAAATGGACAAGAATAAAATAAAACCGCTTGCAGAGAGAACATTTTGAAATCAGAAGTTATAAAAGTAGTATTGCTTTCCACTGAAGGCAACAGTGCGTTTTAAAATGAGAAATTCCCTCAAGTAGCATTAGGATGCTTATTTCTCAGTTAGGTGGCTTACAGATTCAGGACAGGACGTGCTTGGGGGCAAGGACATCATCAGTACAAGAATAAGGCATCTGGTTGGGTTTGGATTCCTGATTCTAAAGAACAACACAGCAACTTTACACATTGCAGATACAGGGCTGATTCTAGTATCTAATTATAAAGTTTCAGGCATTTCAGATAGATAAAACCTCACAGAAAGAGGACCAAAATTCCACGTTAGGTTTTGCAAATATCTTTTGGTAAAGACAATGCACAGGTAGGAGGAGTATGCTTGAACTTCATCCATGAGCCGTGGGAGGAGGTGCTTGTAGGACAGAATACAGAGTTGGGGCAAGTTTCTCTTTCTTAAAGATTTATTTATCTGAAAATCAAAGTGATGAGAAGAGAGACAGAGATATTACCCATCCACTGGTTCACTCCCTAGTTGGCCACAACACGTTGCCAGCACTGTGCCAGACCAAAACGAGAAACCAGATAGTCCCATCTGAGTTGCCATATGCTTGACAGGGACCCAAGTTCTTGGGAATATCTTCTGCTAACATCCCAGGCACAGTAGTGGGAAACTAGATTAGAAATGAAACAGCCAGAAATCAAATGAGCACTCTGCTGTAGGTTACCAACATTACTTGCAGTGTTGTAACCTATGACTCCATGACGCCAGCCCAGTGTCCAACCTTCAGTTCTAGGGTCTATAACTGCTGATGGAGAGTAGATCATTACTGGCTGTCAGCACAGAGACGAGGAATTCCCAAAACAAACTGGAAATTCACCCCAAGACGAGTCAAGAATAACATTCAGAAACCCATGGGGTGTGAAAGTTCAAAATTCATTTTTTATTAAATTAATTCACACATTGAGGAAAATGTAAGCTACACAAATTAATTCAAATACTTACCCATGCAAAACAGACATTCTTCCAGAAGCTAAACTCCTTCACAAGAGTGGATGAACCATGCATGTTCCTGCTAGAAAACTCCAAATTCTCACTCAGCCCAGTTTTCCATCAGTTTTCCACAGTGGTGAACAAGAAGTCAAATCACTGCCTGGACTGGAGTTCCAACTCCAGCTCCTGCTTCCAGCCTCCTGCTAATGTGCATTCTGAGAGGCAGCAAGTGATGTTTCATGTAGGCTGGTCCCTGTCACCCACATGTGAGACCCAGTATGCACCCCTAACTGCTAGCTGTAGGCACTTGGAGAATAAACAGATAAGAAATCTCTCTCTCAAAATAAGCAAATAATAAATAAATAAACAAATAAATAAATAAATAAATAAATAAATAAATAAAGGACCTTGCTCAATGACTCAGTGGTTATATTTTCACCCTACATGTTCTGGGATCTCAAATGGGCTCCTGTTCATGTCCTGGCCGCTTCACTTCCCATCCAGCTCCCTGCCTGTGACCTGGGAAAGCAGTAGAGGATGGCCCAAAGTCTTGGGACTCTGCACCCATGGGAGAAACCTGGAAGAGGCTCTTGGCTTTGGATTGGTTCAGCTCCAGCCTTTGTAGCCACTTGGGGAGTGAATCATCGAACGGAAGATCTTCCTATCTGTCTCTCTTTCTGTAAATCTACCTTTCAATCACATTAAAATATATCTAAACAAGTAAATAAAACAGATATTTTTTAAGCAAAAAAGGCATCTGGCACAGGGAATCATGCATGCATAGTATGTGTATGTAAAATGTAGAATATCTCCAGACTGTTTTACTTTCTCAGTAATAGAGATGTCTATTATCCCACCACACATTCTTACATGTCAGCACACAGGAGCCAGTGTTTTAGGATAATGAGAATTTAAGAGCCATGGCACCTCACTAATGGGTATATGGGGTTTACCCTTTGTCTTTGCAAACAGGTTCAAGAGGTTTCATAGCCAAACAGACAACTTTTCTTCCAGTTCCATGTCATTGTATCAATGATTTCACACAACTTGCTCCTGTCCGTGACCTTGGCCTTGACCATTGGTAGGGAAGATCTTGTGTCATTTCAGCATGTTTTCTTTCCGAATGTTCTTCATTTTTCTTACCCATTAAAATCTCTGCTATTAGAGAAAGTATTGCTTCCTCTGAAGCCAGCTTGCCTGTGATCATTGTTCTTTGATAGCCCTGTTCACTCGCAGCTTCTTTCTCTGAGCCCCTCAACCTCCTGGAATCTTTTCAAAAAATGTCTTTTCATTTCTTTAAATGTCACAGTCAGCTCTTGAGTTCATGGGTGCTTTTTACCCTGGCTGCTCCCAACCTAATGAATCTTTTCAGGCTGAGGCCTCCAATCTCTTAGGCCTCAAGAGGATTTTCACAGGCTCAGAATAAAGCAACAGAGACTGTCCCAATTTTTCTTCTTATTCTGTTTAGAGGAACACAATCTCCCAAGTTTCCACAGCATTCCTCAATTTTAACTCTTTGTTCTGGTGCCCACCAACCTGACTCCATTTTTGAATTCACTTCTAAAGGCACAACCAGTACCTACAAAACATTCTATTCTGTAGTCAGCTGTAAAAGCCTGTGTGTGGAACAACTTATGGGCTCATATTTTTTTGTTTGTTTGTTTTCTATTTCTTTGCCAGGCTTCTCTAATTTTATCTCTCACATCTTCTATCTTTGATGTGAGATGACAAATTGATATTCTACCACTAGCATGATTGATCCTGAGTGATCACTTCCTGCACCAGGACCTTCTGTCCCAGCAGGAGAGGAGCTGAAATGAAACCCCAAATCTTAGACTCGCTGTGCTCTGATCTGCTGCCACTCAGGGCATTAACATTAACTACTAACATAAGATTTGGGGATTTACATGTGTTCATGAGTTGGCATGCTAAACCCTATTCAAACCGCAGCATCCCACACCTGGCTTTCCCAAACACCGGTCTTTCCTGACATAACATAACCACCATGGTTTACAGGCAGAGAGTCCAATAGGTATAAACACTGGGTGGGATGCAGGCTCTGGAGTCAGGTACTTGTAGATTTGCATCCCAGCTTGACCTCTTACTACCTGCTAGTTTCATTGTGAGGATGAAGAGGTACTATGTACCCAGCATGCTCAGTTCCACTACACAAAGTGTTAGCCATTCTTCTGCTTATCAGGCAAACTTGAACTCAGCCTTAATTATTCCTCACTCACTAGATTAAGGAAGTTGGTGTTTTAGAGGACATTTGAGGTTGCGGTAACTTGCTTAAGCTTTCCTACAGATCAGCCTCTATAGGGAATTCTTTTTCTGATACTAACTGAAGTGGATCATTTGGAAAGAAGGGGAAAGTGATCCATAAAAAAATCATTCTTGTTGCCCTGAGAATAAACTTCTCTGAAATGATGGTTTTGTTTTATTCTGCTTATCCATCAACTAGGCCAGTCATTATTATGGTCAATGCCACCAAAAATCAGCAGAACATGTAAGCTTGTTTCTGACTCCAAGGTTACCAGGTCATTCAGGAAACCAGACCAAGGGATCCAACTGTTTGCCAGTGTAGGGTGAAATGTGATTAAGGGCAGATGTGAGCTCAGGTAGAGGGTCTTAAACAAGGCTGAGGCCCAGCCAATGCTCATTAACTGATACTGCTAATACCTAAACTATAGCATCAGAAATTGTACGAATGACATCCTGAGATAATCATTGTCCAAGTGTAACAATAGTTTGTCCTTGCCACTGATGCCAGTTAGGACTGTAAACATTGGCTTCTTTGTCTGCTTTAATTAACTAATAAAATAAAGAATGCAAGATTTCTTAAAGCACACTGAGCCAGAAGAGGGTTGTTCCAGGGCAGATCATGAATGGCCATCTTCCCTCCCTACCCTCTTCACAACTGCCTTAATTCCTGCAGATTTGAGATACTCTGGCTTGATGTCCCATGGGACAATGTTTTCAACAAAGCTCCCTATGAGCTCTCTCTAGCATTCACCTCTGCAAAGACCCATTTCTCCCCCCAGATACTTGTTCTTGTTCTGTCAATTGCTGTCAAGGGAGCTGTGATGCAAGCCTAACCTGCAGCTGTCTACCTGGGGCAGAAGACCAACTGAAAGGCCAAAAGAACTCCAGTTTTTCCTTCTAGATAAGTCCCTCCCCTTCATGTCTTTATCTTTGAATCTACAAAATCCAGTGGCTTCAAAAAGTAGCCCTCCTAAGAACTTTTATATGAAAAACGGCCAAGAAAATATTACCATTCACCAACCTGAAGCATTATTCAGTTCTTATTGTACAAAGATAGAACAAATCCGCGTTGGGTAAAAATTTCATTATCCCACCGGATATTAAAGTTGTGATATCAAGGTTGTCAACATTGTGATAGCAAACATATCCCTAAAAGTGATTGCTTCTTGGAACATATCGTTAAAGATCATTTATAATTCAGGAATATCTCCACTGCCCTGACTACTAATATTGATTAGAAGTCAACTACATTAATCAACTATATACAGTGAAAAACTGCAAGAGAAACACAAAAATGGAGACAAGTCTAGAAGTGAACATGGCAAAACATGCCAAGAGAACAAAATACCATATCGCTTTTCTCTAATGTCTGGTGTCTTTGTAACCATGACAATACCCAAAAGGGAGGGGATGCAATTCAAAAAAAAAAAAAAAATAGTAGGGTCATAGAGAAAATAGCCAAAGTACTAAAACTATCCAAGGAATTTTATAAAATTTTGAATTTGACATCCATATTCTAAATTTTAAAATGAAAGATTATCAAGAGATTTTTCTGGAATTTTTACTAATTTCTTATAACAAAACTCGAGACTAGAAGGCAGACCTGTCCTGGACCACTCCAATATACAATCCGCATGCTGCAGTCTGAAATCCTGGATTGTGGAAATCCACAGGGCAAGCTTCGCAATGGCATGGACCCCTTCTCCAGCCCCAGCACATTTAGGAGAGGGATGGAGTGTGGGGACTTGCTTGCCCAGGGGTTGTTGTGTCAGTAGTACTCAACAGCAAAAGTCAAGCAAAGAAATGAAGTAAGGACAAGAAAAAAAAAAAAAAAAACCACCCTGTTCAACCCAGGTACTTTAAAAAGTTCTTGGAAAAATTGGGATTCAAATTAAGTTTAAGAGCTGGTATGTAGCAGTTAGGACATGACACCCATATCCCATATTGAAATGGCCAGGTTCAAATCCCTGCTCCTCTTTCAGTTCCAACTTGTTTTGTTATATCCTCAGAGGGAGCAGAGAGACATGGGTCACATAGTTGGGCTTCTGCCACCCATGTAGGAGACCCAGCCTGAGATTCAGGCTCCTGGCTTGCAAACACAGATGGAAAATCTCCTCCTGCCTCTCTCTGTGTGTCTCTGCCTTTTAAATAAGTAACAACGGCTTTTTTCAAAAAAAAGTTTATTCTGTATACAAAAAAGTTTGAAAGCCACACACAGCTTTTTTATAATGCAGGGTTTTGGTTTTTTTTTAGGAATTTATTTTGAAGAATCCCCTCATATCAGTTCAAAAGGGCCAGGCCTTTCTTATAGCACAGCTTGCTATAAAGTACTTAGACAACACCAGAAAACAGATGTGTCAAAGTTTGGAAGTTTATATTGGCTAGTTCTCCCAATCCACAGTAGCCCCAGTTCTGGTCCCATGTTGCAATTTCAGACCAAAGATGAGCTCTGTCACGTCACCAACTCAAAGACAAGTGACTTAGCTGCACTCAAGAATGATCACTGTTGAGCATCCCCTGTGTCAGCATTCTTGTCACAAGGCCATATTTTAGATTCCTGCCTATAAATAACCAACAAGATTTCTGGATGACTTTGGGATCACGTGGGTCACAGGAGTGCTGTTTTAAGAAAACCAACTACTGGGCCTGGTGCCATGGACTTGCGGCTAAAGTCCTCACCTTGAATGTGCCAGGATCCCAAATGGGCGCCAGTTCTAATCTCTGCCTGTTGCTTGGGAAAGCAGTCGAGGACAACCCAAAGCTGTGAAACCCTGCACCTGCGTGGGAGACCCAGAAGAGGATCTGGGCTCCTGGCTTCAGATCGGTGTAGCACTGGCCATTGCAGTCACTTGGGGAGTGAATCATTGGATGGAAGATATTTCTGTCTCTCCTCCTCTCTTTACACATCTGACTTTGCAAAAAAAAAATAAATAAATCTTTAAATAAAAAAACCAATTACTGATTTTTTTGGCACTCAGATAATTACATAGTGATGTGATGAGAAGACCTATTTGAGAAGAACTAATGCAACAGTTTTAAAAAGTTGAAACCTAACCTTGAGCCCACACATGAATATATATGCACATGTGACCCAAACCAGCTTGCTAAGGTGTGAGAGTCAGGGAACACAATGTTGACTATTTCTCTTGTGACTTTTTTAAAAAATTAATTTTATTTATTCAGAAGTCAGAGTGATGAAGTGAAGGAGGTAGACAGAGAGATGCTTCATGCATGCTGATTCACTGCACAAATGGTCACAGTGGCAAGTTCCAGGCGAGGCCAGGAACCAAGAACTCAATCTGGGTCTCCCATGTAGATGGCAGCAACTGCACGAGATGCCAGTGTCACAGGTGGTGATGGCATATGTCAGAATTCTCAACTTCTTCTTCATCTTAACTTCAGGAATTTCTCTGGTGTCTCCTGACCACCAGATCCCAACTAACCCTTTAGTCTAATTATCTCATAAGCTTGCACTCACCCAGTTGAAGAAGGCAGTTCCCTTTACCCTGTGCTTTGGAAATGAAGCTAATAGTTTCTGGGAAAAGGTCAAAAATGAAGACTTTTCCTTGGAAGCAATAAGTTATGCACAATCATTTTTCTCCTTAAATAACATTTCCCTCCTCTGTCCCCTATAACTCACTGCTACATCTATGCCGCTGGGGAAGCTGTACATTCAAGAAAGAAAGAGATAAGGGTACCTGCCAAGTCAAATGAAAAGCCTTTGTCTTATCATTGGAAGGGTTGGCTGATGCCACATAGCTGAGACTACCAGGAGTTGGGAGTTCACACATCATTGAAAAAGGACAGGGCAGTACAGCATGCGCCAGGATGTGCAATATCTTCTAAAAAAGCAAACACCTCCTGATTGGATGCTGCACTAAAGCATGGGTTGCTGTCTATTCCATTAAGGGGTTGAGCCGAGGGTGAGGACTGATATGTTGAAGAATCTGATACAGATCTCCTTGAGACTGGATGATTCAGACTGGTGCCTGGTATATGTTGTAGATAGTCTGAAGATAAAGAACTTGTTGGAGTTGTGCAGGCCACAGACAGAGTAAGCGGAGAGGCTACAGTGACTGCAAAATGCATCGCCACCCAGGAATTTCACTATGGACAGGAACTCAGGCCCTACAGAAGTTCGCTGACCTTGACTTATCTGGAAAGGGACATTGGTTCAGAGGCCTTCTGGGGATTTGGGTGATCACAACGGGAGACTGTTTAGACATACGTGTCAGAAGAGTAAGGAGGAAAACATCACAGTGGCCTTAGTGACTGTGGATTCAACATATTATGGTTGAAAACATTCAATAGGAAAAAAAAACTGGATCTATACTGAGCATTCACAGAGCTATTTTCTTATTTTTCTTTAAATAATGTAGCATAGCAACTCTTTTTTTTAAAAAAAGATTCATTTATTTTTACTACAAAGTCAGATATACACAAAGGAGGAGAGACAGAGAGGAAGATCTTCCATCCGATGATTCACTCCCCAAGTGACCACAACGGCCAGTGCTGTGCCGATCTGGAGCCAGGAGCCAGGAATTTCCTCCAGGTCTCCGACGCGGGTACAGGGTTCCAAGGCTTTGGGCCATCCTCGACTGCTTTCCCAGGCCACAAGCAGGGAGCTGGATGGAAAGTGGAGCTGCCGGGATTAGAACCGGCGCCCATATGGGATCCCGGGGTGTTCAAGGCGAGGACTTTAGACACTAGGCCACGCCGCCGGGCCCTAGCAACTCTTTAGTAACATATCCATTGTACTAGATATTATAAATAATCTAGAGATGATTTTAAGTGTATGGGAATATGCACATGGATTTTATGCAAACAGCATGCAATTTTGTGTAAGAAACTTGAGCACCTGCAGATGTTGGTATCAGCAGGGATTCCTGAACCCAAACTTTTCAAACATTGAGAAACACTTGCAGACACAGTAGGTCAGGAAATGCCAGGTCAGAAGTCTCCACAGGCGGGGTGGGTGTTTGGCTCAGAGGTGAAGATGCAGTTTGGGGCACTTGCATCCATATCACAGTTCCTGGGCTTGAGTATTGGCTCTGCATCCAAGTCCAGCTGCTGTGCACCCTGGGAAGCAGAAGGTGATGCCAGCGTGTGGGTCCTTGTCATCCACCTGGGAGAGCCAAATCAAGTCTTCAGTCTTTGGACTCATGCCCTGCCCCTAGCTGTTTAAGGCATTTAGGGACTGAACCAGTGGATGAAAGATCCGTGTATGTGTGCCTTCCAAATCAATCAATATTCTAATACTTTGGGTGTTTTGTTTTGCTTTGTTAGAAGAATTCCCCACAGGTTATTGCAGGTCACTCTGACTGGGCTGCAGCTCCCCCTCGTGTACGAGGGAAGAGCGTGTGGTGAGCAGGGCAGGGCTGGGCTGGGCCGCAGCACCCAAGGATTTGCAGAGGAAGGAGGGCAGAACAAATTGATCAACCACTCCAATGAAGCTTAACTGCAAATTTCTGGGTGAACGGAGACACAGAGGTGGACTGTGTCAGCCAACTGACCTTGGAAAGATTTCCTCATCCTGGGAACGGCGGTATCTCCAGCATCTCAGAACTACGGAAACCACATGAGGAGAACCCTCAGAAAACGCTCCACCACCGGGAACATGGGATGACATCGGGTGGGAGTTCCCCATAGCCTGTCCTGAGGAAGTTAGGAGTGTAGACACGGTTTTCCCCCTGTATCTCCTCCTCCCCCAGATAGAGAAAGAAGAAAAAGAAAATGTATGAACAATGGTCTCACCCACTTTTATCTGGTCCTCGAACCTTGCCACCCTGATTAACTAATGTAAACATCATCAAAAAGAAAATTTAAAAGAAACAAGAATTCCCCATGGGAGAATTCTGAAATCCGTGCCAAACTAGTACCACAAACTTAAAATAAGCACATGCTTCTAATCTCATAGATTCTGAAGGCTTCGGATCCAGGTGTAGTTTACCTGGGGTTCCTGTAGGCTGCAGTGCAACCTGTAACTCACCTGGGAGCCCAGCTAGTAGAGGGCACACTTCTAGGCGTTCGGGGTGTGGGCAATATTCAGTTCCTCCCTCAGGAGAGTCATACAGAGGGCTTTAGTGTCTTGCTGGCTCCAAATTACCTCTTCGACCCATGAGCACCCCCTGGGCAGCCCACAGGCTAGCAACTGGCTTCAAAACAAGCAGGGGAATTAGATCCTCTAACAGAAAAACACAGCAGGATAGAACCAGCCCACCTTTGGGAATTTACCATGGTCAAAGGTATTTTGGGGCCGAAGAGGGCTGCAGCAACCAGAATGGGGAGACTTTAGTGTAATTGATTACTTCTCAGCCCTTTTCACCCCACCTTGCGGAAAACAGCCCAAGAAACAGCAAATGTAAGACACGGGAATGACCACTGGAAGATCTAAGCCTAGTCCCTGGCTGGCGGCAGGCCTGGATGCCTGTATCACACTGGGGGTGGGGGCAGGCTGATGGGAGTCACAGCTTTGCCTGCCTGCTGAGGAGTAAGCCAGCAAATGAGAGCACTTGTTTCCCTCTCTCTCTCCCCATCATATATATATAATTTATCATTTATAAAGGATGTTAAATATGTTAAGCACACAGATAATAAGGTGGTATAAAAATTAAAAATGTCAATATTTCAGACTAAAACTATTTTAAAAATCCAACTGAATTTATAAAATGCCTTATGCCACTTATAAAAAGACTGAAATCAAAGAGGATATTTAAAGACATACAGTATTAAACAATTAGAACTCATGGTAAAATAGAGAAAATTTTATTGAGAATAAAAAATGATAGGGGTTGGCCCGAGGGTGTAACAAACGAATCCTCTGCCTGTAGTGCTAGTATCCCATATGGGAACTGGTTCATGTCTCAGCTGTTTCGTTTCTGATCCAGTCCTCTGCTTATAGCCTAGGAAAGCAGTGGAGGACGGCCACAAGCCTCGGACCCTTCCACCCACGTGGGGGACCCGGCAGAAACTCCTGGCCTCTGACTTCAGACTGGTCTGTTTAGGGAGTAAACCTTTGAGCAGAAGATGTATCTCTCTGTTATTCTGACTTTCAAATAAAATAAATAGACCTATTTAAAGAATTAAAATGATGTTACATAAGAATAAAAGGACAAAATTCCACCAAGAATTTTAATAGATTATAAAGTGTATACAATTTATTACACAGTGCCAAAGTGCAAAGAGCAAAAAATGTGACAAGAATTAGCTGTAATGAAATAGCAATCATATCCTAGACATAGTGGAAGATTTTAGCTTGATTTACCTATTTGAGTTTGGGCTACTCTGAGGCTTTACCATGGCTTGATGCACTGAGCAGCACTGATCCCTCAGTTCTGTGTTGGGGACCGGGGGGAAGGCCACGCAGACCACTGTTTCACAAGGGCTCGCTCCCTAATCCTCAGAGGTCTGTCGTCAAGTATGCCCAGACAAGCAGAGGGAGAAGTCCATCGCTCCTGCAGCCTGTGTGTGCGCTGATCCCATTGTGGACTGCTGTCCACTCAGGATCTGGTCACTCGCCATCTCCTATCATCACACTGAAGTTAGGATTTCCACAGCAGAATTTAGAAACAAAAAGATCTTCTGAGACTGAGTAGTTAAGAATATCCCCTCCAGAAAGGGGTATAAAGAACTCAACAATATAAGCAAACACGCTAAAAACCTGTGGTATCTACGGTAGAAGGCACAGGCATGGGCCACATTACACCTAGGCATGTCCTAGGCTATGCCATGGGATGGGTGCCAACCCACTCTGCGATATTTTTGCTGAAATTCCCCAGTGATACATTTTTCTTGGGATTTCTCTGTCATGAAGCAACATATCATGCGTACATTAAAATGTGTGGAAAATTCTCAAGCAGTGAATGATAAATTCTTAAATCTTTCAACTAAGTTACTTAAAATGATAAAATTAAACCCCCAAACTGGACACTTATACAATGCCTTTATAAAAGTGTTATTCTCAAAGAGAAATTCATACACCTTAGAAATGGACAAACATTTAGGAAAGACAATTGAATACTACACAGCAAAATCTGTGGAATTTAACCAAAATAGGATGTTTTGAAGAATTATAGTACTAAGTGAAGCTAGGAGAAATAAGAGAGAATGGACTTCTAGAAGTTAAAAAGCAAACAAGGAAATGAAGAAAATTTAGAGTAGACAGACGAAAACAAGTATTAGAGACAAGAACAGCATTCCACCTTCCTCCCAGCATCCCTGACATCCCACCCGCCAAGGTCACACAGTGACCAGCAAGGTGAGCAAGCTGAGTGAGGCACCTAACCAGGTGTGCCAAGTTGGAGCCAAACCTGACCTGGGAGGTGGGTGGCCTTGCTGTGAGTAGACTCTGTGCATTGGAACTGCTCCAGGTCTCCAAAGATGGACAAAGCTTCACGTTCATCCAGAAACGGTTGGGAAGAGCTGAGCAGGATCCGGCCACCATGAGGACAGCAAGCCCCTGCCCTTGCAGCAGAAAGCTCTCAAGTCCCCGATAAAACACACACTGCAAGTGTTCCCGGCAACAGATTATCCCACTTTGTCACAACGCCTGCTCCAAGAACATCTTTTAATACACTAGAAACCAAAACACATCAAAATAATGAAGGTCTGATTCTAACACTAGCTCTTAAAAAACAACTATCCTAATACTGGAAAAGATGATAAACATAAACAGTACCACCCACAATCAAATGTATCTTAAATATGAATTAAATAAGACTTAAAAGTCAAGAAAATACAGTTCAGAATTTGACACAAATTCATTGTGAAACTTTTTAAAGCTTTATGAAAATTTATTTGACATCTTTAATGAAAGTAACAACCTTGCAGAATGCTATAAATCTTCCAATTCTCAGGGGAAAAAATTAAAAATCTAATAATCCGATAACATTATTAAAAATTGATGTTAAAAACCACCACTGCAAAAAAAAATAATGAGCCACTTTTACAGTTACACTTCGTCATACACCCCAAAGGCACAGACAAAGCCCTATACAAGATATGCCAGGAAATAGATGGCAAATTCAGTTGGCATCAACTTTTGTTCCAGTTTTGAAGACGTGAGCCATGTGGAGGTCAGCCAAGAGCAGGGAAGGCTCTGGACCTCCTACCTCGTCCCCTTGGAGGTCTCCCTCCCAGGCCCACGGGTGTGACTCAGCGCAGCAGGGAAGCCCCCTGAGGGTTGTGGGGGTTTCTACCTCCAGCAGCAGGGGACACCGAGGTGGCAGACAGCTCCAGCTCTGTCCCAGGTAGTTCACCACCTTCCGCGCATTCGCTGCACTCACAAATCAGACTCCACACATCAGAAACAGCTTTAAATCAGGGAGGCTTGATAAGAGCATTTGGGAACTAGGACCTCTCTCTGCTGATAGCATCACTCTGTGATGAGAAGCAAGCTTCAGAAGATCTATAAAGATGAGCTTGCCCATCTTCTATGCCCAGGAGGAAGGGTGAGAACAGGTCCTTTAACTCTTTCTTCCCTGGCTGCCACAATTAATTTATGAGACTCGTTTCTCTTTTATGCTCTAGACAGGAAATGGCCACACGAGAAAAGGAAAGATGGAGCTCAAACTGAATTTATAAAACTACCGCAGAAAATGACAGCAAATTCCCTAAGCAATGTTTTTTTTGTAAAGGAAATAAAAGCAAACTTGTACTTCCTCAGAAATACAAGATGATTTAATGTGGAATCACATATTAAATGTGAAGGGAAAACATATTACTTCAATTGACTTAGAAAGAAACTTCAATAAAACTCAACACGTGTTCAGCATGCATTCAATGAAACATTAATGACGAAATGTATATTTAAGATTTATATGTGTTATTTTAGGCATGCCACCAACATTTTAATTTGTTCAATATTTATTCAAATCATTTATAAACAATACTTCAATTTACTCATATAGTTTGATCCCTTCCTACCCTTTTCTGTCATTTCAGTGGGGTCTTTGGAAAGAGAAAAGCGTATGCTTAATCTGACATGTTTCATCTGAATTATTATGAATCTGTGAAAAGAAAATCCAAAAAAGTTGCAATGCACGGCATGCATTTATTTCCTCCACCAAAATTCATAAATTGGAATTTTACCATGGTGGGGTTGGGAGGAGGGTTGTCGGAAGACAAGGTCATGTGAGTGAAATCCTCATGATAGGATTAGCTCCCCAGTGAAAAGAGACAGCAAAGCTTGCTTCTTCATTCTTGGTTTATGATATTACGAGAAGGCCACTATCTACACACCATGAAGTGAGCTCTCAGCAAACACCATTCTGAGTGCTTGGCCTTGACCTGCAGGCTCCAGAACTATAAGAAGTAGAGGTCTACAATTCAAGCCACAGAGTATAAGGTACTGCGTACAGTAAGCAGGCCAAGCAGTCAAACATTCCAGGTACATCTTCTGACAAATTGGTCATGTTTTCACATGGTAGCATGTATAACCTGCCAGATAGCATCCAATAGCCCAAAAGAAGGAGAAATTTCCTTTGGACATGCATGCAGGTAATCTCTATGTATAATTCCTGCCCCAACCCCTTTAAACATCATTTTATCATGTGTTCCTTCTACAAGTGTCCTACTTAAAAGCAGAGCAGCCCCAAGTCCCAGGGAGTTCTCCTTGCAATCAGTGAAGTCACCCTTCATGAATTAGCAGGTGCAACAGAGGCAGATCTCCTGATATGTACATACTTTATACATAAAATACTTTTGGCAGCAAAAATAATAACACCTTAAAAATGACTCAAATGAATTTTAAAAACAGCCCAACAGAACTTTACAAAATAAGCTCACTCTGAGTTTCTAATCTAACACATAGATGTAACTGCTAAAAGAGAAATACTTAAGAAAAAATACATAAATAACCCAGTAAGTACCTATAGCTATTAACATGAAAAATAACCTAGGGAGAGAACTCAGCAAAAAAGTTCCTAGAGCATACACATGAAAAAGTTAAGCATGGATTTCTGTACCAATATAAACTTAGCCTTTAATTGACTTCTGCAAATTTTTCCAAGTACCTGGTAGCTACATTTTGTGAAAAACTTCCATAGACAGCTATTTTCCAGGAGCTGCTCTTGGCATCAGAAACTCAATTCTCTGGACCCCAAGGGAACCCCAGAGAACTTGGTCACGCACTTTGAACAACTTATCCCAAGACTGCAAAACTTAGTTAATCTAGTGCCAACTATCACACAACTCACTGAGACAACATTTTGGTGTTTAGCAGCTTTGGCATTCATAATATACACCAAATAAGCAGCTTATTTTCATAGAAAAAGCTCCTCTGCAATTTGTTGTTGATGTTGTTGTTGTTATTGTGATCGATGTGGCTGTTATGAAATGATGTCAATCCGAAAAACAGTAATATTATCTCAACCCCAAACAGCCTGTATCTCATGCAATAAGATATTGTGAAGTAACCAATGATATGAGGCAGATTGCTTATGATCATCAAAGAATTGTAACACCTAATGTACTTGTAAGACCCCATGATACTTGGAAATGGGGAGGGAGAGCAGAGAAATCTTACATCACCCTAGAAGGTGTGAGGAAGATGGGAAATATAACCAATCAGGATCATAACTGGTAACTCATAGACAACAGACTCGAATTAGCATTAGACAATAGCAAAACTACAAAGGCAAATGGGGGAATCAGGAGTAATCCTAACAACCTCTTAACAGGAGGTCATGCACATAGAGCAGGGAGGGGTCCCCAGAGTGGAGCAGGGGGACAGAGGGAGGCTTTTACCCCAATCCTGAAGACTCCTAAATCCTCACCAAGGACTATCAGTATGAGCACCGAGGACTACATCCCTACTGCCAAGGAGACCACAGCGAAATGGAGTGCCTTCGGAGACCAAGAACTCTGAGGTCACCCACCCCCAATTGGATCTACCACATGGGATGGAAGAAGCCCAAATTCTGCCTTTCAGGATCCAAGGTCATCGGAACAACAACCAGGATCCCTGAGCGGTCCGCAGAAACAGAAGAACAGTAAACTTCCTTCAGGACTAGGGAGAGGAGCTGTCTCTGGTCCTTGTCTGCTTCCAATTTTGGGTCCCCACCCCCTCTCGTAATAACCATCAGGAACGCTCCAGAAACCCCTCAAAACAAACAAACAAACAAAACTAGAATAGATAGACAGAGAACAACAAGGAAAGTTTAGAAACAGACAGGAAACGGTCAGCGGGGATGCACTTATACCTCACTGGTTGGGACACAAAGATTAGTTACTCCTCACTGGGGTATGGAAGATTTCTCTGCACACCCCTCCTAAACATGCTCACCTAAACAGTTGACATATATCCTGTTAGAATTATAGAGTTAGACCACCTGAAAAACAGCCAGGTTCAGCGAAAACATGCTTCAATGCTATAAACTGCTAAAGACTAAAATTAAAATA
This sequence comes from Ochotona princeps, assembly GCF_030435755.1. Lineage (NCBI taxonomy): Eukaryota > Metazoa > Chordata > Mammalia > Lagomorpha > Ochotonidae > Ochotona > Ochotona princeps. The sequence continues at coordinate 37,390,103 of NC_080841.1, forward strand.
GTCATGAGACAGCTGAATAGCAATCTATAGCCAGTTTAAGGTGTATAGAACACGGGTGAATATAAACCAAAATTGAAATGTCTATGAAGAAGTCACAGGTTGTGGTTGAGAACCTGCATTTTCCTAGTAACATATTAGTTAATCAATACCATGTCAATTAATGTCACAATGTTGTAAATGGTTGGAAATATTATCTTGGGGCTTTTAATTGATTGGGATGATACTCTGCCGGTTCTACCTTCAGACCAGAGATGGTCTCACCAAGAAACCATTGAACTTACCAGGACAATAAGATGCTGGACTTTATGCTTGGTAAATACCTCCAATGAAAGAATGTCAACTGAATTTGAATTATGGAAATGCAACAAGGTGGAGCAATCCGCCGTGGGAGGAGGGTGTGGAGAGGGGCGGGGGGAATCCCAGTGCATAAAAAAATGTATCACATAATGCAATGTAATTAATTTTAAAAAAATGAAATGCAATAAAAATATGTTTTAAAAAAAAGAAAAAGCTCCTCTGTGTGCACGTGTGTATGTATGTGAGTGTGTGTGAGTGTGTGTGTGTGTGTGTGTATTCAGTGCACAAAGCAGGGTGAATCAAACCTTTCTAATGCTGCAACTATTCAATCATGTGGAAAAAAACTAAAGACGTAATTTACATTTTCTGTTTAAATAATGCAAACCTTCTCATCAGAAGATGACAAGTAGTTTATGAACATCGTCTCTGACAGACGTTATAAAACCTCTTCCCGTTTGAATGTAATAATATCCGCTGCAGGTGCAGCGGCTTCCCAGCATAAGCGAAGCGTGGGCTGAGCTGATGTCCAGGGCTTGGTCTGGATCTGTCCAACAGTGACCAGATAACAGCCACCTGCAGATAATGTTTCCTATTTTTTGCCACACTCAAGATCAAGGTGGGAAACTGAGGGGACTACAGAAGTAGGATTTGTTATGTTGGAGGGCCTGATGTTTATAATGAGTAGTACCTCCATGTTGGAGCTAGGACCCTAAATACGTGTGTACCAGTCAGGGTTCTTCAGAGAACAACAGCAACAACAGAATAACCAGAGAGATGGCAAAGCACCATGTGGCCAGACACAGGCACATTTCCACGCTAGTTATGCTCAGCCTCATTTTCCATTCATTCTTTGCTCAGAGACATTCAGGTTCATCTTGACGATTCTTTTCTTCTAAGATTTCTTTTTATTGGAAAGTCAGATATACAGAGAGGAAGATCTCCCGTCTGCTGATTCACTTCCCAAGTGGCCACAATGGCTAGAGTTGATCCGAAGCCAGGAGCCAGGAGCTTCTTTGGGGTCTCCCACGTGGGTGCAGCGTCCCAAGACTTTGGGCCATCCTCGGCTGCTTTCCCAGGCCACAAGCAGGAAGCTGGATGGCAAACAGGGACACCAGAGCAAGAACAGTGCACATATGCGATCCTGGCACGTACAAGGTGAGGATTTTAGCAACTAGGCTACCACACCGGGCCCCATCTTGAGGACTCTTTATGATTCTGACAGATGTCTATACATCACTGGAGCCTCTCAGTGGTCATAGGCTCTCTACTGCAGGGGATGCTTTTGAAGAATTAACTTTCTCAACTTTCAACATCTTCTAAGCCACTTATCTTGCACCCTAATGCCAGCAAACATATGCTACATCCACACTGAGATGAGGAATGTTTTCATATCAAGTATATTCATGTCCCCCAGTACTTGCACATCAGGACTTTCCTTATCAACTCTTCACTGACAGCAGCAGAGGTTGGGCTGGCATGCTCTTGTCTCTCTCCTCCACTCTCACTATCCATACGTTCTACCCTTCCTTTGGCCCTGTCCAAGATCAAGGCGGGGAACTGAGAGGACAGGAGATAAAAGATTTGTAATGTTGGAGGGCCTGATGTGTATAATAAATAGTACCCCCATGTTGGAGCTAGGATCCTAAATACGTGTGTATCGGTCAAGGTCCTTCAGAGAAAAACAGCAACAACAGAATAACCAGAGAGATGGTAGCGGTAGAGATGACCAACACAAAGAGGTTGATTATAGGGGTGAGAACATTGTTTTTCACCAGTGCTCATTTGGATCTTTATAACAGCATTTGTGGGTCACAAAAGATTATAGAGTTAACAATTAACCTTATATGGATTTGTTTAATTTTGAGTCCCACCTGCAATTGCCTTGGCAGGACCAAATCAAATAATTTCATGGATCTTAGCCCATGAGCCAAACATTCTCCTGGTTTAAGGGACAGGCTCGATTGTGAAGGATGTGAAGTCCCAACCTCTGTAGTCAGCAAGCTGATGCAACAAGCTCCAGTGTGAAAGCCAGCAGACTTGAACCCTGGAGTAGCTGTGTTTCAATTCCAATCCGAAAGCAGGCGTTGAGCAGCACCCCAGCTCCAGTGGGTAGGCTGCAGGAGTCCCTCCCGTGAGAGAGCAGGGCTGTTGGCTCTCTTCAGGCCTTCATCTGGAGGCGTGAGGCCCACGGTCTGAGGGAAGGCCCTCTGTTCATTCTGTAGCTACTGATGCAAAAGACAATCATATTCACACCCACATCAACATTTGATGAACTGTCTAGACATTCCACAGCCCTGGACAAGTTGACATGTAAAGTTCACTCTCCCACTTCTATCTACGTCATGCCACGCTGTAAATTATCATCACTTGAGAGCTTTTAAAAATCTGGATGTCAAGCTTGTGCCCCAAACCAATTAAATCAGAATCTCACGAACGTAAAGCAGACATAAATATTTTTAAATAACACCCAGGCAATTGCAGGGTAAGCTTGGGGTTAACAACCATTACCCAATGAATCACCATCTGTGAATTACACCTTTCCCAATGTACTATATCATTGGCACCTGATGAGAACATGATTGGAGCCACGTGAGGAAACAGGCTGTAGTTGCGCTGTAAATTGCAGGTGACAGCCGCACTGTCTAACTTCAGAAGCAGGGGTGGGAGAAAGGTGATAACCCCAGGGCACACGTGCATTCGGCTGGCACCAGAGTGGGTGGAGTTGAGTCAATCAGCGACATTTACGTCCTGATAGTCTCAGTTTTGTGGCCAGTCCCTAAGCATGGCTCCTGGAAGCTTAGCTTTCATCAGTTTTTCTGGGTCTCCCAATGAATGAGAAAGTTAAAATAATAATATCAAACAAATTCCTTTTCTGTGTGGAACCCGGTGTCTTAACTTACTCATCTCTAGGAATTTCAGCAGATTGATGTAACTTTTTCTCATTAGACTATAAGATACCCCAGGGCAAGGATCACATCTTCCATTACCAAGCCCCATACCTAATGCATAGAATGAGCAGTCAAGTGTTTTTTTTTTTTTTAAGAGAGTTGAACATTCCTCTCCTCCAAATCTGATCGAAGTATTTTCATGCATGAAACTACTGTGACACTGTTAAGGAATCAGGTCATTTCTGTTTCATCCAGGTACCTCTTCAAAGCTCCGACAATGGTGTCAAATTAAAGAGCATCACTAAGTGATAATACATGAGTGAGCATAAGACCACACATTACAGTGCAAGGAGCTACGTGATGACCTCACGAAGGATCTGCCTTCTTCCTCTTTTCATGGTAAATCCTAGATCAACAGAGTTTGCTCAACAAGTCAACAATAGGTAGAATTTTTCCTGCGGGTCCATTCACACCATGGACACCTAAGGCATTCTCCCCTGGAGAACTTGGGAATCCTTGCAAGCCCTGATATCTTATTGGCAGGCTAAAGGCTACCCAACAACTGTGTCACCCCCAGGGAAAGAACCCAGCCCATGTTTTCCCCTTCCTAGATTCTTCCTGTACACAGTGATCTGAGATCCCACGCTATACCTTCTTGGAGCAGCTGCACACAGAAGTACTACAACACCCAGAGAAGAGGATGAATAACTGAACTCTAACCACTAAATAACAAGACAGAAAAAGTAGAGCTAATAAACCATTAAGGGAGAAAAACTGGGATCATGCAATGTATTCAAATAATCTAAGAGAAAGTAGAAAGAGGAAAAAAGGATTAAAAACAGATGAAACAACGGAAAATAAGTCTTAAGTGACAGACTCAAAACTAACAATATTAGTAATCCCATAAAATATTCCACAAACCCTAAGTGAGAGGTGAGGGTTGTTAGGTTGAATAAAATAAATACCCAATTCTATACAGACTGTTAAAGATAGACTTTACATATAAACACACAAAGAGGTTAAGCATGAACTGAGGGAAATGAGGTTAGCAGGAGTAGATGTGTAAAGATGTGCAATCTTCCTGCTCCATAAAAGTAGAAATCACTATGAAAAATTGCCAAAAACTAATTCTTCAGGACTCTGGATATTAACCAATTGCTTACAACAAACCAGTGGGCACCTGTTTATGAAAATGGTGGAATCTATGTAAGGGCAGTGAACTCTGTGGTCTTGGAATGCACTTCATCTCTACCTTGCTCCTGCCAGACCTGTAGCCGTTTTGAAGACCAACAGAGGAGAAGCTCTTACAGGTTCACCTTCTGGGCTTGGAATCCCTCCAAAGTCCAGCTCTCAAAGCCTGACCTCAGATTTTCCAGGTCCTGAAAAACCCCATTCACAAACCTTGTTTTTATTGACCTGCCTGAGCACTCACCCAGCTTCAATGTGCCCTGGGCATCTGACAAAAGAAGATCAAAAACAAAGACAAGAGTTTAACAGCACGGCTACCTGAGGCAGTGGTAGCCGTTCACACAAACAAGAAGTGAGCAAAATACATGAGAAAGAAAGTTGGGCAATGGGAAGTCCACATATGGGTGACATATTTCTGAAAATCTATGCCCTGCACCTAATCAGAGCTGTGCCTATGCCTGGGAGTAAACTAAAAAGACACAAAACTATTTTTTGATGAGCCTGACACTCTGCACTAGCAGTAAGTGAAAGCCAAGGTTGAATTGTAAGTTTCCTGCGCAATCCCACCCTCACACAGAGACTTTGCATAGGATGGGAGATTTATTGGTTCCAGGCATGTATGAAAGTTTAACCAGTTATTCACTGAGCAATAAGCTAATTGAGCAGAGGCTGCAAGGGACATACCTGGAAAGGAAAATATGCTTTATAACACTCATGCCAAAAAACCCACAAAACAAAATGTAGCAACAACAAAAATTCCAAGAAGGGAAGTTAGCACCTTAATTATTTACTCTAGGGTGTTTGGCCTATTGATCAAAAAGCTGCTTATTGTGACTGCATCCCATGTTAGAGTGCTTGGGTTTGACTTTCAGCTCCAGCCTGTAATTCCAGCTTATGCTAATGCAAACTTTGGGAAGCAGTGGTGACAACGCACACAGGACAGCTGGATTTGATTCCAACTTCCTGGATTTAGCCTCCCAATGACCATTGCAAGTATATAGGAAACAAAACTGGATAAAAGTTCTCCCTCCCAAATCCCCAGCTACCATCTGACATTCAAGCAAATGTATGTGTGTGTATGTGAGTGTTAAGTGCCCACGGAGTGGATACAGTGGTGATGCAGTTGGGGTACCATTTGTGACATCTGCATCCCATGTTGGAGTGCCTAGATTTGAGTTATTGCTGTACATCCGGTCTAGGTTTTTGCTAACATGAATCCTAGGAGGCAGCAGGAAATGGATCAAGTATATGGGTTCCTGCACCCATTGTGGGAGACCCAGAGTGAGTTCCAGGCTCCTGGCTTCAACCTGGCAGTGTCTTGGCTGCTATGGGCATTTGGGGAGTGACCAACTAATGGACAACATGTGTCTGTCTTTTTCTCTTTCTACCTTTCAAACAAACAAAATAATTAATAAAACTTTGAACAATTGTTCAGTTTCTAACAAAACAAATTGTGACTTGTTAAAAAAAAAGTATGATCATATGTAAGGGGAAAAATATCACTCTGCGGAAACTGCCCCTGAGACCGTCCAGGCACAGGGATCGCTACACAGACTTTAAGTCGGTATCCTTAAATATATTCAAGAACTAAAGCAAACTGTACCTAAAGAACCAAAAGAAAATACTAGTAAGAACAACCTCTCACTTCGCATAGAACAGCAACATGGAAATAGGAATATTTTTAAAACCAGTAAAGATTCTTGAGTTAAAACAGTAAGACTGGGCGAGAGCAGAAATGTTGAGCCTCATGGTTTAGTAGGCAGTACACATGCCCACAACCTAGGCAGTGTCTAGTTTTGAGTCCTGGTTTCAGCTTCTGATTCCAGTTAGATGATACTTTCAGCAACTGGGAGTTGGGTTCCAATGCAGCAGCCCTAGATTTAATACCTAGCTGCTGGCTTCAACCTGGCCCAGCCCACCCACTAGGAGCTTCAGAAAAACTGAACCAGTGGATGGGAGCTCTCTCTGCCTATCTCTCTCTCCTCCTCCTCCTCCTTCTTCTTTCAACTAATGATAATATGATTTAAAATTTTATGTAAAATCATTGAATAAGCCCATGCTAAATCATATGGGCAAGGAAAGGCTGAAAGATTTTTTTCTCTAACAATTGGAAGAAAACAAGGATACCCATGTTAACCATGCTCATGCAATGCAGTAGTGGAAGACCTAACAGATCTACTGGGTGGGAGGATAAGTGGATGGATATTCAAATTGAAAAGGAAGAGGTTGAATGGCCTCTGCAGATGACATGGTCTTTTCAAGTACTTCAAAATTTCCACAAAATATAGAGTTAAAAGATAAGTTTATTTTAGTGCAGAAAAATGTTGAAATCCATGCATAGTTTCTTTTTCATAATATATACATATATGCCATGAACTTTTGAGAACCCTTCATATGCATGAATTTCAATTTTTTGGCACCAAAATGAGGTTATCTCTCAAGTTCATTTTTCAAAAAGGTTTTGAAGTTCTTTCATATACAGAAAATTCCAAACTTAACCTAATGGCTTTATAATAAACAAATTCAGCAAAATGACTGGTTTCAAAATCAACATTCAAAAATCGATAGTGATTCACACACCATTAGCTAATTATCTGGAAAAAATCAAGAAACCAGTGCCATTCAGAATAGCTATAATAAATAAGTAAAATATAGGCATGAATCTAACTGAAAAGAGGTGAAAACTGCACATGAAAATGATAAAACATTGATGAAAGAAACTGAAGAGAACAGAATCCAAAAAAATTGTCCGCATAGCCTATGTTCGAAGTTATCTATGGATTCAGTGCAATTCCCAACAAATGTCAATGACATTATTCACATAACTAGAAAAGAAAAAGAAAAAATAGAATCACAAAAAATCTCCAAATAGCTGAAGAAATTGAAAGGAAAAGAAAACCAGGAAGTGTTATACTATGTAACTTCAAAATTCACTACAGTGCTGTTGTAGCAAAAAGACCATGGTGTTGGCAAAGAAAGTTAGGGACCATGGAAAAGATTAGAGAGCCTAAAGTAAACTCACACATTTAGTTAACAGGTCTCTCCCAAATGGGTTAAGAACACAGATACCTCTTCAATAAGTGGAACTAGAATACTTAATATCACATACAGAAGCATGAACCTAATTGTCTCTTACCATATATAAAAACAACTTACAATGAATTAAATCCTTTGATATAAGACCTCAAACTATGAAATTACTAGAAAAGAACCTAGAAGAAGCACTTCAGGGCACAGAAATAAGCAAGGATCTTTTTGGACAATTCTCCAAAAACACTGGAAATAAAACAAAAGTAGACAAATGGGATTACATCAAACCAAAACTTCCGCACAGCAAATGAAATCATCAACAGACTTAAGATACAATCTATGGAATGGGAGAGAAATATTTGCAAACAACACATGAAGTTAATATTCAGAATGAATAAGGAACTCAAAAGTCTCAGTAGCAAAAAAAAAAAAAAAATCCACAAATAATATCACTTAAAATGGACAAAAAACCTAAACAGACATTAGTTAAGACAAGCAAACAGTTAACAGGTATACCAGAAAAATACACTCAGGATCACTAATCACCAGGGAACTGCAAGCCGAAACTTCAAGGAGACAGTATCCCACTCCAGTTAGAAAGGCCATTATCAAAAAGGCAAAAGATGGCCAGTGCCGGTGAGGATGTGGAGGGGAGGGAGCTTGCACACTGTTGTGGGGGATGTAATTAGGGCATCTGTTGTGGGGAAAAAAAAATAATGATTCCTCAAATGTGTGAGTGAGAACAACCACCTGCTCCAGCAGCCTCACTACGGGATGTATGTCCAAAGAAAATGAAATCAGTACATCAAGAAACCTCTGCATTTACATGTTTGTTCAATCAATCTACACAGTAACTAAGAAGTGAAGTCAACACAGATGTTTATAAGTCAACACAGGGGTAAAGAAACTGGTATGCTTATATATTCTTATACAGGGTAAAACGCTATTCAGGCATAAAAGCATGACATTTTACCACTCACAGTAGCACAAATGCAAGCAGAAAGCATTGTATCAGCTGAAATAAGTAAGGGGCAGAAAGAAAATCCTGCATGATCTCACTTGTTTGTGGAACCTAAACAAGTAGGTCTTAAAACAGCTGAAAGTGTAACAGTTGCTGTCAGAGGCTGTGAAGAGTAGGAAGGAGACAGAGATGGGCCAAAGCTAGTCAATGGGCGCAACAGTCAGGTAGCTGGAAGATGCAGGTTCTGGCATTCTATTGCACAAGATTCCCATAGATAATGAAAATGTAGTATTTTTCAAACCAGCTTGGACAAAGGATATTGATTGTTTCCACAACAAGGAAATGGTGGATGTTGGAGGGCATAATGTGCTTATTCTAATTTAAGCATTATGTAATCTATACTGTGGTACCCCTAAATAACAAAAATCTTATCAAAAGATTTTATATAAATACAACTACCAAAAAAAAGTGATCTGGAAGGCAACCTTCAACAGTCTGAGGTAAGCTTTGGGTTCAGATAAGAAAAAGTTATCTGCTTTGATCTGGATCATTTGAGCACTCCTTGGAATCAAGAATCAGGTTGAATGAGCTTCAACAGCGCTGTGGAGAATTTAATCTAGGTCTTCCAGCCAGTGGCTCTCCTGGGAACTATGAGCCGTGTAAATATGCCTTCTGCTAACTCCAGTCCCCCAGCCATCAAATGATCCCCATGAAGCTAGCTGTTCCTTGTATCTTTTCCAAATTCCAAACCTATGGAATAGATAAGCATAATATAATGGTTTTCAGGTATTTTTTATGAAGTGGTAGTAAGGAGAACAGGAGGCCAGGTAAGGATTTTCTTCATTGATTTTTATCTAATAATATTCTTTCATGGTTTTTTAAATTACTGTGAAGACGTAATGATTGAGTGATAATTGCAAAACAACATGAGCTATAGCAAATTTCTGAAGGAGTCAAGTTCATGAAATCCATCTATAAGAGTGCTTGGTGAATTCAATATATTGATGCTATGGTAATGAATCAATATAGAAACCAAATAGGTACGAAATTGGATACTTTCAACTAAAAATGTAAAGCCACACTCTCCTTGAGAATCCCTAAGATGAATTAACTAGTGAAGCCAATGTTTTTTGACCCCTAAGAATATTTTTATAGGCACCGTTATTATTAGTTGCTTAAAATTGGAAATGAAGAAAGCAGGTTAAAAAAAAATCTTGAATTTCTGTGAAACAGAACATGTTATAGTAAATTAAACTTTATTTGCTCTAAAATACTTTCTCCTTTAGATTGCATCCCAATTTCAACAATAATACCTTCACCGTAGACATAGGCACAGCTTAGCTGAAAATGCAAAATTGTTGATTTGGTTTTCCTGCTCTGTAAGAAAATCACATCATCAGAAATAGAAGTGATGTGTCCCCGGTTCAGTTAAATATAAATTTACCAAACACCTGCTAAGGAGACAGTGGCAGGATGGTTCCATTTCCACTGGCTCCAATCCCTTCTCCACAGATGTTTTTCCCACAATTTTCTCATAGAAAAAGGAGATGAAAGGCAAGTTTTCAGAAATGAATGAATGCTAAAATCCCTGAGCATATCTTAAGGGATAATCCAGCTGGTTGTCATCCACCCAGGACAAACAAACACATTTTCAGATCTCCTGAATTTTTTCAGTTAATTTTAAAAGATCTGATTTATTTATGGGAAAGGCAGGGTGATGGAGGGACAATCAGAGAAAAAGACCTCCCATCTACCAAAAGTCAAAATTTGTCACAGCAGGGCCAGGCTGAAGCCTGCAGGCTGGAACTGCAACCAGGTGTCTGCCCAGGCCCATTTGTAAGGACTGTCAGAAATGCAACAGCTGGGACTCGGACTGGCGCAGCATCAGATCCAGTGGGTTAATCTACTGTGCTATAACATCAAACTTGATATATTTTTAGAAGAAATTAGCTCACTCAGTGCAAACCCTTGGATTAGTGGATCCTCTGAGTCTCCTAATGGTTCCACAAAACTAATGACTTAGTGCTTTGGCACCACACAAACCCATTCCCTCCCTCAAGCATTATGCCAGAGGTGAATGGTTCCACACACACTTAGACAACCTTGCCAAGCTAGCAAAAGGAAAGACATCATATGTCTTAAAAAAATCTAGATGTATGCCAGACATGGATGCACATTTTTCAATACTGTTTTTATTTCCTGACAAAAGATATGCAATGTGCTAGAGGAAAAACTAGACAAAGGAATTTGGAATTGATTTGATCCATGTCATTGCCAGAAACCAGCACTTCAACAAGAGCAGACTTCTTTCTCACTTTTGCTCTGAGCCTAGGATTACGAGATAGTTACCTGCTCTAACACATGCTCTACTGATTGGGATCCATACTTTTCACAAATATAAGAAATGTCAGGTTAAATCTGATTTATTGTTGTTGTTGCAAGGAACTGAACCATAAGCTTTTAATGCCCAACCTAAGTAAGAGAATATCTGGGCTAAGTGCTGGTGCTTTGACACATTTCCACTCCTAAAGAAGCAGCGTACACTCACAAAATCCTGTTTGGTAAAACTGATAAATCAGAAACTACATCAGCAAAGTAAAAGCTACTTTCAACTTTAGTGATGGGATTCCTAGTTCCCATGGCACTTAGATGTGCTGGCCCTTCATTGCTCTGGGCCTTTAAGGGTTGACTTCAGTAACTAGAATAGAAAATAAGCCAATATTTAACAAATGAGTAACGTTCATTGAGCAACTAATCTCTTTCTGAAAAGATTTTTTTAAACTTGTTTCAATTTTTCAAACTAAATTGTGAGACTAAAATTAATTTTCCAAGGTCACCCAGAGCATGAGTAGTAAAACTGGGACAGGACCTGCACATCCTCCGAGGTCACAGAGTTCATTTCTGCTCTGCAAGGCAAAATGACATTGGCAACACATTGCAACAGACCTTGACCTCAGTGTGATTTCCTCTCTTCAAAATATTTCATTAATGGCTTTATTATTGAAGTTCTAAATCCTGTATAATCGGCATGATTGATTCCATCACACTTTGTTGATATGATATACTGATTCACATTAAAATGAAAACGGCTCTAGAAGAGTAAACAGCTAATTATGCCCATTTTTATTGCATCTTTGCATGTTTTTCAGGCTTTTCCCAATGTACATTTTAGAAAGTGTGCATGTTAAAATACTAGGAATGGCCTAAGAAAGGATGTCTACTAGGTGATAAGGATGCTTAGCTATTCCCAAAGTAGAACTCGGTGGTCAAAAAATACTAACTGAAATACACACCATTTCTCTGCTACTATTCACAGCCAAGTGCATAGTAGAAACATAAAGCAAGCAATTTAGGAACACAGAAAAGAGTCAAAAAAGTTCCAACTAAATCACAGCAGAGGTTTCTGGAGGTTTGACGTGGATATTACCAGCTTCCTTAGGGAGAGAACAGATATTCAAAAAAGAATATGTTCTTCAAGGTCGGGTAAGGTTTAGGTATTTTAAAAGTATATTCTAGGGATGATGTCTAAAGTGGGAGTGGATGGTTGGGTCCACAAAAGCTGTGCAATCTCCAGGACTAACTTAGCGGTCTCTCACCACCCCTCAACTGAAAGGGCTGAAATAAGAGCAGTCAGTGAACAGCAGGGAGGGCCGCTAGACACATGCTGAGCCATCCATCTAGAGATGCAGGTGACTGCTAGTGAATGCAGTCAGAGGCAGGCATGAAAGCGAGCACCTGCCATCCAGTCCTTTGCCAAGGCCCTTCTCGGCTTTCCAACGGCAAGCCCCCACCAAGAGTCCCAGGCCAAAGGAATCAGCTGAGGTGGTATGAGCTACAAAGCTTTCAAGAGCAGAAAACTAATGTTTGTGGGTAAATGGACAGAACTTCAGACCGGGAAGTCCTGCAGAACGAGGAAGCAATGCAGGGCATTGGGGAGCAATGGTATGAACCCCCAAACTCCCTGAGACCTTTGGTTGACTTAAAGAACGAGAAGCAAGAATTTGCACACTTTTCAATGTGTGTGGGAAGCTAATAGTTCTGTCTGTGTAGCTCATGTCATCATGCTGAGAAAACAACATCAGAAAATAATGACCCTTTCTGTCTGGAGAAGGAACAAGAAAGAGGGTCAAAGCCCTTCATAGAATGGAGAAGAGAACAATTCAATGGAAAGCTATGTTCTGCCCATTCAGATACACATAGATAAAAAGGATGCCAACTGAATTACCAGGGTGGACAGGAATTTGTTCAGTCATGGCATTTTTAATGACTAAAAATACACTTTCCCCAGAAACTTAAATAATAATTGAATGAAAGCTTAACACAGAGAATCGGTCCTTCGAGACTGCACCGGAGGCAATCAACCTGAACAAGAAGTTAGATTTAAAGGTGGTATTGTTTTGTAGAATTAACTAGAACTAATCAACACCTGCTTTTCTCTCCTTCACTCTCCTAAAGCAAATTCCTCAGCCGATGAGGAATGGACTCACGATGTATTTTTTTGTGTATTTCAGTATTAATACATATTACAAAATAGCTCATCAGCTATCAAAATTTCCCAGTTATCACCTTATCTGTAGCTGATCTCCTTTGCTATGGCTCAGAAGCTTATGCATGGTCAAAAAGCCAGGGCAGGATTTTTTTCCTCCTCTACATTCTCCCAGACTCAGGAGCTACTTGTGGTCTTCAGGGTAGGAGCTAAAGGAGCCAAAGGTTTTGCGGAGCCGTGCTGTGCTCCCCACAGAACTATGTGCGAAACACTTGGGCAACCACTCTACTGCCACATAGCCAGAGGTGACTGCAGTGCTGTGACCACCATCATCCATCACACAGTGAAGGCACCAGCACTCCAGCAGCGCGGAATGTTTGCATAACACTTCAGACATCCACAAAAGAGTGACAGGATGTGTACCCCAGCTCCGTTCCCCACTCCAGGTTCCTGCCCGTGTGTTCCTGGGAAGCAGCAGAGGAAGGTTGAGTGTTTAGGCCCTGTGGCCCAGCCCACTCTCTCTACCCCTCTCCCCTCTCCTCCCCTCCTCTCTCTTTTCCTCCCCTCCCTTCTCCATTCCTCTCTTCTCCTCTCTCTTTTAAACACATACACAACCACACATTTATATATATATAATATAATATATAAATATATATGAAAATTCATATATATATATATATATGAAAAGCCTGGTTTAACATTCTGCTACACCATTTCTAAAGCTTCCACATGCTGGGAAAAAATGAAATTGAAGCTATAAGGGGACATAATAGAATGACAGCAGCATTACCTTTCATGTGGCAAACTGTATCTCTATTACAATTACTGACTGCTTAGCCTGACCAAGTCAATGAGCCGATCACAGCCTGGTGGCCTCATCTAGCTTGCGTATTTGCTTGGATAAAGTGCTCTCCAATTTCCTTTTTCATGTGCAGTATGTTATTTTCTTCTTTGTCTTCTCCTTCTTCCTCTTCTTATTATTTTTACAAAACTGGCACTTGGTAAAGTCCCAAGTCTTGGAAAGTTTCCTAATGCACATGATTGGCAGGTCCCCGTAGAATCCTTCTGGCTTCTCAGGACTCACTTCCAGCAGGCCATAGGACACGAAGCCTTCACCCCAGCAGTCTGGATTTCTTAGTTTGCTGAAACCCCTCTGCCTGCCACATGCGGCTCTGCCTTCACAAGCACCCTTTCCTGTCAGCATTGTCTTTTTCCATGTTCTGCCATAAAGGAGCTGAGTTTCTACCTGGTACTTTTCAAAAAGTGCCCATGATACTTTTGGTTAAGTTACACCTGATATTTTGAAAAGTTACCATGCCAGATTCCAAAAACCTCTCAAAAAATGCACTGACCTACAATGACCAGATGTCAGTGTTTTCTTGTCCAAAATTGCCAATCCTTTCTCTCCGTCTCAGTATCTTGTTCTGTCTTTACCTAATTCAAATTCTCTGATGATCAAAAAAGGGAAAACTGACAATTTATTGAATGATTTTTTTAAAAATTGTTAATGGAAGTTTATGACTTTTTTTTTTATTTTTTTAAAAAAGATACTTTCTAATGGTGTTATGATAATGCTGGGTAAAGATGACATCTGACCACCAGATTCTTCCTGGAACCAGATTATAACTTGCAAGGACAGCTAGGTGTCTTCCATTCCAAGGAAATACCTACCCATAAATCTCAATACTCCATTGTAATGAAATACATAGAGGAAGTATATTGAAAAAGTTACTTAGCCACATAACTTCAGGCTACATTACATACAAAATAAAGATGGATGTGCCAATTACTGCCCAAGGAAACAGCATGAGCACTCCGAACTACCAAATTCAGCTGTCGGCTCAAGCTGTGTGACTTTGAGTGATTCCTTAACTTCTCTGGGCCTGTATTGTTACCTTATTCAATCTGCTCATCTATTTATTCAGTCTACTCTATGGCTCCAGGACCAAAGCCCATCAGAGTGCACTAACACCTGTGTCAAAAGCAATTGGCTATAAAACATGAGATTCCTCCCAGACACTCTTCTCTTCTGTCATCGTTATGATGTTTATCGTCACAACGTCTTTACTATCTTACCTAAAAACCTTGAAATTAAGTAGTGTAAGTCCTTCAACATTACATTTTTATAAGATCATTTTGGCTATTTTAGGCTCTTTGCATTTTCATGTAAATCTTAGAATCAATTTCCCAGTTTCTGCCCACAAAATGCTGTATTTTGATGGTGCCAATATTGCACTTATAGATAAGTTTACAAAGAAAAATGATGTGTTAACAGTACTGAGAGCACCTATCCAGGAGCAACAATATTTTGTAGTTTTCCATAACATAGTCTTGCTCATTTTTTGTTGAATTTATCCCTAAGAATGTTAAGTATTAATCCCATTGCAAATAACTTCTAGGAATCTGAAGGCTTGCTTATTAGGTTTACACACTCTATGTCCACATAGGAAGGATCTTCAGTAAGTTCATCTTAAATCCATATTATAAAAAACTATGCAAAAATTCTAAAACCTTTTGCAACAAAATAAATTTATCTTTAAATTTCACTTTCTGGAACTTTCTGAGGTACCCTTGTATTTCCCCCATCTGAAAGGCCTTCTCCCTCTCCTCCATACATTGCAAATTCACCTGCTTTCTAGGACATATCTCCTCCTTTTTGAGTCATTCAGCCCCCTGAAGGGAAGTAATTGCTCCCAGCTTTTGCTTTACCCCAAGCACCACAGATTTGGTACAAGACATTCTAATCCTGACAGCAAAAATATAGCTGTTCTCACTAGCATGTGTCAATGTCTTCTCCTCAGGATTGTGAATGTCCTTTGGTTAGGCTATTGCTCCAATACCAAAGGCATTTAACTACATTACTCACTGTTGTGGCAACAGCCCAATCACTGGACTACATTTCTCGTAATTTTTAACATATCTCAATGTTTACTTATTATACCATAGGTTAGCCCGTATTTCATTATGGTCACAAGCACTTACTCTTTGATATACTGCCTTGTGGTGCTAGATAATCAAACTGGCTGGAGTGGATGGCATTTCAAAGTACTGTGCAATCCTGAAAGTCAGGAAGGAAGTGAGATAAACGGTAATGCAAACCATGCTCCAGGAAATCACTGCTTAATTCATGACACCTGTCTGCCCAGCTTGGTATGGCCAGGATGGGTGAAGCAGAATGAAAACAGATGTTCAAATCTCAATGTGTCATCTTATGAAATGGGTGTTGGGATTAGTATATATATTCACAGAACACAGGTGAAGAAAACTCAAAGTAATTCTATTTTGGAATAAAGTCATGGCCAGGAACTTGATTTGCTCTGACAACATGAGTCCTTCCTGTTCACAATATTACTGGGTGTTAAATGACTGCCTCAACATGCCCTAGACCCCCACAGTCTGGAAGAGTGACTGCATTTTCCAATATTAATTATTTACAGCCACAAACATTACAGGCTGTAATAACTTGATGTGTGTAAACAGTTGCATTGGTTGTAATGGATCACCATCATTATCACAGAGCAGCTTTCTCATCTTATAGCAAGCATGCCAATGGTTTCCATTCTAGAGGAATTCTCATGTTAGAAATACCTCTTGGAGAGCCATGGAGTAGATATGATATAGTATACTAACCATACACATCTAATCAGAGATATTTTTCCTTTAAATATTACTTGAGATAACTGTTCCTTGGGATACTAGTTTGGGAAATATTAACCTATCCAGTGGCCCTAGTAAAATACGCCTGAGTTGTCAGTTACCCATGGAACTCTTAATATTAACATTCATAAAGCAACTTTATTGTGAAAAGCTCAAGAATCACACCTTCAAGGGCCTGATCACTCGCTTTCTGATTTTTAAAGTAAAGAAGGAAGTCTATGAATACAAAAGATATTAGATGTTCAGGATTATCATGAATAAGAACAAGCAGAAGGAAGGATGGCGGTGTCAAAGCTGTTGTACTGTCGGACAGGGTGTCCGTTTGATGGCCCAGACAATGAAAGAGCAGCAGCACTCCACCAAAATCAAGACGAGTGCAAGTGTTCCCCTCTTCTTAGACAAGCTCCGAAAGAGCAAAGGCCGAAGTTCTGTTTCTTTGGGGAGGCAGAATGATATAGTGACTGAAATAAGGGCCTTGTTCACACTGACCCAGGGACAAGCTGAGCTTAGTAGTTCTACAGCTGTGAAATCAAGGCATCCTTGTGTATCAGGGAAGTGCAAAGGCAGACTTCAAGGTAAAAGAGCTATCTACACTCACATCCAAAGATGTGTACGAGAAAAGATGGGCAGGGGCTGGCAGGGTGCGGGAAGCATTCTAGGCAAAAAGAATGGGAGAGAGAGCATAGCACGCTGGAGACCCTGAGAGTTAGCTTGTGTGACAGGAGTCTAGAGCTGAGAGTGGACACTGGGGTATGAATGAAGCTGAAGAGATAACCAGATGTAAGATTTGGCTTTGTTCTCTAAAAATGAGCTGTGTTTGGTCTAAACCTGCCTCTGTACTTGGATGATAACATTTAGGCAAAGGTAGTCTGGATAGGTAGTAACTGTACCCCAGCTTGAAGGGTAAAAACAACGGAATATAACCTAAGGGTGTGTCCTCATAACCAAACAAATGAATCTCAGCCAATAATAGTGGCTGATCCTGCAGCTAATCAGAGGCTGAAAGCTGCCACAACATAACCTTATATGGTAAGAGCCAACCACAGTCAATCCAATTGTTTTAGCATGCCCCTCCCATTTCTCTGGCATAAATAAAACCAGCATAAGTGATGGAGTAAGGCATTCAGAACCAACTTCAGTCCGGAGTGCTGGCTGGTTCTAGAACCTTTTCATTCTTTCTTCTTCTTCTTCTTCTTCTTCTTCTTCTTCTTCTTCTTCTTCTTCTTCTTCTTCTTCTTCTTCTTCTTTCTTCTTCTTCTTCTCCTCCTCCTTCTTCTTCTTCTCCTTCTTCTTTTCTTGAATAAACTTGGAGAATCCTCAGAAAACTGACAATGGATCAACCATATTAAGCAGCCTTCCCACTGCTAGGAGTATTTTCAATGGAAGTGAAATCAACATATCACAGAGGCATCTGTGCTCCCACATCTACAGCAGCACAATCAACAATAACAAAGGTGGAATCAATCTATGATTGGATAAAAAATTGGTAGGTTCACACAATGAAATATGACCTGACCATAAAAAGAATGAAATCCTAACACAACAAAATGAATGGAACTGGAGTGAAATAAATAAAACAAGCTAGTCACTCAAAGACAAATAGAATGTTTTCTCAATTATGGAAGTTAGTAGAGAGTATAAAAATTGTGAGGATGTAATATTTGGTGCATAGTTGTAAATATTGCTTCACTGAATTATACCATGTCCTTGATATACCACAACATACCCTTCATTCTTATAGTGTAAAAAAAAAAAAAAAACCTCAGTCTGCTAATGTTGACCAAGAATCTTATTTCTCACTCATAAACACTTCGATACACTTAACTCATCTGAAGGGCAATGGTTTCAGCAGAGGGAAGTGACATCATCAGGATATGCTAAGAAGAAATAAGATTCTCTGTGTAGATCACTAGATGCAAAGAGAAAGAGAGAGAAGGCGAGAATGTAGTCTGGATGTGGCAACCGAAGCAATTGAGAGAATGAAAGCAAAAGCTGGAATGTGGATGAGGTGTCCAAGAGGCAGAGATATAAACAAAGTCCAGTATCTCCATCAGATGCTGAGATAATAGCTGCTGGTAGCAATGCTAACTGGATTACCAAGAGACAAGCTGGCCTTCTCAGGACCACAGAAAAGTCAGCAGTTAATCAATAACTTTAAAGAAGAGGAATGTATATCACACCACCACATTGACCGCTCTTCAAACAAATTTTGTAGATAACGGAGTCAGCTTGGAATTCTTTCAAAGGCTCTAGCTTAGGCCAAAGCTTCTAGAAAATGAGCATAGCATTAGGGCATACTTTCGAGGCCAAATTCTACGTGTCCCTTTCAGCATAGGAGAGTTGACTTGCCTGGCAAAGTTTAGCCTTACTAACTAGTGTTGTAATTCACAAAGCGGGGGGAGTCCATGGAGGTAAGAGAAAACTGTCACCAATGCTCCTTGAGTTCTGAAGACCTCAGAGACCTTCAAAATCAAGTGCCACCATTGTGTTACAGAGCTGGTGGTTACTGCCACCTGGTGCTGCAGGGTACTGGTTTTAGGGAGAAACAGAGATCCGTACTGCCTTTGTTAACTTTCTGTGAGGCTATGTCAAGTTTCCATGTTAAGAAGGTCAAGGTCCCTCTGTTTTACAAAAATACTGACTTGTGTGTTTCAAGGGCTGAGCCCTTTGAACAGTGAGGAAGAGTATGAAGGTGGCTCACAGTCCACCTCATGCTTTATCTTTGTGGGATGAGAAGAAACCAGACTGAGCTGGCATGATGCAGCCGCAGGCCACATGATGCAGACAGTTCGTAAACTGTCTCTGCAGTGCGTGACCTCCCTTTGTCCTCTGCCCATAATTCTCTGGGATAATTTAGTTTTTGATGCTTCCGAGGTTGTCTGAACTTTCTTTAACCCATTCAGGGGTCAAGGTGCCAGTAGTTCTTCTTTCCACCAAATCTCATCCTGAAGCCACAATCAGGCCTGGGCCCTGTGCTGGGTTCCTGTGCCCTCCTCTCCATAGTTGCCCACTGTGTTATCTCCATCTAAGGCTGCATAAAAAGCACAAGCTAAAAAGAGTGAAGGCAAGACAGTTCTAAACAGGAACATCTTCCATAGAACCTTCTGTACCCACTGTATTCAGTGGGCATTTGTTAGACATCGAGTCATGCCGAGGGAAGCATTCATTATGATCCTATTTAATGAGTTCATCAGGATCCTATGTAATGAGTTCCTGGAACACAGGCATATATTTCATTGATTTTGGGAGGAGTAGAGGGTACAGCCTAATTGAAATGCAATATTTAGTAGTCATAATATTTAGAGCTTCATATAGTGATGTTGGAGGGTTCTTTGCCTCATAGTAACCCCCATATGTGAATTGTCTCGACTGCATCTAGCAATCCGACTTCCAGAAATGATTCCAATTGTAGGAACTGAAGCTATGTCATCATTCCTAATGCCTCAGCAATAAACCTCAATGAAACAATCAACCCTTTAGTGATTCTTGTCCCCTGAAAACCATGAAGCTGGCAGTAAATCTACAGGCCAAGGCCATATCTGCATTAGCAAAATGAATCAGAGAATTAAAGCAATTATCTAAATCATTTATCATGAGCCCAGAGTAGGTAGCTGGGTTACCTAAATGAACATTTCAGGGGAAGTGCCTTTTTGGAAAATGCCTTTGAAGACTCTTTGCATGTAGCACGGGAAAATCACTACAAGATAAAGTCTGTGTGGCCATGGAGGGCACACTTTGCTTTGCTTTAAAACAGTAAAATTGTTTAAAAAAAAAAAAAAACAGTTACAGTCAGTGGAAAGTTTTTTGCATTTGGCTCAAAGAAATACAGAAAGAAGCTGGGTAGCACCACCCAGTGCTTCATCAGCTTGGGATTCAGCCCCAGTCACCACTGAGTCCCACTTCCACAAGTCTCCATGATCCTTCTAGCTGTGGCTGCTGACCCTGTGCTCATCTCTTGGGAAGCTGAACTGAGCATCTGCTCCAACTGCAAGAGACGAAAGGGATTTTGCAAACTTCCCACGGTAGGAGAGTGTCTACTTTCGTCAGTACAAAATTAGACTGAGAAGGAAAATTTTCCATTGACCAAATCTTAGTCCCACTGTTCCTAGACCACTGTCCTACAGAGCACTGGTATCTTGCCCTTTGAACTGGCTGGAAGGATGCAGGCCAGTAAGATAGGCTCTCTTCCCAAGCAGGGGAGTTTCTGGTCCTTGCAATGAAAGGCGTGGCCCATAGGCCTGGCACTGTGCTGGTTCCATGGGACTATAAACGCAGAATCCTAGGCCCTACCCAGCGTTGCTGCATCAGAATGTCAATCAGCTCCCTGGAGAGTTACCTTAGCAAAGCCCTGATCTCTATGATCCTGTGATTCTAGAAGGATACAGGGAACTGTTTGAGCAAACTGGCCAAAAGGAGGAGAAAAAAATGAATCCTGCAGGTTCCCGGAGTGCAGCAAGCTCCATTGCTGAGAGATCTGAAAATAATCCAAAGCTGTGTGATCCATCTGGGTCACTGAGCTGTGGTCCCAGAGCCTTGGTCTTCTGGATGCTCTCTGCTGAGTGTCAGCATCTCTGGATCACACGTGCTAATTATTACAGCAATGTGTGTGGAGACTCAGCACTGAATCCATCCTCTTATGAGGAATACATGCCTGGCATGTAATAGCTTTGCAAGAGATGCCCACCTTCCCTGAGAGCCAGCCAATGTATGGGATGGACAGCAGGTAGCATTCACCAGGAGCCAGAGAGGTAGGCAGAAGCAAAGGGAAGACAGGTAAGAATGCCGGTGCTCACATGACCCCAGTGTGCTGTCTTTCCAGTGCAACTTGTGTTAACCCTGACCTGAACACGTTCTTGACGCCATTAGTTTGGTTTTTTATTGAATGATTTTGTAACATTTGCATCCCAAGTCTATATATGTGTACGAACACACACGTATGCATATACATTTTTATATATAAAAATGCCACATGTGGCTGAAACCCATTTCCTCTTATTTTGTCCTCAGCAAAGATCAAAAGCAGCTGTCCGGCTCTTTCCTCAAAATGAGAGTGACAGGGTCCCTTGAATGTGTGCATGTCCAGGCTGCAGAACTCCAGCACCATCTTTCTTCTCAGCATCAACTCAGCCGTTCACTGAGTTGGAGTTTGCATATGCTGCTCCTTATCTCCATCATAGACTCAATTTCCCACAGAATTCAAGTCCTGGCTTCAAGTCTCAGCCATTTAGTTTCTCTCTACTTCCATCTGCTCCATCTTAAGCAGGTCATCAAATTACGTGCCCTGGCTGCACACAGAGTTGTTTGCTGCTCCTGAAAAAGCAGCGTGTGATGCCTGTGGAGCTTGGGCTACCTTTGTGTCTTCCAAAAGGAGGGATGTATGACCATGAGCAGCACATCCGGCACCTGTGCTGACAAGCAGGAACTCTGTGCTCTCCCGCAGTCCTTAGTGGCCACCACTGTCCATGGCCACCCCGTCCACCTGCCCCGGCTTCAGCTGTTCACATGGAGCCAGCCCTCCCACATCGAGCTCTTTGGGCTGCGGGTTCCCTTCCTGAGTGAGTTATATTCTCGTGCTCATCATGAGACTTGTCAAACTTTCTGTTTAATTCCAGCCTGGTCCTTCATACACACTGTTCGCTTCACACATTCAAACTGGAGCTGTCAGCAAGTCAGCCCCAGGGCCTGATTGGGATCCCTGGCAACAACACCCTCCAGGTACTTCCTTCCCTCATCAACAGCAAGAGTCTAATGTGTTTTTGAACATTGATTGGGGATATCTGACTATTTAATGTATTCAATCAATGCCTCCAATGCTCTAGGATAAAATTCCAAATAGTAGGTAACTAGTCTTACAGCTTGAAATTCATAGTGAAAAAAGTATAAAAATTTTTGCACCTCTTGGGGAGGTCTTTTGATGTAGCAGTTAAGGTATCCATCACCTACTTCAGAGTACTCTGGTTCAGTTCCCAGCTCTGGCTCCTAATTCCAGCTTCCTACCAATGTAGCTCCGGAGAAGCAGCTGTGATGGCTCAAGTTCCTGTCACTCAAATGGGAGAATTACCCAGAGTTTCCAACTTTGGTTCTGCCATGCCTTAGCTTTTGCAGGCATTTGAGAAGTGAATTCATAGATGGGAAACTTACTTCCACCTCCTCTTTCTTCCTCTTTCAAATTAATTCACAGATTGCTTTGAAATTGAATAAAGAACACCTCTTTTCCATTGGACCCTAAGGCAGGGGTTTGATCTATACTAGATTACTTAATCCTTACGATAACTTTGTGGTGTGAATGTTTAAGCTCCAATTCTGCAGTCAAGGAAATGGGGAGGCTGAGCGACTTGCTCAGACCCATGGCACCACTGGGAAAAAAAACTGTAGCTCAGATGTGGGACTTTCAAGTCCAGATGTCTCTCCACAGTGCCAGTTATAACCCAGAGCCATGCAGAATAGACACGTGCAGAAGGCTTTCAGGAAAGATCTTACCTTGCTTTGGTTCCAGAGCACTGTAAAAGCATCTTGAGATGCTTGAAGAGGAATTTCAGTTGCTTGATTTAGCTGAATATCTGTTTTCCTGTCTTCCTATCTATTTTCTACTTACTTCATCATGGTGCAAAACACATGAGGCACCAACTGCACTGCTTTATAGCGTTCATTGCAAATGAGTAAGTGTTATTTCATGTTTGGCAGGGACTAGCACGTTTTGTCAGCCCAAAAGAATTTCTGGCTAACAGGTTCTGTTTGGATCCACAGTTGTTAACTATTATAGATGTCTGAGAAAAAAACATATACAGATCAGGCTAGCTGAAATATTTAACTGATAGGCAGGGCCAACAGGCACACAGCCTCTACATTGTCCACAATGCCATGAGTGCCCACAAGTGAAGGGTAATTTCACTCCTCTCACCTAAGACACAGATTTCTGGACCAGAGTGAATGAAGCCTTTCTTTCTAAGATGAGCTGTTTCCTTTCCATCGTGTTGAGGATTAATCATTCATTTACAAGACAAGCCAAGCAAGCTGTTTCACAGAGAAGTTTCATAGAGCCATGGGCAACAAGGAAAAGAGGTAACCTAACCGTGGGCTTTTTTTCTGTTTTTTCACATAAAAAAAACTAGAATCAAGCAACTTATGGCTTGGGTGGCAAGTCCCACCATGTCACCACCCATCCAGGCTCCTTTTGTCTTTCTACCAACCTTCATGAACGCCTTCCATTGTTAATGTAGCTCATGCTGACTCCCAGGGGCTCCAGCTAGTATCTGCACATTTTATGTTACAAGCAAGAGAAAAGCTTCCTAACTTCAAAAGAACCCAAAGAGATATTTATACTTCCCAGGCAGCAAAAACAAGGTTTCTTACTCAGAGAAAGGGTGAACAGATATCAAGTGGTTGACGAAGAGTCTCTGCCATCTGCCAAGAGATAAAAACTCCCCGTGCACTTGCAACCTTCTTTGGGTGAGCTATCAGTGTGGATCCACAAGTTTTTAGTGCTAAAAGGGATGAAAGATCAACAAATCCCACACTTCAACTTAAGGTTCAAAAGACTGAGGGTTATAAAAGCCTTTGAACTTGGCCAAGACAGCAAAGTAAGTGAGCATTACAGCTTTGGCTGAAAAGAGGGCATCGGTGACTTCATTTTAAAGTGGTTTTGACCACACTACACTTCCTTAGTTCATCACTTTACAACTGTGATGCAGCCTTTTGGCAGAGCTTAAGGTGTCTATATATAATCTTCATTCCCATCGAGAAATAAGCTGAAGACATTAAATCGTCAAGTCAAATACTGTCCTTATATAGACAGCAGTGAGGAAGAGGATGTCCCTTTGTAATCTCATCAGTGCACATGACCCACCATCTCAGGATGCACCAGTGCTGAGGTCCCTATACCAAGGCAGCCTCTGCAGATGATGATGGAAGACAGACAGAATTCATGCTCTCCTAGAAAAAAAGCAACTTAGCACAGAAGGTGCTAGGGTGAGCACACTCAGTCCCTTCTCCCAGGGATAAAAATATTCTGCCCTGTGGAGAAAAGCAGGGGGAAGCCTGAGTGCTTCTCCAACGGGTCAGAGAAAACAGAGCTCCCTTCATACCTACTGCCTGGTTGTTTTACTTCATGTTTCCTCCCATAGCATTCCGCACAGACCTTTAGGAATGCCCTGTTTCACTATGATGTTAGGGTACAAGAAGTCCAAACAGCAGGCATGCACATTTTAGAGGAATTGCTCAAGGCCACATAACAAACCTAACACCCAGGTTTCTGGTCCAAGTGGCCTGAGTACTTTCTCCACCTGTTGTTGTCTGTCTGGCAACCTGGTGGGAAAAGACAGGAGGTACTGTCAGAGACCACAGCAAACACTCTGAATAGATGCAGGACTGCCGTTGACTTGAGAACAGCATCCCTTGCAGTGAGCGAAAGTCTTTGAGGGCAAAAAAGCTTTGTGAAACTGGCTGAGCAGCAGGAGCAACACATTGGCTAACCCTGAAACATTTCTCACAGGCGTTTGGGTTACAGTAGTGAAGACAACTGCGGTGTGTCTGAGGTCCTATGACCAAGCAAACAATCAGGCTGTGTAGGGCTGGGTGTGCTTGCGGTGCCACATACAGAGGGGAAGGCTCTCCAAGCAGAAAGCCTGCAGAGGTAGGAGAACACACCCTCTGAAATTTGCAGGTCATGTGAAATGACTGGATCATAAGGTGTGAGCATGCTAGTAGAAACTAAAGGAAGAGAACTTTCCTGGAAATTACGTTGAGGTTGACATTTTGCCTATGCTAGGTAAACCCTGAGGGTCCCTCAAGGTAATGAGATCAGCACACATGTCTCCAAGGTATCCTCCACTTGAAAAAGAGAATAAGCCTAGAAGCCATCCGCCTGAAAATCCTTCTCCATGAATCTCCAGTCAGTTGTTCCAGTTGAAGCATTACTGCCACCATTGACATAGACTATTCATATAAGCTTAACTTTCCCAAATCATTTTCCTTCCCTGGACACACGGATTCACTTAGGAAGGCAGCTTGGGAGCTCCCCTGAGATGGACTCTTTCATTTAGTTGTCACTGTGTTTACTCCCGCTCAGCTCAGAGCCCTGGCTCCCCTCTGAAAGAGGCTTGTCGGAGTTTAAAGGAAGCCCCAATGATCCTGGCACATTTGAGAACTAACAACTGAATAGGCTCAAGTGGAATCTGTTCTGATCCTCTGTCACTCTCCATTTCGGCTTAAAATCCCTCAAATAGTTTTTGACTTTAATTTTTTGGAAAATGTAAATCATTCATCCTTGTTGCTGTTGCTCAAGGTTGTGTCATCCTGAACCTCGATGAGGAAGTGGATGTGCCTACCTAATGCCCTCCATGGGAATCCTTGAGCCCACTGCACTGAGCTGCCACTGTGCTGCCCTGATAGTAGTCACACAGGTCTCTGCATTGTGAGAGCCATGGGCTCACAGAGCCTCTGCACTTGTGGCCTCCTTCATGCCTCACTCCAAACCCCATGTGTAGATTCACAAGACAACTGTGTGACCATAGCACCCTCTCCCACCCCTCAAAGTCCTTTGGCCAAAACACCAGCTCTGGGCAGTGTTGTTCATAATGCAGTTTCCATCATGTCAGAATAGGTGGAACTACAGGACCCCTAGCCATAGCCAGAGGCACACTTACTTTTTCAAAAAGTAAACACAGCACAGCTCCTGTAACCATCTGTCCTTTGCCTGCCTATGGCTTCCAGGCAGGGTCCCCACCTTGAGCATTTGATCATGGCTACGTTCCAGTTTGTCAGTCTCTTTGAAGAGAATAACAGTAAGAATCCAATTTAATTCTCCATTCCTGGAGGGCAGAATTCTGAGGCTGTCTTTTCTTTTGTAACCAGGAGAGGTATACAAGACAAAGCGTTTAATGATGTGCTGGGCATTTCTAACACATTGCATCTTCTGATCTTTATGTAGCAGGTAAGGCCGAGTGAGGCTGCCCATAACAAATGTTTTCCCTTTCCACATGTCCTTATGAGAATACACAAACAGACAACAACAAAACAAATAGCACCCAGGCCCATTCTGTTTCAGGGATCCGTAGGGATCAAACCCTTCCCAGCTCTCTGTTCAGCTACCCCTCATGTATGGCCCTCACCCTCACACCACAAACAGGCAATTTTCTTCCAGCTGGCAGTGTTGAGGGCAGCAAGCAAAGTGGTCAGTTAAGCTGCCACCTGCAATGTCAGCTCCCGCATAAACAGGTGCCATGTTTGGGTCCCAGTTGCTCTGCGTCCAACCCAGCTGTTTACTAATGCACCTGGTAGAGCAGCAGAAGTGAATCCAAGAACTCGGGTCTCTGCCACCCATACGGGAGAGCAGGATGGAGTTCCTGGCTCCTTGCTTTAACCTGGCCCAGTCTCAGCTGTTGCAGGGCATTTGAGGAATTAACTGTTAGATGGAAGATATTCTCTTTATTTTTTATTCCACCACTTTCCTTCCTCCCTTCCTCTCCCTCTCTGCCATTCTCCCCATTCTAGTAAACAAAGAAATCTTAAGGAAAATAAAGAGAAGGAGGAAAGAGGCACAAAGGGAGATGCAACAGAAGTGGAGAAGAGGAAAAGGAGAAAAAGAGAAGGGGAAGACTAATGGAAAAAATGTCAGGGTAAAGAGAAGGCATCAGCTCTCTACCAAGGCAAGTTCTTAGATGCTGTCACCCAACTCATAACCTATTGGTCAGAAGTTTGTCACATGACCATGACCAACTGCAAACAACCTTGAACGTGTATTATTTTGTGCTTTATGACCACTGCTTCAACTAAAATTTGTTTGACCCTGGAAATGGAGCAGAACAGATATTTAGCAAGAACTTGCAGTGTTGACCACATCTTGCAACTTACTTATGGGGCACATGTTATGAAAATGAGACACTGAGGCTTGGGATGAGGGTTAGTTTCTTGAGATCAGACATCTGAAATGTATGATAGCTGGAATCTTTGTAGACATCTTTAACTTCAAATACTGTGTCCCTACTTGTTCCCATAGTAAGAACAGAAAGTATCAGCTTTCCCGGCAGTTACTGTACATCCTTGGTGTTCAATAAGCTGCTCACTGTGAACTAACATGTGTCTTTTTCCTATCGCTTTTGCCACTGACACCAAGCTAGGACAAACCACATCACCTGATTACTGCCATGGCCTGCTAACTGGATTCTCTACTCTTCCATTAACCCTCTCCAGACAGTAAAAAAATTGGAAGTTTAAAAAACTCAGGTCTAGTGATTTCTCTTTACAGCTTAGAGAACTTCATCACCTTCCTACTGTTCCTCAGATTAAGATCAACCCCGTTAGCATGGGTACCAGGCCTCCCGAGGTTGTCCCTGGACTGCCTCAGCTTCCTGTCTGTGACCCTCCTCCTCTTCCACGTCTGGACTTTTGTGGACGCTCCATGGTTCCTTCCATCTCAGAGCCTTTCCCAGGTTGATTCTCTGTTCCTCCTTTTCCTATATCTTTGTCTCCTTAACATTTTAGATCTTGACTTAGAAGAGCCCTCCTAGATATCCCATGCTGGATCATCCTTCTGGAATATACGGGTCCTTCTGAACTAAATATAGTTTGTATATTTTTACATTTTATTCTGATGCTTATTTAAGTACAAAACACCCTCACATTTTTTTCAAGTGTGAATTATTTTCCAAAATTAATTCTTCTGTTAAAGAATCCATCCCTCCTCCACTGGTTTATAATATCTTGCTTATCATACACTAATTCCTGAAATTCAAGGAAGGATGGTTTCCCATAATCATTCTGACATTGATTTTCCAGATGCATTCAATGTGTTTTTGTCAAGTTCAAAGGAGAAATTATTCATGCCTTTGTCTACACCAGAGTAAGCTTATAATTAACTATGGCAGAATTCTGTATCTATTATATTTAATACTCTTATTCAAAAACGGGAGTCTGTTTATTTGCATGCTTTTATATAACTGAGAAAAGCTCTGGAGTTTATTTCATACTGGAATTATTCCTAAGTTTGGTTGCTCTTGTGATGGGAATCTTCTCCAACACAGCAGATTGGATGGCCAATTTTTTTGTAGAGCCGCTGTTATATCAGGGACTAAACAATAGAGGGAGAGAGAAAGGGTCTTTCCACATAGATATGATTAATCCCTTGCAGATTAGTGATTGTCATTTTTATCAGCCTTGAACTTAGCAGAAACGACCCACCTAATAAGTAGTATTGTATTTTCTCCATTGCCACTCCAAACTTCAGGTTCCTCTTCTCCTGTGTCTTTGCAGGTCCTCTAAAAAGATTCTGTGAGTGGCAACAGGGCACTTGACAAATCTAGCTGTGCACTAAACTTTTTCATCCCATTTAGGATGTAGCCTGCCACTCGAGAGCCCACAGTGTGGATTCTTCTCTGCTTTCCACAGTGATGTCTTGGCAGGCCCGTCACAGTTCACCAGCGTTTTCATAAAATCAAGCAATACTAGATCCACGTCACTCTTCCTGATATGCTGACAGGCTGAAATGTTTCCACAAAAGATGAGGCTTGGCAGTACTTGTCATTAATGATTCCATGTCTTCTAGCAGTCAACACATTCCTTTCAAAGTGCTCATAACACATCTGCTCAAAATTCACTCTACAGTTTTGACCAGATTTATCAACCTGTAGTTTCTGGAGTGCAGCCCTTTTCCAGAGCACGTGACATTCGCTTGTCCTTACTGCTTGGGATCTTCTCTCATGATACTTAACTTTTCAAAGATTACCTGTGGTCACTCCCCAACTTCATAGGTGAGATTCTGCAGCAGCCTGGAATGAAACTTAACTATATCTGAAGACAGCACCTCATGTCTTTCACAGTTTGGTTGCCTTTCCCAGTCCTCCTGGGCTGCAAGTCCTGTGTTCTGTGGTTGATTCTACTCTGTCTGAGTTCGGAAACCATTGATGCAGTCAGCAGCTGTGTATGGACATTCTTGTCCTTTCCAGGAAGACTGTTCCAACGCAGCACAGAAAGGTCAACACTTCCTGATGTGTGGTCAGTAATAACACCCAGATTCCCGGCTTTCTGATCTGGGTGCCCTGCCTGGTTTCTCAATTTCAGAGCTTTGCTATGAGAAAATGTGCCTGTTTTCTCTGTCAGTGAGCACCCTTTTTGTAGCAATACTGGAGTTGAACAACCTGACCACTCTGCACATCCAACTCCAACTTGTAAGCCTACATGTATCTCATTCCTGGTGCTTGAATGGGAACCAACAATATGTCCCTGCTGTCTTATTGCACAGCGAGTGGCTCCACAGTTTTGAGTCTCCAGCATATCACTTCACCATCTACCCTTCCTGCCTTCGCAGCCAATTTGGGTTCCATCGTACTATCTCCCATACATGGTAGAACACAATCCCGAGTATCTCAGCCATATACCTCCAGGCCCACTGGTATTGTTGTGAATTTTTTAAACTGGCACACACTGCAGTTCCAACTACTAAGCCCATGGCCAAAGGACCCATTCTTGAGACAACAGGTCTCAGGTATGCTCAGATCAAATCCCACCTAGTGCCACCTCCTCTCTCTGATCAGTTAGTTCTTGTTAGAAAATCTTTTATAAAAGGTTTTTGTTTGTTTGATGTTGTTATTGTTTTACACCCACACCAATCAGACCTTGCCAGATGTAGCTAAGAGATCTTTATTGGTAAGAATTTAATGACGATATTCTACAATTGACTTTGTGAGCGGGGACCACTCTGTAAGTTTTCTGACTGCTTGATTGCTTGAAGCCAATGCCACAGCTGCTGAAATACAGCAAGTCCATCACAGCTCCATTCATGACCTGCGCTGAGACAGAACTCTTTCTCCTGTCCGTACGCAACTACACAGGCCCTGAAAGGGCTTGCAATCCAGATCCCTGGCATCCCAGGCACCTT